>NW_027423069.1:2239278-2927403 GCF_048934315.1 Petromyzon marinus | reverse complement strand
GGGTCTCTGTATGAGTCTGTGGGTCTCTGTGTGAGTCTGTGAGTCTCTGTGTGAGTCTGTGGTCTCTGTGTGAGTCTGTGGGTCTCTGTGTGAGTCTGTGCGTCTCTTTGTGAGTCTGTGGATCTCTGTGTGAGTCTGTGGATCTCTTTGTGAGTCTGTGGATCTCTGTGTGAGTCTGTGGGTCTCTGTGTGAGCCTGTGGGTCTCTGCTAGCTTGTGGGTCTCTGTGTGAGTCTGTGGGTCTCTGTGTGGGTCTGTGGGTCTCTGTGTGGGTCTGTGGGTCTCTGTGTGGGTCTGTGGGTCTCTGTGTGAGTCTGTGGGTCTCTGTGTGAGTCTGTGGGTCTCTGTGTGGGTCTCTGTGTGAGCCTGTGGGTCTCTATGTGAGTATGTGGGTCTCTGTGCGAGTCTGTGGGTCTCTGTAGGTCTCTGTGTGAGCCTGTGGGTCTCTGTGTAGTGAGTCTGTGGGTCTCTGTGTGGTGAGTCTGTGGGTATCTGTGTGGTGAGTCTGTGGGTATCTGTGTGGTGAGTCTGTGGGTCTCTGTGTGGTGAGTCTGTGGGTTTCTGTGTGGTGAGTCTGTGGGTGTCTGTGTGGTGAGTCTGTAGGTCTCTGTGTGGTGAGGCTGTGGGTCTCTGTGTGGTGAGTCTGTGGGTCTCTGTGTGGTGAGTCTGTGGGTCTCTGTGTGGTGAGTCTGTTGGTTTCTGTGTGGTGAGTCTGTGGGTTTCTGTGTGGTGAGTCTGTGGGTTTCTGTGTGGTGAGTCTGTGGGTCTCTGTGTGAGCCTGTGGGTCTCTGTGTGAGTCTGTGGGTCTCTGTGTGGGTCTGTGGGTCTCTGTGTTAGCCTGTGGCTCTCTGCTAGCCTGTGGGTCTCTGTGCGAGTGCTTCTGTGTGAGGTTCATGATGATGATGATCCAGGCTCTGCTGAATGAGCTTCTGATGATGCTGATTGGTCGCCGATGACGATGTTGCTGATGACGCTGATTATGCTGTTGATGATATTGAAGATGCTGATCATGCTGCTGATGACGATGTGTCTGATGGTGATGATTATGCTGTTGATGATGATGTTGTTGATGTTGCTGATGATTGATATTGCTGATGCAGGCTCTGCTGGATGAGCTGGAGGAGCGGCTGGACCTGGCCCACAGGAAGGGTCTGGAAGAAGGGGGGCAGCCCCCACCCCTGTCCCCCTCGCGGCCCCTCCCCCACAGTCAAGAGGGGGAGGAGGAGGAGGGGGGGAGGGGCAGCAAAGCAGCCAGATCCGGTGAGTGGTGGTGGACGTCCATCGCCTCGCCAGGCCTGGTGGGTTGTGGGTGAGTGGGTGGGTGGTTGGGTGAGTTGGTGAGTGGGTGGGTGGTTGGGTGAGTTGGTGGATGGATGAGTGGGTGGGTGGGTAGATGAGTGGGTGGGTAGATGAGTGAGTGGGTGGATGAGTGGGTGGGTGGGTGGATGAGCGGATGGGTGGATAAGTGGGTGGTTGAGTGAGTGGGTGGATGAGTGGGTGGGTGGATGAGCGGATGGGTGGATGAGTGTGTGGGTGGATGAGTAGGTGGGTGGATGAGCGGATGGGTGGATGAGTTGGTAGATGAGTGGGTGGATGAGTGTGTGGGTGGGTGGTTGGGTGAGTGGGTGGGTGGGTGAGTGGATGGATGAGTGGTTGGGTGAGTGGTTGGGTGAATGGATGAGTGGGTGAGTTGGTAGACGAGTGAGTGGGTGGATGAGCAGGTGGGTGGCTGAGTGCTCCCCTCTATCGCCCACCCCCCTCCTCCCGCCAGGTCACCGTGCCCGCCCCCACAAGCCTCGGCAACGCCGCGCGGCGCTGGAGTGGGACAGCGACCTGGAGAACACCCCACCGCTGAGGACGCGGGGGGAGGGGCCGGCGTCTCGGGGGGCGAGGGGAGGGGCCACCCCCTCCGGCCCCGCCCGGCGAAGTCAGAGGACGCCGAGGGACGAAGGTACAGAGGGTGCCTTGTTGTGCCACTCATGAAAGTGTAGCGACGACATTGACACACTCCTCCCGATGTGTATCGCCGTATTGAAGACCCGTTCACTTGACATCGCGAACATTCCCGGGGCCACCGGTACCTTCACACTCACAGCTGACTCCCCTGTCATTACCTCCCGTGACCACCGGTCCCTTCGCACTCACAGCTGACTCCCCTGTCATTACCTCCCGTGGCGACTGGTACCTTCACACTCACAGCTGACTCCCCCTGTCACTACCTCCTCTGGCCACCGGTCCCTTGGCACTCACAGCTGACTCCCCCTGTCATTATCTCCTCGTGGCCACCAGTCCCTTCACACTCACAGCTGACTCCCCTGTCATTACTTCTCGTGGCCACCGGTCCATTCACACTCACAGCTGACTCCCCCTGTCATTACCTCCCGTGGCCACCGGTCCCTTCACACTCACAGCTGACTCCCCCTGTCATTACCTCCCATGGCCACCGGTCCCTTCACTCACAGCTGACTCCCCCTGTCATTACCTCCCGTGGCCACCGGTCCCTTCACACTCACAGCTGACTCCCCCTGTCATTACCTCCCGTGGCCACCGGTCCCCTCACTCATAGCTGACTCCCCTGTCATTACCTCCCATGGCCACCGGTCCCTTCACACTCACAGCTGACTCCCCCTGTCATTACCTCCCATGGCCACCGGTCCCCTCACTCATAGCTGACTCCCCTGTCATTACCTCCCGTGGCCACCGGTCCACTCACTCACAGCTGACTCCCCCTGTCATTACCTCCCGTGGCCACCGGTCCCTTCACACTCACAGCTGACTCCCCCTGTCACCACCTCCCGTGGCCACCGGTCCCTTCACACTCACAGCTGACTCCCCCTGTCATTACCTCCCGTGGCCACCGGTCCCTTCACTCACAGCTGACTCCCGATGTCATTACCTCCCGTGGCCACCGGTCCCTTCACTCACAGCTGACTCCCCCTGTCATTACCTCCCGTGGCCACCAGTCCCTTCACACTCACAGCTGACTCCCCTGTCATTACCTCCCGTGGCCACCGGTCCCTTCACACTCACAGCTGACTCCCCCTGTCATTATCTCCTCGTGACCACCAGTCCCTTCACACTCACAGCTGACTCCCCTGTCATTACCTCCCGTGGCCACCGGTCCCTTCACACTCACAGCTGACTCCCCCTGTAATTGCCTCCCGTGGCCACCGGTCCCTTCACACTCACAGCTGACTCCCCCTGTCATTACCTCCCGTGGCCACCGGTCCCTTCACACTCACAGCTGACTCCCCCTGTCATTACGTCCCGTGGCCACCGGTCCCTTCACACTCACAGCTGACTCCCCCTGTCATTACCTCCAGTGGCCACCAGTCACTTCACTCACAGCTGACTCCCCCTGTCATTACCTCCCGTGGCCACCGGTCCCTTCACTCACAGCTGACTCCCCCTGTCACTACCTCCTCTGGCCACCGGTCCCTTGGCACTCACAGCTGACTCCCCCTGTCATTACCTCCCGTGGCCACCAGTCCCGTCACACTCACAGCTGATTCCCCCGTCATTACCTCCCGTGGCCACCAGTCCCTTCACACTCACAGCTGACTCCCCCTGTCATTACCTCCAATGGCCACCAGTCCCTTCACACTCACAGCTGACTCCCCCTGTCATTACCTCCCGTGGCCACCGGTCCCTTCACACTCACAGCTGACTCCCCCTGTCATTACCTCCTGTGGCCACCGTTCCCTTCACACTCACAGCTGACTCCCCCTGTCATTACCTCCCGTGGCCACCGGTCCCTTCACACTCACAGCTGACTCCCCCTGTCATTACCTCCCGTGGCCACCGGTCCCCTCACTCATAGCTGACTCCCCTGTCATTACCTCCCGTGGCCACCGGTCCCCTCACTCACAGCTGACTCCCCCTGTCATTACCTCCCGTGGCCACCGGTCCCTTCACACTCACAGCTGACTCCCCCTGTCATTACCTCCCGTGGCCACCGGTCCCCTCACTCATAGCTGACTCCCCCTGTCATTACCTCCCGTGGCCACCGGTCCCTTCACACTCACAGCTGACTGCCCCTGTCATTACCTCCCGTGGCCACCGGTCCCTTCGCACTCACAGCTGACTCCCCCTGTCATCACCTCCCGTGGCCACCGGTCCCTTCACACTCACAGCTGACTCCCCCTGTCATTACCTCCAGTGGCCACCAGTCACTTCACTCACAGCTGACTCCCCCTGTCATTACCTCCCGTGGCCACCGGTCCCCTCACTCATAGCTGACTCCCCTGTCATTACCTCCCGTGGCCACCGGTCCCTTCGCACTCACAGCTGACTCCCCCTGTCATTACTTCCCGTGGCCACCGGTCCCTTCACACTCACAGCTGACTCCCCCTGTCATTACGTCCCGTGGCCACCGGTCCCTTCACACTCACAGATGACTCCCCCTGTCATTACCTCCAGTGGCCACCAGTCACTTCACTCACAGCTGACTCCCCCTGTCATTACCTCCCGTGGCCACCGGTCCCTTCACACTCACAGCTGACTCCCCCTGTCACTACCTCCTCTGGCCACCGGTCCCTTGGCACTCACAGCTGACTCCCCCTGTCATTACCTCCCGTGGCCACCGGTCCCCTCACTCATAGCTGACTCCCCTGTCATTACCTCCCGTGGCCACCGGTCCCCTCACTCACAGCTGACTCCCCTGTCATTACCTCCCATGGCCACCGGTCCCCTCACTCACAGCTGACTCCCCCTGTCATTGCCTCCCGTGGCCACCGGTCCATTCACTCACAGCTGACTCCCCCTGTCATTACCTCCCGTGGCCACCGGTCCCTTCACACTCACAGCTGACTCCCCCTGTCATTACCTCCCGTGGCCACCGGTCCCTTCACACTCACAGCTGACTCCCCTGTCATTACCTCCCGTGGCCACCGGTCCCCTCACTCATAGCTGACTCCCCTGTCATTACCTCCCGTGGCCACCGGTCCACTCACTCACAGCTGACTCCCCTGTCATTACCTCCCGTGGCCACCAGTCCCTTCACACGCACAGCTGACTCCCCCTGTCATTATCTCCCGTGGCCACCGGTCCCTTCACACTCACAGCTGACTCCCCCTGTCATTACCTCTCGTGGCCACCGGTCCACTCACTCACAGCTGACTCCCCCTGTCATTATCTCCTCGTGACCACCAGTCCCTTCACACGCACAGCTGACTCCCCCTGTCATTACCTCCCGTGGCCACCGGTCCCTTCACACTCACAGCTGACTCCCCCTGTCATTACCTCCAATGGCCACCAGTCCCTTCACACTCACAGCTGACTCCCCCTGTCATTACCTCCCGTGGCCACCGGTCCCTTCACACTCACAGCTGACTCCCTCTGTCATTACCTCCCATGGCCACCGGTCCCTTCACACTCACAGCTGACTCCCCCTGTCATTACCTCCCGTGGCCACCGGTCCCTTCACACTCACAGCTGACTCCCCCTGTCACTACCTCCTCTGGCCACCGGTCCCTTGGCACTCACAGCTGACTCCCCCTGTCATTACCTCCCGTGGCCACCGGTCCCTTCACACTCACAGCTGACTCCCCCTGTCATTACGTCCCGTGGCCACCGGTCCCTTCACACTCACAGATGACTCCCCCTGTCATTACCTCCAGTGGCCACCAGTCACTTCACTCACAGCTGACTCCCCCTGTCATTACCTCCCGTGGCCACCAGTACGTTCACACTCACAGCTGACTCCCCCTGTCACTACCTCCTCTGGCCACCGGTCCCTTGGCACTCACAGCTGACTCCCCCTGTCATTACCTCCCGTGGCCACCGGTCCCCTCACTCATAGCTGACTCCCCTGTCATTACCTCCCGTGGCCACCGGTCCCCTCACTCACAGCTGACTCCCCTGTCATTACCTCCCATGGCCACCGGTCCCCTCACTCACAGCTGACTCCCCCTGTCATTGCCTCCCGTGGCCACCGGTCCATTTACTCACAGCTGACTCCCCCTGTCATTACCTCCCGTGGCCACCGGTCCCTTCACACTCACAGCTGACTCCCCCTGTCATTACCTCCCGTGGCCACCGGTCCCTTCACACTCACAGCTGACTCCCCTGTCATTACCTCCCGTGGCCACCGGTCCCCTCACTCATAGCTGACTCCCCTGTCATTACCTCCCGTGGCCACCGGTCCACTCACTCACAGCTGACTCCCCTGTCATTACCTCCCGTGGCCACCAGTCCCTTCACACGCACAGCTGACTCCCCCTGTCATTACCTCCCGTGGCCACCGGTCCCTTCACACTCACAGCTGACTCCCCCTGTCATTACCTCCCGTGGCCACCGGTCCACTCACTCACAGCTGACTCCCCCTGTCATTATCTCCTCGTGACCACCAGTCCCTTCACACGCACAGCTGACTCCCCCTGTCATTACCTCCCGTGGCCACCGGTCCCTTCACACTCACAGCTGACTCCCCCTGTCATTACCTCCAATGGCCACCAGTCCCTTCATACTCACAGCTGACTCCCCCTGTCATTACCTCCCGTGGCCACCGGTCCCTTCACACTCACAGCTGACTCCCCCTGTCATTACCTCCCATGGCCACCGGTCCCTTCACACTCACAGCTGACTCCCCCTGTCATTACCTCCCGTGGCCACCGGTCCCTACACACTCACAGCTGACTCCCCCTGTCACTACCTCCTCTGGCCACCGGTCCCTTGGCACTCACAGCTGACTCCCCCTGTCATTACCTCCCGTGGCCACCAGTCCCTTCACACTCACAGCTGACTCCCCCTGTCATTACCTCCAATGGCCACCAGTCCCTTCACACTCACAGCTGACTCCCCCTGTCATTACCTCCCGTGGCCACCGGTCCCTTCACACTCACAGCTGACTCCCCCTGTCACTACCTCCCGTGGCCACCAGTACGTTCACACTCACAGCTGACTCCACCTGTCATTACCTCCCGTGGCCACCAGTCCCTTCACACTCACAGCTGACTCCCCCTGTCATTACCTCCAATGGCCACCAGTCCATTCACACTCACAGCTGACTCCCCCTGTCATTACCTCCCGTGGCCACCGGTCCCTTCACACTGACAGCCGACTCCCCCTGTCATTATCTCCCGTGGCCACTGGTCCACTCACACTCACAGCTGACTCCCCTGTCATTACCTCCCGTGGCCACCGGTCCACTCACACTCACAGCTGACTCCCCTTGTCATTATCTCCTCGTGACCACCAGTCCCTTCACACTCACAGCTGACTCCCCCTGTCATTACCTCCCGTGGCCACCGGTCCCTTCACACTCACAGCTGACTCCCCCTGTCACTACCTCCTCTGGCCACCGGTCCCTTGGCACTCACAGCTGACTCCCCCTGTCATTACCTCCCGTGGCCACCAGTCCCTTCACACTCACAGCTGACTCCCCTGTCATTACCTCCCGTGGCCACCGGTCCCTTCACACTCACAGCTGACTCCCCTGTCATTACCTCCCGTGGCCACCGGTCCCCTCACTCATAGCTGACTCCCCTGTCATTACCTCCCATGGCCACCGGTCCCCTCACTCATAGCTGACTCCCCTGTCATTACCTCCCGTGGCCACCGGTCCCCTCACTCATAGCTGACTCCCCTGTCATTACCTCCCATGGCCACCGGTCCCCTCACTCATAGCTGACTCCCCTGTCATTACCTCCCATGGCCACCGGTCCCCTCACTCACAGCTGACTCCCCCTGTCATTGCCTCCCGTGGCCACCGGTCCATTCACTCACAGCTGACTCCCCGTGTCATTACCTCCCGTGGCCACCGGTCCATTCACACTCACAGCTGACTCCCCCTGTCATTACCTCCCGTGGCCACCAGTCCCTTCACATGCACAGCTGACTCCCCCTGTCATTACCTCCCGTGGCCACCAGTCCCTTCAAACTCACAGCTGACTCCCCTGTCATTACCTCCCGTGGCCACCGGTCCATTCACACTCACAGCTGACTCCCCTGTCATTACCTCCCGTGGCCACCGGTCCCTTCACACTCACAGCTGACTCCCCCTGTCATTACCTCCCGTGGCCACCGGTCCCTTCACACTCACAGCTGACTCCCCTGTCATTACCTCCCGTGACCACCGGTCCCTTCACACTCACAGCTGACTCCCCCTATCATTACCTCCCGTGACCACCGGTCCCTTCACACTCACAGCTGACTCCCCCTGTCGTTACCTCCCGTGGCCACCGGTCCCTTCACACTCACAGCTGACTCCCCCTGTCATTACCTCCCGTGGCCACCGGTCCCTTCACACTCACAGCTGACTCCCCCTGTCACTACCTCCTCTGGCCACCGGTCCCTTGGCACTCACAGCTGACTCCCCCTGTCATTACCTCCAGTGGCCACCAGTCCCTTCACTCACAGCTGACTCCCCCTGTCATTACCTCCCGTGGCCACCGGTCCCTTCACACTCACAGCTGATTCCCCTGTCATTACCTCCCGTGGCCACCGGTCCCTTCACACCCACAGCTGACTCCCCCTGTCATTACCTCCCGTGGCCACCGGTCCCTTCACACCCACAGCTGACTCCCCCTGTCATTACCTCCCGTGGCCACCGGTCCCTTCACTCACAGCTGACTCCCCCTGTCATTACCTCCCGTGGCCACCGGTCCCTTCACACTCACAGATGACTCCCCCTGTCATTACCTCCCGTGGCCACCGGTCCCTTCACTCACAGCTGACTCCCCCTGTCATTACCTCCCATGGCCACCGGTCCCTTCACACTCACAGCTGACTCCCCCTGTCATTACCTCCTGTGGCCACCGGTCCCTTCACACTCACAACTGACTCCCCCTGTCATTACCTCCCGTGGCCACCGGTCCCTTCGCACGCACAGCTGACTCCCCTCTCATTACCTCCCGTGGCCACCAGTCCCTTCACAC
Source organism: Petromyzon marinus (assembly GCF_048934315.1). Taxonomy (NCBI): domain Eukaryota; kingdom Metazoa; phylum Chordata; class Hyperoartia; order Petromyzontiformes; family Petromyzontidae; genus Petromyzon; species Petromyzon marinus. Next base: position 2,918,528 of record NW_027423069.1, on the reverse strand, counting down.
TCACAACTGACTCCCCCTGTCATTACCTCCCGTGGCCACCGGTCCCTTCGCACGCACAGCTGACTCCCCTCTCATTACCTCCCGTGGCCACCAGTCCCTTCACACTCACAGCTGACTACCCCTGTCATTACCTCCTGTGGCCACCGGTCCCTTCACACTCACAACTGACTCCCCCTGTCATTACCTCCCGTGGCCACCGGTCCCTTCGCACGCACAGCTGACTCCCCTCTCATTACCTCCCGTGGCCACCAGTCCCTTCACACTCACAACTGACTCCCCCTGTCATTACCTCCCGTGGCCACCGGTCCCTTCGCACGCACAGCTGACTCCCCTCATTACCTCCCGTGGCCACCAGTCCCTTCACACTCACAGCTGACTACCCCTGTCATTACCTCCCGTGGCCACCGGTCCCTTCACACACAGCTGACTCCCCCTGTCATTACCTCCAATGGCCACCGGTCCCTTCACACTCACAGCTGACTCCCCCTGGCATTACCTCCAGTGGCCACCGGTCCCTTCACACTCACAGATGACTCCCCCTGTCATTACCTCCAATGGCCACCAGTCCCTTCACACTCACAGCTGACTCCCCCTGTCATTACCTCCCGTGGCCACCGGTCCCTTCACATTCACAGCTGACTCCCCCTGTCATTACCTCCCGTGGCCACCGGTCCCTTCACACTCACAGCTGACTCCCCTGTCATTACAAAAGTATGGAAAAAGGTGCTTCATACCCTTTCTGGCAATAAAACAGCAGGTGTTCAAACGGCAAATACAAACCGTTTCACTGCAAGGAATCAAGTTACTGTCATTAATAAAAATACGGAGCGTGTTTCTGCTTCCATGTCCACCACAAGCGTCGTGCGTGTGGTTAGTCACGATTCCCCTGCAAAGGGCCTTAGCGTGGAGTTGTTTTATTGCCAGGAAAGGGGTAAAAAAAACCTCTCATTTCCTCATACAGCGGTTGGGTTCACAAAGTCCCCGGGTCACGCTGTGTGGTTCCCAATGCCCGGGTTCGTAACGTCCGGGTTCACGGTGGTCGGGTTAATCACGGGCGAGGTTCGTAATGGCCGGGTTCATGGTGGTCGGGTTAATCACGGGCGAGGTTCATAATGGCCGGGTTCATAGTGGTCGGGTTAATCACGGGTGAGGTTCGTAATGGCCGGGTTCATGGTGGTCGGGTTAATCACGGGTGAGGTTCATAATGGCCGGGTTCATGGTGGTCAGGTTAATCACGGGTGAGGTTCATAATGGCCGGGTTCACGGTGGTCGGGTTAATCACGGGCAAGGTTCGTAATGGCCGGGTTCATGGTGGTCGGGTTAATCACGGGTGAGGTTCATAATGGCCGGGTTCATGGTGGTCAGGTTAATCACGGGTGAGGTTCATAATGGCCGGGTTCATAGTGGTCGGGTTAATCACGGGTGAGGTTCATAATGGCCGGGTTCATGGTGGTCGGGTTAATCACGGGTGAGGTTCATAATGGCCGGGTTCATAGTGGTCGGGTTAATCACGGGTGAGGTTCATAATGGCCGGGTTCATAGTGGTCGGGTTAATCACGGGTGAGGTTCATAATGGCCGGGTTCATGGTGGTCGGGTTAATCACGGGCGAGGTTCATAATGGCCGGGTTCATGGTGGTCGGGTTAATCACGGGTGAGGTTCATAATGGCCGGGTTCATAGTGGTCGGGTTAATCACGGGTGAGGTTCATAATGGCCGGGTTCATGGTGGTCGGGTTAATCACGGGTGAGGTTCATAATGGCCGGGTTCACGGTGGTCGGGTTAATCACGGGTGAGGTTCGTAATGGCCGGGTTCATGGTGGTCGGGTTAATCACGGGCGAGGTTCATAATGGCCGGGTTCATGGTGGTCGGGTTAATCACGGGTGAGGTTCGTAATGGCCGGGTTCATGGTGGTCGGGTTAATCACGGGCAAGGTTCGTAATGGCCGGGTTCATGGTGGCCGGGTCATGCTGTGTGGTTCATAGCGGCCTCCTACACACCGCCACCTCTTCTGCCTCTACCTCCTCCACCACCACCACCACCTTCACCTCTTCTCTCTCGCCCACAGCACAACCTCGTTACACGGAGGAGGAGCAGGAAGACGGCAGCAGCGACGACGACTCAACGGATTCGTCGATGCCTCCGCCGCCGCCACCTCCTCGAAGCAAGAACCCCGCTCAGCCAAGAGCTGGGCGACGAGGCGGTGGAGGAGGAGGAGGCGGCAAGACGTCGGTCAGCGCCAGGATCCAGCGCAAGTGAAGGAATCCACGGTGGGGGTGGCAGCGTGCCACGGATCTCGTAGTGCCTGGGTTCGAGCCCTGTGTCTGAGTCTCTCTCTCTCCGAGTCTCTCTCAGAGGGGGTGTCGCTTGTTGATTTGTAGCCAAAACGTTTTGTGTTCAAATAAAATCGTCTTTAAACGTATGAACTCATGTTTTTATTTTCTTCTTCAAGACACCGACGACAATCAACAACGGTAAGCCAAGGGACTGCACAAACAAGACAAAGCTCCCCCGTGTAGCCTCTAGCAGGCTGTAGGGGCAAGTGCTGTTAGTAGTAGCGAGTAGCAGCACCTACACGCAGACAAAGATCCCCCGTGTAGCTTCTAGCAGGCTGTAGGGGCAAGTGCTGTTAGTAGTAGCAAGTAGCAGCGCCTATACACGGACAAAGATCCCCCGTGTAGCCTCTAGCAGGCTGTAGAGGCAAGAGCTATTTGCGAGTAGCAGCACCTATACACGGACAAAGATCCCCCGTGTAGCCTCTACACACACACACAGTGCGCTAACCACTGCACCACCACTGCCCACACAGACTCACCAGACAGAGACCCACAGACTCACCACACAGAGACCCAGAGACTCACCAGACAGAGAACCCACAGACTCACCACACAGAGACCCACAGACTCACCACACAGACCCACAGACTCACCACACAGAGACCTACAGATTCACCACACAGAGACCCACAGACTCACCACACAGAGACCCACAGACTCACCACACAGAGACCCAGAGACTCACCAGACAGAGACCCACAGACTCACCACACAGAGACCCACAGACTCACCACACAGACCCACAGACTCACCACACAGAGACCTACAGATTCACCACACAGAGACCCACAGACTCACCACACAGAGACCCACAGACTCACCACACAGAGACCCACAGACTCACCACACAGAGACCCACAGACTCACCACACACAGATCCACAGATTCACCACACAGAGACCCACAGACTCACCACACAGAGACCCACAGACTCACCACACAGAGACCCACAGACTCACCACACAGAGACCCACAGACTCATCATACAGAGACCCACAGACTCACCACACAGAGACCCACAGACTCACCACACAGAGACCCACAGACTCACCACACAGAGACCCACAGACTCACCAGAGACCCACAGACTCACCACACAGATCCACAGATTCACCACACAGAGACCCACAGACTCACCACACAGAGACCTACAGACTCACCACACAGAGACCCACAGACTCACCACACACAGACCCACAGACTCACCACAGAGACCCACAGACTCACCAGAGACCCACAGACTCACCAGAGACCCACAGACTCACCACATACAGAGACCCACACTCACCACACAGACCCACAGACTCACCACACAGAGACCCATAGACTCATCACACAGAGACACACAGACTTGCCACACAGAGACCCACAGTCTCACCACACAGAGTTAGTTCATAGTTCCATTTATTTGGTATAGCCCTGTGAGCTATTCGGCTCTGGAATCAGGTGCAACCGCAACAAAGAAAAAACATGAACAAGAAAACATCTTAAAGTGACTATGTGACTGTGCAAACAGAAAATCCATGGAAAAAAACATCAAAATATTCCTGAAATAGCACCGTACACCAACGCTGAGTGCAAAAATCCCAGTGGGATGCAAGTCAAACAAAAACAACAACAACCACAAGACAACTAAGATTAAGGCCATCAGTCTAACTCCGTACTACAATAAACAAAAACATGGCCAAACCAAAAAACGTTTTCGAAATCAAAAAGCCATAAATGCAATGTAACAGTGATCATAGGGACTGTGACCGAACTTTTAACAATAAACTACATAAATAACATGTAACACCAAACCCTAGAGCCACAGCTGGCTGCATGAGTCACTCCACAACAACAGGAGCATCAGTCGGAGTATCACATTTTTCAAGGCACCTTTAAGATCAGCACACTAAATCAAAATACAGATAATACTTTGCAGCGGTCATCCGGAGCGAAGCATTTTATTTTATTTTAGGCCACTGAATAGCAGTGGCAGCTAGGGGTGTACAACTCCTCTAGAGCAGTTTTGAGTGAAGATCTCATAGGTAGTGATTCAAGTTGCAGTTTATTGGCAATAGCATTTCAGACCCTGGGGGCACCAATAGTAAAGGCCCTTCCTCCGATTTTTGTACGGCAATAGGAAATGTGAAGCTGGTAAATGAGCGAAGACCTGACATCTAATTTGTTCTTTGAAACAGAGGAGATCCAGCAGGTAGTCTGTGGATAGTTTTGTAAGTACATCGTTAATAAATAAGATCTTGTGCACAAGCCGTCGAACATTAAGAGATGTTAAGTTTGACCCAATGTAGAGATCACAGTGGTGAGTCCTATATGGGCTGTTCAATGCAAATCTTAAGGCCGAGTGATAGATGGAATCAAGCTTCTTCAGTACATTACTTGGGGCTGATTTATACACGATATCACAGTAATCAAGTAGAGCCAGTATGGTAGCTTTTATCAATTCCAAACGGAGCATTGGGGGGAAGCAGTGCTTGTGTCGATACAGAAAACCAATTTTCTGTCTTTTTACCAATGTAATCAATGTGATCTTCAAAATTCAGTTTTGAATCCAGGATGACCCCAAGATACTTATAGATCTTGACTTGCTCTATTTGATAATTATTCAAGGAATGTAATTGGGGAAAAATAACTTCCTGCTTTAGTCCCAGTGAGAAGCATAGCACCTTGGTTTTGGAGGTATTCAGGACTAGGTTAAGAGCAACTAGCTGATGTTGTAGTTTGTGAAATCACCCTGTCGCTTGGCAATCACGTCATCTGGAGAGCGGCCAGCAGTAATCAGTATCGTGTCATCTGCAAACAGATTTACCCTGGAATGATCCAGGTCAGTGCCCAAGTCATTGACATAAAGAGAGAACAAGAGGGGGCCGAGGATGGAACCCTGTGGAACCCCTTTTGTTATCTTAACACTGTTTGACCTCCAACCATCTGTGACTACAGTTTGGGTGTGGGAAAAGAGGTAATTTTGTAACCATTTTACTGTGTTTTCGGAAAAACCGAGGCAACTTAGTTTACTAAGCAGGCTGTTGTGGGCTACTGTATCAAAAGCTTTGGACAGGTCAAGAAAAAGACAGGCACAGTACTGCTTATTATCAAGGCTATTGTAAATTTGATTCAGAGAGTCTAATGCAGCAGATGTGGTGCTGAATTTTTTTTTCGGAACCTAGATTGTTTTAGATGTAGTAGATTGTTGGTGGACAGGAAACTGCTAATTTGGTAGTTCAATAATCTTTAAAAAATCATCAATGGGGACAAAATTGAGATAGGTCGGTAGATATTGGGATCATCTTTAGGGCCCCCTTTGTGAAGTGGACGGACATAGGAATGTTTCCATTCTAGAGGAACTGATGCTTCTTTGATGGACAGATTGAAAATATGGGCTATAGGTTTGTATATTATGTGACCAGCAGTTAGTAGAGCAAAGACGGGAAAACTATCTGCTCCGGTAGAGGAGGACCCTTTGAGGTAGGAAAGTTGTTTCAGAACATTACTTTCGTGGATTGGCTGGAAACTAAATTCGTTTAATGTTTGGACAGGTGTTGGAATTTGCATGAGCAGGGGTGACTCCCAATACATTATCAAAAAGATTACCAGCTTTCTGAAAAATGAAGGTTAAAATTGTCAACTATTTTGTTTGAGATCTGAAAAATATTCCCCATTTCGGTTAAGCTCAATGGGCAGATTGTCTGCTTTGGATGCCTTTTCGATACATTTGATTGTTTTTCCAAAAAACCCTGGCATTTCCATGTGATTCCAGGAGCGTGGAGGAAAAGTAGGCATTTTTTGCATGCCTGATTTTCTTGATGCATCTATTCCTTAAAATCCTGTATTCTAGCCAGCCATTGACCAAATTACTTTTCTGAGCACATGCCCAAGCCTTGTCCCTAGTTTTCATGAGCTTTGTAATAAAAGGATCAAACCATGGTGGGTGGTTGCCTTTCATTTTAAATCTAACCAACGGAGCATGTTTGTTAAGAATTTGGAGAAATGTGTACCTGAAAGTCTCCCAAGCCGTAGTCAGGTTGGGGATATCACAGACCTTGTCAATATCCGAGTGAAGCACATCATTAGTAAATGCCTGAGTGCTGAAGCGCCTCAAAGAGTGCTTCTCAACAATTTTAGGGGGGGCTTTGGGTCCGGCTGATGATCTCATCCCAAAAATGAAGGAGTGATCACTAAGGTTATTACCCAGAACACCAGCCAGTGCGAAATTGTGAGGGGCATTTGTCAATAGGACGTCAAGTGGAGTTGACTGTCCCGGATTTTTTAGCTTGGGTCTTGTGGGGACATTTATTAATTGAAACAGGTTAAATTCTTCTGTAAAAATTTGTGGCTACGGCCGGCGGGTTTAGCCAATTCCAATATCGATCACCCACTAAAACTATTTCACCTTTAGGGAGGCCTCCAAAAAGCTCTCTCAGTGCAGATGCAGCTTCAACATCCTTCCCACTAGGCGGTCTACAGCACCACACTGCCAATATCTGTTGATTATTTGGGAGAGTTATTCTGAGAGCCAAACCTTCAAAGCAACATTTTTGTTAAACAAGGAGTGAGCTGGTGAACATGCAATAGTATTACGAACGCAGATGGCAATTACACCTCCATTAGATCATCGGTCAAGCCGAAAAAGGTTGTAGTTGTCAATCGTAATCTGCAAGTCATTGACGGCAGGAGTGAGAAATTGAGGCAATTCAGATTTACAAACACAGACACAATTTCAACCGAGAAGATGGTTTCAAATTAAGCAATCATTGGAAAGATGTTCTAAATCATACCAAACATTAAAGTAATTTTCAATGGTACAGTATATTTATCCAAGTAGTGATATACCAAACGTTCACAGCAGCTTATTTCCCTTCAAAACAACGTTTGCATTGTCAAATTCCCCTCCCCCTATCAGCACTTTAAGTGTTCTATCAGCACTTTATGCTAATTCCTTTGTCAAAGCATTTGGTTTCCTCCCACACAGCTTAAAGGACGCGACCTGGCTTGACTTTCTTTACTCCGACGCTGTCTTCGTGACAGCGCGGTCCCCTTCACCTGATGAAGGCCACTTGTGTTGTGGCCGAAACGTCGTGAATTTTGTTGTTTTATTTTTTACCTTACGTGACTTTACCGAATAGAACCAAAGAGTACAGAAATGTTTCTGTTAGGCAAAAAATGTCCGGGTCAAGTTTTAGTTGACTTTATTCAATCATGAACCCGCTGATGTTGACATGTAGAACACCAACACCTTTCCTGCCAGAAAAATCTACAGAATTATACGAGTTCTTTACATTTGGGCCAGGATGAAGCTCAATACCACCCAGAAAAAAGAAAAGTAGAATTAATAGTTTGCACAAGTATTTTCTGTGAAAGGATGAAGATGGTGTTATTTTTAAGAGCAGAATGAAGTTTGGAAGGAGTGCTGGTGAAGTAATGGGACAAAGATAGGGTTTAAAAGGATACAATGATGGAGTGTAGAAGTGTCTATGAGCTGTTTCATTTGCAGGTGTAGTGGCAAATCGAGCAAACAAGTATGGACGCAAAGTAACGAGGGTAGCTGTTTGGAGAGTTGAGTGTGGCGCTAGACACCCACAGACTCACCACACAGACACCCACAGACTCAACACACAGACACCCACAGACTCACCACACAGAGACCTACAGACTCACCACACAGAGACCCACAGACTCACCACACAGAGACCCACAGACTCACCACACAGAGACACCCACAGACTCACCACACAGAGACCCACAGACTCACCACACAGAGACCCACAGACTCACCACACAGAGCCCCACACAGGGACCCACAGACTCACCACACAGAGTCCCACAGACTCACCACACAGACACCCACAGACTCGCCACACAGAGACCCAGAGACTCAACACACAGAGACCCACAGACTCACCATACAGAGACATACAGAGACCCACAGACTCACCACACAGAGACCCACAGACTCACCACAGAGACCCACAGACTCATCACACAGAGACCCACAGACCCATCACACAGAGACACACACAGACTCACCACACAGAGACCCACAGACTCACCACACAGAGACCCACAGATTCACCACACAGAGACCCATAGACTCACCACAGACACCCAGAGACTCACCGCACAGAGACCCACAGACTCACCACACAGAGACCCATAGACTCACCACACAGAGACCCACAGACTCACCACAGAGACCCACAGACTCATCACACAGAGACACACAGACTCACCACAAAGAGACCCACAGACTCACCACACAGAGACCCACAGACTCAGCACACAGAGACCCATAGACTCACCACAGACACCCAGAGACTCACCGCACAGAGACCCACAGACTCACCACACAGAGACATACAGAGACCCACAGACTCACCACACAGAGACTAAAAAGACTCACCATACAGAGACCCACAGACTCACCACAGAGACCCACAGACTCATCACACAGAGACCCACAGACTCATCACACAGAGACACACAGACTCACCACAAAGAGACCCACAGACTCACCACAAAGAGACCCACAGACTTGCCACACAGAGACCCATAGACTCACCACACAGAGACCCACAGACTCACCAGACAGAGACCCACAGACTCACCACACAGAGACCTACAGACTCACCACATACAGAGACCCACACTTACCACACAGAGACCCACAGACTCACCACACAGAGACCCATAGAGTCATCACACAGAGACACAGACTCGCCACACAGAGACCCACAGACTTGCCACACAGAGACCCACAGACTCACCACGCAGAGACCCACAGACTCACCAGACAGAGACCCACAGTCTCACCACACAGAGTTAGTTCATAGTTCCATTTATTTTGGTATAGCCCTGTGACCTATTCAGCTCTTGAATCAGGTGCAACCGCAACAAAGAAAAAACAAAAACATGAACAAGAAAAACATCTTAAAGTGATTATGTGACTGTGCAAACAGAAAATCCATGGAAAAAAACATCAAAATATTCCTGAAATAGCACCGTACACCAACGCTGTGTGCAAAAATCACAGTGGGATGCAAGTCAAATAACAACAACAACAACCACAAGACAACTAAGATTAAGGCCATCAGTCTAACTCCGTACTACAATAAACAAAAACATGGCCAAACCAAAAAACGTTTTCGAAATCAAAATAAAGCCATAAATGCAATGTAACAGTGATCATAGGGACTGTGACCGAACTTTTAACAATAAACTACATAAATAACATGTAACACCAAACCCTAGAGTCACAGCTGGCTGCATGAGTCACTCCACAACAACAGGAGCATCAGTCGGAGTATCACATTTTTCAAGGCACCTTTAAGATCAGCACAATAAATCAAAATACAGATAATACTTTGCAGCGGTCATCTGGAGCGAAGCATTTTATTTTATTTTAGGCCACTGAATAGCAGTGGCAGCTAGGGGTGTACAACTCCTCTAGAACAGTTTTGAGTGAAGATCTCATAGGTAGCGATTCAAGTTGCAGTTTATTGGCAATAGCATTCCAGACCCTGGGGGCATCAATAGTAAAGGCCCGTCCTCCGGTTTTTGTACGGCAATAAGGAATGTGAAGCTGGTAAATGAGCGAAGACCTGAGGTCAAATTTGTTCTTTGAAACAGAGAGGAGATCCAGCAGGTAGTCTGTGGATTTTTTTGTAAGTACATCGTGAATAAATAAGATCTGGTGCACAAGCCGTCGAACATTAAGAGATGTTAAGTTTGACTCAATGTAGAGATCACAGTGGTGAGTCCTATATGGGAAGTTCAATGCAAATCTTAAGGCCGAGTGATAGATGGAATCAAGCTTCTTCAGTACATTACTTGGGGCTGATTTATACACGATATCACAGTAATCAAGTAGAGGCAGTATGTTAGCTTTTATCAATTCCAAACGGAGCATTGGGGGGAAGCAGTGCTTGTGTCGATACAGAAAACCAATTTTCTTTGTCTTTTTACCAATATAATCAATGTGATCTTCAAAATTCAGTTTTGAATCCAGGATGACCCCAAGATACTTATAGATCTTGACTTGCTCTATTTGATAATTATTTAAGGAATGTAATTGGGGAAAAATAACTTCCTGCTTTAGTCCCGGTGAGAAGCATAGCACCTTGGTTTTGGAGGTATTCAGGACTAGTTTAAGAGCAACTAGCTGATGTTGTAGTTTGTTGAAATCACCCTGTAGCCTAGAAATCACGTCATCCGGAGAGCGGCCAGCAGTAATCAATATCGTGTCATCTGCAAAAAGATTTACCCTGGAATGATCCAGGTCAGTGCCCAAGTCATTGACATAAAGAGATACCAAGAGGGGGCCGAGGATGGAACCCTGTGGAACCCCTTTTGTTATCTTAACACTGTAAGGACAGTTTGGGTGCGAGAAAATAGGTAATTTTTTAACCATTTAATGTGTTTTCGGGAAAACCGAGGCAACTTAGTTTACTAAGCAGGGTGTTGTGGTCTACTGTATCAAAAGCTTTGGACAGGTCAAGAAAAAGACAGGCACAGTACTGCGTATTATCAAGGCTAGTGTAAAGTTGATTCAGAGAGTCTAATGCAGCAGATGTGGTGCTGCATTTTTTTCGGAACCCACATTGTTTTAGATGTAGTAGATTGTTGGTGGACAGGAAACTGCTAATTTGGTAGTTCAATAATTTTTCAAAAGTTTTCGTCAATGGGGACAAAATTGAGATAGGTCGGTAGTTATTGGGATCATCTTTAGGGCCGGCCCCCTTTGTGAAGTGGACGGACATAGGAATGTTTCCATTCTAGAGGAACTGCTGCTTCTTTGATGGACAGGTTGAAAATATGGGCTATAGGTTTGTATATTAGGTGACCAACAGTTCGTAGAGCAAAGACGGGGAAACTATCTGCTCCGGTAGAGGAGGACCCTTTGAGGTAGGACAGTTGTTTCAGAACATTACTTTCGTGGATTGGCTGGAAACTAAATTCGTTTAATGTTTGGATAGGGGTGTAGGAATTTGCATGAGCAGGGGTGACTCCCAATACATTATCAAAAAGATTACCAGCTTTCTGAAAAATGAAGGTTAAAATTGTCAACTATTTTTTTTGGGATCTGAAAAATATTCCCCATTTCGGTTAAGCTCAATGGGCAGATTGTCTGTTTTGGATGCCATTTCGATACATTTGATTGTTTTTCCAAAAAATCCTGGCATTTACATGTGATTCCAGGAGAGTGGAGGAAAAGTAGGCATTTTTTGCATGCCTGATTTTTTTGATGCATCTATTCCTTAAAATTCTGTATTCTAGCCAGCCATTGACCAAATTACTTTTGTGAGCACATGCCCAAGCCTTGTCCCTAGTTTTCATGAGCTTTGTAATCAAAGGATCAAACCATGGTGGGTGGTTGCCTTTCGTTTTAAATCTAACCAACGGAGCATGTTTGTTAAGAATTTGGAGAAACGTGTACCTGAAAGTCTCCCAAGCCGTAGTCAGGTTGGGGATATCACAGACCTTGTCAATATCCGAGTGAAGCACATCATTAGTAAATGCCTGAGTGCTGAAGCACCTCAAAGAGTGCTTCTCAACAATTTTAGGGGGGGCTTTGGGTCCGTCTGATGATCTCATCCCAAAAATGAAGGAGTGATCACTAAGGTTATTACCCAGAACACCAGTCAGTGCGAAATTGTGAGGGACATTTGTCAATAGGACGTCAAGCGGAGTTGACTGTCCCGGATTTTTTAGCTTGGGTCTTGTGGGGACATTTATTAATTGAAACATGTTAAATTCTTCTGTAAAAATGTGTGGCCACGGCCGGCGGGTTTAGCCAATTCCAATATCGATCACCCACTAAAACTATTTCACCTTTAGGGAGGCCACCAAAAAGCTCTCTCAGTGCAGATGCAGCTTCAACATCCTTCCCACTAGGCGGTCTACAGCACCACACTGCCAATATCTGTTGATTATTTGGGAGAGTTATTCTGAGAGCCAAACCTTCAAAGCAACATTTTTTTAAACAAGGAGTGAGCTGGTGAACATGCAATAGTATTACGAACGCAGATGGCAATTCCACCTCCTTTAGATCATCGGTCAAGCCGAAAAAGGTTGCAGTTGTCAATCGTAAACTGCAAGTCATTGACGGCAGGAGTGAGACATTGAGGCAATTCAGATTTATAAACACAGACACAATTTCAACCGAGAAGAAGGTTTCAAATTAAGCAATCATTGGAAAGATGTTCTAAATCATACCAAACATTACACTAATTTTCAATGGTACAGTATATTTATCCAAGTAGTGATATACCAAACGTTCACAGCAGCTTATTTCCCTTCAAAAAAACGTTTGCATTGTCAAATTCCCCTCCCCCCTCCCCCCGTGTTAAGTGTTCTATCAGCACTTTAAGTGTTCTATCAGCACTTTATGCTAATTCCTTTGTCAAAGCGTTTGGTTTCCTCCCACACAGCTTAAAGGACGCGACCTGGCTTGACTTTCTTTACTCCGACGCTGTCTTCGTGACAGCACGGTCCCCTTCACCTGATGAAGGCCACTTGTGTTGTGGCCGAAACGTCGTGAATTTTGTTGTTTTATTTTTTACCATACGTGACTTTAACGAATAGAACCAAAGAGTACAGAAATGTTTCTGTTAGGCAAAAAATGTCCGGGTCAAGTTTTAGTTGACTTTATTCAATCACGAGCCCTCTGATGTTGACATGTAGAACAACAACACCTTTCCTGCCGGAAAAATCTACAGAATTATACGAGTTCTTTACATTTGGGCCAGGATGAAGCTCAATACCACCCAGAAATAAGAAAAGTAGAATTAATAGTTTGCACAAGTATTTTCTGTGAAAGGATGAAGATGGTGTTATTTTTAAGAGCAGAATGAAGTTTGGAAGGAGTGCTGGTGAAGTAATGGGACAACGATAGGGTTTAAAAGGATACAATGATGGAGTGTAGAAGTGCCTATGAGCTGTTTCATTTGCAGGTGTAGTGGCAAATCGAGCAAACAAGTATGGACGCAAAGTAACGAGGGTAGCTGTTTGTAGAGTTGAGTGTGGCACTAGACACCCACAGACTCACCACACAGACACCCACAGACTCAACACACAGACACCCACAGACTCACCACACAGAGACCTACAGACTCACCACACAGAGACCCACAGACTCACCACACAGAGACCCACAGACTCACCACACAGAGACCCACAGACTCACCACACAGAGACACCCACAGACTCACCACACAGAGACCCACAGACTCACCACACAGAGACCCACAGACTCACCACACAGAGCCCCACACAGGGACCCACAGACTCACCACATAGAGTCCCACAGACTCACCACACAGACACCCACAGACTCGCCACACAGAGACCCAGAGACTCAACACACAGAGACCCACAGACTCACCATACAGAGACATACAGAGACCCACAGACTCACCACACAGAGACCCACAGACTCACCACAGAGACCCACAGACTCATCACACAGAGACCCACAGACCCATCACACAGAGACACACACAGACTCACCACACAGAGACCCACAGACTCACCACACAGAGACCCACAGACTCACCACTCAGAGACCCATAGACTCACCACAGACACCCAGAGACTCACCGCACAGAGACCCACAGACTCACCACACAGAGACCCATAGACTCACCACACAGAGACCCACAGACTCACCACAGAGACCCACAGACTCATCACACAGAGACACACAGACTCACCACAAAGAGACCCACAGACTCACCACACAGAGACCCACAGACTCAGCACACAGAGACCCATAGACTCACCACAGACACCCAAAGACTCACCGCACAGAGACCCACAGACTCACCACACAGAGACATACAGAGACCCACAGACTCACCACACAGAGACTAAAAAGACTCACCATACAGAGACCCACAGACTCACCACACAGAGACCCATAGACTCACCACAGAGACCCACAGACTCATCACACAGAGACCCACAGACTCATCACACAGAGACACACAGACTCACCACAAAGAGACCCACAGACTCACCACAAAGAGACCCACAGACTTGCCACACAGAGACCCATAGACTCACCACACAGAGACCCACAGACTCACCAGACAGAGACCCACAGACTCACCACACAGAGACCTACAGACTCACCACATACAGAGACCCACACTCACCACACAGAGACCCACAGACTCACCACACAGAGACCCATAGAGTCATCACACAGAGACACAGACTCGCCACACAGAGACCCACAGACTTGCCACACAGAGACCCACAGACTCACCACGCAGAGACCCACAGACTCACCAGACAGAGACCCACAGTCTCACCACACAGAGTTAGTTCATAGTTCCATTTATTTTGGTATAGCCCTGTGACCTATTCAGCTCTTGAATCAGGTGCAACCGCAACAAAGAAAAAACAAAAACATGAACAAGAAAAACATCTTAAAGTGATTATGTGACTGTGCAAACAGAAAATCCATGGAAAAAAACATCAAAATATTCCTGAAATAGCACCGTACACCAACGCTGTGTGCAAAAATCACAGTGGGATGCAAGTCAAATAACAACAACAACAACCACAAGACAACTAAGATTAAGGCCATCAGTCTAACTCCGTACTACAATAAACAAAAACATGGCCAAACCAAAAAACGTTTTCGAAATCAAAATAAAGCCATAAATGCAATGTAACAGTGATCATAGGGACTGTGACCGAACTTTTAACAATAAACTACATAAATAACATGTAACACCAAACCCTAGAGCCATAGCTGGCTGCATGAGTCACTCCACAAACAACAGGAGCATCAGTCGGAGTATCACATTTTTCAAGGCACCTTTAAGATCAGCACACTAAATCAAAATATAGTTAATACTTTGCAGTGGTCATCCGGAACGAAACATTTTATTTTATTTTGGGCCACTGAATAGCAGTGGCAGCTATGGGTGTACAACTCCTCTAGAGCAGTTTTTAGTGAAGATCTCATAGGTAGCGATTCAAGTTGCAGTTTATTGGCAATAGCATTCCAGACCCTGGGGGCATCAATAGTAAAGGCCCGTCCTCCGGTTTTTGTACGGCAATAGGGAATGTGAAGCTGGTAAATGAGCGAAGACCTGACATCTAATTTGTTCTTTGAAACAGAGAGGAGATCCAGCAGGTAGTCTGTGGATAGTTTTGTAAGTACATCGATAATAAATAAGATCTTGTGCACAAGCCGTCGAACATTAAGAGATGTTAAGTTTGACCCAATGTAGAGATCACAGTGGTGAGTCCTATATGGGCAGTTCAATGCAAATCTTAAGGCCGAGTGATAGATGGAATCAAGCTTCTTCAGTACATTACTTGGGGCTGATTTATACACGATATCACAGTAATCAAGTAGAGCCAGTATGGTAGCTTTTATCAATTCCAAACGGAGCATTGGGGGGAAGCAGTGCTTGTGTCGATACAGAAAACCAATTTTCTTTGTCTTTTTACCAATGTAATCAATGTGATCTTCAAAATTCAGTTTTGAATCCAGGATGACCCCAAGATACTTATAGATCTTGACTTGCTCTATTTGATAATTATTCAAGGAATGTAATTGGGGAAAAATAACTTCCTGCTTTAGTCCCGGTGAGAAGCATAGCACCTTGATTTTGGAGGTATTCAGGACTAGTTTAAGAGCAACTAGCTGATGTTGTAGTTTGTTGAAATCACCCTGTAGCCTAGCAATCACGTCATCCGGAGAGCGGCCAGCAGTAATCAGTATCGTGTCATCTGCAAAAAGATTTACCCTGGAATGATCCAGGTCAGTGCCCAAGTCATTGACATAAAGAGATACCAAGAGGGGGCCGAGGATGGAACCCTGTGGAACCCCTTTTGTTATCTAAACACTGTTTGACCTCCAACCATCTGTGAGGACAGTTTGGGTGCGAGAAAATAGGTAATTTTTTTACCATTTTACTGTGTTTTCAGGAAAACCGAGGCAACTTAGTTTACTAAGCAGGGTGTTGTGGTCTACTGTATAAAATCTTTGGACAGGTCAAGAAAAAGACAGGCACAGTACTGCTTATTATCAAGGCTACTGTAAATTTGATTCAGAGAGTCTAATGCAACAGATGTGGTGCTGCATTTTTTTCGGAACCCAGATTGTTTTAGATGTAGTAGATTTCGATTTAAAGCTTTCGTGACTGCAATGATTCATCTTCTTTGGTTCTTTCGGTAAAGTCACGTAGAATGAGAATAAAATAATAAATTGATAAAATAAAATAACAATAATATTCTCACGACGTTTCGGCCACAACACAAGCGGCCTTCATCAGGTGAAGGGACGAGACTGTCTGGTAGGACAGCGCTGGAGTGAAAGAGCCACGTTCAGATCACGGCTTTTAAGCTGTGTGAGAGGAACAAAGAGCCTTGACGAAGGAATTACAGAAATAGTTACGTTGAAGTCAGAGCATACACATTCACCGAGGCACTTAGTACAAATCAAACAGGAGAATTTAGCATTGAAATAACTAGGCGAATTTAGCATTGAAATAACTGAGTGATTAGCTAGTGACTGGTCACAGAAATGACTATGTTGAAGTCAAGGCCTAAACATCTGAGCTATTCATAGTACTATATAGTGAACCAATAAAAAACTAAAATATAAATTACCTTAATGTTATCAATAAACTCTATATTCTCCAATCAGCTAAGCTACCAACAATAAGTCGTTATATATCACAATGCTATATGGTGAAAAAATGGGTGGATTCTTACCCTCAACTTTAGCACCACGGATAGCTACGGGCCCCGTTCAGACGGACGAGTTCATCCATGGTCGGAACAGAGGAGGGGGAGAGAGACAGCTGCGAGGCGCTATTATACTCCATGTTGTAAACCATACCATTAACCGTGGTGTGAGAGGTATTAAGAGTCAATGCTGGCGAAAGAGCTGCGGTCTGAAGGTCATCGTAAAATACAATTAATTAAGAACAGAAATGGTTTAAAACATCTTTCCAATGGTTACTAAGCCAGAATCCATCTTCTCGGTTGAAATAGTCTCTGTGCTTGTATATGTGAATGGCCTCATGAACGAATCTCTCATGGTAGCCGGTTGGTTTGCAAAGAACCTCCGTCTTGGAGAAGTCAATGTCATGTGAGCCCACTGAATTATAACAGTGATCTGCCACGGCAGAGGAGTTCGTCCTACCGTGTTTCAAGTCTGCTTTATGTTCGCGGATGCGGTCCGAGATATGTCGATTGGTTTCTCCAATGTAGCTACTACCACAGAGGCACTTTAGTTTGTAAACGCCCGGGTACAGTATGTCTGGAACAGCATCTTTTACAGATGGAACTAAATCACGGATTTTATGTACTGTGTTGAATCGGACCTGGATCTTGTGTTTATTCAGGATTTTGGAGATCTTTTTAGTGACCCCTGCAATGTAGGGTAAGGTGATGGTTTTGAGTGGCTCCACAAGAGGATCCTTCTTCATGACTGGAGTGATGGTTTTGCGGATTGTGTAGTCGGAGTAACCATTAGCCCTGAGAGCTTGGTGTACGTGCTTGAGTTCACTGGTAATGTGTTCCTGGTCGGAAATGCATTGGGCTCTATGGTATAGAGTCTTGATGAGGGAGTTCTTCTGGGATGGATGGTGGTGGGAATCCGGTTTCAAGTAAGCATCTGTATGGGTATTTTTCCTGTAGACAGAGTGGCTCATTGAACCATCATGTCTCCTTTTAATTAAGACATCCAAAAAGGGTAGTTTGCCATCTTTTTCGACCTCCATGGTAAATCTGATGGCTGGGTGTATGGAATTGATGTGGTCGCGGAATTGGTCTAGAGCAGGCTGGCCATGTGGCCAGATGACAAAGGTGTCATCAACGTACCTCTTCCATAAGGTCGGGCATAGAGTGGCAGTCTGGATGGCGTCAGTTTCAAATTTTTCCATGAATACGTTGGCTACAACCGGAGATAGGGGGGAGCCCATTGGGGTGCCCTCAGTTTGTTTGTAGAAAGTTCCATTCCAGGTGAAGTATGTGTTGGTTAAGCAATGTCTCACCAGGGGGGGTACATCAGTATGCAGTCCTTGATGAACCAGGTTTTCAATGATAGCGATGGTGTCAGGTACCGGGACTTTGGTGAACAAGGACACCACATCAAAACTGACAAGCAGGTCGTCTGGGGACAGGGAAATGCCTTTGATTGTCGATACCAGGTGAGTAGAATTTAGTACCGCAGAGGTGGTTTTTCCAGTGAAAGGTCGCAGTATATCAGCAAGAAAACGTGCCAGTTTGTAGGTGGGGGAGTTGATAGAGACGATGGGACGAAGGGGTGTATCTTCTTTGTGTATCTTTGGAAGGCCATATAATCTTGGTGGTCTGGCAGCAGAGGGTTTCAACGAGAACTGTTTGATCTCATCAGCAAAGACGAATGTTTTGAATTATCTCAATTAAAAAAGAGGGATGATATTGTCATCCTCTCAGCTGACAAAGGCAATGCCACTGTCATCATGGACAAAACAGAATATAACAACAAAATTCAAGAACTACTCAACGATGGCAGCTATACAAAAATAAAAAGAGATCCCACCAACAGCCTGGTCACCAAAACGAACAAAATCATCTCTGATTCAACAGCATTCATTGATGAGATCAAACAGTTCTCGTTGAAACCCTCTGCTGCCAGACCACCAAGATTATATGGCCTTCCAAAGATACACAAAGAAGATACACCCCTTCGTCCCATCGTCTCAACTATCAACTCCCCCACCTACAAACTGGCATGTTTTCTTGCTGATATACTGCGACCTTTCACTGGAAAAACCACCTCTGCGGTACTAAATTCTACTCACCTGGTATCGACAATCAAAGGCATTTCCCTGTCCCCAGACGACCTGCTTGTCAGTTTTGATGTGGTGTCCTTGTTCACCAAAGTCCCGGTACCTGACACCATCGCTATCATTGAAGACCTGGTTCATCAAGGACTGCATACTGATGTACCCCCCCCTGGTGAGACATTACTTAACCAACACATACTTCACCTGGAATGGAACTTTCTACAAACAAACTGAGGGCACCCCAATGGGCTCCCCCCTATCTCCGGTTGTAGCCAACGTATTCATGGAAAAATTTGAAACTGACGCCATCCAGACTGCCACTCTACGCCCGACCTTATGGAAGAGGTACGTCGATGACACCTTTGTCATCTGGCCACATGGCCAGCCTGCTCTAGACCAATTCCGCGACCACATCAATTCCATACACCCAGCCATCAGATTTACCATGGAGGTCGAAAAAGATGGCAAACTACCCTTTTTGGATGTCTTAATTAAAAGGAGACATAATGGTTCAATGAGCCACTCTGTCTACAGGAAAGCTACCCATACAGATGCTTACTTGAAACCGGATTCCCACCACCATCCATCCCAGAAGAACTCCCTCATCAAGACTCTATACCATAGAGCTCAATGCATTTCCGACCAGGAACACATTACCAGTGAACTCAAGCACGTACACCAGGCTCTCAGGGCTAATGGTTACTCCGACTACATAATCCGCAAAACCATCACTCCAGTCATAAAGAAGGATCCTCTTGTGGAGCCACTCAAAACCATCACCTTACCCTACATTGTAGGGGTCACTAAAAAGATCTCCAAAATCCTGAATAAACACAAGATCCAGGTCCGATTCAACACAGTACATAAAATCCGTGATTTAGTTCCATCTGTAAAAGATGCTGTTCCAGACATACAGTACCCGGGTGTTTACAAACTAAAGTGCCTCTGTGGTAGTAGCTACATTGGAGAAACCAAACGACATATCTCGGACCGCATCCGCGAACATAAAGCAGACTTGAAACACGGTAAGACGAACTCCTCTGCCGTGGCAGATCACTGTTATAATTCAGTGGGCTCACATGACATTGACTTCTCCAAGACGGAGGTTCTTTGCAAACCAACCGGCTACCATGAGAGATTCGTTCATGAGGCCATTCACATATACAAGCACAGAGACTATTTCAACCGAGAAGATGGATTCCGGCTTAGTAACCATTGGAAAGATGTTTTAAACCATTTCTGTTCTTAATTAATTGTATTTTACGATGACCTTCAGACCGCAGCTCTTTCGCCAGCATTGACTCTTAATACCTCTCACACAACGGTTAATGGTATGGTTTACAACATGGAGTATAATAGCGCCTCGCAGCTGTCTCTCTCCCCCTCCTCTGTTCCGACCATGGATGAACTCGTCCGTCTGAATGGGGCCCGTAGCTATCCGTGGTGCTAAAGTTGAGGGTAAGAATCCACCCATTTTTTCACCATATAGCATTGTGATATATAACGACTTATTGTTGGTAGCTTAGCTGATTGGAGAATATAGAGTTTATTGATAACATTAAGGTAATTTATATTTTAGTTTTTTATTGGTTCACTATATAGTACTGTGAATAGCTCAGATGTTTAGGCCTTGACTTCAACATAGTCATTTCTGTGACCAGTCACTAGCTAATCACTCAGTTATTTCAATACTAAATTCGCCTAGTTATTTCAATGCTAAATTCTCCTGTTTCATTTGTACTAAGTGCCTCGGTGAATGTGTATGCTCTGACTTTAACGTAGCTATTTCTGTGACCAGTTACAAGCTAATCACTCAGCTATTTCAATGCTAAATTCTATGCTAATTCCTTTGTCAAGGGGTGCCTCTGCGGATGTGTATGCTTTAACTTAGCTATTTCAATGCTAAATTCTATGCTAATTCCTTTATCAAGGGGTGCCTCTGCGGATGTGTATGCTTTAACTTTTAACATAGCCATTTCTGTGACCAGTCACAAGCTAATCACTCAGCCATTTCAATGCTAAATTATATGCTAATTCCTTTGTCAAGGCGCTTTGTTTCCTCTCACACAGCTTAAAGGTCGTGATCTGAATGTGGCTCTTTCACTCCAGCGCTGTCCTACCAGACAGTCTCGTCCCTTCACCTGATGAAGGCCGCTTGTGTTGTGGCCGAAACGTCGTGAGAATATTATTGTGTTATTTTATTTTATCAATTTATTATTTTATTCTCATTCTACGTGATTTTACCGAAAGAACCAAAGAAGATGTAGTAGATTGTTGGTGGACAGGAAACTGCTAATTTGGTAGTTCAATAATTTTTCAAAAATTTTCGTCAATGGGGACAAAATTGAGGTAGGTCGGTAGTTATTGGGATCATCTTTAGGGCCCCCTTTGTGAAGTGGACGGACATAGGAATGTTTCCATTCTAGAGGAACTGATGCTTCTTTGATGGACAGGTTGAAAATATGGGCTATAGGTTTGTATATTAGGTGACCAACAGTTCGTAGAGCAAAGACGGGAAAACTATCTGCTCCGGTAGAGGAGGACCCTTTGAGGTAGGACAGTTGTTTCAGAACATTACTTTCGTGGATTGGCTGGAAACTAAATTCGTTTAATGTTTGGACAGGGGTGTAGGAATTTGCATGAGCAGGGGTGACTACCAATACAGTATCAAAAATTTTACCAGCTTTCTGAAAAATGAAGGTTAAAATTGTCAACTATTTTTTTGGGATCTGAAAAATATTCCCCATTTCGGTTAAGCTCAATGGGCAGATTGTCTGTTTTGGATGCCTTTTCGATACATTTGATTGTTTTTCCAAAAAAACCTGGCATTTCCATGTGATTCCAGGAGAGTGGAGGAAAAGTAGGCATTTTTTGCATGCCTGATTTTTTTGATGCATCTATTCCTTAAAATCCTGTATTCTAGCCAGCCATTGACCAAATTACTTTTCTGAGCACATGCCCAAGCCTTGTCCCTAGTTTTCATGAGCTTTGTAATCAAAGGATCAAACCATGGTGGGTGGTTGCCTTTCGTTTTAAATCTAACCAACAGAGCATGTTTGTTAAGAATTTGGAGAAACGTGTACCTGAAAGTCTCCCAAGCCGTAGTCAGGTTGGGGATATCACAGACCTTGTCAATATCCGAGTGAAGCACATCATTAGTAAATGCCTGAGTGCTGAAGCGCCTCAAAGAGTGCTTCTCAACAATTTTAGGGGGGGCTTTGGGTCCGGCTGATGATCTCACCCCAAAAATGAAGGAGTGATCACTAAGGTTATTACCCAGAACACCAGTCTGTGCGAAATTGTGAGGGGCATTTGTCAATAGGACGTCAAGCGGAGTTGACTGTCCCAGATTTTTTACCTTGGGTCTTGTGGGGACATTTATTAATTGAAACAGGGTAAATTCTTCTGTAAAAATTTGTGGCCACAGCTGGCGGATTTAGCCAATTCCAATTTAGATCACCCACTAAAACTATTTCACCTTTAGGGAGGCCCCCAAAAAGCTCTCTCAGTGCAGATGCAGCTTCAACATCCTTCCCACTAGGCGGTCTACAGCACCACACTGCCAATATCTGTTGATTATTTGGGAGAGTTATTCTGAGAGCCAAACCTTCAAAGCAACATTTTTTTAAACAAGGAGTGAGCTGGTGAACATGCAATAGTATTACGAACGCAGATGGCAATTCCACCTCCTTTAGATCATCGGTCAAGCCGAAAAAGGATGTAGTTGTCAATCGTAATCTGCAAGTCATTGAAGGCAGGAGTGAGAAATTTAGGCAATTCAGATTTACAAACACAGACACAAATTCAACCGAGAAGATGGTTTCAAATTAAGCAATCATTGGAAAGATGTTCTAAATCATACCAAACATTACACTAATTTTCAATGGTACAGTATATTTATCCAAGTAGTGATATACCAAACTTTGACAGCAGCTTATTTCCCTTCAAAAAAACGTTTGCATTGTCAAATTCCCCTCCCCCCTCCCCCCGTGTTAAGTGTTCTATCACCACTTTAAGTGTTCTATCAGCACTTTAGGCTAATTCCTTTGTCAAAGCATTTGGTTTCCTCCCACACAGCTTAAAGGACGCGACCTGGCTTGACTTTCTTTACTCCGACGCTGTCTTCGTGACAGCACGGTCCCCTTCACCTGATGAAGGCCACTTATGTTGTGGCCGAAACATCGTGAATTTTGTTTTATTTTTTACCTTACGTGACTTTACCGAATAGAACCAAAGAGTACCCACAGACTCACCACACAGAGACCCACAGACTCACAACACAGAGACCCACAGACTCACCACACAGAGACCCACAGACTCACCACACAGAGACCCACAGACTCACCACAGACACCCAGAGATTCACCATACAGAGACCCACAGACTCACCACACAGACACCTACAGACTCACCACACAGAGACCCACAGACTCACCACACAGACACCCACAGACTCACCACACGGAGACCCACAGACTCACCACACAGAGACCCACAGACTCACCACACAGAGACCCAGAGACTCATCACACAGAGACACATAGACTCCCCACACAAAGACCCACAGACTCACCACACAGACACCCACAAACTCACCACACAGAGACCCACAGACTCACCACAGACACCCAGAGATTCACCCTACAGAGACCCACAGACTCACCACACAGACACCTACAGACTCACCACACAGAGACCCACAGACTCACCACACAGACACCCACAGACTCACCACACGGAGACCCACAGACTCACCACACAGAGACCCAAAGACTCGCCACACAGAGACCCACAGACTCACCACACAGAGACCTACAGACTCACCACACAGACACCCACAGACTCACCACACAGAGACCCACAGACTCACCACACAGAAACCCACAGACTCACCACACAGAGACCCACAGACTCACCACACAGAGACCCACAGACTCACTACACAGAGACCCACAGACTCATCACACAGAAACCCACAGACTCAATGCACAGAGACCCACAGACTCACCACACAGAGACCCACAGACTCACCACACAGAAACCCACAGACTCACCACACAGAGACCCACAGACTCACCACACAGAGACCCACAGACTCACCACAGAGACCCAGAGACTCATCACACAGAGACACATAGACTCACCACACAGAGACCCACAGACTCACCACACAGAGACCCACAGACTCACCACACAGAGACCCACAGACTCACCACACAGACACCCACAGACTCACCACACAGAGACCCACAGACTCACCACAGACACCCAGAGACTCACCGTACAGAGACCCACAGACTCACCACACAGACACCTACAGACTCACCACACAGAGACCCACAGACTCACCACACAGACACCCACAGACTCACCACACGGAGACCCACAGACTCACCACACAGAGACCCAAAGACTCGCCACACAGAGACCCACAGACTCACCACACAGAAACCCACAGACTCACCACACAGAGACCCACAGACTCACCACACAGAGACCCACAGACTCACCACACAGAGACCCACAGCCTCACCACACAGAGACCTACAGACTCACCACACAGACACCCACAGACTCACCACACAGAAACCCACAGACTCACCACACAGAGACACACAGACTCACCACACAGAGACCCACAGACTCACCACACAGAGACCCACAGGCTCACCACACAGAGACCTACAGACTCACCACACAGACACCCACAGATTCACCACACAGAAACCCACAGACTCACCCCACAGAGACCCACAGACTCACCACACAGAGACCCACAGACTCACCACACAGAAACCCACAGACTCACCCCACAGAGACCTACAGACTCACCACACAGACACCCACAGACTCACCACACAGAAACCCACAGACTCACCCCACAGAGACCCACAGACTCACCACACAGAGACCCACAGACTCACCACACAGAGACCCACAGACTCACCACACAGAGACCCACAGACTCACCACACAGACCCACAGACTCACCACACAGAGACCCACAGACTCACCAGAGACCCACAGACTCACCACATACAGAGACCCACACTCACCACACAGAGACCCACAGACTCATCACACAGAGACCCACAGACTCACCACAGAGACCCAGAGACTCATCACACAGAGACACATAGACTCACCACACAGAGACCCACAGACTCACCACACAGAGACCCACAGACTCACCACACAGAGACCCACAGACTCACCACACAGACACCCACAGACTCACCACACAGAGACCCACAGACTCACCACAGACACCCAGAGACTCACCGTACAGAGACCCACAGACTCACCACACAGACACCTACAGACTCACCACACAGAGACCCACAGACTCACCACACAGACACCCACAGACTCACCACACGGAGACCCACAGACTCACCACACAGAGACCCAAAGACTCGCCACACAGAGACCCACAGACTCACCACACAGAAACCCACAGACTCACCACACAGAGACCCACAGACTCACCACACAGAGACCCACAGACTCACCACACAGAGACCCACAGCCTCACCACACAGAGACCTACAGACTCACCACACAGACACCCACAGACTCACCACACAGAAACCCACAGACTCACCCCACAGAGACCCACAGACTCACCACACAGAGACGCACAGACTCACCACACAGAGACCCACAGGCTCACCACACAGAGACCTACAGACTCACCACACAGACACCCACAGACTCACCACACAGAAACCCACAGACTCACCCCACAGAGACCCACAGACTCACCACACAGAGACCCACAGACTCACCACACAGAGACCCACAGACTCACCACACAGAGACCCACAGACTCACCACACAGACCCACAGACTCACCACACAGAGACCCACAGACTCACCAGAGACCCACAGACTCACCACATACAGAGACCCACACTCACCACACAGAGACCCACAGACTCATCACACAGAGACCCACAGACTCACCACACAGATCCACAGACTCACCACACAGAGACCCACAGACTCACCACACAGACCCACAGACTCACCACACAGAGACCCACAGACTCACCAGAGACCCACAGACTCACCACATACAGAGACCCACACTCACCACACAGAGACCCACAGACTCATCACACAGAGACCCACAGACTCACCACACAGATCCACAGACTCACCACACAGAGACCCACAGACTCACCACACACAGACCCACAGACTCACCACAGAGACCCACAGACTCACCAGAGACCCACAGACTCACCACATACAGAGACCCACACTCACCACACAGACCCACAGACTCACCACACAGAGACCCATAGACTCATCACACAGAGACACACAGACTTGCCACACAGAGACCCACAGTCTCACCACACAAAGTTAGTTCATAGTTCCATTTATTTTAGTATAGCCCTGTGAGCTATTCGGCTCTTGAATCAGGTGCAACCGCAACAAAAAAAAAACATGAACAAGAAAACATCTTAAAGTGACTATGTGACTGTGCAAACAGAAAATCCATGGAAAAAAAACATCAAAATATTCCTGAAATAGCACCGTACACCAACGCTGTGTGCAAAAATCACAGTGGAATGCAAGTCAAATAACAACCACAAGATTAAGGCCATCAGTCTAACTCCCTACTACAATAAACAAAAACATGGCCAAACCAAAAAACGTTTTCGAAATCAAAATAAAGCCATAAATGCAATGTAACAGTGATCATAGGGACTGTGACCGAACTTTTAACAATAAACTACATAAATAACATGTAACACCAAACCCTAGAGCCATAGCTGGCTGCATGAGTCACTCCACAAACAACAGGAGCATCAGTCGGAGTATCACATTTTTCAAGGCACCTTTAAGATCAGCACACTAAATCAAAATATAGTTAATACTTTGCAGTGGTCATCCGGAATGAAACATTTTATTTTATTTTGGGCCACTGAATAGCAGTGGCAGCTAGGGGTGTACAACTCCTCTAGAGCAGTTTTGAGTGAAGATCTCATAGGTAGTGATTCAAGTTGCAGTTTATTGGCAATAGCATTTCAGACCCTGGGGGCACCAATAGTAAAGGCCCTTCCTCCGGATTTTGTACGGCAATAGGGAATGTGAAGCTGGTAAATGAGCAAAGACCTGAGGTCAAATTTGTTCTTTGAAACAGAGAGGAGATCCAGCAGGTAGTCTGTGGATAGTTTTGTAAGTACATCGTTAATAAATAAGATCTGGTGCACAAGCCGTCGAACATTAAGAGATGTTAAGTTTGACCCAATGTAGAGATCACAGTGGTGAGTCCTATATGGGCAGTTCAATGCAAATCTTAAGGCCGAGTGATAGATGCAATCAAGCTTCTTCAGTACAGTACTTGGGGCTGATTTATACACGATGTCACAGTAATCAAGTAGAGGCAGTATGGTAGCTTTTATCAATTCCAAACGGAGCATTGGGGGGAAGCAGTGCTTGTGTCGATACAGAAAACCAATTATTATTTTTGTCTTTTTACCAATATAATCAATGTGATCTTCAATTTACCAATATAATCAATGTGATCTTCAAAATTCAGTTTTCAATCCAGGATGACCCCAAGATACTTATAGATCTTGACTTGCTCTATTTGATAATTATTCAAGGAATGTAATTGGGGAAAAATAACTTCCCGCTTTAGTCCAGGTGAGAAGCATAGCACCTTGATTTTGGAGGTATTCAGGACTAGTTTAAGAGCAACTAGCTGATGTTGTAGTTTGTTGAAATCACCCTGTAGCCTAGCAATCACGTCATCCGGAGAGCGGCCAGCAGTAATCAGTATCGTGTCATCTGCAAAAAGATTTACCCTGGAATGATCCAGGTCAGTGCCCAAGTCATTGACATAAAGAGATACCAAGAGGGGGCCGAGGATGGAACCCTGTGGAACCCCTTTTGTTATCTAAACACTGTTTGACCTCCAACCATCTGTGAGGACAGTTTGGGTGCGAGAAAATAGGTAATTTTTTTAACCATTTTACTGTGTTTTTGGGAAAACCGAGGCAACTTAGTTTACTAAGCAGGGTGTTGTGGTCTACTGTATAAAAGCTTTGGACAGGTCAAGAAAAAGACAGGCACAGTACTGTTGTATATGCCCCCCTTTCCATCTTAATATTAACAAGTAATTTTTCAATACATATAGATACATATTTCTATTGTTTCTTTTAATTTTAATAATGAATAAAAACACCAAAGCAGGCCTCAGCATGGCATGTGGAGGTCATATTTACCTTGACCCACTAACACGATTTTGACGTTCAGAGCCCTCCCAGGGTCAGAGGGAGCAGATAGAGAGCAGAGCGCAGCGGATTGCAAAGGGCTGACGTAAACACAAAGCCAGGGTCACTGGGAGGTTGCGTTAGCCTAGATCTAGTTAAGTCAAAAAAGCTAATTGGTTCTGCATTACTATTAAAGTAACTTAAAGTCGGAATTTAACGACAGGGTAGGCTAAAGTTATTGATCTTCACACCCACTTCAATTGAACCCTGCCACAAGCTACGTCAATGTAACCATCACCCGTCTATTAATTTAATATAAAATGTATTTCCATATTTTAATAATTTCTATACGACTTGACCCAAAGCCTATAACAATCAGGTTTTCCTAAGTCAACATAAATGCTCTAGCCTCCACCCATACGCAAATAATAAGCAGGGTTAAAGTAAGAGTAGAGAGGAAAAGAAATGCAAGCGCACAGCAAAACTGCAACGTAAGCAAAGGGCGATGTTAAACCCAGGGTCGGAGAGAAAGGGAAATCCCGGCCGTCTTTGTATCCCTGCAGCGCGGGGTAGGAGTGTGTATACGCTTGGGGAAACACGAGTCAAACACCACAACGAGAAGCTGACTCAGACCTTGGATTAATACAGAATCATAACTATGGAACTCTGATGAAATGAAATGTTAACTTAAAACTTTTTAACCATTTCTTTGTGCGTCGGTGAAAGTCGGAGGGAATTTCGCCCCTCCCTCCAGGTTGTGCACCCAGACAGAGAGGCGCCTTCGAGACAATTTAAAACATTTGATTGTTTTACTTGTGGGTTTTATGGTAGGAGTATGACAACGGAATATACCGTGGGTGATGCACAAGGACACACACTGACACACGTACGGACACACACGGACACAGATACATACGGACAAATCCTGACACAGCAAAAATCGAAAGAAACCCCGCCTTGTGGGCAGGATCCGAGTGAAGGGATTTTTGGGCATAAAAAGAGGATCCTGAGCATTGAAACCTCAGTTCGACCGGAGGGGGTCGGCTCACCAGAGTTCGACCGGAGGGGTCGGAACGCGGGGAGTTCGACTGGGGGAGGGGGGGGTCGGCTCACCAGAGTTCGACCAGTGGGTCGACTCTCGGGAGACAGTTTGACTCGGAGGTCGGAACTCGGGGAGTTCGACCAGGGGGGTCGGAACTTGGGGCGGTTCCACACGGGAGAGAGTTCGACCAGTGGGTCGGCTCAGGAGCAGTTCCAATCGGGAACGAGAGCAACAGGTCACCAGCCGGCGAGCTGCAGAGCAGGGGGCGGCGAGCAGAAGCCAAAGTGGCCCCGTCGCTACCCACTGACGTTGGCAAGACTCGCAGGGTAGTGAGGCGTCACCTAGTGTGATTTCCAAGAGCTGAAAGACAGAGTATTGCTGATTCTACATTGAGTCCAGCTGCAGAGCGACCGACGCACCAAGCAAGAGCTTCTGCAAACCAGAGCAAGAGCACGTGCGACTTGAGTCATCCAGCAGTGGAGAAAAACCTGCTTTCAGCAAACCAGCAACGAGCACGTTCGAGTTCTCCACCCAGAGAGAGGGAGCGTGCCGATGCAGCTCATCCAACAGTGGAGAGAAACTGCTGTCAGCGAACCAGCACGAGCGTGATCGCGCAGCTCATCCAGCAGTGGAGAGAGGTGTCCACTGAGCAGAACTGAGAGCGATCAAGCAACTCTTCCCCGTGGACAGAGGCTGGCTGCTGCGTGGAGGAGGGCGGCGATTCGTATGATGCACTCCCACACACCTCACCGCTCTAAAGGGAGCGAGGCTACTTCTCCTACAAGCGATGCCAACTTCAGCGTATGGCAACGCAAAGAATTAATTCCAAACACTGACTATTCAAAACAATTCATATCACTCAAACATACACGGGTCCTTAACCAGAAGCGAACACTCAAGTCCGTGAACCATCTGGCTGTGGAAGCATCGATCGTGTCATAACAGTCCGTCATTTATAAGTATATTCATAATTTCCCTCTTTAATATTTTGTTTTGGACTGTACTTCTAATCGCATAAGTTACCAACCGATCCATCAATACGAATTAACCCTTGGCACCTTCGCCACGGAGCTACGCTCCCGGGGAGGAATCGTGCTAAACCGATTTTCTGATCATACAATCTTATTCACGGATTAATTAATTAATCTCCCGTGAGACAACACGTTCCGCCGCATACCCTCACACTAAGCCATTTCGGTAATCTTATAGTCTGTCCGGTGGATCTGTTGTTACATTTATGCCTTTGGAAATAATAACTGTTTGATTGTCTTTTTATATGAATACCGTTGCATGTTAATCAATCGCCTGTGATAATGTGCTGACCATTTCAAGCATAATGATCTTTCGTATTATAATGTATAAGCTTTTGTGTAGCATAGCATTTGCATGTCCTGACTCTCTCTCTCACTAACAGCAATCGCTTTATGCGGGGTCCATGTGTTATCAAAGTGAAATCGTACAGTCGTTGATGATACTGTCTTGATACCGTGTGGATACCGTGTTGAAGTTCCGAGATTGAGAGTTCACATACATATTATAGTTAAGGTTTAATTAGAAAATAAATTGATTAATACAGAAGTGGTCGTGTGATTCTTTCCTGAAATTTTTGCATAAGATCTGTATCCTGCGACGAGATATGAACTCGGGAACCTAAACTATAAACACACCAATCCACACTCATTAAACTAAAGCGAACGATATGAACATGGGACCTAAAATATGAACACTCGGGGAGTGTTAAAGCGAGAATCATTGTATTATGCTGATCAATAATACGAAGTTAGATGAGGCCGAATTGACACTAGCGTAACTGCACACGATTGATTGCGTTATCCTGATTGATAACCCCACCTCGTCAACGAGGCGGGGCCTGATTATCATGAAGGCTATCATTAACGCAACCACACCCACTCGAATAAATTAATACGATTACCTCTCTAATTAGCATAGTTACACGCATAATTACACTAATTAGCATAATTTCGGATTAATTATGCAAATTTCGAATTTCATTTAATTTTAATTATTTTTCATCAATTTTCACACACCCACATATACAACAGTACTGCTTATTATCAAGGCTACTGTAAATTTGATTCAGAGAGTCTAATGCAACAGATGTGGTGCTGCATTTTTTCCGGAACCCAGATTGTTTTAGATGTAGTAGATTTCGATTTAAAGCTTTCGTGACTGCAATGATTCATCTTCTTTGGTTCTTTCGGTAAAGTCACGTAGAATGAGAATAAAATAATAAATTGATAAAATAACATAACACAATAATATTCTCACGACGTTTCGGCCACAACACAAGCGGCCTTCATCAGGTGAAGGGACGAGACTGTCTGGTAGGACACCGCTGGAGTGAAAGAGCCACGTTCAGATCACGACCTTTAAGCTGTGTGAGAGGAAACAAAGCGCCTTGACAAAGGAATTAGCATATAATTTAGCATTGAAATGGCTGAGTGATTAGCTTGTGACTGGTCACAGAAATAGCTATGTTAAAAGTTAAAGCATACACATCCGCAGAGGCACCCCTTGATAAAGGAATTAGCATAGAATTTAGCATTGAAATAGCTAAGTTAAAGCATATACATCCACAGAGGCACCCCTTGACAAAGGAATTAGCATATAATTTAGCATTGAAATAGCTGAGTGATTAGCTTGCAACTGGTCACAGAAATAGCTACGTTAAAGTCAGAGCATACACATTCGCCGAGGCACTTAGTACAAATCAAACAGGAGAATTTAGCATTGAAATAACTAGGCGAATTTAGCATTGAAATAACTGAGTGATTAGCTAGTGACTGGTCACAGAAATGACTATGTTGAAGTCAAGGCCTAAACATCTGAGCTATTCACAGTACTATATAGTGAACCAATAAAAAACTAAAATATAAATTACCTTAATGTTATCAATAAACTCTATATTCTCCAATCAGCTAAGCTACCAACAATAAGTCGTTATATATCACAATGCTATATGGTGAAAAAATGGGTGGATTCTTACCCTCAACTTTAGCACCACGGATAGCTATGGGCCCCGTTCAGACGGACGAGTTCATCCATGGTCGGAACAGAGGAGGGGGAGAGAGACAGCTGCGAGGCGCTATTATACTCCATGTTGTAAACCATACCATTAACCGTGGTGTGAGAGGTATTAAGAGTCAATGCTGGCGAAAGAGCTGCGGTCTGAAGGTCATCGTAAAATACAATTAATTAAGAACAGAAATGGTTTAAAACATCTTTCCAATGGTTACTAAGCCAGAATCCATCTTCTCGGTTGAAATTGTCTCTGTGCTTGTATATGTGAATGGCCTCATGAACGAATCTCTCATGGTAGCCGGTTGGTTTGCAAAGAACCTCCGTCTTGGAGAAGTCAATGTCATGCGAGCCCACTGAATTATAACAGTGATCTGCCACGGCAGAGGAGTTCGTCCTACCGTGTTTCAAGTCTGCTTTATGTTCGCGGATGCGGTCCGAGATATGTCGTTTGGTTTCTCCAATGTAGCTACTACCACAGAGGCACTTTAGTTTGTAAACGCCCGGGTACTGTATGTCTGGAACAGCATCTTTTACAGATGG
The DNA here is from genome assembly GCF_048934315.1 of Petromyzon marinus. Taxonomy (NCBI): domain Eukaryota; kingdom Metazoa; phylum Chordata; class Hyperoartia; order Petromyzontiformes; family Petromyzontidae; genus Petromyzon; species Petromyzon marinus. The sequence continues at coordinate 2,885,543 of NW_027423069.1, read as the reverse complement.
AACTAAATCACGGATTTTATGTACTGTGTTGAATCGGACCTGGTTCTTGTGTTTTTTCAGGATTTTGGAGATCTTTTTAGTGACCCCTGCAATGTAGGGTAAGGTGATGGTTTTGAGTGGCTCCACAAGAGGATCCTTCTTCATGACTGGAGTGATGGCTTTGCGGATTGTGTAGTCGGAGTAACCATTAGCCCTGAGAGCCTGGTGTACGTGCTTGAGTTCACTGGTAATGTGTTCTTGGTCGGAAATGCATTGGGCTCTATGGTATAGAGTCTTGATGAGGGAGTTCTTCTGGGATGGATGGTGGTGGGAATCCGGTTTCAAGTAAGCATCTGTATGGGTAGCTTTCCTGTAGACAGAGTGGCTCATTGAACCATCATGTCTCCTTTTAATTAAGACATCCAAAAAGGGTAGTTTGCCATTTTTTTCGACCTCCATGGTAAATCTGATGGCTGGGTGTATGGAATTGATGTGGTCGCGGAATTGGTCTAGAGCAGGCTGGCCATGTGGCCAGATGACAAAGGTGTCATCAACGTACCTCTTCCATAAGGTCGGGCGTAGAGTGGCAGTCTGGATGGCGTCAGTTTCAAATTTTTCCATGAATACGTTGGCTACAACCGGAGATAGGGGGGAGCCCATTGGGGTGCCCACAGTTTGTTTGTAGAAAGTTCCATTCCAGGTGAAGTATGTGTTGGTTAAGCAATGTCTCACCAGGGGGGGTACATCAGTATGCAGTCCTTGATGAACCAGGTCTTCAATGATAGCGATGGTGTCAGGTACCGGGACTTTGGTGAACAAGGACACCACATCAAAACTGACAAGCAGGTCGTCTGGGGACAGGGAAATGCCTTTGATTGTCGATACCAGGTGAGTAGAATTTAGTACCGCAGAGGTGGTTTTTCCAGTGAAAGGTCGCAGTATATCAGCAAGAAAACGTGCCAGTTTGTAGGTGGGGGAGTTGATAGTAGAGACGATGGGACGAAGGGGTGTATCTTCTTTGTGTATCTTTGGAAGGCCATATAATCTTGGTGGTCTGGCAGCAGAGGGTTTCAACGAGAACTGTTTGATCTCATCAGCAAAGATGAACGTTTTGAATGATCTCAATTAAAAAAGAGGGATGATATTGTCGTCCTCTCAGCCGACAAAGGCAATGCCACTGTCATCATGGACAAAACAGAATATAACAACAAAATTCAAGAACTACTCAACGATGGCAGCTATACAAAAATAAAAAGAGATCCCACCAACAGCCTGGTCACCAAAACGAACAAAATCATCTCTGATTCAACAGCATTAATTGATGAGATCAAACAGTTCTCGTTGAAACCCTCTGCTGCCAGACCACCAAGATTATACGGCCTTCCAAAGATACACAAAGAAGATACACCCCTTCGTCCCATCGTCTCTACTATCAACTCCCCCACCTACAAACTGGCACGTTTTCTTGCTGATATGCTGCGACCTTTCACTGGAAAAACCACCTCTGCGGTACTAAATTCTACTCACCTGGTATCGACAATCAAAGGCATTTCCCTGTCCCCAGACGACCTGCTTGTCAGTTTTGATGTGGTGTCCTTGTTCACCAAAGTCCCGGTACCTGACACCATCGCTATCATTGAAGATCTGGTTCATCAAGGACTGCATACTGATGTACCCCCCCTGGTGAGACATTGCTTAACCAACACATACTTCACCTGGAATGGAACTTTCTACAAACAAACTGAGTGCACCCCAATGGGCTCCCCCCTATCTCCGGTTGTAGCCAACGTATTCATGGAAAAATTTGAAACTGACGCCATCCAGACTGCCACTCTACGCCCGACCTTATGGAAGAGGTACGTTGATGACACCTTTGTCATCTGGCCACATGGCCAGCCTGCTCTAGACCAATTCCGCGACCACATCAATTCCATACACCCAGCCATCAGATTTACCATGGAGGTCGAAAAAGATGGCAAACTACCCTTTTTGGATGTCTTAATTAAAAGGAGACATGATGGTTCAATGAACCACTCTGTCTACAGGAAAGCTACCCATACAGATGCTTACTTGAAACCGGATTCCCACCACCATCCATCCCAGAAGAACTCCCTCATCAAGACTCTATACCAAAGAGCCCAATGCATTTCCGACCAAGAACACATTACCAGTGAACTCAAGCACGTACACCAGGCTCTCAGGGCTAATGGTTACTCTGACTACACAATCCGCAAAGCCATCACTCCAGTCATGAAGAAGGATCCTCTTGTGGAGCCACTCAAAACCATCACCTTACCCTACATTGCAGGGGTCACTAAAAAGATCTCCAAAATCCTGAAAAAACACAAGATCCAGGTCCGATTCAACACAGTACATAAAATCCGTGATTTAGTTCCATCTGTAAAAGATGCTGTTCCAGACATACAGTACCCGGGCGTTTACAAACTAAAGTGCCTCTGTGGTAGTAGCTACATTGGAGAAACCAAACGACATATCTCGGACCGCATCCGCAAACATAAAGCAGACTTGAAACACGGTAGGACGAACTCCTCTGCCGTGGCAGATCACTGTTATAATTCAGTGGGCTCACATGACATTGACTTCTCCAAGACGGAGGTTCTTGCAAACCAACCGGCTACCATGAGAGATTCGTTCATGAGGCCATTCACATATACAAGCACAGAGACAATTTCAACCGAGAAGATGGATTCTGGCTTAGTAACCATTGGAAATATGTTTTAAACCATTTCTGTTCTTAATTGTATTTTACGATGACCTTCAGACCGCAGCTCTTTCGCCAGCATTGACTCTTAATACCTCTCACACCACGGTTAATGGTATGGTTTACAACATGGAGTATAATAGCGCCTCGCAGCTGTCTCTCTCCCCCTCCTCTGTTCTGACCATGGATGAACTCGTCCGTCTGAACGGGGCCCGTAGCTATCCGTGGTGCTAAAGTTGAGGGTAAGAATCCACCCATTTTTTCACCATATAGCATTGTGATATATAACGACTTATTGTTGGGAGCTTAGCTGATTGGAGGATATAGAGTTTATTGATAACATTAAGGTAATTTATATTTTAGTTTTTCATTGGTTCACTACATAGTACTGTGAATAGCTCAGATGTGTAGGCCTTGACTTCAACATAGTCATTTCTGTGACCAGTCACTAGCTAATCACTCAGTTATTTCAATGCTAAATTCGCCTAGTTATTTCAATGCTAAATTCTCCTGTTTGATTTGTACTAAGTGCCTCGGTGAATGTGTATGCTCTGACTTTAACGTAGCTATTTCTGTGACCAGTTACAAGCTAATCACTCAGCTATTTCAATGCTAAATTCTATGCTAATTCCTTTGTCAAGGGGTGCCTCTGCGGATGTGTATGCTTTAACTTAGCTATTTCAATGCTAAATTCTATGCTAATTCCTTTATCAAGGGGTGCCTCTGCGGATGTGTATGCTTTAACTTTTAACATAGCTATTTCAGTGACCAGTCACAAGCTAATCACTCAGCCATTTCAATGCTAAATTATATGCTAATTCCTTTGTCAAGGCGCTTTGTTTCCTCTCACATAGCTTAAAGGTCGTGATCTGAACGTGGCTCTTTCACTCCAGCGCTGTCCTACCAGACAGTCTCGTCCCTTCACCTGATGAAGGCCGCTTGTGTTGTGGCCGAAACGTCCTGAGATATATTATTGTGTTATTTTATTTTATCAATTTATTATTTTATTCTCATTCTACGTGACTTTACCGAAAGAACCAAAGAAGATGTAGTAGATTGTTGGTGGACAGGAAACTGCTAATTTGGTAGTTCAATAATTTTTCAAAAATTTTTGTCAATGGGGACAAAATTGAGATAGGTAAGTAGTTATTGGGATCATCTTTAGGGCCCCCTTTGTGAAGTGGACGGACATAGGAATGTTTCCATTCTAGAGGAACTGATGCTTCTTTGATGGACAGGTTGAAAATATGGGCTATAGGTTTGTATATTAGGTGACCAACAGTTTGTAGAGCAAAGACGGGAAAACTATCTGCTCCGGTAGAGGAGGACCCTTTGAGGTAGGACAGTTGTTTCAGAACATTAATTTCGTGGATTGGCTGGAAACTAAATTCGTTTAATGTTTGGACAGGGGTGTAGGAATTTGCATGAGCAGGGGTGACTCCCAATACAGTATCAAAAAGATTACCAGCTTTTTGAAAAATGAAGATTAAAATTGTCAACGATTTTTTTGGGATCTGAAAAATATTTCCCATTTTGGTTAAGCTCAATGGGCAGATTGTCTGTTTTGGATGCCTTTTCGATACATTTGATTGTTTTTCCAAAAAATCCTGGCATTTCCATGTGATTCCAGAAGAGTGGAGGAAAAGTAGGCATTTTTGCTTGCCTGATTTTTTTGATGCATCTAATCCTTAAAATCCTGTATTGTAGCCAGTCATTGACCAAATTACTTTTGTGAGCACATGCCCAAGCCTTGTCCCTAGTTTTCATGAGCTTTGTAATCAAAGGATCAAACCATGGTGGGCGGTTGTCTTTAGTTTTAAATCTAACCAACGGAGCATGTTTGTTAAGAATTTGGAGAAACGTGTACCTGAAGGTCTCCCAAGCCGTAGTCAGGTTGGGGATACCACAGACCTTGTCAATATCCGAGTGAAGCACATCATTAGTAAATGCCTGAGTGCTGAAGTGCCTCAAAGAGAGCTTCTCAACAATTTAAGGGGGGGCTTTGGGTCCGGCTGATGATCTCACCCCAAAAATGAAGGAGTGATCACTAAGGTTATTACCCAGAACACCAGTCAGTGCGAAATTGTGAGGGTCATTTGTCAATAGGACGTCAAGCAGAGTTGACTGTCCCGGATTTTTTAGGTTGGGTCTTGTGGGGACATTTATTAATTGCTGAGACCCACAGACTCACCACACAGAGACCCACAGACTCACCACAGAGACCCACAGACTCACCACACAGAGACCCACAGACCCATCGCACAGAGACCCACAGACTCATCGCACAGAGATCCACAGACTCATCGCACAGAGACCCACAGACTCACCACACAGAGACCCACAGACTCACCACACAGAGACCCATAGTCTCACCACGCAGAGACCCACAGACTCGTAAAGAAACCCACAGACTTACCACACACAGAGACCCACAGACTCACCACACAGAGACCCATAGACTCACCACACAGAGACCCACAGACTCACCACACGGAGACCCACATATTCACCACACAGAGACCCACAGACTCACCACATAGCGACCCAAAGACTCACGACACGGAGACCCACAGACTCACCACACAGACACCCACAGACTCACCACACAGAGACCCACAGACTCACCACACAGAGACCCACACTCACCACACAGAAACCTACAGATTCACCACACACAGAGACCCATAGACTCACCACACAGGGACCCATAGTCTCACCACGCAGAGACCCACAGACTAATAAAGAAACCCACAGAATTACCACACACAGAGACCCACAGACTCACCACAGAGACCCAAAGACTCACCACACAGAGACCCATAGACTCACACACAGATACCCATAGACTCACCACACAGACTCACCACACAGAGACCCATAGATTCACCACACCTAGACCCACAGACTCACCACGCAGAGACCCACAGACTCATAAAGAAACCCACAGACTCACCACACACAGAGACCTACAGACTCACCACAGAGACCCACAGACTCACCACACAGAGACCCATAGGCTCATACTCTTTGATTTTATTCGGTAAAGTCACGTAGGTAAAACGAATTAAAATAAAATAAAATAAACAATTACAACACGATGTTTCGGAGGCAACGCAAGCTTCCGTCTTCAGGTAGGACCAGTCACAGCCAAAATCGCTGCACCCATAGACTCACCATACAGATTCACCACAGAGACCCACAGACTCACCACACAGAGACCCATAGACTCATCACACAGAGACACACAGACTCGCCACACAGAGACCCACAGACTTGCCACACAGAGACCCACAGACTCACCACGCAGAGACCCACAGACTCACCAGACAGAGACCCACAGTCTCACCACACAGAGTTAGTTCATAGTTCCATTTATTTGGTATAGCCCTGTGAGCCATTCGGCTCTTGAATCGGGTGCAACCGCAACATACCAAAGAACATGAACAAGAAAACATCTTAAAGTGATTATGTGACTGTGCAAACAGAAAATCCAGGAAAAAAAACATCTAAATATTCCTGAAATAGCACCGTACACCAACGCTGCGTGCAAAAATCACAGTGGGATGCAAGTCAAATAACAACAACAACCACAAGACAACTAAGATTAAGGCCATCAGTCTAACTCCGTACTACAATAAACAAAAACATGGCCAAACCAAAAAACGTTTTCGAAATCAAAATCTTTTTCAGAATCAGAATCAGAAAGGGTTTTATTCGCCATGAAAGTTCACACCGACACGGAATTTACTTTGGCAGGATGGTGCATACATTCAACATATAGGAATCTAATATCTTAAATAAGTTTTAAACAGGTCTTACTGTAATCATAAGGGTTAAAAGTCTAACTAACACCAAGGGGCTGAAGTAAATAAAATTGAATAAATATCGAATATAAAATAGCTTTAAGATATAATTTAAAAATAAAAAATACAAATAGGTTAACATAGTTAATATCGGCAAGGTGTCATTATGTAGATAAAATGTTAAAATCAGTGTAAGCCCTTGGCCTTGTTTAACAGGCCAGCAGCAGATGGGAAGAAACAGTTTTTATGGCGTGAGGTTTTGGTCCTGATGGACCGAAGCCTTCTGCCGGAGGGGAGTAGCTGAAACAAAGAGTGTCCAGGGTGGGAGGAATCGGCCATAATCTTCCTCACTCGCCTCATGGTCCTTGTCGTGTGCAGGTCCTCGAGGGTTGGTAGATTGCAGGCAATTACCTTCTCAGCAGTGTGCATGATACGCTGCAGTCTGCTCTTGTCCTTGGCAGTGGCAGCAGCGTACCAGACGGTTATGGAGGAGGTGAGAATGGATTCAATGATCGCTGTATAGAATTGCACCATCATTGTCTTTGGTAGGTTGAATTTCTTCAGCTGCCGTAGAAAGTACATCCTCTGTTGAGCTCTCTTGGTGAGGGAGCTGATGTTCAGTTCCCACTTGAGGTCCCGGGAGAGAATAGTGCCCAGGAAGCGGAAGGACTCTACAATTTTGACTGGGGAGTCTAACAGGGTGATGGGGGTGAGTGGGGCTGTATTCTTCCTGAAGTCCACAACCATCTCAACTGTCTTTAGATCATTTAGCTCTAAGTTGTTCTGGCTACACCAGGTCACCAGGTTGTCAGCTTCCCACCTATAGTCATACTCATCCCCACCAGAGATCAGCCCAATGAGGGTGGTGTCGTCCGCAAACTTCAAGAGTTTGACGGACAGATGATTGGAGGTGCAGCTGTTGGTATACAGGGAGAAGAGCAGTGGGGAAAGGACGCAGCCCTGAGGAGTTCCGGTGCTGATGGACCTGGAGTCAGAGATTTGTGTTCCCAGCTTAACGCACTGCTTCCTGTCAGACAGGAAGTCTGTGATCCATTTACAGGTGGTGTAGGGCACGTTCAGCTGGAAGAGCTTGTCCTGAAGCAGGGCAGGGATGATGGTGTTGAAGGCAGAGCTGAAGTCCACAAACAGGATCCTGGCGTAGGATGCTGGGGCGTCCAGATGCTGTAGGGTGAAGTGGAGGGCCATGTTAACTGCGTCGTCCACAGACCTGTTGGCTCTGTAGGCAAACTGAAGGGGGTCCAGGAGAGGGTCTGTGATGGCTTTGAGGTGTGCCAGGACCAGGCACTCAAAAGACTTCATTACCACAGATTTAAGGGCGACCGGTCTGTAATCATTTAGTCCTGTTGGACTTAGCTTTTTGGGCACAGGGATGATGGTGGAGGACTTGAGACAGGCTGGTACCTGGCATGTCTCCAGGGAGGTGTTAAAGATGTTGGTGGACACCGGAGACAGCTGGTCAGCGCAGTGCCTGAGGGTGGCTGGAGAGACAGAGTCCGGCCCGGCTGCTTTGCGTGGATTCTGCCTCTTGAAAAGTCTATTAACGTCTCCCTCCTGAAAGGAGAGAGTCGTCTCTGTAGTATGGGTGGGGGATGGGGCCTTTTGGGTGGGAAGGGGTGGTTCAGGACAGTTCAATTGTCTTTCAAATCTACAGTAGAACTCGTTCAGGTCGTTGGCTAGGCAGGAGTCGTTAGTGGTGTAGGGGGCTCTGGATTTGTATTTGGTGATCTGCCTGAGCCCTCTCCAGACAGAAGCAGCGTCGTTAGTAGAGAACTGGTGTTTTAGTCTCTCTGAGCACAGTCGTTTAGCCTCTCTTACCGCTTTGCTAATCCTGTTCTTCGACTCCTTGAATCTGTCTCTATCTCCACTCCTAAACGCTTACTCCTTCTCCAACCTCAACCTTCTGAGCTTTGCTGAGAACCAGGGTTTATTGTTGTTAAAGTTCACCCTGGTACGTGTTGGGATACAGCATTCCTCACAGAAGCTGATGTAGGACGTCACAGCCTCTGTGAGTTCATCCAGACTATTGGTAGCAGTCGTGAACATATCCCAGTCAGTACAGTCTAAGCACGCCCGCAAATCTTCCACAGCCTCACTGGTCCACTGTTTAGATGTCCTCACAGCAGGTTTACAGAGTTTTAGTTTCTGCCTGTATGCAGGAATCAGGTGGACCATGGCATGGTCAGAGTGTCCTAGTGCTGCTCGGGGGACGGCGTGGTAGGCTCTACTGACTGTAGTGTAGCAGTGATCCAGAGTGTTCCCTTCTCTGGTTGGGCATTTAATGAATTGTATGTATTTGGGGAGTTCGTGGCTGAGATTACCTTTGTTAAAGTCGCCAAGTACGATAACCAACGAATCTGGATTTGCTCGCTCCACACTCAGAATCTGATCGGCGAGCATGCGTTGGGCCTCTTTAACCTGAGGACAAGGCGGCAAATAAACTCCGACCAAAATGAGCGACGCGAACTCGCGAGGCGAGTAAAACGGTTTACAGGTTATAAAAATTGATTCAAGGAGTGGAGAACAATGTTGCAGAATCACTGTGACATCTACACACCAGCCACTGTTAATGTAAAAACAAATACCACCGACCCTTTCGTCTTGCCGGAGAGTGCTATGTCACGATCCGATCTTACAAGATGGAATCCTGCTAGTTGTAGCGAAGTGTCCGGAATCAAATCACACAGCCATGTCTCCGTGAAGCACAAAACAGAAGATGAAAGAAAGTCTTTGTTTTTTACCATCAGTAGCTGAAGTTAATCCATTTTGTTGTACAGTGAACGTACATTGGAGAGGAAAAAGCTCGGAAGCACTGTTCGGATCCCGCGTCTGCGTAGCCGTACTAGAGCCCCCGACCGTTTACCCCTTGGGCGGCGTTTCGCTGCTTGAGCATAGCCTAGCGCGACATTGACTAGAAAGCCTACTAATTCTGCCGCTGGAAGCAGAAAAGTAGGAATTAAATCCACAGGAGTTGTTTCCCTGATATTTAAAAGTTCGTCTCTTGTTAGAGAACTCCGAAAATCTTGGCAAAACACTGAATTGACAGACAAAACAAGACAAAACAGGGCGCACCGACCGGCTGAGGCTACCATCATCGGCGCCATCTTCGCACCAACACGGGTGTGCTGAACAGCAGGACTCTCTCACCAACACGGATATGTCGAACAGCAGGCCCCCCTCACCAGCACGGGTGTGCTGAACAGCAGGCCCCTCTCACCAGCAGCAGGCCCCTCAACATGGGTGTGCTGAACAGCAGGCCTCTCTCACCAGCACGGGTGTGTTGAACAGCAGGCCTCTCTCACTAGCACGGGTGTGATGAACAGCAGGCCTCTCTCACTAGCACGGGTGTGATGAACAGCAGGCCTCTCTCACCAGCACGGGTGTGATGAACAGCAGGCCTCTCTCACCAGCACGGGTGTCGAACAGCAGGCCCCCCTCACCAGCACAGGTGTGCTGAACAGCAGGCCCCTCTCACCAGCACGGGTGTGCTGAACAGCAGGCTCCTCAACACGGGTGTGCTGAACAGCAGGCCTCTCTCACCAGCACGGGTGTGCTGAACAGCAGGCCGCTCAACAGCAGGCCCCTCTCACCAGCACCGGTGTGATGAACAGCAGGCCCCTCTCACTAGCACGGGTGTGATGAACAGCAGGCCTCTCTCACCAGCACGGGTGTGATGAACAGCAGGCCTCTCTCACCAGCACGGGTGTGTTGAACAGCAGGCCTCTCTCACTAGCACGGGTGTGATGAACAGCAGGCCTCTCTCACTAGCACGGGTGTGATGAACAGCAGGCCTCTCTCACCAGCACGGGTGTGATGAACAGCAGGCCTCTCTCACCAGCACGGGTGTGTTGAACAGCAGGCCTCTCTCACCAGCACAGGTGTGTTGAACAGCAGGCCCCTCTCAAGACAAAACTGGACAAAATAGGGCGCACCATCCGGCCGAGGCTGCCATCATCGGCGCCATAAATGCAATGTAACAGTGATCATAGGGACTGTGACCGAACTATTAACAATAAACTACATAAATAACATGTAACACCAAACCCTAGAGCCATAGCTGGCTGCATGAGTCACTCCACAAACAACAGTAGCATCAGTCGGAGTATCACATTTTTCAAGGCACCTTTAAGATCAGCACACTAAATCAAAATACAGATAATACTTTGCAGCGGTCATCCGGAGTGAAACATTTGATTTGATTTTAGGCCACTGAATAGCAGTGGCAGCTAGGGGTGTACAACTCCTCTAGAGCAGTTTTGAGTGAAGATCTCATAGGTAGTGATTCAAGTTGCAGTTTATTGGCAATAGCATTCCAGACCCTGGGGGCATCAATAGTAAAGGCCCTTCCTCCGGTTTTTGTACGGCAATAGGGAATGTGAAGCTGGTAAATGAACGAAGACCTGAGGTCAAATTTGTTCTTTGAAACAGAGAGGAGATCCAGCAGCAGGTAGTCTGTGGATTTTTTTGTAAGTACATCGTGAATAAATAAGATCTGGTGCACAAGCCGTCGAACATTAAGAGATGTTAAGTTTGACCCAATGTAGAGATCACAGTGGTGAGTCCTATATGGGCAGTTCAATGCAAATCTTAAGGCCGAGTGATAGATGGAATCAAGCTTCTTCAGTACATTACTTGGGGCTGATTTATACACGATATCACAGTAATCAAGTAGAGGCAGTATGTTAGCTTTTATCAATTCCAAACGGAGCATTGGGGGGAAGCAGTGCTTGTGTCGATACAGAAAACCAATTTTCTTTGTCTTTTTACCAATATAATCAATGTGATCTTCAAAATTCAGTTTTGAATCCAGGATGACCCCAAGATACTTATAGATCTTGACTTGCTCTATTTGATAATTATTTAAGGAATGTAATTGGGGAAAAATAACTTCCTGCTTTAGTCCCGGTGAGAAGCATAGCACCTTGGTTTTGGAGGTATTCAGGACTAGTTTAAGAGCAACTAGCTGATGTTGTAGTTTGTTGAAATCACCCTGTAGCCTAGAAATCACGTCATCCGGAGAGCGGCCAGCAGTAATCAATATCGTGTCATCTGCAAAAAGATTTACCCTGGAATGATCCAGGTCAGTGCCCAAGTCATTGACATAAAGAGATACCAAGAGGGGGCCGAGGATGGAACCCTGTGGAACCCCTTTTGTTATCTTAACACTGTAAGGACAGTTTGGGTGCGAGAAAATAGGTAATTTTTTAACCATTTAATGTGTTTTCGGGAAAACCGAGACAACTTAGATTACTAAGCAGGGTGTTGTGGTCTACTGTATCAAAAGCTTTGGACAGGTCAAGAAAAAGACAGGCACAGTACTGCGTATTATCAAGGCTAGTGTAAAGTTGATTCAGAGAGTCTAATGCAGCAGATGTGGTGCTGCATTTTTTTCGGAACCCACATTGTTTTAGATGTAGTAGATTGTTGGTGGACAGGAAACTGCTAATTTGGTAGTTCAATAATTTTTCAAAAGTTTTCGTCAATGGGGACAAAATTGAGATAGGTCGGTAGTTATTGGGATCATCTTTAGGGCCAGCCCCCTTTGTGAAGTGGACGGACATAGGAATGTTTCCATTCTAGAGGAACTGCTGCTTCTTTGATGGACAGGTTGAAAATATGGGCTATAGGTTTGTATATTAGGTGACCAACAGTTCGTAGAGCAAAGACGGGGAAACTATCTGCTCCGGTAGAGGAGGACCCTTTGAGGTAGGACAGTTGTTTCAGAACATTACTTTCGTGGATTGGCTGGAAACTAAATTCGTTTAATGTTTGGACAGGGGTGTAGGAATTTGCATGAGCAGGGGTGACTCCCAATACATTATCAAAAAGATTACCAGCTTTCTGAAAAATGAAGGTTAAAATTGTCAACTATTTTTTTTGGGATCTGAAAAATATTCCCCATTTCGGTTAAGCTCAATGGGCAGATTGTCTGTTTTGGATGCCGTTTCGATACATTTGATTGTTTTTCCAAAAAATCCTGGCATTTACATGTGATTCCAGGAGAGTGGAGGAAAAGTAGGCATTTTTTGCATGCCTGATTTTTTTGATGCATCTATTCCTTAAAATTCTGTATTCTAGCCAGCCATTGACCAAATTACTTTTCTGAGCACATGCCCAAGCCTTGTCCCTAGTTTTCATGAGCTTTGTAATCAAAGGATCAAACCATGGTGGGTGGTTGCCTTTCGTTTTAAATCTAACCAACGGAGCATGTTTGTTAAGAATTTGGAGAAACGTGTACCTGAAAGTCTCCCAAGCCGTAGTCAGGTTGGGGATATCACAGACCTTGTCAATATCCGAGTGAAGCACATCATTAGTAAATGCCTGAGTGCTGAAGCACCTCAAAGAGTGCTTCTCAACAATTTTAGGGGGGGCTTTGGGTCCGTCTGATGATCTCATCCCAAAAATGAAGGAGTGATCACTAAGGTTATTACCCAGAACACCAGTCAGTGCGAAATTGTGAGGGACATTTGTCAATAGGACGTCAAGCGGAGTTGACTGTCCCGGATTTTTTAGCTTCGGTCTTGTGGGGACATTTATTAATTGAAACATGTTAAATTCTTCTGTAAAAATGTGTGGCCACGGCCGGCGGGTTTAGCCAATTCCAATATCGATCACCCACTAAAACTATTTCACCTTTAGGGAGGCCACCAAAAAGCTCTCTCAGTGCAGATGCAGCTTCAACATCCTTCCCACTAGGCGGTCTACAGCAGCACACTGCCAATATCTGTTGATTATTTGGGAGAGTTATTCTGAGAGCCAAACCTTCAAAGCAACATTTTTTTAAACAAGGAGTGAGCTGGTGAACATGCAATAGTATTACGAACGCAGATGGCAATTCCACCTCCTTTAGATCATCGGTCAAGCCGAAAAAGGATGTAGTTGTCAATCGTAATCTGTAAGTCATTGAAGGCAGGAGCGAGAAATTTAGGCAATTCAGATTTACAAACACAGACACAAATTCAACCGAGAAGATGGTTTCAAATTAAGCAATCATTGGAAAGATGTTCTAAATCATACCAAACATTAAACTAATTTTCAATGGTACAGTATATTTATCCAAGTAGTGATATACCAAACTTTGACAGCAGCTTATTTCCCTTCAAAAAAACGTTTGCATTGTCAAATTCTCCTCCCCCCTCCCCCCGTGTTAAGTGTTCTATCAGAACTTTAAGTGTTCTATCAGCACTTTAAGTGTTCTATCAGCACTTTAGGCTAATTCCTTTGTCAAAGCATTTGGTTTCCTCCCACACAGCTTAAAGGACGCGACCTGGCTTGACTTTCTTTACTCCGACGCTGTCTTCGTGACAGCACGGTCCCCTTCACCTGATGAAGGCCACTTGTGTTGTGGCCGAAACGTCGTGAATTTTGTTTTATTTTTTACCTTACGTGACTTTACCGAATAGAACCAAAGAGTACCCACAGACTCACCACACAGAGACCCACAGACTCACAACACAGAGACCCACAGACTCACCACACAAGAGACCCACAGACTCACCACACAGACACCCACAAACTCACCACACAGAGACCCACAGACTCACCACACAGAGACACCCACAGACTCACCACACAGAGACCCACAGACTCACCACACAGAGACCCACAGACTCACCACACAGAGCCCCACACAGGGACCCACAGACTCACCACACAGAGACCCAGAGACTCAACACACAGAGACCCACAGACTCACCATACAGAGACATACAGAGACCCACAGACTCACTACACAGAGACCCACAGACTCACCACAGAGACCCACAGACTCATCACACAGAGACCCACAGACCCATCACACAGAGACACACACAGACTCACCACACAGAGACCCACAGACTCACCACACAGAGACCCACAGACTCACCACACAGAGACCCATAGACTCACCACAGACACCCAGAGACTCACCGCACAGAGACCCACAGACTCACCACACAGAGACCCATAGACTCACCACACAGAGACCCACAGACTCACCACAGAGACCCACAGACTCATCACACAGAGACACACAGACTCACCACAAAGAGACCCACAGACTCACCACACAGAGACCCACAGACTCAGCACACAGAGACATACAGAGACCCACAGACTCACCACACAGAGACTAAAAAGACTCACCATACAGAGACCCACAGACTCACCACACAGAGACCCACAGACTCACCACAGAGACCCACAGACTCATCACACAGAGACCCACAGACTCATCACACAGAGACACACAGACTCACCACAAAGAGACCCACAGACTCACCACAAAGAGACCCACAGACTTGCCACACAGAAACCCATAGACTCACCACACAGAGACCCACAGACTCACCAGACAGAGACCCACAGACTCACCACATACAGAGACCCACACTCACCACACAGAGACCCACAGACTCACCACACAGAGACCCATAGAGTCATCACACAGAGACACAGACTCGCCACACAGAGACCCACAGACTTGCCACGCAGAGACCCACAGACTCACCAGACAGAGACCCACAGTTTCACCACACAGAGTTAGTTCATAGTTCCATTTATTTTGGTATAGCCCTGTGAGCTATTCAGCTCTTGAATCAGGTGCAACCGCAACAAAGAAAAAACAAAACATGAACAAGAAAAACATCTTAAAGTGATTATGTGACTGTGCAAACAGAAAATCCATGGAAAAAAACATCAAAATATTCCTGAAATAGCACCGTACACCAACGCTGTGTGCAAAAATCACAGTGGGATGCAAGTCAAATAACAACAACCACAAGACAACTAAGATTAAGGCCATCAGTCTAACTCCGT
This sequence comes from Petromyzon marinus, assembly GCF_048934315.1. Classification (NCBI taxonomy): domain Eukaryota; kingdom Metazoa; phylum Chordata; class Hyperoartia; order Petromyzontiformes; family Petromyzontidae; genus Petromyzon; species Petromyzon marinus. The sequence continues at coordinate 2,870,222 of NW_027423069.1, read as the reverse complement.
ACTACAATAAACAAAAACATGGCCAAACCAAAAAACGTTTTCGAAATCAAAATAAAGCCATAAATGCAATGTAACAGTGATCATAGGGACTGTGACCGAACTTTTAACAATAAACTACATAAATAACATGTAACACCAAACCCTAGAGCCATAGCTGGCTGCATGAGTCACTCCACAAACAACAGGAGCATCAGTCAGAGTATCACATTTTTCAAGGCACCTTTAAGATCAGCACACTAAATCAAAATATAGTTAATACTTTTCAGTGGTCATCCGGAACGAAACATTTTATTTTATTTTGGGCCACTGAATAGCAGTGGCAGCTATGGGTGTACAATTCCTCTAGCGCAGTTTTGAGTGAAGATCTCATAGGTAGTGATTCAAGTTGCAGTTTATTGGCAATAGCATTTCAGACCCTGGGGGCACCAATAGTAAAGGCCCTTCCTCCGGTTGTTGTACGGCAATAGGGAATGTGAAGCTGGTAAATGAGCGAAGACCTGACATCTAATTTGTTCTTTGAAACAGAGAGGAGATCCAGCAGGTAGTCTGTGGATAGTTTTGTAAGTACATCGTGAATAAATAAGATCTTGTGCACAAGCCGTCGAACATTAAGAGATGTTAAGTTTGACCCAATGTAGAGATCACAGTGGTGAGTCCTATATGGGCAGTTCAATGCAAATCTTAAGGCCGAGTGATAGATGGAATCAAGCTTCTTCAGTACATTACTTGGGGCTGATTTATACACGATATCACAGTAATCAAGTAGAGCCAGTATGGTAGCTTTTATCAATTCCAAACGGAGCATTGGGGGGAAGCAGTGTTTGTGTCGATACAGAAAACCAATTTTCTTTGTCTTTTTACCAATTTAATCAATGTGATCTTCAAAATTCAGTTTTGAATCCAGGATGACCCCAAGATACTTATAGATCTTGACTTGCTCTATTTGATAATTATTCAAGGAATGTAATTGGGGAAAAATAACTTCCTGCTTTAGTCCCGGTGAGAAGCATAGCACCTTGGTTTTGGAGGTATTCAGGACTAGGTTAAGAGCAACTAGCTGATGTTGTAGTTTGTTGAAATCACCCTGTCGCTTGGCAATCACGTCATCCGGAGAGCGGCCAGCAGTAATCAGTATCGTGTCATCTGCAAACAGATTTACCCTGGAATGATCCAGGTCAGTGCCCAAGTCATTGACATAAAGAGAGAACAAGAGGGGGCCGAGGATGGAACCCTGTGGAACCCCTTTTGTTATCTTAACACTGTTTGACCTCCAACCATCTGTGACTACAGTTTGGGTGCGGGAAAAGAGGTAATTTTGTAACCATTTTACTGTGTTTTCGGAAAAACCGAGGCAACTTAGTTTACTAAGCAGGGTGTTGTGGGCTACTGTATCAAAAGCTTTGGACAGGTCAAGAAAAAGACAGGCACAGTACTGCTTATTATCAAGGCTATTGTAAATTTGATTCAGAGAGTCTAATGCAGCAGATGTGGTGCTGAATTTTTTTCGGAACCTAGATTGTTTTAGATGTAGTAGATTGTTGGTGGACAGGAAACTGCTAATTTGGTAGTTCAATAATCTTTAAAAAATCATCAATGGGGACAAAATTGAGATAGGTCGGTAGATATTGGGATCATCTTTAGGGCCCCCTTTGTGAAGTGGACGGACATAGGAATGTTTCCATTCTAGAGGAACTGATGCTTCTTTGATGGACAGATTGAAAATATGGGCTATAGGTTTGTATATTATGTGACCAGCAGTTAGTAGAGCAAAGACGGGAAAACTATCTGCTCCGGTAGAGGAGGACCCTTTGAGGTAGGAAAGTTGTTTCAGAACATTACTTTCGTGGATTGGCTGGAAACTAAATTCGTTTAATGTTTGGACAGGTGTTGGATTTTGCATGAGCAGGGGTGACTCCCAATACATTATCAAAAAGATTACCAGCTTTCTGAAAAATGAAGGTTAAAATTGTCAACTATTTTTTTTTAGATCTGAAAAATATTCCCCATTTCGGTTAAGCTCAATGGGCAGATTGTCTGTTTTGGATGCCTTTTCGATACATTTGATTGTTTTTCCAAAAAACCCTGGCATTTCCATGTGATTCCAGGAGCGTGGAGGAAAAGTAGGCATTTTTTGCATGCCTGATTTTCTTGATGCATCTATTCCTTAAAATCCTGTATTCTAGCCAACCATTGACCAAATTACTTTTCTGAGCACATGCCCAAGCCTTGTCCCTAGTTTTCATGAGCTTTATAATCAAAGGATCAAACCATGGTGGGTGGTTGCCTTTCGTTTTAAATCTAACCAACAGAGCATGTTTGTTAAGAATTTGGAGAAACGTGTACCTGAAAGTCTCCCAAGCCGTAGTCAGGTTGGGGATATCACAGACCTTGTCAATATCCGAGTGAAGCACATCATTAGTAAATGCCTGAGTGCTGAAGCGCCTCAAAGAGTGCTTCTCAACAATTTTAGGGGGGGCTTTGGGTCCAGCTGATGATCTCACCCCAAAAATGAAGGAGTGATCACTAAGGTAATTACCCAGAACACCAGTCAGTGAGAAATTGTGAGGGGCATTTGTCAATAGAACATCAAGCGGAGTTGACTGTCCCAGATTTTTTACCTTGGGTCTTGTGGGGACATTTATTAATTGAAACAGGGTAAATTCTTCTGTAAAAATTTGTGGCCACAGCCGGCGGATTTAGCCAATTCCAATTTAGATCACCCACTAAAACTATTTCACCTTTAGGGAGGCCCCCAAAAAGCTCTCTCAGTGCAGATGCAGCTTCAACATCCTTCCCACTAGGCGGTCTACAGCACCACACTGCCAATATCTGTTGATTAATTTGGGAGAGTTATTCTGAGAGCCAAACCTTCAAAGCAACATTTTTTTTAAACAAGGAGTGAGCTGGTGAACATGCAATAGTATTATGAAGGCAGATGGCAATTCCACCTCCTTTAGATCCTCGGTCAAGCCGAAAAAGGTTGTAGTTGTCAATCGTAATCTGTAAGTCATTGAAGGCAGGAGTGAGAAATTTAGGCAATTCAGATTTACAAACACAGACACAAATTCAACCGAGAAGATGGTTTCAAATTAAGCAATCATTGGAAAGATGTTCTAAATCATACCAAACATTAAACTAATTTTCAATGGTACAGTATATTTATCCAAGTAGTGATATACCAAACTTTGACAGCAGCTTATTTCCCTTCAAAAAAACGTTTGCATTGTCAAATTCCCCTCCACCCGTGTTAAGTGTTCTATCAGAACTTTAAGTGTTCTATCAGCACTTTAGGCTAATTCCTTTGTCAAAGCATTTGGTTTCCTCCCACACAGCTTAAAGGACGCGACCTGGCTTGACTTTCTTTACTCCGACGCTGTCTTCGTGACAGCACGGTCCCCTTCACCTGATGAAGGCCACTTGTGTTGTGGCCGAAACGTCGTGAATTTTGTTTTATTTTTTACCTTACGTGACTTTACCGAATAGAACCAAAGAGTACCCACAGACTCACCACACAGAGACCCACAGACTCACAACACAGAGACCCACAGACTCACCACACAGAGACCCACAGACTCACCACACAGAGACCCAGAGACTCATCACACAGAGACACATAGACTCACCACACAGAGACCCACAGACTCACCACACGGAGACCCACAGACTCACCACACAGAGACCCACAGACTCACCACACAGACACCCACAAACTCACCACACAGAGACCTACAGACTCACCACAGACACCCAGAGACTCACCGTACAGACCCACAGACTCACCACACAGACACCTACAGACTCACCACACAGAGACCCACAGACTCACCACACAGACACCCACAGACTCACCACACGGAGACCCACAGACTCACCACACAGAGACCCAAAGACTCGCCACACAGAAGCCCACAGACTCACCACACAGAGACCCACAGACTCACCACACAGAGACCCACAGCCTCACCACACAGAGACCTACAGACTCACCACACAGACACCCACAGACTCACCACACAGAAACCCACAGACTCACCACACAGAGACCCACAGACTCACCACACAGAAACCCACAGACTCACCACACAGAGACCCACAGACTCATCACACAGAGACCCACAGACTCAATGCACAGAGACCCACAGACTCACCACACAGAGACCCACAGACTCACCACACAGAAACCCACAGACTCACCACACAGAGACCCACAGACTCACCACACAGAGGCCCACAGACTCACCACACAGAGACCCAGAGACTCATCACACAGAGACACATAGACTCACCACACAGAGACCCACAGACTCACCACACAGAGACCCACAGACTCACCACACAGAGACCCACAGACTCACCACACAGACACCCACAGACTCACCACACAGAGACCCACAGACTCACCACAGACACCCAGAGACTACACCGTACAGAGACCCACAGACTCACCACACAGACACCTACAGACTCACCACACAGAGACCCACAGACTCACCACACAGACACCCACAGACTCACCACACGGAGACCCACAGACTCACCACACAGAGACCCAAAGACTCGCCACACAGAGACCCACAGACTCACCACACAGAAACCCACAGACTCACCACACAGAGACCCACAGACTCACCACACAGAAACCCACAGACTCACCACACAGAGACCCACAGACTCATCACACAGAGACCCACAGACTCAATGCACAGAGACCCACAGACTCACCACACAGAGACCCACAGACTCACCACACAGAAACCCACAGACTCACCACACAGAGACCCACAGACTCACCACACAGAGGCCCACAGACTCACCACACAGAGACCCAGAGACTCATCACACAGAGACACATAGACTCACCACACAGAGACCCACAGACTCACCACACAGAGACCCACAGACTCACCACACAGAGACCCACAGACTCACCACACAGACACCCACAGACTCACCACACAGAGACCCACAGACTCACCACAGACACCCAGAGACTCACCGTACAGAGACCCACAGACTCACCACACAGACACCTACAGACTCACCACACAGAGACCCACAGACTCACCACACAGACACCCACAGACTCACCACACGGAGACCCACAGACTCACCACACAGAGACCCAAAGACTCGCCACACAGAGACCCACAGACTCACCACACAGAAACCCACAGACTCACCACACAGAGACCCACAGACTCACCACACAGAGACCCACAGACTCACCACACAGAGACCCACAGACTCACCACACAGAGACCTACAGACTCACCACACAGACACCCACAGACTCACCACACAAAAACCCACAGACTCACCACACAGAGACACACAGACTCACCACACAGAGACCCACAGACTCACCACACAGAGACCCACAGACTCACCACACAGAGACCCACAGACTCACCCCACAGAGACCCACAGACTCACCACACAGAGACCCCCACAGACTCACCACACAGAGACCCACAGACTCACTACACAGAGACCCACAGACTCATCACACAGAGACCCACAGACTCATCACACAGAGACCCACAGACTCAATGCACAGAGACCCACAGACTCACAACACAGAGACCCATAGACTCACCACACAGAGACCCACAGACTCACCACACAGAGACCCATAGACTCGCCACACAGAGACCCACAGACTCACCACACAGAGTCCCACAGACTCGCCACACAGAGACCCACAGACTCGCCACACAGAGACCCACAGACTCCCCACACAGAGACCCACAGACTCACCACACAGACACCCACAGACTCACCACATGGAGACCCACAGACTCACCACACAGAGACCCACAGACTCGCCACACAGAGACCCACAGACTCGCCACACAGAGACCCACAGACTCCCCACACAGAGACCCACAGACTCACCACACAGACACCCACAGACTCACCACATGGAGACCCACAGACTCACCACACAGAGACCCACAGACTCACCACACAGAGACCCACAGACTGACCACACAGAGACCCACAGACTCACCACACAGAGACCCACAGACTCACCACACAGAGACCCACAGATTCACCACACAGAGACCCAGACTCACCACACACAGAGACCCACAGATTCACCACACAGAGACCCACAGACTCACCACACAGAGAGATCCACACTCACCACACAGAGAGACCCACAGACTCAAACAGAGAGACCCACAGATTCATCACATGGAGACCCAGACTCATCAAAGTGACCAACTGACTCACCACACACAGACACCCACAGAGCCCCGTGTAGGCACCTTCAGGCTGAGTCGACCTAGATGAGGCCCAGACAGGATTCAGATTTTCCCACCGCCGCCTCCACTAGCCCTGACCCGGAAGCGAAAGTCAAAGCGGGGGATGGGGGTCAGGGGCCCAGAGGAAGAGCTCAGCGGTGGGAGTGGCCGCATCGTGTTACGCCACTCAACGGGGCGTGGCTGCAGGAGGCGTGGTCACATCGCTCACGTTATTACGTCACTGACGTCACTCGCCACGTGCTTCCTCAGAGTTCGAGACGGGTGTGAAGGAGGCTGCTTCCTAATCTTCCAGCTGCTTCATCTTCATCATCGTCTTTCGAGCATCTTTTGCGGAAGCCATTCGATAAAAAATCTTGACGAGGTGAGTTGTGTGGGTTCGTGGCGAGTGTGTGGGTCCATATTGTGGGTTTCTGGGGAGGATGTGGGTTCGTGTTGTGGGTTCTTGGTGAGGATGTGGGTCCGTGTTGAGGGTTCTTGGTGAGGATGTGGGTCCGTGTTGTGGGTTCTTGGTGAGGATGTGGGTTCGTGTTGTGGGTTTTTGGTGAGGATGTGGGTCCATATTGTGGGTTTTTGGTGAGGATGTGGGTCCATATTGTGGGTTTTTGGTGAGGATGTGGGTCCGTGTTGAGGGTTCTTGGTGAGGATGTGGGTCCGTGTTGTGGGTTCTTGGTGATGATGTGGGTCCGTGTTGTGGGTTCTTGGTGAGGATGTGGGTCCGTGTCGTGGGTTCTTGGTGAGGATGTGGGTCCGTGTCGTGGGTTCTTGGTGAGGATGTGGGTCCGTGTCGTGGGTTCTTGGTGAGTATGTGGGTCCATGGTGAGGATGTGGGATCGTCGTGAAGATGTAGTTTCTTAGTAAGGATGTGTGTCCCTGTGGCGAATTCGTAGTGAGGGTTCATGGTGAGCATGCGAGTTCGAGTTGTGAGTCCGTGGTGAGAATGTGGGTCCGTGTTGTGGGTTCTTAGCGAGTGTGTGGGTTCGTGGTGAGGATGGTGGGTTTCTGGTTGGGATGTGGGTTAGTGGTGAGGATGTGAGTCTGTAGTGACTCTCTCCACCGTCCCCCCCTTCACCGCTCTCCACACAGAGACCCTGGGGACTACTGCATGAGAGACAGTGGGATCTGAGAATCAACGTCATTGAGGTAGCCGTGGCCCCCTCCACTCGACTTACGAACACCACCCTCACTTACGAATACCCTCACTTACGAATACCCTCACTTACGAATACCCTCACTTACGAACACCACCCTCACTTACGAACACCACCCTCACGAACATGATCCACTCTTACCAACACTCGCACTTACGGACACCACCCACACTTACGAACCAGCTTCCATGAAATATATATTTAACATCGACTTAAAACGCAAACTCGCACTTGCAAACCAGCGGAGCGATCCTCAGTGAGATGTAGTGAGTCGGCCTCGCGCTGGGAGTGTTTGCAATGCCTGTACACTACTCTGTGGTGCCACAGTGACGAGATGTTAATGACCTCACTTGGTATACAGGAGGTTGTCGGTTCGATCCCGACCCTGACGCCTACTATTTGAAGTCTGTGTGTGTAGAGGAGCCTACTTCACCTTTGTTTTTGTGTGTTTATATATGTTTGTATGTATGTGTGTATGTGTGTTTTTACGAGGCAAAACAACCCCCTACCTCCTCTCTGTGCCGGACGGGCAACTCTGTCGTGGACAGTGCTGTGGAGGGAGGGCCAATTCCGATTGGCCCCTTCCCTCATGGCGTCTGTGACCACCAGTGGCTAAACGGGGGCTCTGGACAGGTGCGAGGGGCTGGTAACCCCTCCACCTTCAAAAATTTACCAAGAAACCACAATTAAAAATGTAACTAATAAGCTTGTGCCGGAGGCCCCGGGAAGACAGGCGTCCATGACGTCTCCTGGCCAAACCCCAATTGGCCGAGCCAGGAGATTGAATCTCTACCCTCAGGGCTCCTCCAGAAACAACGAAATGCCACTTCGTGCGGCCATGTGGAATGTTCGAATGCTCACTGCGGAGGAGAGACTGCCACTCCTGTCGGGAGCTAGACCGGTACCACCTGGATCTCTGTGGCATTCAGGAGGTCCGGTGGACCGGTTCTGGCTCCTGCCACCATGAAGGGTGGACAGTCCTCTACTCGGGGCAGCAGACTGCCAAACAGGGTGTGGCTCTTCTTTTGAACAAAAGAATGAAGGGGGCGTGGGAGCGTGGCGGTGAGGTGTGAGAAGTTGTAAGCCCCAGGCTACTTTGGGCTCGCCTTCCCATCAACTGGAGGCGAGGAGTGGTGGTTGTGGTTACTTATGCCACCACCGAAGACGAACATCCGTGGAGGGATGCAGGCAAAGCCGATGAGTCAGATGCCTTCTATGACCTCCTGTCACAGGTGCTGGCTAAAGTGGCCCCTCGGGATAGAGTCATCTTGTTGGGTGACTTCAATGCCCGAGTTGGTCATGACGCTGGCATCTGGTCTGGAGTGATTGGAGGGCATGGGCCAGATCAGCTCAATAACAACGGTAGGAGGCTGCTAGATTTTTGTGCAGCCCATTGGCTTGTAATTACCAACACGCTGTTCCGGCATCGGGGCATCTACACAACATCATGGATGCATGCCGGGTCCAAGCAACAACATCTACTGGACTACATAGTGATGGACCAGCGGATGCAAGCCCATGTTCTTGACACCAGGACCTACCGTGGAGCTGATCTGCCCTCTGACCATCGACTAGTCATCTGTAAGATGCGCCTGCCATTCTTCCACTCCGGTGGTGGGTATACACCCAGGACCCCATTCCAACCTAAACTGGCCTGGTCTCAGGTGATGAAAGTTGCAAGCAAGAATTTCATCATCGCTTGCGGCTGGGGTTGGCATCGTCCCCCACTCCTCCTGATTTCGAGGGTATATGGGCGAGTCACGTAGAATGAGAATAAAATAATAAATTGATAAAATAACACAATATTCTAACGACGTTTCGGCCACAACACAAGCGGCCTTCATCAGGTGAAGGGACGAGACTGTCAGGAGGACAGCGCTGGAGTGAAAAAGCCATGCTCAGATCGCGACCTTTAAGCTGTGTGAGAAGAAACAAAGCGCCTTGACAAAGGAATTAGCATAGAATTTAGCATTGAAATGGCTGAGTGATTAGCTTGTGACTGGTCACAGAAATGGCTATGTTAAAGCATACACATCCGCAGAGGCACCCCTTGACAAAGGAATTAGCATAGAATTTAGCATTGAAATGGCTGAGTGATTAGCTTGTAACTGGTCACAGCAATAGCTATGTTAAAGTCAGAGCATACACATTCACAGAGGCACCTAGTACAAATCAAACAGGAGAATTTAGCATTGAAATAACTAGGCGAATTGAGCATTGAAATAACTGAGTGATTAGCTTGTGACTGGTCACAGAAATGGCTATGTTGAAGTCAAGGCCTACACATCCGAGCTATTCACAGTAACTGGGTATACACTACAATATATAATGAATACTATATAGTGAACTAATACAAAACTAAAATATAAATTACCTCAATGTTATCAATGAACTCTATATATTCTCCAATCAGCTAAGCTACCAACAATAAGTAATTATATATCACAATGCTATATGGCAAAAAAATGGGTGGATTCTTACCCTCAACTTTAGCAACATGGATAGCTACGGGCCCCGTTCAGACGGACGAGTTCATCCATGGTCGGAACAGAGGAGGGGGAGAGAGACAGCTGCGAGGCGCTGTTATACTCCATGTTGTAAACCATACCATTAACCGTGGTGTGAGAGGTATTAAGAGTCAATGCCAGCGAAAGAGCTGCGGTCTGAAGGTCATCGTAAAATACAATTAATTAAGTGTAAATTTTATTTTCTTATTTTATTTTATCAATTTATTATTTTATTCTCACTATACGTGACTTGACCGAAAGAACCAAAGAAGTTGAATCCTTGCAGTCACGAAAGCTTTAAATCGAAATATATGGGCAAGGTTTAGGACTGACTCATGCAGCTGCAATGGCTTTGGGTACACGGTCCAGACCTCCCCAGAGACCCTGGCTGACAGAGGTGTTCAAGATAGTAGAGAAAAAGTGACAGGCCCACTGTCATCGGCTACAGAATCCCACGTCAGAGAATGAGGAGCCTTACCGCAGCCTTCGCTCGGAAGTTTGGAGAGCCGTGAGGCGCTGCAAGGATGGGTGGTGGTCGCGGATTGCTGAGGAGATGGAGTCTGCTTCAGTGGCCCGCGATCACAAATCTCTATTTAACTCCATCAAAAAAAGTCACCTGCAGCGCCACACCTATTACCATCATTAGGGGAAAAAACGGTGATCCACTCTCTGACCCCCAGGAACAGGTTTGCAGGTTTGCAGATTTGCTGAGCATTTCTGAGGTCCTGGAAAACATCGTGGCACAAAGTGGGGATGACCCTGCTGAGGCAGCAGTGCCTCAAATATTGTAAGAAGTCACCCCCTGTGAGCGGCTGGCTGAGGTGCCATCTGTTGAAGAAGTACTGAAGGCGATCCGGAGTCTGAGACCAGGAAAGGCACCGGGCAGACATGATCTCCCAAGCGAAATGCTGAGGGAGGGTGGTGTTTGTGCACAGACTGCCCTATATGACATTATAACAGTCTGGATCACTGGACGGGTTCCGCAGGATTGGAAGGATGCCCTGGTGGTCCCCTTCTTTAAGAAGGGGGACCGCACAGACTGTAAAAACTACAGGGGCATCTCACTCCTCAGTGTGCCGGGAAAGGTTCTGGCAAGGATTATTCAACATCGCCTTGCCAGGCACGCTGAGGAGAGGCGTGAAGCCCCAATGCGGTTTCAGGAAAGGGCGGTCCTGCACAGATGCCATATTTTCTGTCCGTCTGCTACAGCAGAGATGTAGGGAATTCCAGCAAGACCTACACATCTCTGCTTTATTGAACTGGTCAAAACCTATGATACCATCAGTAGGCCTGGGCTTGGGGTTGTTCTTCGTGCTTTTGGAGTCCCTGACCCTCTGCTCACAATCATTAAGGACCTTCATGATGGTGAGCGGGCCCGGGTAAAACTACGTGGCCGGGAGTCAGAGCCATTCCATGTACACCTTGGGGTGCGACAGGGATGTCCTCCGGCTCCCACATTGTTTAACATCTATTTTGACCACGTAGTTCGTGAAGCCTTCAATAGCTGTACCGGGGGAATCTCCATTTGGTACAGATATAATGGGAGGCTGATCGATGCCCGGGTGCGGTCAAGGGATGGCTCCCTATTGCTCAACCACGTTATGCATGCCGATGATTTGGTAATAGCTGCATATTCATAGGAGTTGGAGATGCTGCTGCTGAGACTGGAGCGTGCCACTAAGAGATGGGGTCTTACCATCAGCCCCGCCAAAACTAAGCACCCGCCTGGGTATTTTGTACCATCGGACACTCCACTCCCACAACTCCCAATCGGTGATGGGGCAGTTGTGGAGAGAGTGGAGAGTTTCCCATACCTGGGCAGTGTGCTTATGACCGGCTCCAGTTTAACAGCAGAGGTCTTGCTCCGAATTAGTCGAGCGGCAATATCTTTTCATTGGTTGCGTAACGCTGTGTGGAAGCTACCTGGTCTGTCGCTCCGCACTAAGCTTCAGGTCTTCTCGGCCACGGTCATTCCCTCCCTTCTCTACGCTTGCGAAACGTGGACCCCCCTAATGGAACATCTTCGCCGGTTAGAACCATTTAGGCTAGCCTGCCTACGATCCATCCTGGGTTTAACCAGGCTGGATTGTGCAAGCTCACAAATCCTTGAAAGATCTGGACAAGGTCCATCGGCGAGCTCCTCTGGCAGGCAAGGCTGCGTTGCCTGGGTCATGTAGCCAATGCCCAGCCACCGCATGCCTAAACAGCTTTTGTTCGGCCGGATCGAGGGGGCTAAACGGGCACGGCACGGGCTAGAGAAGAGATGCAGTGATGTGGTACAGGACGTGGAGCTGAGTGGACATGCCGATGACTGGTACCAGCGGTGTCAAGGTCGGCCTCTGTGGAGGCTCGTGAAGGACGCTACTGGGCAGTTGGAGGCAGTCGCCCTCCAACAACAGAGGGCGGAGGAGCGATGCTCACAACAATGAGCGGAGCGCTGGGTGGCTAAAGCACAGCAGGTTGGCACAGTAGGGGGCACAGGTGGAGCATCAGCCAGTCATCTCAGTCAGCTCAGTCAGTCGCCCCGTGGCACTTGGGTCTGCCCCATGACCTCCTGCCAGCGGGCGTTCAACACTTCACGTGGCCTCAAGGTTTATATGGCCTGGCACAAGCGTCGTGGTGACGTCACAGCCACTTAGTGGCGAATGGCGGTTGTTGTAGACAAGGCGAGCTGGAGCACGTGGGAGGGAGTTTCTGGCAACACGTGGAGTGCGCTGTCCGCAGCCGGCACTGGCTCTATCCGCAGCAAATCGCCTCAAGTTGAGAACAGCAGTGAGGGGAAGTGGCCACGGTGAATGGGGGGATGTCAACGTGGCTATGTTACGTGGGTGACTTCACGGTGGCCATGGTACGTGGGTGACTTCACAGTGGCCATGTTACTTGGGTATAGAGTACTTGGCTGCCGCTATAAAGTTCCACGTGATGATGATGTTGATATCAGCCACTTTGGTGGGGCCTTACCTGGTCAAAGAAAAAAATATAGTTTAGATTTAGTATGGGTCTCTATGGTTATTTAAGAGTATAGATCTCTGTAGGTCTCAGTGGTTCTATATGGGAAAGGGTCTCTACGAGTCTCTATTGGTCTCCTTGGGTCTCTATGAGAATGGGTCTCTGTGTGTCTCAGTGGATTGCCAAGTTTCCACATGATGATTATGATGACGGTGATGACGTAGCTCTAGCAGGGGTCTTACCTGGCATATACACAAAATAGAAATATAGTAATAGGTTTTTACCCTTTTAGCTGGCACAAAACTGCTTGTGTTGTGGTTATTGCAAATATGATCCCTTGTATAAAGGTGTCAGTTTTTGTGCCAGCTAAAAGGGTAAAAACCTATTGCTATATTTTGTTACTGGCAAAGGAGGTCTCATAAAATAGAAATAGTTTATAGTTCAAGTTGTTATTGTTGTTGTCACGCGTGTAGCAATCCTGGATCTCTTTTGCGCCTCAGCTGAGTCGTCGCCAGAAGCTGGAACTTGGCAGCCGTGCAAGAGGTGTGGTTCTTCACGCTGGACGAGGACAAATCCTGGGGTGGCTACAAGAGCGGCGGCTACGACAACCACAGCAACATCCCTGAGGCTCACATCGACAGAGACGCCAATAGAGACCCATGTAGACCCAAAGATAAACTGTTTGCAAAGAATCATGTCTCTGTTGCCAGATAAAAGGGTAAAAAAAAACAATTATCATATTTTGCTACTGGCCAAGGAGGTTCCAATGGTGTAAATGCTTAGCCCGAGCTCTCGTACCCTGATGGTGCATTGTCTTTGAGTTGTGTGCCTTGTGGCTTCATCTGGTCCAACACCAATGTGAGACAAGGCTCTAAGGAAAGAAGTCTCGGGTGTGGACCAATCAATTTCAAGGACAGTGCCAATACATTATCAAAGTCGTATGTTTTCGTTTGCATTCCGACCGCAGGTATTGTGGTCAATGCAAACATGGCTCCTTGTAAAAAAAAAGTGTCAGTTTGTTGCCAGATAAAAGGGTAAAAAAAACAATTATCAATCATGTCTGCATTAACCACACACGGCACTTGTGGTGAACATGCAAACAAAAACACGCTCTGATAATGTGGCATTGTCTTTGAAACGGATTGGTCTACACCAGAGACAACAGCCTTCTTTAGGGCCGCGTCTCACTACCCAGCGTCTCACTACCCAGCGTCTCACTACCCAGCGTCTCACTACCCCAGCGTCTCACTACCCAGCGTCTCACTGCCCCAGCGTCTCACTGCCCCAGCGTCTCACTGCCCCAGCGTCTCACTGCCCCAGCGTCTCACTGCCCCAGCGTCTCACTGCCCCAGCGTCTCACTGCCCCAGCGTCTCACTACCCCAGCGTCTCACTACCCCAGCGTCTCACTACCCCAGCGTCTCACTACCCCAGCGTCTCACTACCCCAGCGTCTCACTACCCAGCGTCTCACTACCCAGCGTCTCACTACCCAGCGTCTCACTGCCCCAGCGTCTCACTGCCCCAGCGTCTCACTACCCCAGCGTCTCACTACCCCAGTGTCTCACTACCCCAGCGTCTCACTACCCCAGCGTCTCACTACCCCAGCGTCTCACTACCCCAGCGTCTCACTACCCCAGCGTCTCACTACCCAGCGTCTCGCCACCCAGCGTCTCACCACCCAGTGTCTCACTACCCAGTGTCTCACTACCCAGTGTCTCGCCACCCAGTGTCTCGCCACCCAGTGTCTCACTACCAGTGTCTCACCACCCAGTGTCTCGCTATCCAGTGTCTCACCACCCAGTGTCTCGCTATCCAGTGTCTCATTACCCAGCATCTCACCACCCGGCGTCTCACCACCCAGTGTCTCACTACCCAGTGTCTCATTACCCAGTGTCTCACCACCAAGTGCCTCACTACCCAGCGTCTCATTACCCAGGTTCTCACCACCCAGTGTCTCACTACCCAGTGTCTCACTACCCAGTGTCTCACTACCCAGTGTCTCACTACCCAGTGTTAGACGAGAGAACGCCAAAAGGCAAACAGCCCCCCAAGTTTCACAGCGTTCAGTAGTTTAACGACACGTTTATATATTTTCGCGATCAAACCCCAAACTAAAAAAAAAACCTCCGTTGTGGATAATGCCGGTCGCAGAAGTCCCCGACTGCAGCTGCCACCGAGCGTTAAACGTTCCCATTGCCATGACTGACCACCGGCCTCCGCCTCCCTCGATCCGCCAGGAACAGCTCCACTACCGCTATGAGGTGCGGAAGAAGATCGACGAGGGAGGCCAGGGCCTGGTGCTGCCGTGCCTCCATCACAAAACCAACGCTCGCTCGTGGCCGTCAAGATGCTGGCGATGGCCTTGAGGAGAGCCGGAGGGGCCTTCCACGGCGGCCGCGCTGGGAAATACGCAAAAAAAAAATCTGACGTTGCTACTAAATATAAACTAATAAATCTATAACTGCCGTAAAACTACTGCCAACTATGAACTAAGAGAATAATAACTTCCGGAAAACTACTGAAAACTATGAACTAATTAACAATGTACTAGCCGCAATCAAGTTCATGCTAACTTTTAGCTAAAACAGACCCATAGAGACCCACAGAGACCCACAGAGACACGGGGGGGGGGTGAGACACGGGGGGGTGAGACACGCGGGGGTGAGACATGGGGGGGTGACACACGGGGGGGTGACACACGGGGGGGTGAGACACGGGGGGGTGAGACACGGGGGGGGTGAGACACGGGGGGGTGAGACACGGGGGGGTGAGACACGGGGGGGGGGGGGTGAGACACGGGGGGGGTGAGACACGGGGGGGGTGAGACACGGGTGGTGATGGTGGGTAGAGTCCATACCTGCCAGAAGCTCGGTCTCACACACGTGCCGGATCAGCTCTCCTTCCACGTCCTCTGCAGAGGCCCCGCTGAGACCCAGATCATCTTCACCCATGGTCTCCTGTCGCTGGGATACACACACACACAATCACACGCAGATACACACACACACACACAAAAACACAGATACACACACACAGATACAGAGATACACACACACGTGCACAGATACCAATAGAGATGCGCACACACAGACACAACAACAACAACCGCCATGTGCCACTAAGTGGCGGTGACGTCACCCTGCCCTCTCCGCCCTCACCTTGCCACCCTGCTGCCGCTGGCTGTGTCTCCGGTTGGCTCCCTTGCGCAGGCTGGCGCTGACCTGCTGCTGATGCTGCTGATTTTCTCAGCCTGCTCCTCGCGTTGAACTCGACATTGCACCAACTCCGTACATACCTGTTTCATCATCAGCAGCAGAATAGCATCGCCATCAACAGCATCAGCAGCAGACTAGCATCATCATCATCAGCAGCAGCAACCGACTAGCATCATCATCGTCACCAGCAGCTTCATCAGCGTTGTCATCAGCAGCATCGTCGTCAGCAGCATCGTCAGCAGCATGGACATCAACAGCATTGCCAACAGTAGCAGAGTAGCTTCATCAAAAGTAGCATCATCTGTGTTGTCAACATCATCATCGTCATCAGCATCGTAATCAGCAGCAACAGTATAAATGTATCATCATCAACAGTAGCAGCAATAGCAGCAGCATGAGTAGATGAGTGGATGAGTGAGTGAATGAGTGTATGGATGAGTGAGTGAATGAGTGTATGTATGAATGAGTGAATGAGTGTATGTATGAATGAGTGAGTGTAGGGATGAATGAGTGTAGGGATGAATGAGTGGGTGAGTGAATGAATGAGTGTACGGGTGAATGAGTGAGTGGATGGATGAGTGAGCGAGTGGGTGAGTGAATGAATGAGTGTACGGGTGAATGAGTGAGTGGATACGCGAGTGAGCAAGTGCCTGAAGGGGTGAGTGAGCAAACGGGCGAGCTGGCGGGTGCTGAGTGGGTGAGCGCTCGGAGGGGTGAGCGAGTGAGCGAGTGGGTGAGTGAGTGAGGTAGTGCTTGGAGGGATGAGTGGATGTGTGATCGAGTGGGTGGGTGAGCGAGTGCTTGGAGTGAGTGGGCGAGCGAGTGGGTGAGTGAGTGAGGTAGTGCTTGGAGGGATGAGTGAATGTGTGATCGAGTGGGTGAGCGAGTGCTTGGAGGAATGAGTGGGCGAGCGAGCGAGCGAGCAAATTCGCGAGCGCCGAGAGCGGCGCGCGAGTGAGCGGGCAAGCGGGTGAGTGAGTGGGCGAATGCTCAGAGGGGTGAGTGAGCGAGCGGGCGATCGAGGCCGGGACTCACCGGCCCGTCCAGGTGGATGAGCTGGTGGAGTGCCACCCCCTCCTGCAAGCCACAAGCAGGTGAACCAGCTGCTGATGCTACTTCTGCAACAGCACTGGAATCTGCTGCTCCTTTACACCGTAAAGGAGCCAAACGTAGATAAGGGGGAGTCCATAAATGACGTCACGCGATTTTGGACAATTTTGACGCCCCCCCCTCAAATATGACGTCACAAAGCTCTGCCCCCCACGCCCCCCCCCCCAAAACCATATTTCCATTTTGAAAATAAAACGTGCTTCAAACTATTGTAGTGCGTATTTAATGTGGCGCTGCACTCTGATGTTGTAGGAGTATAATTAGTGTTGATGTAACAATTCTATATTCATTTAAAATTGCGCATTTGGATGTGACGTCACGTTTCTCAAACCCCACCCCCCCCCCCTTCGTCACACATCGTCACAAATGTCTGAACCCCCCCCCCCCGGTGCGTGACGTCATTCATGGACGGCCCCTAATCTATGGGTGTCTCCGTGGGTCTCTGGTTATGAATGTGGAACTTTATTGCAACAAATGCCAATCGCCCACACACCACTCGCTCTCACACACCCACCCACCACTCGCTCTCTCACACCCACCCACCACTCGCTCTCTCACACACACCCACCCACCACTCGCTCTCTCACACTCACCCACCACTCGCTCTCTCACACTCACCCACCACTCGCTCTCTCACACCCACCCACTCACACTCTCACACCCACCCACCACTCACTCACTCCACACCCACCCACCACTCACTCACTCTCACACCCACCCACCACTCACTCACTCTCACACCCACCCACCCCTCACTCACACACCCACCCACTCACCCACCACTCACTCACCCACCACTCACTCACACCCACCCACCACTCACTCACACCCACCCACCACTCACTCACACCCACCCACCACTCACTCACACCCACCCACCACTCACTCACACCCACCACTCACTCACACCCACCCACCACTCACTCACACCCACCCACCACTCACTCACACCCACCCACCACTCACTCACACCCACCCACCACTCACTCACACCCACCCACCACTCACTCACACCCACCCACCACTCACTCACACCCACCCACCACTCACACCCACCACTCACTCACACCCACCCACCACTCACACCCACCCACCACTCACTCTCTCACACCCACCCACTACTCACTCTCACTCACCCACCACTCACTCACACCCACACTCACCACTCACTCACACCCACCCACCACTCACTCTCTCACCCATCCACCCACCACTCACTCTCACACCCACCCACCCACCACTCACTCTCACACCCACCCACCCACCACTCACTCACTCTCACACCCACCCACCCACCACTCACTCACTCACTCTCACACCCACCACTCACTCACTCTCACACCCACCCACCACTCACTCACTCTCACACCCACCCACTCACCCACCACTCACTCTCACACCCACCCACCACTCACTCTCACACCCACCCACCACTCACTCTCACACCCACCCACCACTCACTCGCACACCCACCCACCACTCACTCGCACACCCACCCACCACTCACTCGCACACCCACCCACCACTCACTCGCACACCCACCCACCACTCGCTCTCACACCCACCCACCACTCGCTCTCTCACACACACCACCCACCACTCGCTCTCTCACACTCACCCACCACTCGCTCTCTCACACCCATCACTCACACTCTCACACCCACCCACCACTCACTCACTCTCACACCCACCCACCACTCACTCACTCTCACACCCACCCACTCACCCACCACTCACTCACCCACCACTCACTCACCCACCACTCACTCACACCCACCCACCACTCACTCACACCCACCCACCACTCACTCACACCCACCCACCACTCACTCACACCCACCCACCACTCACTCACACCCACCCACCACTCACTCACACCCACCCACCACTCACTCACACCCACCCACCACTCACTCACACCCACCCACCACTCACTCACACCCACCCACCACTCACTCACACCCACCCACACTCACTCACACCCACCCACCACTCACACCCACCCACCACTCACACCCACCCACCACTCACACCCACCCACCACTCACACCCACCCACCACTCACACCCACCCACCACTCACTCTCTCACCCATCCACCCACCACTCACTCTCACACCCACCCACCCACCACTCACTCTCACACCCACCCACCCACCACTCACTCACTCTCACACCCACCCACCACTCACTCACTCACTCTCACACCCACCAGTCACTCACTCTCACACCCACCCACCACTCACTCACTCTCACACCCACCCACCACTCACTCTCACACCCACCCACCACTCGCACACCCACCCACCACTCACTCGCACACCCACCCACCACTCACTCGCACACCCACCCACCACTCACTCGCACACCCACCCACCACTCACTCGCACACCCACCCACCACTCACTCGCACACCCACCAACCACTCACTCGCACACCCACCCACCACTCACTCTCACACCCACCCACCACTAACTCTCACACCCACCCACCACTCACTCTCACACCCACCCACCACTCACTCTCACACCCACCCACCACTAACACTCACACCCACCCACCACTCACTCTCACACCCACCCACCACTCACTCTCACACCCACCCACCACTCACCCTCACGGGTGGGGAGAGACGAGGTGAGGCGATGGGTGAGGAGACGAGGTGATGGGTGAGGAGGTTGACGAGGTGATGGGTGAGGAGGTTGACGAGGTGAGGTGATGCGTGAGAGGGCCGAGGTGAGGGGATGGGTGAGGAGGGAGACGAGGTGAGGGGATGGGTGAGGGAGACGAGGTGAGGCGATGGGTGAGGAGGGGGACGAGGTGAGGTGATGGGTGAGGAGAGAGACGAGGTGAGGTGATGGGTGAGGAGGTTGACGAGGTGATGGGTGAGGAGGTTGACGAGGTGATGGGTGAGGAGGTTGACGAGGTGATGGGTGAGGAGGTTGACGAGGTGGTGAGGAGCAACGAGACGCACAGATTCCCCCCTCACCGATGTCGATCCGCGTGGCCCCCGCGGTGCTCGAGGCGCCATCGGACGAGGCCGCGAGGCCATCTCAGAGACAGCCGCCATCGCTGGTGGCGAGGGGCGAGGGGGTTGAGATGGAGGGGTTTCCCGCGCTTTTATAGACGCGCGACGTCACCCCATTTGCCCCCCCTCACCCCTCCCCTCAATTTGTCGCTAAGCGACTAATTGAGGGGAGGGGTGAAGGGGTTGAGGTGAGGCGGGTTGAGGGGAGGGGGGGTGGTGGTGAGGGGGGGGGCGAGGGGGGTTGAGGGGAGGGGTGAGGGGGTTGAGGGGAGGGGGTTGAGGGGAGGGGCGATGGGGTTGAGGCGAGGGGGGTTGAGGGGAGGGGGTGGGTGATGTGAGGGGGAGGGTCGAGGGGGTTGAGGGGAGGGGCGAGGAGGTGAGTGGGTGGGTGAGTGAATGAGTGGATGGGTGAGTGAATGAGTGGGTGGGTGGGTGAGTGAATGAGTGGGTGGGTGAGTGAGTGGGTGGGTTAGTGATTGAGTGGGTGGGTGAGGGAATAAGTGGGTGGGTGAGTGAATGAGTGGGTGGGTGGGTGAGTGAATGAGTGGGTGGGTGAGTGAGTGGGTGGGTTAGTGATTGAGTGGGTGGGTGAGGGAATAAGTGGGTGGGTGAGTGAATGAGTGGGTGGGTGAGTGAATGAGTGGATGGGTGAGTGAATGAGTGGGTGGGTGGGTGAGTGAATGAATGGGTGGGTGAGTGGGTGGGTGGGTGGGTTAGTGAATGAACGGTTGGGTGAGTGAGTGGGTGGGTGGGTTAGTGAATGAGTGGGTGGGTGAGGGAATAAGTGGGTGGGTGAGTGAATGAGTGGGTGAGTAAGTTAATGAGTGGATGAGTGAGTGAATGAGCGGATGGGTGAATGAATGAGAGGTAGGTGAGTGAATGAGTGGGTGGGTGAGTGAATGAGTGGGTGGGTGAGTGAATGAGTGGGTGAGTGAATTAGTGGGTGGGTGAGTGAATGAACGGGTGGGTAAGTGAATGAGTGGGTGGGTGAGTGAATGAATGAGTGGGTGAGTGAATGAGTGGGTGGGTGAGTGAATGAGTGGGTGAGTGAATGAGTGGGTGAGTGAATGAACGGGTGGGTGAGTGTATGAGTGGGTGGGTGAGTGAAAGAATGAGTGGGTGAGTGAATGAGTGGGTGGGTGAGTGAATGAACAGGTGAGTAAATGAGTGGGTGGACAGATGAGTGAATGAGGGAGTGGGTGAGTGAACGAGTGGGTGGGTGAGTAAATGAGTGGGTGGACAGATGATTGAGTGTGGGCGAGTTAGTGGGTGGGTGAGTAAATAAGTGGGTGGGTAGGTAAATTAGTGGGTGGGTGAGTGAGGTGCCGGCTCCCAGCCGCCATCTTGCGTAAGGAGGGCACCCAACCGCCAGCTTAGGTCGGAATGGTGAAAATCTTCCATCTTAAATTTTGATTTAAAGCGTTCGTGACTGCAGGGATTCATATTCTTGGTTCTTTCGGTAAAGTCACCACGTAGAAGGGAAACAATAAAATAATGAAAATGTAAAACAATAAAATTATCACGACGTTTACGACCGCAACACAAGCAATCATCATCAGGTGTGAAAACCACAGCAAGAAAATTTGTAAAAAGTGGCGTTTTTTTTCAGATGGATTATGGCTTAGCAATCATTAGAAGGATTTGATACACCATTTCGGGTCTTAATCGATTGTTCACGCTTACGGTGGCTTTCAGACAGCATACATTAATTTTTCGTCTCCCCCCTCCTCTTTTCCGAACATAGATGGACTCGTCCATCTAAACTGTCAAATCGCTGTCCGTGGTGCTAATGTTTAAAAATAAATAAATACAAACCCCCACGTCTTTCAAATGTTGCTTGACGTTGGTTTTCACACCCGATGATGACTGCTTGTGTTGCAGTCGAAACGTCGTGAGAATTTTATTGTTTTATATATATTTAATTATTTTATTGTTTCTCTTCAGCATAATCTTGTTTGAAGGCAACCAACCGCCATATTCGGCAGGAAAGACGCCCAACCGCCATTTTAGGCAGTGAAGACTTCTGGTCGCCATTTTAGGTAGGGACGTTGCCCACCCGCCATCTTAGGTAGGGAAGCGCGCCGACAGAAGTCGCCCACTTCTAGGGGGAGCTCTCTGGGAAATCGGCACTCCCAAACATTCTGCACAAGTGCCACAACGGCCGCCTGTGGCTGATGGGGGTGCTCAAAAAGGGGCCGTCCATAAATGACGTCACGCACCTAGAAGGGGGGTGGGGAGGGGTCAGAGATTTGTGACGATGTGTGACGAGGGAGGGGGCGGGGTTTGAGAAATGTGACGTCACATCAGAACTTTCAACAAATACAGACGACACTTTCTACTTAATTAAATAGACTTTTTAATAAACGTTTTCTCCTACAACATCGGAGTGCAGCGCCACGTTAAATACGCACTACAGTGACAATAATTTTAAGCGATTTGAAGCATGTTTTATTTTCAAAATGGAAATGTTTTTTTTTTTGGGGAGGGTGGGGGTGTGGGGGGGGGAGGGGCGAGGGGGTTGAGGGGAGGGGCGAGGAGGTGAGTGGTGGATGAGTGAATGAGTGGGTTAGTGAATGAGTGGGTGGGTGAGTGAGTGGGTGGGTGAGTGAGTGGGTGGGTTAGTGAATGAGTGGGTGGGTGCGGGAATAAGTGGGTGGGTGAGTGAATGAGTGGGTGGGTGAGTGAATGAGTGGATGGGTGAGTGAATGAGCAGGTAGGTGAGTGAATGAGTGGGTGGGTGAGTGAATGAGTGGGTGAGTGAATGAGTGGGTGAGTGAATGAACGGGTGGGTGAGTGTATGAGTGGGTGGGTGAGTGAATGAGTGGGTGGGTGAGTGAATGAACGGGTGAGTGAATGAGTGGGTGGACAGATGAGTGAATGAGCGGATGGGTGAGTGAACGAGTGGGTGGGTGAGTGAATGAGTGGGTGGACAGATGATTGAGTGTGGGCGAGTTAGTGGGTGGGTGAGTAAATAAGTGGGTGGGTAGGTAAATTAGTGGGTGGGTGAGTGAGGTGCCGGCTCCCAGCCGCCATCTTGCGTAAAGAAGGCACCCAACCGCCAGCTTAGGTCGGAATGGTGAAAATCTTCCATCTTAAATTTTTTATTCAAAGCGTTCGTGACTGCAGGGATTCATATTCTTGGTTCTTTCGGTAAAGTCACCACGTAGAAGGGAAACAATAAAAATGTAAAGCAATAAAATTATCACGACGTTTACGACCGCAACACAAGCAATCATCATCAGGTGTGAAAACCACAGCAAGAAAATTTGAAAAAAGTGGCGTTTTTTTTAAGATGGATTATGGCTTAGCAATCATTGGAAGGATTTGATACACCATTTCAGGTCTTAATCGATTGTTCACGCTTACGGTGGCTTTCAGACAGCATACATTAATTTTTCGTCTCCCCCCTCCTCTTTTCCGAACATAGATGGACTCGTCCATTTAAACAAACTGCCAAATCGCTGTCCGTGGTGCTAACGTTTAAAAATAAATAAATACACACCGCCACTTCTTTCAATGTTTCCTGCCGTTGGTTTTCACACCCGATGATGACTGCTTGTGTTGCAGTCGAAACGTCGTGAGAATTTTATTGTTTTATATATATTTTATTATTTTATTGTTTCCCTTCAGCATAATCTTGTTTGAAGGCAACCAACCGCCATATTCGGTACGAAAGATGCCCAACCGCCATTTTAGGCAGTGAAGACTCCTGGCCGCCATTTTAGGTAGGGACGTTGCCCACCCGCCATCTTAGGTAGGGAAGCGCACCAACAGAAGTCGCCCACTTCTAGGCGGAGCTCTCTGGGAAATCGGCACTCCCAAACATTCTGCACAAGTGCCACAACGGCCGCCTGTGGCTGATGGGGGTGCTCAAAAAGGGGCCGTCCATAAATGACGTCACGCACCTAGGAGGGGGGGTGGGGAGGGGTCAGAGATTTGTGACGATGTGTGACGAGGGAGGGGGCGGGGTTTGGGAAATGTGACGTCACATCAAAACTTTCAACAAATACAGACGACACTTTCTACTTAATTAAAAAGACTTTTTAATAAACGTTTTCTCCTACAACATCGGAGTGCAGCGCCACGTTAAACACGCACTACAGTGACAATAATTTTAAGCGATTTGAAGCATGTTTTATTTTCAAAATGGAAATATGTTTTTTTTGGGGAGGGTGGGGGTGTGGGGGGGGGGCAGAGCTTTGTGACGTCATATTTGAGGGGGGGGGGGTGTTAAAAATCGTCAAAAATCACCTGACGTCATTTATGGACGGCCCCAAAGAGATAAAAAAAGTATTACACACGGAACTTTTATTCACTCACTCTCACACCCACCCACCACTCACTCTCACACCCACCCACCACTCACTCTCACACCCACCCACCACTCACTCTCACACCCACCCACCACTCACTCTCACACCCACCCACCACTCACTCTCACACCCACCCACCACTCACTCTCACACCCACCCACCACTCACTCTCACACCCACCCACCACTCACTCTCACACCCACCCACCACTCACTCTCACACCCATCCACCACTCACTCTCACACCCACCCACCACTCACTCTCACACCCACCCACCACTCACTCTCACACCCACCCACCACTCACTCTCACACCCACCACTCACTCTCACACCCACCCACCACTCACTCTCACCCACCACTCACTCTCACACCCACCCACCACTCACTCTCACACCCACCCACCACTCACTCACACCCACCCACCACTCACTCTCACACCCACCCACCACTCACTCTCACACCCACCCATCACTCACCCTCACGGGTGGGGAGAGACGAGGTGAGGTGATGGGTGAGGAGGGAGACGAGGTGAGACGAGGTGAGGCGATGGGTGAGGAGACGAGGTGAGGGGATGGGTGAGGAGGGAGACGAGGTGATGGGTGAGGTTGACGAGGTGAGGTGATGCGTGAGAAAGCCGAGGTGAGGGGATGGGTGAGGAGGGAGACGAGGTGAGGTGATGGGTAAGAGACACGAGGTGAGGCGATGGGTGAGGAGGGGGACGAGGTGAGTTGATGGGTGAGGAGAGAGACGAGGTGAGTTGATGGGTGAGGCGAGAGACGAGGTGAGTTGATGGGTGAGGAGAGAGACGAGGTGAGGTGATGGGTGAGGAGAGAGATGAGGTGATTGGTGAAGAGACGAGGTGAGGCGATGGGTGAGGAGAGAGACGAGGTGAGGTGATGGGTGAGGGAGACGAGGTGAGGCGATGGGTGAGGAGGGAGACGAGGTGAGGCGATGGGTGAGGAGGGAGACGAGGCGAGGCGATGGGTGAGGAGGGAGACGAGGTGAGGCGATGGGTGAGGAGGGAGACGAGGTGATGGGTGAGGAGGTTGACGAGGTGATGGGTGAGGTTGACGAGGTGATGGGTGAGGAGGTTGACGAGGTGATGGGTGAGGAGGTTGACGAGGTGGTGAGGAGGTGGTGAGGAGGTGGTGAGGAGCAACGAGACGCACAGATTCCCCCCTCACCGATGTCGATCCGCGTGGCCCCCGCGGTGCTCGAGGCGCCATCGGACGAGGCCGCGAGGCCGCCTCAGAGACAGCCGCCATCGCTGGGGGAGGGGTTTCCCGCGCTTTTATAGACGTGTGACGTCACCCCATTTACCCCCCCTCACCCCCCCCCTCAATTTGTCGCTAAGCGACTAATTGAGGGGAGGGGCGAGGGGTTTGAGGGGAGGGGGTGGTGGTGAAGGGGAGGGGCGAGGGGGTTGAGGGGAGGGACCAGAGGGGAGGAGCGATGGAGTTGAGGGGAGGGGGGTTGAGGGGAGGGGGTGGGTGATGTGAGGGGGAGGGGCGAGGGGGGTTGAGGGGAGGGGCGAGGGGGTTGAAGCGAGGGGGGGTTGAGGGGAGGGGGTGGGTGATGTGAGGGGGAGGGGCGAGGGGGGTTGAGGGGAGGGGCGAGGGGGTTGAAGCGAGGGGGGGTTGAGGGGAGGGGGTGGGTGATGTGAGGGGGAGGGGCGAGGGGGTTGAGGGGAGGGGCGAGGATGTGAGTGGGTGGGTGAGTGAATGAGTGGATGGGTGAGGGAATGAGTGGGTGGGTGAGTGAGTGAGTGGGTGAGGAAATAAGTGGGTGGGTGGGTGAATGAGTGGGTGAGTAGGTTCCTGGAAAGGATTATTCAGCATCGCCTTGCCAGGCACGCTGAGGAGAGGCTTGCGGAGCCCCAATGCGGTTTCAGGAAAGGGCGGTCCTGCACAGATGCCATATTTTCTGTCCGTCTGCTACAGCAGAGGTGTAGGGAATTCCAACAAGACCTACATCTCTGCTTTATTGACCTGGTCAAGGCCTATGATACCATCAGTAGGCCTGGGCTCTGGGTCGTTCTTCGTGCTTTTGGAGTACCTGACCCTCTGCTCACGATCATTAAGGACCTTCATGATGGTGAGCGGGCCCGGGTAAAACTACGTGGCCGGGAGTCAGAGCCATTCCCTGTACACCTTGGGGTGCGACAGGGATGTCCTCTGGCTCCCACATTATTTAACATCTATTTTGACCACGTAGTTCGTGAAGCCTTCAATAGCTGTACCGGGGGAATCTCCATATGGTACAGATATAATGGGAGGCTAATCGATGCCCGGGTGCGGTCAAGGGATGGCTCCCTATTGCTCAACCACGTTATGTATGCTGATGATTTGGTAATAGCTGCTCAGTCAGAGGAGGAGTTGGAGACGCTGCTGCTGAGACTGGAGCGTGCCACTAAGAGGTGGGGCCTTACCATCAGCCCCACCAAAACTAAGCACCTGCCTGGGTATTTTGTACCATCGGACACTCCACCCCCACAACTCCCAATCGGTGATGGGGCAGTTGTGGAGAGAGTGGAGAGTTTCCCATACCTGGGCAGTGTGCTTATGACTGGCTCCAGTTTAACAGCAGAGGTCTCACTCCGAATCAGTCGAGCGGCAATATCTTTTCATTGGTTGCGTAACGCTGTGTGGAAGCTACCTGGTCTGTCGCTCCGCACTAAGCTTCAGGTCTTCTCGGCCACGGTCATTCCCTCCCTTCTCTACGCTTGCGAAACGTGGACCCCCCTAATGGAACATCTTCGCCGGTTAGAAACATTTAGGCTGGCCTGCCTACGATCCATCCTGGGTTTAACCAGACTGGATTGTGTGAGGAGCTCACAAATCCTTGAAAGATCTGGGCAGGGTCCCATCGGTGAGCTCCTCCGGCAGGCAAGGCTGCGATGGCTGGGTCATGTAGCCCGCATGCCCAGCCACCGCATGCCGAAACAGCTTTTGTTTGGCCGGATTGAGGGGGCTAAGCGGGCGCGGCACAGGCTAGAGAAGAGATGGAGTGATGTGGTACAGGAGGACGTGGAGCTGAGTGGACTTGCCGATGACTGGTACCAGCGGTGTCAAGATCAGCCTCTGTGGAGGAGGCTCGTGAAGGATGCTACTGGGCAGTTGGAGGCAGTCGCCCTCCAACAACAACGGAGGGCGGAGGAGCGACGCTCACAACAGCGAGCGGAGCGCCGGGTGGCTAAAGCACAGCAGGTTGGCACAGTAGGGGGCACAGGTGGTGCATCAGCCACTCATCTCAGTCAGTCGACCCGTGGCACCTGGGTCTGCCCCGTGACCTCCTGCAAGCGGAGGTTCGACACTTCACGTGGCCTCAGGGTGCACATAGCCTGGCACAAGCGTCGTGGTGACGTCACCGCCACTTAGTAGCGAATGGCGGTTGTTGTTGTTGTTGAGTAAGTTAATGAGTGGGTGAGTGAGTGAATGAGCGGATGGGTGAGTGAATGAGTGGATGGGTGAGTGAATGAGTGGGTGGGTGGGTGAGTGAATGAGTGGGTGGGTGAGTGAGTGGGTGGGTTAGTGAATGAACGGGTGGGTGAGTGAGTGGGTGGGTCGGTTAGTGAATTAGTGGGTGGGTGAGGGAATAAGTGGGTGGATGAGTGAATGAGTGGGTGAGTAAGTTAATGAGTGGGTGAGTGAGTGAATGAGCGGATGGGTGAATGAATGAGCGGGTAGGTGAGTGAATGAGTGGGTGGGTGAGTGAATGAGTGGGTGAGTGAATGAGTGGGTGGGTAAGTGAATGAACGGGTGGGTAAGTGAATGAGTGGGTGGGTGAGTAAATGAATGAGCGGGTGAGTGAATGAGTGGGTGGGTGAGTGAATGAGTGGGTGAGTGAATGAGTGGGTGGGTCAGTGAATGAACGGGTGGGTGAGTGAATGAGTGGGTGAGTGAATGAATGAGTGGGTGAGTGAATGAGTGGGTGGGTGAGTGAATGAACGGGTGAGTGAATGAGTGGGTGGACAGATGAGTGAATGAGCGGATGGGTGAGTGAACGAGTGAGTGGGTGAGTGAATGAGTGGGTGGACAGATGATTGAGTGTGGGCGAGTTAGTGGGTGGGTGAGTAAATAAGTGGGTGGGTAGGTAAATTAGTGGGTAGGTGAGTGAGGTGCCGGCTCCCAGCCGCCATCTTGCGCAAGGAAGGCACCCAACCGCCAGCTTAGGTCGGAATGGTGAAAATCTTCCATCTTAAATTTTGATTTAAAGCGTTCGTGACTGCAGGGATTCATATTCTTGGTTCTTTCGGTAAAGTCACCACGTAGAAGGGAAACAATAAAATAATAAAAATGTAAAACAATAAAATTATCACGACGTTTACAACCGCAACACAAGCAATCATCATCAGGTGTGAAAACCACAGCAAGAAAATTTGAAAAAAGTGGCGGTTTTTTTAAGATGGATTATGGCTTAGCAATCATTGGAAGGATTTGATACACCATTTCGGGTCTTAATCGATTGTTCATGCTTACGGTGGCTTTCAGACAGCATACATTAATTTTTCGTCTCCCCCCTCCTCTTTTCCGAACATAGATGGACTCGTCCATTTATACAAACTGCCAAATCGCTGTCCGTGGTGCTAACGTTTAACAATAAATAAATACACACCGCCACTTCTTTCAAATGTTTCCTGCCGTTGGTTTTCACACCCGATGATGACTGCTTGTGTTGCAGTCGAAAATTTTATTGTTTTATATATATTTTATCATTTTATTGTTTCCCTTCAGCATAATCTTGTTTGAAGGCAACCAACCGCCATATTCGGCAGGAAAGACGCCCAACCGCCATTTTAGGCAGTGAAGACTCCTGGTCGCCATTTTAGGTAGGGACGCTGCCCACCCGCCATCTTAGGTAGGGAAGCGCGCCAACATAAGTCGCCCACTTCTAGGCGGAGCTCTCTGGGAAATCGGCACTCCCAAACATTCTGCACAAGTGCCACAACGGCCGCCTGTGGCTGATGGGGGTGCTCAATAAGGGGCCGTCCATAAATGACGTCACGCACCTAGAAGGGGGGGGTGGGGAGGGGTCAGAGATTTGTGACGATGTGTGACGAGGGAGGGGGCGGGGTTTGAGAAATGTGACGTCACATCAAAACTTTCAACAAATACAGACGACACTTTCTACTTAATTAAAAAGACTTTTTAATAAACGTTTTCTCCTACAACATCGGAGTGCAGCGCCACGTTAAACACGCACTACAGTGACAATAATTTTAAGCGATTTGAAGCATGTTTTATTTTCAAAATGGAAATGTTTTTTTTTGGGGAGGGTGGGAGTGTGTGGGGGGGGGGGCAGAGCTTTGTGACGTCATATTTGAGGGGGGGTGTCAAAAATCGTCAAAAATCGCGTGACGTCATTTATGGACGGCCCCAAAGAGATAAAAAAAAGTATTACACACGGAACTTTTATTTCCGATGTCAAGAAGAAGTCGACGTGACGGGGAGTAAGGGAATAATCGAGGCGACTTTGTTTGGTGCCGTTGCGGTTTGGGGAAGGCGAGGGGGTGGACAGGTGCCTGCAAACCAGGCGAGGGTTGGTGGATCACCGCAGGCACAGGCAGATGCCGGGAAATGGCGACAGAGGCCCGGGGCCCCACCTGTT
Organism: Petromyzon marinus; assembly: GCF_048934315.1. Taxonomy (NCBI): domain Eukaryota; kingdom Metazoa; phylum Chordata; class Hyperoartia; order Petromyzontiformes; family Petromyzontidae; genus Petromyzon; species Petromyzon marinus. Next base: position 2,840,076 of record NW_027423069.1, on the reverse strand, counting down.
CCCGCCTCCACGGGGCGAGGCGATTCCCCCGTCGCATCGCCGAACGTTGCACCGCGGACTCGGCTCGCGTGCAGGGCGCGAAAGGAGATTCGACGTAGCATGGGGGACCGGCAGACTTACACAGGCACTCGCCCACAGACTCGCAACGGACACCCGCAGACTCACAATGGACACCCGCAGACTCACAACGGACACCCACAGACTCACAATGGACACCCACAGACTTACACAGCCACTCGCCCACAGACTCACAACGGACACCCGCAGACTCACAATGGACACCCACAGACTCACAATGGACACCCGCAGACTCACAACGGACACCCGCAGACTCACAACGGACACCCACAGACTCACAACGGACACCCACAGACTCACAATGGACACCCACAGACTCACAACGGATACCCACAGACTCACAATGGACACCCGCAGACTCACAACAGACACCCACAGACTCGCAACGGACACCCACAGACTCACAATGGACACCCACAGACTTACACAGGCACTCGCCCACAGACTCACAACGGACACCCACAGACTCGCAATGGACACCCGCAGACTCACAATGGACACCCACAGACTCACAACGGATACCCACAGACTCGCAACGGACACCCCCAGACTCACAATGGACACAAGCAGACTCACAACGGACACCCACAGACTCGCAACAGACACAAGCAGACTCACAACAGACGCCGGAAGACTCACAACGGACACCCACAGACTCGCAACAGACACAAGCAGACTCACAACGGACGCCGGAAGACTCACAACAGACACCCACAGACTCACAACAGACACCCACAGACTCACAACGGACACCCACAGACTCACAACGGACGCCGGAAGACTCACAACATACGCCTACAGACTCACAAAGAGACCCATTAACGTGGAAAGGGACCAATCTATTTGGAAAGGGACAAAGGGAAGGCGCCCAACCGCCATCTTGCATAGGGAAGGCACCTAACCGCCATCTTACGTGGGGAAGGCATCCAATCGCCATCCCACCCTACCTGCCCATTATAAATCCACTCCACCTGTCCATTATGAACCCACTCTACGTGCACATTATAAACCAACCCTACCTGCCCATTATAAACCCACTCTACCTGCCCATTATAAATCCACCCTACCTGTCCATTATAAACCCACCCTACCTGCCCATTATAAACCCCAGTGACACGGCCAAGATGAACCCACCCTACCTGCCCATTATAAACCCCAGTGACACGGCCAAGATGAACCCACCCTACCTGCCCATTATAAACCCACCCTACCTGTCCATTATAAACCCACCCTACCTGTCCATTATAAACCCACCCTACCTGCCCATTATAAACCCCAGTGACACGGCCAAGATGAACCCAGACCCCACACGTCACTGACAATCGACGGCACCAAACCCCATAAAATCAACGTCCGCAAGGTCATCTCACGTCCCGGTGACTTTATGCACAATAACAACGCTCTTAGAAAAACACAACATTCTTACAATAATTATAATATTTACAATAAAAACATTCAAAACTACGATATTATGTACAGAGCTATATATGATTAAATTATAACTTTTTTTCTTAACAAACTTCACGTGGCAGGGCCTAGGCACGCTTCTCGTCCAGTGCCTGCACCAGGCCTCCCTTCCCCCTCCCCATGTCCTGGAAACCGTGTGGCGAGGTCACTCCCTCCCTCATCCTCCTCCTTTGAGGACTGCCACCGGATGAAAACCAGCATGGGTTGGAGTCCCGGGGTAAGGGAGCCCTGGGTAGGCTACTGGGCTGAGTGTGTGGTGAGCGTGTGGTGGGCTGAGTGTGTGGTGAGTGCAGTCAGAGTGGCTGTGTCCAGTCCATGTCTGGGTTTCCACTCTTTCGTCTTCTGCCACAGCTATTTCCCACGGGAGTGTGTGGGGTGAGTGTGTGTGTGGTGCGTGTGTGTGGTGAATATGTGTGTGGTGAGTATGTGTGTGGGATCAGTGTGTGTGTGGTGTCTGGTGCGGAGAGTGTGGTGTGAGTGTTTGTGTGTGGGGTGAGTGTGTGTGTGGGGTGAGTGTGTGTGTGGGGTGAGTGTGTATGTAGGGTAAGTGTGTGTGTGGGATCATTGTGTGTGGTGTGTGGCTGGGTGTGTGTGTGGTGCGTGGTGCGGTGTGGGTGGGGTGAGTGTATGTGTGGTGAGTGTGTGTGTGGTGAGTGTGTGTGTGGCGAGTGTATGGTGCGTGTATGTATGTGGTGTGTGGGGTGAGTGTGGGGCTTGTGTGGTGTGTGGCTGGGTGTGTGTGAGTGTCTGGTGTGGTGTGAGTGTGGTGAGTGTGTGTGTGGGGTGAGTGTGTGTGGGATGAGTGTGTGTGTGTGGGGTGAGTGTGTGTGTGTGGGCTGGGTGAGTGTGGCTGGGTGTGTGTGGTGAGTGTGGTGTTATGGGGTGGGTGGGTGGTGCTTGCGGTGGTGGTGCTGCTCGTGGTGGTGGATGGCACCGACTCCACCACCACCACGCCGCTACTCTGCCGTGGGCCGTCCACCACACAGCAGCAGGCGGACGAAGAGCGACCGGAGCGCCCTGCCCAGTTGGGCCAAGCTCCTCCTCCTGGCCATTATAAACCCACCCTACCTGCCCATTATAAACCAACCTTACCTACCCATTATAAACCCACACTACCTGCCCATTATGAACCCACTCTACCTGCCCATTATAAACCCACTCTACCTGCCCATTATAAACCCACCCTACCTGCCCATTATAAACCCCAGTGACACGGCCAAGATGAACCCACCATACCTGTCCATTATAAACCCACCCTACCTGCCCATTATGAACCCACCCTACCTGTCCATTATAAACCCACCCTACCTGCCCATTATAGACCCAATCTACCTGCCCATTATAAACCCACCCTACATTTCCATTATAAACCCACCCTCCCTGCCCAATATAAACCCACTCTACCTGCCCATTATAAACCCACCCTACCTGCCCATTATAAACCCACCCTACCTGTCCATTATAAACCCACCATACCTGCCCATTATAAACCCCAGTGACACGGCCAAGATGAACCCACCCTACTTGCCCATTATAAACCCACCCTACCTGCCCATTATAAACCCACCCTACCTGTCCATTATAAACCCACCCTACCTGTCCATTATAAACCTCAGTGACACGGTCAAGATGAACCCACCCTTCCTGCCCATTATAAACCCACCCTACCTGTCCATTATAAACCCACCCTACCTGTCCATTATAAACCCACCCTACCTGTCCATTATAAACCCCAGTGACACGGCAAAGATGAACCCAGACCCCACACGTCACTGACAATCGACGGCACCAAACCCCACAAAATCAACGTCCGCAAGGTCATCTCACGTCCCGATGACTTTATGCACAATAACAACGCTCTTAGAAGAACAAAACATTCTTACAATAATTATATTTACAATAAAACATTCAAAACTACGATATTATGTACAGAGCTATATGATGACATTATGCACAATAACAACGCTCTTAGAAGAACAAAACATTCTTACAATAATTATAATATTTACAATAAAACATTCAAAACTACGATATTATGTACAGAGCTATATGATGACATTATGCACAATAACAACGCTCTTAGAAGAACAAAACATTCTTACAATAATTATAATATTTACAATAATTACATTCAAAACTACGATATTATGTACAGAGCTATATATGATTAAATTATAACTTTTTTTGTTAACAAACTTCACGTGTCAGGGCCTAGGCAGGCTTCTCGTCCAGTGCCTGCACCAGGCCTCCCTTCCCCCTCCCCATGTCCTGGAAACCGTGTGGCGAGGTCACTCCCTCCCTCATCCTTCTCCTTTGAGGACTGCCACCGGATAAAAACCAGCATGGGTTGGAGTCCCGGGGTAAGGGGGCCCTGGGTAGGCTACTGGGCTGAGTTTGTGGTGAGCGTGTGGTGGGCTGAGTGTGTGGTGAGTGCAGTCAGAGTGGCTGTGTCCAGTCCATGTCTGGGTTTCCACTCTTTCGTCTTCTGCCACAGCTATTTCCCACGGGAGTGTGTGGGGTGAGTGTGTGTGTGGTGCGTGTGTGTGGTGAATATGTGTGTGGTGAGTATGTGTGTGGGATCAGTGTGTGTGTGGTGTCTGGTGCGGAGAGTGTGGTGTGAGTGTTTGTGTGTGGGGTGAGTGTGTGTGTGTGGGGTGAGTGTGTGTGTGGGGTGAGTGTGTATGTAGGGTAAGTGTGTGTGTGGGATCATTGTGTGTGGTGTGTGGCTGGGTGTGTGTGTGGTGCGTGGTGCGGTGTGGGTGGGGTGAGTGTATGTGTGGTGAGTGTGTGTGTGGTGAGTGTGTGTGTGGCGAGTGTATGGTGCGTGTATGTATGTGGTGTGTGGGGTGAGTGTGGGGCTTGTGTGGTGTGTGGCTGGGTGTGTGTGAGTGTCTGGTGTGGTGTGAGTGTGGTGAGTGTGTGTGTGGGGTGAGTGTGTGTGGGATGAGTGTGTGTGTGTGGGGTGAGTGTGTGTGTGTGGGCTGGGTGTGTGTGGCTGGGTGTGTGGTGAGTGTGGTGTTATGGGGTGGGTGGGTGGTGCTTGCGGTGGTGGTGCTGCTCGTGGTGGTGGATGGCACCGACTCCACCACCACCACCACCACGCCGCTACTCTGCCGTGGGCCGTCCACCACACAGCAGCAGGCGGCCGAAGAGCGACCGGAGCGCCCTGCCCAGTTGGGCCAAGCCCCCTCGCTTCCTCTTCTTCTTCTTCTTCTCCTCTTCCTCCTCCTCCTCCTCCTTCTTCTGTTGCCACATCTCCACCTCCTCCATCTTCTCCATCTTCTCCTTGTTCTCTTCTGTCTCCTCCTCCAACTCCTTCGTCTCGACCTCTTGCACCACGGCCACCACCACCACCTCCTTCTCCTTCTCCTCCAACTTCTCCTCCTCCTTCTCCTCCACCTCCTCCTTCTCCTCCATCTTCTCCTCCTCCTTCTCCTCCACCTCCTCCTTCTCATCCATCTTCTCCTCCTCCTTCTCCTCCATCTTCTCCTCCTTCTCCTCCATCTTCTCTTCATCCTTCTCCTCCTTCTCCTCCTCCTCATCCTCCGATGAGGAGGATGATGATGATGATGATGGGAGCCTCTTCTCCGGCTGAGCTCTGTGGAGAGAGAGGCAGCAGCACCACAGCACCACCACGTCAGCATCCCGCGACTACGGCCAGAGGTCACAGTCGGTCCCCACCCCCAGGAGTAGACTTGCCCATCACGAGTTTCTACAGACTCATAGACACCCACAGAGATTCACAGAGACCCATACTCATAGAGACCCATACTCATAGAGACCCACAGAGACCCATACTCATAGAGACCCACAGACACCCATACTCATAGAGACCCATACTCATAGAGACCCATACTCATAGAGACCCATACACACAGAGAGAGCCTCACCGTGGCTTCACAGCTCTGGGGAGGGCCCGGCTGGTGGTGGGGAGGGCCCGGCTGGTGGTGGGGAGGGCCCGGCTGGTGGTGGGGAGGGCCCGGCTGGTGGTGGGGAGGGCCCGGCTGGTGGTGGGGAGGTCGTCGCTGGGGCTGACGGTGTCGTCGCTCTGGAGCCAGCCGTGAGCCAGCGCCTGCTCCGGTGTCATGCGGCGTTCTGGATCCCAGCTAGGGTGAGGGGGGGCACGGAGGGGGATAAAGGGGGGGGCACAGAGGGGGGTGAGGGGTGGTGGTCGTGGGTTGCTGAGGAGATGGAGTCTGCCTCAATGGCTTGCGATCACAAATCTCTATTTAACTACATCAAAAAAAGTAACCTGCATCGCCACACATATTACCATCGTTAGGGTAAACAACGGTGATCCAATCTCCGACCCCCAGGAACGGGTTTGCAGATTTGCTGAGCATTTCTGTGAGGTCCTGGGGAAGGGGGAATCCCTCAGCCTGGCAAAACGTGGGACAAAGTGGGGTTGACCCTGCTGAGGCTGTGGTGCCTCAAATATTGGAGGAGGTTGTCACCCCTTGTGAGTGGCTGGCTGAGGTGTCATCTGTTGAGGAAGTACTGAAGGCGATCCAGAGTCTGAGACCAGGAAAGGCACCGGGCAGAGGTGATCTCCCAAGCAAAATGCTGAGGGAGTGTGGCGTTTGTGCACAGACTGCCCTACATGACATCATAACAACAGTCTGGGCCACTGGACGGGTTCCGCAGGATTGGAAGGATGTCCTAGTGGTCCCCCTCTTTAAGAAGCAGGACCGCACAGACTTTAAAAACTACAGGGGCATTTCATTCCTCAGTGTGCCGGGAAAGGTCCTGGCAAGGATTATTCAACATCGCCTTGCCAGGCACGCTGAGGGGAGGCTTGCGGAGCCCCAATGTGGTTTCAGGAAAGGGCGGTCTTGCACAGATGCCATATTTTATGTCCGTTTGTTACAGTAGAGGTGTAGGGAATTCCAACAAGACCTACATCTCTGCTTTATTGACCTGGTCAAGAGCTATGAAACCATCAGTAGGCCTGGGCTCTGGGTTGTTCTTTGTGCTTTCGGAGTCCCTGACTCTCTGCTCACGATGATTAAGGACCTTCATATTGGTGAGCGGGCCCAGGTAAAACTACGTGGACTGGAGTCAGAGCCATTCCCTGTTCACCTTGGGGTGCGACAGGGATGTCCTCTGCCTCCCACATTATTTCACATTTATTTCGACCACGTAGTTTGTGAAGCCTTCGATGGCTGTACCAGAGGAATTTACATCTGGTACAGATATAATGGGAGGCTGATCGATGCCCAGGTACGGTCAACGGATGACTCCCTATTGGTCAACCATGTTACGTATGCCAATGATTTGGTAATAGCTGCTCAGAGGAAGAGTTGGACGCACTGCTGCTGAAACCGGGTGGCCAAAGCACAGCAGGTTGGCACAGTAGGGGGCACAGGTGGTGCATCAGCCAGCAGTCATCTCAGTCAGTCGACCCGTGGCACCTGCTGGATCTGCCCCGTGACCTCCTGCCAGCGAGCGTTCGACACTTCACTTTGGCCTCAAGGTGCACATGGCCTGGCACAAGCACCGTGGTGATGTCACCGCCACTTAGTGGCGAATGGCGGTTGTTATTGTTGCGGACGTGTGTGAGTGTGTGTGTATATATTAACCTGCTCATCCCACTAATCTCTCTTGCATAATCTCTCCCATCAACATAGTGATACTCTCCCATTAACGCGGCTGTTGCGCGCATATGCAGGGGCGATACTCTTATGCGGCGACGGAAGCCCAGTTCATGCTAATCTCTCTCCCTAATCTCTCTCTCTCTCCCTGATCTCCCCCATTAATACAACTGACGCGCTTGCATGCAGGGATGGAATTCCCTTCCAGCTCAGACCCTGCCTGCTCGCCCTTCGACAACGTATATATATAAAGTCTTGTTGTTGTAACAGCTCTCTCGCTGCGTTTCTTCCTGGTTCAGCTGTTCCCCTGCTGGATTAATTTTTTTCCACCTGAGGACGACCGCTTGGTGTTGCGATGGAAACGTCGTGATATTTTTTATTTATTTTATTCTACTTTTATTTACCTGCGTGACTTTACCGAAAAAAACCACGGCCAACAGCAGTGACTGCGTTTATCTGAGCAACCGGTCCTGGCCCTCCCCTCAGTCGACTCAGCCTCAAATGAGTACCTGGTGCGGTGTGTAAACATCGCCACCCGGGAGACAAAGGCGGCCGGGCGTGGTGGTGCTGGCCACCCACGCCCTCTGTGTGTGCCACAGCGCCGGCCTTCATAGATGCTGCTACTCGCTACTCGCTAACAGCACTTGCCCCTACAGCCTGCTAGAAGCTACACGGGGGGATCTTTATCTGCGTGTAGGTGCTGCTACTCGTTACTACTAACAGCACTTGCCCCTACAGCCTGCTAGAGGCTACACGGGGGATCTTTCTCTGTGTATAGGCACTGCTACTCACTAATAACAGCACTTGCCCCTACAGCCTGCTAGAGGCTACACGGGGGATCTTTGTCTGCGTGTAGGTGCTGCTACTCGCTACTACTAACAGCACTTGTCCCTACAGCCTGCTAGAGGCTACACGGGGGATCTTTGTCTGTGTGTAGGTGCTGCTACTCGCTACTACTAACAGCACTTGTCCCTACAGCCTGCTAGAGGCTACACGGGGGATCTTTGTCTGTGTATAGGCGATGCTACTCGCTACTACTAACAGCACTTGCACCTACAGCCTGCTAGAGGCTACACGGGGGATCTTTATCTGTGTGTAGGTGCTGCTACTCGCTACTAGTAACAGCACTTGCCCCTACAGCCTGCTAGAGGCTACACGGGGGATCTTTTTCTGTGTATAGGCACTGCTACTCACTAATAACAGCACTTGCCCCTACAGCCTGCTAGAGGCTACACGGGGGATCTTTGTCTGTGTGTAGGTGCTGCTACTCGCTACTACTAACAGCACTTGTCCCTATAGCCTGCTAGAGGCTACACGGGGGATCTTTTTCTGTGTAGAGGTGCTGCTACTCGCTACTACTAACAGCACTTGCCCCTACAGCCTGCTAGAGGCTACACGGGGGATCTTTGTCTGTGTGTAGGTGCTGCTACTCGCTACAACTAACAGCACTTGCCCCTACAGCCTGCTAGAGGATACACGGGGGAGCTTTGTCTGTGCATAGGTGCAGCTGCTACTCGCTACTACTAACAGCACTTGCCCCTACAGCCTGCTAGAGGCTACACGGGGGATCTTTGTCTGTGTATAGGCGCTGCTACTCGCTACTACTAACAGCACTTGCCCCTATAGCCTGCTAGAGGCTACATGGGGGATCTTTGTCTGTGTGTAGGTGCTGCTACTCGCTACTACTAACAGCACTTGTCCCTACCGCCTGCTAGAGGCTACATGGGGGATCTTTGTCTGTGTATAGGCGCTGCTGCTCGCTACTACTAACAGCACTTGCCCCTATAGCCTGCTAGAGGCTACACGGGGGATCTTTGTCTGTGTAGAGGTGCTGCTACTCGCTACTACTAACAGCACTTGCCCCGACAGCCTGCTAGAGGCTACACCGGGGATCTTTGTCTGTGTATAGGTGCTGCTGCTGCTACTCGCTAACAGCACTTGCCCCTACAGCCTGCTAGAGGCTACACGGGGGATCTTTATCTGTGTGTAGGTGCTGCTACTCGCTGCTACTAACAGCACTTGCCCCTACAGCCTGCTAGAGGCTACACGGGGGATCTTTGTCTGTATATAGGTGCTACTAACAGCACTTCTCCCTACAGCCTGCTAGAGGCTACACGGGGGATCTTTGTCTGTGTATAGATGCTGCTGCTACTCGCTAACAGCACTTGCCCCTACAGCCTGCTAGAGGCTACACGGGGGATCTTTGTCTGTGTTCTTACTGTAGGCAGTTTCTGATAAAGTGCACGAGCTGAACTCCACATCCCCGCAGCACGAAGTGCAGGGGAATACTTCCCGGGTGACGCTTCTTGCCCAGGCAGAGAGGATGGCCGAAATGGTCTGCAGGAGGGAGAGAGAGAGAGAAGCAGAGAGAGACAGAGAGAGACAGAGAGACAAAGTAGGAGAGACAGAGAGAGACAGAGAGAAAGAGAGAAAGAGATGGAGCGAGAGACAGGGAGAGAGAGAGAGAGTGATAGAAACAAAGAGACAGAGAAAGACAGAGAGACAGAGAACGCGAGACAGAGAGAGACACAGATAGAGAGAGAGATAGAGAGATAGGCAGAGAGAGACACAGAGACAGAGAGAGACAGAGAGACAGAAAGATGGAGAGACAGAGATAGAGACGCACACAGAGAGACACAGAGAGAGACACACAGAGAGAGAGAGAGATAGAGAGATAGGCAGAGAGAGTCACAGAGACAGAGAGACAGACAGAGAGACAGAAGGACAGAAAGACAGAGAGACAGAGACAGAGAGAGAGACAGAGACACACAGAGAGAGAGACAGAGATGGATAGAGAGACAGGGAGAGAGAGAGAGTGATATAGACAACGAGACAGAGAAAGACAGAGAGATAGAGAACGAGAGACAGAGGGAGACAGGCAGAGACAGAGAGAGACACACAAAGAGATAAAGAGAGAGACACAGAGAGAGAGAGAGAGAACGAGAGAGAGAGAGACACGCACAGTGTCACCAACCCCCACGTCATCCACATATCAACTCACCCACCCACACCTACACTCCCACCCACCTACCCACCCACCCACCTACCCCTGCTTTGGTTACTTATCGCCCCTAACCCAGGTCGTTACTGAGTCGGCCCAAGCCCCAACCACCACCTCCTCCCTCCCCATCCCCCCATTCCCCCAGGCCCCCCCCCACCACGACACCACCACCATCGCCACCACCACAGCACCATCACCGCACCACCACCACCACACCACCCTTCTACTCACCAAAGAAGTACTCTTTGTTGCGAGATCTCTCCAACATGTCTTTCGGAGGCATGCCCATGATCTGCACAACCATTTCAAGACAGAGACAGAGAGAGACATTCTTGTCACACGCTTGTTAAACGCATGTTAAACGCGTGTTACACGCATGTTACACGCGTGTTACACGGAGAGACCCATAGAGATTCAGAGACATATAGAAACATAGGGACTCCTAGAGACCCATACATAGATCCATAGAGACCCACAGAGATTCAGAGACTCACATAGAAACATAGGGACTCACAGAAACCCATACAGAGACCCATAGACTTACATAGAACAATAGGGCCTCACAGAAACCTATACAGAGACCCATAGAGATTCAGAGACTCACATAGAACCATAGGGACTCACAGAGACACATACAGAGACCCATAGAGACCCATAGACTTACATAGAACAATAGGGCCTCACAGAGACACATACAGAGACCCATAGAGACCCATAGACTTACATAGAACAATAGGGCCTCACAGAAACCCATACAGAGACCCATAGAGACCCACAGACTTACATAGAACAATAGGGCCTCACAGAGACCCATACAGAGCCCCTTGGAGATCTAGAGACTCATGTAGAAGGACAGGGACCTACAAAGGGACCCACGCTACAGCTAAACTATTTGTCTTTAACCAGGTAAGGCGCCCATAGAGCTGCGTAGCTATTTCTCATCGGCCGTACGGCAGAAGAAGATCTCATTGTGACATTGTCACATCGAGCATTATGGGTGTGTAGGTTGGTAGATGGGTGGGTAGGTTGGTAGGTGGGTGGGTGAGTGGGTAGGTGGGTCAGTAGGTTGGTAGGTGGGTAGATAGGTGGGTTGGTAGGTGGGTGGGTGTGTCGGTAGGTAGGTGGGTGGGTAGGTGGGTGCGTAGGTTGGTAGGTGGGTGGGTGAGTGGGCGAGTGGGTCGGTCAGTGGGTGGGCGAGTCGGTGGGTAACTGGCCAGGTGTCTGGCTGGGTGACTGGCTGCGTGTCTGGCTGGGTGACTGGCTGGGTAAGTGGCCAGGTGACTGGCTGGGTGACTGGCTGGGTGACTGGCTGCGTGACTGGCTGGTTGCCTGACTGGATGACTGGCTGGGTGTCTGACTGGGTGACTGGCTGGGTGACTGGCTGCGTGTCTGGCTGGGTGACTGGCTGGGTAAGTGGCCAGGTGACTGGCTGGGTGACTGGCTGGGTGACTGGCTGCATGACTGGCTGGTTGCCTGACTGGGTAAGTGGCCAGGTGACTGGCTGGGTGACTGGCTGGGTGACTGGCTGGATGACTGGCTGCGTGTCTGGCTGGGTGTCTGGCTGGATAACTGGCTGGGTGACTGGCTGGGTGACTGGCCATGTGGTTGGCTGCGTGACTGGCTGGGTGACTGGCTGGGTGTCTGACTGGGTGACTGGCTGGGTGACTGGCTGGGTGTCTGACTGGGTGACTGGCTGGGTGACGGGCTGGGTGACTGGCCAGGTGGCTGGCTGCGTGACTGGCTGCGTGACTGGCTGCGTGACTGGCTGGGTGACTGGCCAGGTGACTGGCTGGGTGTCTGACTGGGTGACTGGCCAGGTGACTGGTTGGGTGGCTGACTGGGTAACTGGCTGGGTGACTGGCCGGGTGACTGCGTGCATGGCTGGGTGACTGGCTGGGTGACTGGCCGGGTTGCTGACTGGTTGGGTGGGTGACTGGGTGGCTGGCTGGGTGTCTGGCTGGGTGACTGGCTGGGTGACTGGCTGGGTGTCTGGCTGGGTGGATGTCTGCGGGGCCGGTCTGGGCCACGTCTCCCGCTTGAGTTGTCCCCCCCCCCCCCTTCCCCAAGGAGGCTCCCCGGTCACCTCGATGCAGCATGCCAGGTGGTCGTCGCGGCCGAAGGAGCGGAAGAGGTCCCTGCCGGTGGCCATCTTGGCGACGGTGCAGCCCAGGGACCACGTGTCCGCGGCGCAGGTGACCGGGTAGCCCAGCAGCACCTCGGGCGCCACGTAGACGAGGGTGCCTCCCACGCACGGGGCTGTGTGGATGACGGCAAGCGACAGCGGCGGTGATGGTGAATGTGGACTGGGTACGTGCGTGTGGGGGGTGGTGGTGGGTGGGTGGGTGGGTAGAGAAACCCACACACACAGACACCCACACACACACACAGACACCCACACACACAGACACCCACACACACAGACACCCACACACACAGACACCCACACACACCCACACACCCACACACACCCACACACACAGACACCCACACACACACACAGACACCCACACGCACAGACACCCACACACCCACACACCCACACACACCCACACACACCCACACACACACACCCACAGACGTGCAGGTGTAGGGGGGTCACCACTCACGTGGACGGTCCACAAAGAAGCTGAGGCCGAAGTCGGTGACTCTGGCAACGCGGCTCGCGATGTTTTTCACCAGAATGTTGCTCTGGATGGGGAGCGAGCGGCAGGGAGAGAGAGGATTCACACTCAGCGGGGTCAAGGCGGCGAGCACTCTCTAGGACTGTACGTCTATGTACGGTGACTACCTCTACTTATGAACGTTCAGCTTGCGAACTTTCAGAGATACGAACCAAACCCAGTCCGTACGCTCAAGTTGCTGCTGTTCAGAACCGAGAGTTCATAAGTTCGATAGATGGCGATGGTGGCATCTACATCTGCAGAACGTGAACATCCAGTGGCAATCTACATCTGCTGAATGTGAAGGACCAGTGACATGTACGTCTACAGAATGTGAAGAACCAGTGGCGTCTACATCTACAGAACATGAAGAACCAGTGGCATCTACATCTACAGAACGTGTAGAACCAGTGGCATCTACATCTGCAGAACGAGAAGAACCAGTGGCATCTAATCTACAGAACGTGAAGGACCAGTGGCATCTACATCACAGAACGTGAAGAACCAGTGGCGTCTACATCTACAGAACGTGAAGAACCAGTGGCATCTACGTCTACAGAACGTGAAGAACCAGTGGCATCTACATCTACAGAACGTGAAGAACGAGTGGCGTATACATCTACAGAACGTGAAGAACCAGTGGCAATCTACATCTGCTGAATGTGAAGAACCAGTGGCATCTACATCTGCAGAACGTGAAGAACCAGTGGCATCTACAACTGCAGAACGTGAAGAACGAATGACATCTACATCTGCAGAACGTTAAGAACCAGTGCCATCGATATCTGCAGAACGGGAAGAACCAGTGGCATCTACATCTGCAGAACGTGAAGAACCAGTGGAATCTACATCTACAGAACGTGAAGAACCAATGGCGTCTACATCTGCAGAACATGAAGAACCAGTGGCATCTGTGTCTACAGAATGTGAAGAACCAGTGGCATCTACATCTACAGAACGTGAAGAACCAGTTGCATCTGCTTCTACAGAACGTGAAGGACCAGTGGCATCTACATCTACAGAACATGAAGAACCAGTGGCATCTACATCTACAGAATGTGAAGAACTAGTGACATCTAAATCTATAGAACGTGAAGAACCAGTGGCGTCTACATCTACAGAACGTGAAGAATCAGTGGCATCTACATCTGCAAAAGGTGAAGAACCAGTGGAATCTACATCTGCAGAACGTGAAGAACCAGTGGCGTCTGCGTCTACAGAATGTGAAGAACCAGTGGCATCTACATCTACAGAACATGAAGAACCAGTGGCATCTACATCTACGGAACATGAATAACCAGTGGCATCTACATCTACAGAACGTGAAGGACCAGTGGCATCTACATCTACAGAACGTGAAGAACCAGTGGCATCTACAGAACGTGAAGAACCAGTGGCATCTACATTTACAGAATGTGAAGAACCAGTGGCATCTGCATCTACAGAACGTGAAGGACCAGTGGCATCTACATCTACAGAACGTGAAAAACCAGTGGCATCTACAGAACGTGAAGAACCAGTGGCATCTGCGTCTACAGAACGTGAAGAACCAGTGGCATCTGCGTCTACAGAACGTGAAGAACCAGTGACATCTACATCTGTCAGAGTGCCGAGCGTCAAAGCGAGCGTCCACGCCCCCAGCCTGCCCTCCGCTCACCGGCTTGATGTCCCCGTGGACGATGCCCCGGGACTTGGCGTAGGCGAGGAAGCGGAGGATGCCCCTGGTGTAGGCCCTCGCGATGTCCTCGTCGATGTGCCCCTGCCCCATGTCTCTGAGTAGCCGATGGAGGTTCGTGCTGTGACGGGGAGACAGAGGCGTCAGCGATGCCCCTCTCTGTGGGTCTCTGTGGGTGGTGGTGTGGTGGTGGTGAGTGGGTGGTGATGGTGGTAGTGGTGATGGTGAGTGGTGGTGATGGTGAGTGAGTGAGTGGTGGTGGTAGTGGTGATGGTGAGTGAGTGAGTGGTGGTGATGGCGGTAGTGGTGATGGTGAGTGAGTGGTGGTGGTGATGGTGGTGATGGTGGTGATGGTGATAGTGTGTTGGTGGGTTAGTGGTGCTGATGGTGGTAGTGGTGATGGTGAGTGAGTGAGTGGTGGTGGTGGTGTTGATGGTGGTGATGGTGGTAGTGCTGATGGTGAGTGAGTGGTGGTGATGGTGGTAGTGGTGATGGTGAGTGAGTGAGTGAGTGGTGGTGATGGTGGTAGTGGTGATGGTGAGTGAGTGAGTGGCTGGTGTTGCTGGTGGTGTGGTGGTGGTGGTAGTGGTGATGGTGAGTGTGTGAGTGGTGGTGGTGCTGGTGGTGTGGTGGTAGTGGTGATGGCGAGTGAGTGAGTGAGTGAATGGTGGTTGTGGTGGTGGTGGTAGTGGTGATGGTGAGTGAGTGGTGGTGATGGCGGTAGGGGTGATGGTGAGTGAGTGGTGGTGGTGGTGATGGTGGTGGTGGTGGTGGTGATGGTGGTAGTGGTGATGGTGAGTGAGTGAGTGAGTGGTGGTTGTGCTGGTGGTAGTGGTGATGGTGAGTGAGTAGTGGTGGTGATGGTGAGTGAGTGGTGGTGATGGTGGTAGTGGTGATGGTGAGTGAGTGAGTTGTGGTGGTGCTGGTGGTGTGGTGGTAGTGGTGTTGGTGAGTGAGTGAGTGGTGGTCATGGTGGTAGTGGTGATGGTGAGTGAGTGAGTGAGTGGTGGTGATGGTGGTAGTGGTGATGGTGGGTGAGTGGTGGTGGTGCTGGTGGTGTGGTGGTAGTGGTGATGGTGAGTGAGTGAGTGGTGGTGGTGATGGTGGTAGTGGTGATGGTGAGTGAGTGGTGGTGGTGCTGGGGTGGTAGTTGTGATGGTGATTAAGTGAGTGGTGGTGATGGTGGTAGTGGTGATGGTGAGTGAGTGGTGGTGGTGATGGTGAGTGAGTGGTGATGGTGGTAGTGGTGATGGTGAGTGAGTGGTTGTGGTGATGGTGGTGATGGTGGTAGTGGTGATGGTGAGTGAGTGGTGGTGGTGGTGGTGGTGATGGTGAGTGGTTGTGGTGGTGGTGATGGTGGTGTGGTGGTAGTGGTGATAGTGAGTGAGTGAGTGGTGGTGATGGTGGTATTGGTGATGGTGAGTGAGTGGTGGTGGTGATGGTGGTAGTGGTAATGGTGAGTGAGTGGTGGTGATGGTGGTGATGCTGAGTGAGTGAGTGAGTGTTGGTGATGGTGGTAATGGTGATGGTGAGTGAGTGGTGGTCGTGGTGGTGGTCCTGGTGATGGTAAGTGAGTGAGTGGTGGTGGTGGTGATGGTGAGTGAGTGGTGGTGATGGTGGTACTGGTGATGGTGAGTGAGTGGTGGTGGTGATGTTGAGTGAGTGGTGGTGATGGCGGTAGTGGTGATGGTGAGTGAGTGAGTGGTGCTGGTGCTGGTGCTGTTCGTACCTCAACAGCTCCATGACGAGGCATTTGTGGCCTCGGAAGGAGAAAGTCTCCAGGACTTTTGCAACGTTGAAGTCCACGTCGCTACGTTGGCTCTGCAGCTCCATAGACATCTGGATCTCCCTCAGCTGATTGTCCTCTTGCCTGGAGCTGCGAGCGAGTGAGCGAGTGCACAGAGAGAGACACAGAGACACAGAGACAGAGAGTTTAGACGTAACGTAGAGGAGGGATGGTGGTGATGGTGGGGAAGGGTGGTGGTAGGGAGGGGGTGGTGGTGGTAGTGTGGGGATGGTGGTGCTGGTGGTGGTGATGGTGGTGGTGGTGGGGGTAGGGAGAGAGGGGTGGTGGTAGTGGTGGTGATGGTGGTGGTAGTGTGATGGTGATGGTGGTGGTAGTGTGATGGTGGTGATGGTGGTGGTGGAAGTGAGAGAGGGGTGGTGGCAGTGGTGGTGAAGGTGGTGGTGGTGTTAGTGTGATGGTGATGGTGGTGGTGTGATGGTGGTGGTAGTGGTCGTGATGGTGGTAGTGTGGGGGTGGTAGTGTGATGGTGGTGTTGGTGGTAGTGTGATGGTGGTGGTGGTGGTAGTGTGATGGTGGTGGTGGTCGTGATGGTGGTGGTAGTGTGATGGTGGTGGTAGTGGTCGTGATGGTAGTGGTGGCAGTGTGATGGTGGTGGTAGTGTGATGGTGCTGATGGTGGTGGTGGTAGGGAGAGAGGGGCGGTGGTAGTGGTCGTGATGGTGGTGGCAGTGGTCGTGATGGTGGTGGTGGTGGTAGGGAGAGAGGGGTGGTGGTAGTGTGATGGTGGTAGTGTGGTGGTGGTAGAGAGAGAGGGGTGGTGGCAGTGGTCGTGATGGTGGTGGTAGTGTGATGGTGGTGGTGGTAGTGTGATGGTGGTGATGGTGGTGGCAGTGGTCGTGATGGTGGTGGTGGTGGTAGGGAGAGAGGGGTGGTGGTAGTGTGATGGTGATGGTGGTGGCAGTGGTCGTGATGGTGGTGGTGGTAGGGAGAGAGGGGTGGTGGTAGTGTGATGGTGGTGATGGTGGTGACAGTGGTGGTGGTGATGGTGGTGGTAGTGGTCGTGATGGTGGTGGGTGCTCGAGCGAGGGAGAGTCAAGTAAAGGTTGTTTCAGCCATAGTTTGTTATTGTTGTCACTGTGAGCTAACACTCAACAGCAGTCCCATAGTTGGCCCATTGTTGTTGTTGACATCGTTGTTGTTGTTGTTGTTGGTGCTGCTGTTGCTGTTGACTGCACCGCTGCACCAGGGCCCACTCACTTGGAGGGCGAGGCGAGGATCTTGAGCGCCACCATCGTCCGAGTCTTGTGGTCCAGACACTGCACCACCACGCCCTGTCCACCATGCCCAATCTTCTTGTTCAGCTCGAAGCGGTAGTGGAAGTGCTCGTTCTGGACCTTGCAGGGGTCACGGGGGAGGTCACGCGGAGTGGTCAGGGTGAAGGTCAAAGTGGGGTCACGGGGAGGTCACGGGAAGCATCAGGGTGAAGGTCAAATTGGGGGTCTGTGTGTGTCTGTGTGTGTCTGTGTGTGTCTGTGTGTGTGGGGAGCGGTGGTGCAGCGGTTAGCGTTACGCTGCGCTATGAACCCGGCGACCCGGGTTCGATTCCCACTCACGGCCAACACCAACAGTGACGATTATCTGAACCGGTCCCTGGCCTCCCCTAGGTCGACTCAGCCTCAAATGAGTAGCTGGTGCGGTGTGTAAACATCGCCACTGGGGAGACAAAGGCGGTCGGTCGTGGTGCTGGCCACCCACCCCCTCGTGTAACGTTCTGGCCTTCATAGGTGCTCGCTAACAGCACTTGCCCCTACAGTCTGTGAAGGCTATATAGGGGATCTTTGTCTTGTGTGTGAGTCTCACAGGGATGTAGTTGTGTGTGTGTCTGTGTGTGTGTGTCTGTGTGTGTGTCTGTGTGTGTCTGTGTGTCTGTGTTTGTATGTATGTGTCTGTGTGTGTCTGTGTCTGTGTGTGTCTGTGTGTGTGTGTCTGTGTGTGTCTGTGTATCTGTGTGTGTCTGTGTGTCTGTGTCTGTGTGTCTGTGTCTGTGTGTGTGTGTCTGTGTGTGTGTCTGTGTGTGTGTGTGTCTGTGTGTGTGTGTCTGTGTGTGTGTGTGTCTGTGTGTGTGTCTGTGTGTGTGAGTCTCACAAGGATGTAGTTGTTATCGTCGTCGTCATATCCTCCATTGGCGACGCCCCCTCGGCTTTCCTCCTCCCCCTCGTCCAAAGTAAAAAACCAAACCGCGTCCATGGCGGCGAGCTCCAGCTTCTGGCGCTTAGTCAGGGAAGTCTTGAAGATACGCTGGATCGCTGCACAAGTGACAACAACAACAACATCAGCCACAACAACTGAAGCTATCAACTGGTTTTGTATACACACACACCGCGTTATGCCCCCCCCCCCCCAAAGTGGCTGGTGTCATCATCATCGTCGTAATCATCACCGTCGTCATCATCCTCATCATCGTCGTCGTCATCATCGTCATCACCACGTGGCAGAAAAATGCTCTAAACGCATTTTTCTACAGACTCAAAGAGACCCACAGAGACTCAAAGAGACCCACCGAGACTAATAGAGACCCACAGAGAGCCACAGAGACCCACTGACACCCACAGAGACTCACAGAGACTCACCAGAGACCTTTACTAATGCAGAGGAGTCAAATGGAAACGTGACGTCATGCGCGCCGGGCGGCTCCATGACGTCACGTCTCCCCTTGGTATAAAAAGGGGAACCCCGTGACGTAGGCGGGGTCGTTGCTGGAGCCGGGGCTCAGAGTAGGGTGGAACGGGGGGAGCCAGGGGCAAGAGGGTAGGAGTAGGGGATAGCACAGCGTACAGGGCTGGAGGTGACCGCGCTCCTCGGTCGGCCGGGTTGGCTGAACCCACGGTCGGACGCAGAGGAGGCAGCACGGGGCAGCCGGCTGTGACGGGGGGGCTAGTGGGACGTAGCCCGGGACCCCTGGGGAAGTTGTTACACCCTCGTGTACTGAAATAAGCTTCGAGTAAACTTACGGCGAAAGCCCCTAAACCTCCGAGTCGTTGGGAACCCTTCAACGCTAATGTAGACCCACGTGGCGGTACAGGTTGCATCTACGAAAGTTAAACTTCTTTTTGCACCGTACGTTGCCAACCGTGTTAATGTATGGGTCTCTATGGCTGTCTCTGTGGGTCCACGGGGTCTCTGTGGTTGCCTCTGTGGGTCTATGGGTGTCTCTGTGGGTTTGTAGGGTCTCTATCGGTGCCTCTGTGGGTCTCTATGGGTCTGGGTGTCTATGTGGGTCTTTGTGTGTCTACGGGTGCCTCTGTTTGTCTCTGTGTGTCTATGAGTGTCTATGGGTGTCTATGGGTGTCTATGAGTGTCTATGGGTGTCTATGAGTGTCTCTGTGGGTCTATGGGTGTCTCTGTGGGTTTGTCGGGTCTCTATCGGTGCCTCTGTGGGTCTGGGTGTCTCTGTGGGTCTCTGTGTGTCTACGGGTGTCTCTGTGTGTCTCTGTGTGTCTATGAGTGTCTATGGGTGTCTATAGGTGTCTATGAGTGTCTCTGTGTGTCTATGGGTGTCTCTGTGTGTCTATGGTTGTCAATGTGTGTCTATGGGTGTCTCTGTGTGTCTATGGGTGTCTTTGTGAGTATCCCCCCGCTCAACATTTAGAGGAATCAACATCACCCCGCTTGAATCCAAGTGTTATTTGGCTGCTGCTAAGCATTTCCACGCGACAGCGACAATGATGATGCCGACGATGATGATGATGATGACGACGATGATGATGACGATGATATCAGCCCACTTGGTTGAGCTGCTTTGATTTGAGCTGCCATCATTCTTAGACTTTGATGATTCTCCTGCTCCTCTCTCGTTCTTACCTTTGGGTGATTTGCTGCGGATTAACATGGAGCTGGCGGTCAGCGCACTCCACCTGGTGATAGGCGGAGGCTGCCTCCCACTCGGTCCAGCTTGCCTCGTCTACACGCACACAAATCCATACATACACACACATACACACACATACATATATACACACATATACACATACACGCATACACACACACACATACACACACATACACACACACATACACATTCATACACACATACACATTCATAGATACATATATATACACACATACACACATACATACACATTCATACACACACACACATACACATTCATACATACATATATACACATACATATATATGTATACATATATGGGTGGTGTTTGTAAGTGTGAGTGGTGTTCACAGGTGTGGGTGGTGTTTGTAAGTGTGGGTGGTGTTTGTAAGTGTGGGTGGTGTTTGTAAGTGTGGGTGGTGTTTGTAATAGTGGATGGTGTTTGTAAGTGTGAGTGGTGTTTGTAAGTGTTGGTGGTGTTTGTAAGTGTGGGTGGTGTTTGTAAGTGAGGGTGGTGTTTGTAAGTGAGGGTGGTGTTCGTAAGTGAGGGTGGTGTTTGTAAGTGAGGGTGGTGTTTGTAAGTGAGGGTGGTGTTTGTAAGTGAGGGTGGTGTTTGTAAGTGAGGGTGGTGTTTGTAAGTGAGAGTGGTGTTCGTAAGTGAGGGTGGTGTTTGTAAGTGAGGGTGGTGTTTGTAAGTGTGGGTGGTGTTTGTAAGTGTGAGTGGTGTTTGTAAGTGTGGATGGTGTTTGCAAGTGTGGGTGGTGTTTGTAAGTGTGAGTGGTGTTTGTAAGTGTGAGTGGTGTTTGTGGTGTTTGTAAGTGTGGGTGGTGTTTGTAAGTGTGGGTGGTGTTTGTAAGTGTGGGTGGTGTTTGTAAGTGTGGGTGGTGTTTGTAAGTTAGGGTGGTGTTTGTAAGTGTGAGTGGTGTTTGTAAGTGTGGGTGGTGTTCGTAGGTGTGGGTGGTGTTTGTAAGTGTGGGTGGTGTTTGTAAGTTAGGGTGCTGTTTGTAAGTGTGGGTGGGGTTTGTAAGTGTGGGTGGTGTTCGTAAGTGTGGGTGGTGTTTGTAAGTGTGGGTGGTGTTTGTAAGTTAGGGTGGTGTTTGTAAGTGTGGGTGGTGTTTGTAAGTTAGGGTGGTGTTCATATGTTGAGTGGAGGGGGCCACGCCTACCTTCATGGCGTTGCTGTGCTCCGTAAATCTCTCGGTGTCTCTGCGTGGAGAGTGGAGGGTGGGGAGAGTCAGGCAGAGTTCAGTGGAGGGCGATTGCACCGCTACCACGTGGACTCACATTGTTAGCATGGACTCACGCACCACAAACCCACATCCTCACCAGGAACCCTCACAACTCACCATGAATCCTCACCACGGACACCCACACTCACCAATAAGCCACAATAAGGACCCACACAACTCACCACGAACCAACACTCTCACCAAGAACCCACACAACTCACCACGGATCCACAACACGGACCCACACAACTCACCACGGACCCAGACAACTCACCACAGACCCACAACACTGACCCACACAACTCACCACGTCAATGGCTTCAGCAGAAGGTGCTCGGCGATTAGGATGATGAAGAATCTGAAGATGTCGACGCTGAAGACGAAAAAGCAGCCACATTGTTAGCATGGACTCACGCACCACAAACCCACATCCTCACCACGAACCCACCAACCCTCACCAAGAACCCACATCCTCACCACGAACCCTCATAACTCACCACAAACCCACATCCTCACCACGAACCCTCACAACTCACCACAAACCCACATCCTCACCACGAACCCTCACAAATCACCACAAACCCACATCCTCACCACGGACCCACACAACTCACCACAAACCCACATCCTCACCACGAACCCTCACAACTCACCACAAACCCACATCCTCACCACGGACCCACACAACTCACCACAAACCCACATCCTCACCACGAACCCACACAACAAACCAAGAACCCACATCCTCACCACGAACCCACACAACTCACCACAAACCCACATCCTCACCACGGACCCACACAACTCACCACAAACCCACATCCTCACCAGGAACCCACACAACAAACCAAGAACCCACATCCTCACCACGAACCCAAACAACTCACCACAAACCCACATCCTCACCACGGACCCACACAACTCACCACAAACCCACATCCTCACCACGAACCCACACAACAAACCAAGAACCCACATCCTCACCACGAACCCACACAACTCACCACAAACCCACATCCTCACCACGAACCCACACAACTCGCCACAAACCCACATCCTCACCACGAACCCACACAACTCACCACAAACCCACATCACCACGAACCCACACAACTCACCACGAACCCACATCCTCACCACGGACTCTCACAACTCACCATGAATCCTCACCACGGAAACCCACACTCACCAATAAGCCACAATAAGGACCCACACAACTCACCACGAACCAACACTCTCACCAAGAACCCACACAACTCACCACGGATCCACAACACAGACCCACACAACTCACCACGGACCCAGACAACTCACCACAGACCCACAACACTGACCCACACAACTCACCACGTCAATGGCTTCAGCAGAAGGTGCTCGGCGATTAGGATGATGAAGAATCTGAAGATGTCGACGCTGAAGACGAAAAAGCAGCCGCCTCCTTCACGTCCGTCGCCAACTGACGAGCCACGTGGTCGCGTGACGTCACCGATGACGTTCAGTGCGACGGAAGTGACCACGCCCACTCCTAGCCACGCCCACGCAGAGCCACGCCCCTGCCGAGTGACGTGAGATAACGCGGCCACGCCCCCGGCTGCCGGGCGCCCCTCAATCTACAGATTCTACTTCCGCTTCCGGGTCGGGACGAGTGGAGGCGGTGGCGGGAAAATCTGAACCCTGTCTGGGCCTCCTCAAGGTCGACTCAGCCTGAAGGTGCCCACACGGGGCTCTGTGTGGTGAGTCTGTGGGTCTCTGTGTGGTGAGTCTGTGGGTCTCTGTGTGGTGAGTCTGTGGGTCTCTGTGTGGTGAGTCTGTGGGCCTCTGTGTGGTGTGTCTGTGGGTCTCCTTGTGGTGAGTCTGTGGGTCTCCTTGTGGTGAGTCTGGGTCTCTGTGTGTTGAGTCTGTGGGTCTCTGTGTGGTGAGTCTGTGGGTCTCTGTGTGGTGAGTCTGTGGGTCTCCATGTGGTGAGTCTGTGGGCCTCTGTGTGGTGAGTCTGTGGGTGTCTGTGTGGTGAGTCTGTGGGTCTCTGTGTGGTGAGTCTGTCGGTCTCTGTGTGGTGAGTCTGTGGGTCTCTGTGTGGTGAGTCTGTCGGTCTCTGTGTGGTGAGTCTGTGTGTGTTTGTGTGGTGAGTCTGTGGGTGTCTGTGTGGTGAGTCTGTGGGTCTCTGTGTGGTGAGTCTGGGTCTCTGTATGGTGAGTCTGTGGGTCTCTTTGTTGTGAGTCTGTGGGTGTCTGTGTGGTGAGTCTGTGGGTCTCTGTGTGGTGAGTCTGTGGGTCTCCGTGTGGTGAGTCTGTGGGTGTCTGTGTGGTGAGTCTGTGGCTGTCTGTGTGGTGAGTCTGTGGGTCTCTGTGTGGTGAGTCTATGGGTCTCTGTGTGATGAGTCTGTGGGTCTCTGTGTGGTGAGTCTCTGTGGGGAGCGGTGGTGCAGTGGTTAGCGCACTGTTTGTGGAGCGGTGGTGCATTGGTTAGCGCACTGTGTGTGTGGGGGGAGCGGTGGTGCAGTGATTAGTGCACTGTGTGTGTGTGGGGAGCGGTGGTGCAGTGGTTAGCGCACTGTGTCTGTGGAGCGGTGGTGCAGTGGTTAGCGCACTGTGTGTGTGTGGGGAGCGGTGGTTGCAGTGGTTAGCGCACTGTGTGTGTGTAGGAAGTGGTGGTGCAGTGGTTAGCGCACTGTGCGTGTGTAGGGAGCGGTGGTGCAGTGGTTAGCGCACAGACTCACACAGAGACCTACAGACTCACACAGAGACACACAGGCTCACACAGAGACCCACAGGCTCACACAGAGACCCATAGACTCACACAGAGACCTACAGTCTCACACAGAGACCCACAGGCTCGCACAAAGACCCATAGTCTCACACAGAGACCCACAGACTCACACAGAGACCCACGGGCTCACACAGAGACCCATAGACTCACACAGAGCCACAGGCTCACAGAGACCCACAGACTCACACAGAGACTCACAGACTCACACAGAGACCCACAGAGCCCTACAGAGATGCACAGAGACACCCATAGACCCACAGAGACACCCATAGACACACACAGACACCCATAGACACACCGAGACACACAGAGGCACCCATGGAGACCCCATAGATCCACAGAGACACCCATATAGACCCATACATTAGCACGGTTGTCAACGTACGGTGCGAAAGAAGTTTAACATTCGTCACCTGCTCATGATTATTAATGAAGGGGGATGGTGCGTCCATGTGGAGTGCCGCGGGGGGCCAGTGGGTCTCTGTTGTTCTCTATGAGTGTGGGTATCTGTGGATCTCTGTGGGTCTCTATGGTAAAAAATGAGTATGGGTCTCTTTGAGTCTCTGTGAGTCTCTGTGGATCTCTGTGGGTGTCAGTGGGTCTCTGTTGTTCTCTATGAGCATGGGTCTCTATGAGTCTCTGTGAGTCTCTGTGGGTCTCTGTGAGTCTCTATGAGTCTCTGTGAGTCTCTGTGGGTCTCTGCGAGTCTATGTGGGTCTCTTCTAGTGAGTTGAAAAATGCGTTTAGAGCATTTTGCTTCCAAGGGGTGATGACAATGATGATGATGATAACCATGAGGATGATGATGATGAGGATGATGACACCAGCCACTTCGGGTTGGGGGGGGGCATAACGCGGTGTGGGTGTATAAAGAATTAGTTGATAGCTTCAGTTGTTGTGGCTGATGTTGTTGTTGTCACGTGTGCAGTGATCCAACGTATCTTCAAGACTTCCCTGACGAAGCGCCAGAAGCTGGAGCTCGCCGCCATGGACGCGGTTTGGTTTTTTACTTTGGACGAGGGGGAGGAGGAAAGCCGAGGGGGCGTCGCCAATGGGGGATATGACGACGACGATAACAACTACATCCTTGTGAGGCTCACACACACACACACACAGACACACAGACACACCCACACAGAAACACACACAGACACACCCACAGACACACCCACAGACACACACAGACACAGACACACACACACAGACATACACACACAGACACACACAGACACACACACAGACACACACAGAAACACACACAGACGACAACAACAACCGCCATTCGCCACTAAGTGGCGGTGACGTCACCACGACTCTTGTGCCAGGCTATGTGCACCTTGAGGCCACGTGAAGTGTCGAATGCCCGATGGCAGGAGGTCACGGGGCAGACCCAGGTGCCACGGGTTGACTGACTGAGATGACTGGCTGATGCACCACCTTTGCCCCCTACTGTGCCAATTTGCTGTGATTTAGCCACCCGGCGCTCCGCTCGTTGTTGTGAATGTCGCTCCTCCGCCTTCCGTTGTTGTTGGAGGGCGACTGCCTCCAACTGCCCAGTAGCGTCCTTCACGAGCCTCCTCCACTGAGGCCGATCTTGACACCGCTGGTACCAGTCATCGGCAAGTCCACTCAGCTCCACGTCCTCTTGTACCACATCACTCCATCTCTTTTCTAGCCTGTGCCGTGCTCGTTTAGCCCCCTCGATCCGGCTGAACAAAAGCTGTTTGGGCATGCGGTGATTGGGCATGTGGGCTACATGGCCCAGCCAACGCAGTCTTGCCTGACGGAGGTGCTCACCGATGGGACTTTGTCCAGATCTTTTGAGGATTTGTGAGCTCCTCACACAATCCAGCCTGGTTAAATCCAGGATTGATCGTAGGCAGGCCAGCCTAAATGTTTCTAGCCGGCGAAAATGTTCCATTAGGGGGGTCCACGTTTCGCAAGTGTAGAGAAGGGAGGGAATGACCGTGGCCGAGAAGACCCGAAGCTTCATGCGGAGCGACAGACCAGGTAGCTTCCACACAGCGTTATGCAACCGAAGAAAAGATAATGCCGCTCGACTGATTCTGATTGAGACCTCATGAGTACACTGCCCAGATATGGGAAACTCTCCACTCTCTCCACAACTGCTCCATCACCAATTGGGAGTTGTGGGGGTGGAGTGTCCGATGGTACAAAATACCCAGGCAGGTGCTTCGTTTTGGTTGGGCTGATGGTAAGGCCCCACCTCGTATTGGCATGCTCCAGTTTCAGCAGCAGTGCCTTCAACTCCTCCTCTGAGTGAGCCGCAATTACCAGGTCATCGAAATACATAACGTGGTTGACCAATAAGGAGCCATCCCTTGACCGCACCCCGGCATTGATCAGCCTCCCATTGTATCTGTACCAGATGGAAATTCCTCCGGTACAGCTACTGAAGGCTTCACGAACTACATGGTCGAAATGGATGTCAAATAATGTTGGAGCCAGAGGACATCCCTGTCGCACCCCAAGGTGAACAGGGAATGGCTCCGACTCCCTGCCACATAGTTTTACCCGGGCC
The DNA here is from genome assembly GCF_048934315.1 of Petromyzon marinus. Lineage (NCBI taxonomy): Eukaryota > Metazoa > Chordata > Hyperoartia > Petromyzontiformes > Petromyzontidae > Petromyzon > Petromyzon marinus. The sequence continues at coordinate 2,813,431 of NW_027423069.1, read as the reverse complement.
CGCTCACCATCATGATGGTCCTTAATGATCATGAGCAAAGGGTCAGGGACTCCGAAAGCACGAAGAACTACCCAGAGCCCAGGCCTACTGATGGTATCATAGGCCTTGGCCAGGTCAATAAAGCAGAGATGTAGGTCTTGTTGGAATTCCCTACACCTCTGCTGTAGCAGACGGACAGAAAATATGGCATCTGTGCAGGACCCCCCTTTCCTGAAACCGCATTGGGGCTCCGCAAGCCTCTCCTCAGCGTGCCTAGAAGGTGATGTTAAATAATCCTTGCCAGGACCTTTCCCGGCACACTGAGGAGTCAGATGCCCTTGTAGTTGTTAAAGTCTGTGCGGTCCCCCTTCCTAAAGAGGGGGACCACCAAGGCATCCTTCCAATCCTGCGGAACCTGTCCAGTGGCCCAGAATGTTGTTATGATGTCATGTAGGGCAGTCTGGCACAAACGCCACCCTCCCTCAGCATTTCGCTTTGGAGATCATCTCTGCCCGGTGCTTTTCCTGGTCTAAGACTCTGGATCAACTTCAGTACTTCCTCAATGGATGGCACCTCAGCCAGCCACTCACAGGGGTGACTTTCTCCAATATTTGAGGCACCGCAGCCTCAGCAGGGTCATCCCCACTTTGTCCCATGATGTTTTCCAGGCTGAGGGATTCTCCCTCCCCCAGGACCTCACAGAAATGCTCAGCAAATCTGCAAACATGTTCCTGGTGGTCGGAGATTGGATCACCGTTCTTTCCCCTAATGATTGTAATAGGTGTGGCACTGCAGGTTACTTTTTTGATGGAGTTAAATAGGGATTTGTGATCGCGGGCCATTGAGGCAGATTCCATCTCCTCAGCAACCCACGACCACCACCCATCCTTGCAGCGCCTCACGGCTCTCCAAACCTCCGAGCGAAGGCTGCGGTAAGCCTCCTCATTCTCTGACGTGGGATGCTGTAGCTGATGAGAGTAGGCCTGTCGCTTTTTCTCAGCCAGCTTGAACACCTCTGTCAGCCAATGTCTTTGGGGAGGTTTGGACCGCGTACCCAAAGCAGCCATTGCAGCTGTCTGAGTCGCAGTCCTAAACCTCACCCATTTGCCCTCGACATCTGGAGGAGTGGGAGACGATGCCAACCGTAGCTGCAAGCGATGATGAAATTCTCGCTTGCAACTTTCATCAGCTAGCTGAGACCAGGCTACCTTAGGTTTGAATGGGTCCTGGGTGTACACCCACCACCCGAGTGAAGAATGGCAGGCGCATCTTACAGATAACTAGTCGATGGTCAGAGGGTAGATCAGCTCCACGGTAGGTCCTGGTGTCAAGGACATGGGCCCGCATCTGCTGTTCCATCACTACGTAGTCCAGCAGATGTTTTTAATTGGACCCGGCATGCATCCATGATGTATGGATGCGCTGATGCCGGAACAGCGTGTTGGTAATTACAAGCCCATGGGCTGCATAAAAATCTAGCAGCCTCCTACCTTTGTTATTGAGCTGATCTGTCCCATGCCTTCCAATCACTTTAGACCAGATGCCACCATCATGACCAACTCGGACATTAAAGTCACCCAACAAGATGACTCTGTCCCGAGGGGCCACCTTAGCTAGCACCTAGCATCATAGAAGGCATCTGACTCATCAGCCTTGCCTGCATCCCTCCACGGCTGTTAGTCTTCAGTGGGGGCATAAGTAACCACGACCACTACTCCTCGCCTCCGGTTGATGGGAAGTCGAGCCCAAAGTAGCCTGGGGCTTACAGCTTCCCACACCTCACCACCACTCTCCCACACCCCTTCATTCTTTTGTTCAGAAGAAGAGCCACTCCCTGTTGTTTGGCAGTCTCCTGCCCCGGGTATAGGACTGTCCACCCCTCATGGTGGCAGGAGCCAGAACCGGTCCCCCGGACCTCCTTAATACCACAGAGATCCAGGCGGTACCGGTCCAACTCCCCACAGAGGAGTGGCAGCCTCTCCTCCGCAGTGAGTGTTCCACGTGGCCATCCGTAGTGGCTTTTTGTTTCTGGAGGAGCCCTGAGGGTAAATATTCAGTCTTCTGGCTCCGACAAATGAGGTTTGGCCAGGAGACGTCATAGACGCCTGTCTCCCCCGGGGCCTCCATCACAAGCTTGTTAATTACATTTTTCGGTCGTGGTTTAGTGGTAGTTAATTGAAGGTGGAGGGGTTACCAGCCCCTTGCACCCGTCCAGAGCCCCCATTTAGCTGCTGTGGTGGTCACAGACGCCATGAGGAGAAAGGACAATCGGAATTGGCCCTCCCCCCCACAGCACTGTCCACGACAGCGTTGCCCGTCCGGCACCACGAGGAGGTAGGGGATTGTTTTACCGGATACAGACGCACACAGACACACACACACACACAGACATACACAGACTCACACAGACACACACAGACACCCACAACAACAACCACCATTCACCACTAAGTGGTAGTGGCATCACCACGACGCTTGTGCCAGGCCATGTGGACCTTGAAGCCACGTGAAGTGTCGAACGCCCGCTGGTAGGAGGTCACGGGGCAGACCCAAGTGCCACGGGTTGACTGACTGAGATGACTGAGATGACTGGCTGATGCACCACCTGTGCCCCATTACTGTGCCAACTTGCTGTGCTTTAGCCACCTGGCACTCTGCACGTTGTTGTTGGAGGACGACTGCCTCCAACTGCCCAGCAGCGTCCTTCACGAGCCTCCTCCACAGAGGCTGATCTTTACAACGCTATTACCAGTCATCGGCAAGTCCACTCAGCTCCACGTCCTCCTGTACCACGTCACTCCATCTCTTCTCTAGCCCGTGCCACGCCCGTTTAGCCCCCTCGATCCGGCCGAACAAAAGCTGTTTAGGCATTCGGTGGCTGGGCATGCGGGCTACATGGCCCAGCCAACGCAGCCTAGCCTGTCAAAGGAGCTCACCGATGGGACTTTGTCCAGATCTTTCAATGATTTGTGAGCTCCTCACACAATCCAGCCTGGTTAAACCCAGGATGGATCATATGCAGGCCAACCTAAATGTTTCTAACCGGCAAAGATGTTCCATTAGGGGGGTCCACGTTTCGCAAGCGTAGAGAAGGCACCCTCGTTTACGTGGCCCCCGAGGTGCTGCTGGGCTACCCGGTTACCTGCGCCGCGGACACGTGCTCCCTGGGCTGCACCGTCGCCAAGATGGCCACCGGCAGGGACCTCTTCCGCTCCTTCGGCCGCGACGACCACCTGGCATGCTGCATCGAGGTGACCGGGGAGCCTCCTTGGGGGAAGGGGGGGGGGGGACACCTCAAGCGGGAGACTTGGCCCAGACCGGCCCCGTAGACAGCCACCCAGCCAGACACCCAACCAGTGACCCAGCCAGTCACCCAACCAGTCAGCAACCCGGCCAGTCACCCAGCCAGACACGCAGAAGTCACCCAGCCAGCCACGCAGTCACCCGACCAGCCACCTGGCCAGTCACCCAGCCAGTTACCCAGCCAGACACGCAGCCACCCGGCCAGTCACCCAGCCAGTCACCCAGCCAGACACACAGCCGCCCAACCAGTCACCCAGCCAGTCACCCAGCCAGTTACACAGACAGACACGCAGCCACCCGGCCAGTCACCCGGCCAGTCACCCAGCCAGTCACCCAGCCAGTTACCCAGACAGACACGCAGCTACCCAGCCAGTCACCCAACCAGTCACCCAGCCAGTTACCAAGCCAGTCACCCAGTCAGTTAACAAGCCAGTCACCCAGCCAATCACCCAGCCAGTCACCCAGCCAGACACGCAGCCACCTGGCAGTCGCTTATCCGATGCACCGACGCTCGAATATCCAGATTTTTCCTTGCCGTTTATATTAAGACACCGACGCCAGCGACATGGGTATCGGCGCCGTTTTATCTCAATCGTGTGCATGGGGATAAATTGTTGCACCTCGGCGTTCAAAAAACTTTGCTGACGCTGCAATGGAATTACTTTTCGCCCCGGCATCACGTTCCTGCCCTGACGGCACTTGGCGGAAACCGCCGCACCAAAGATGTCTTCCGCCGTTGCGATCCATTTCGGTCACGTGCATCAACGAGCTGGTGGCCCTTGATGTCCTGGGCCCATTCCCGATCACTCCCAGGGGTAACAAATACCTTTTGGTGGGTGTGGAATATTTTGCTCGGTGGCCGATGGCATGGCCCTTGCCCGATCAATCGGCGTACTCTATCGTGACTGAATCGTACTCTGACTGTCATGCTTTGCCACACTGTCAATGAAAAACAGGCCGATTGGGATTTACACGCGCCGAGCGTGCTCGCCGTGTATAGAATGGCCCCACACGCTTCCACGGGATTCTCACCGTTTTCCCTCGTGTACGGAAGGGAGAACGTGCCACCCCATTGATACCCAATTGGGCACGACTGATGGAGACGCTGAACGGGGACCCTACCTGACCACGTCCGAGACTCCCTGCGCCGGATTTCTGAGGCGCGGGAGGCGGCTCGGGTCAACGCCGCTAAAACGCGGGCTCGCAACGAGCGTTGTGCACGCGGGTCCGGCCGCGACATGCCATGGTCTGTCGGTGATGGGCACCTCTCCCAAGTTACACAGGCCATGGCACGGTCCTGTTGAAGTGGTAGAGGTTAGGCATCCACAGTGCGTGCACATTCGAGGCGGGGGTCTCTCCGTCGTTGGTTCGTCCACCCATTTCGGTTGACGCAATTCTTTCCTACGGGCGTTGCTTCTTCATCCCCAACAATTGGCCTGCCAGGGTCTGATGTGTCCGACGTGCCAGAGCGGTTTGCAGATTGATCCCCCGTGGGATTCTGTTTTACCGCCCGCGGCAGCGAAGCCCTTGGCTGCTGCTGCGGACGCTGACCCCGCACGATCCAGCCCCGCAGCGACGGACTTCATCACCCTTCCGCTGACCGACCGCCCTTCCTCCTGCCGAGCCAACCCATGCAGGGCTGGATACGGATGCAGGGGATGGTACGGCGTCACAGACCCGTTCAAAGACGCCCCGATTCCGTTAACGTTCGTGTGTGCCTTTGCCTGTGTTGGGTATTCACCTTGCTTCCTTGTTCTTGCGTTCGTTATCGTTCGTGCGCTATTCTTCATTATGTATGCTCTCTTGTGCTTGTTGCCACCAGGGTTATGTCGCTCTTTCCATTACTTGTTCGGGTCCATTCCTAGCTGGGACGGCTCGTCTTTTCATCACGAGGGGGGAGGGGGGAGGTGATGGAATGAGAGAGCGCCATCTAGGGGTTGACGAGGGGTATCTGCATAAGCCACCACTTGGTAACTAATACCCAATGGGAAGTGTGGGATCCATCTGGGCCAAAGGTGACGGGAGGAGCTAGAGAGTACGCGCGAGAACGGTCGAGAAAGTTCTACGAAAGGGGTGTGTCCGGAGGCGGAGCTAGAGAGTACGTGCGAGAACGGTGGAGAAGGTTCTACGAGGGGGCGTGTCCGGAGGCGGAGCTAGAGAGTACGCGCGAGAACGGTCGAGAAGGTTCTACGAGGGGGCGTGTCCGGAGGCGGAGCTAGAGGGTACGTACGAGAACGGTCGAGAAGGTTCTACGAGGGGGCGTGTCCGGAGGCGGAGCTTGCTCCACCGAGGGGAATATAAGGGGAGGCAGTGAGAGGACGCTGGGTCGGTGTGGGAAGCCTGGAGCCCGGACTGCGTCATCGCCACGCTCTACTCGCCACCGGCCACCTGGCGGTCCTTCCAGCGTAGCCGTCTCTCCTCCCGGCACGCCGTCAGCCAGCGGTGGACAGGGAGCGAGGGGGAGAGACGCGCGACGACAGTTGAGCAGGGAGGCGCGCGTCACAGCAGAGAGAGTGAGAGAGTGTGGAGCCATCCGGAGAGAGAAAGAGAGAGCAGAGCTGTGCAGTCATATAATACTGGTAGGAAACGTAGTGGACTGGAAGCCCAACCCGGGATTAATTCACAGGAGGCAGGGGATTAATTGTGTATGTCTGTGGATGTCTGTCCACGTCGCAGGGGTGGGGCTGGGTGGAGAGGGGAGGGTAGGGAGGGGCTGGGTGGAGAGGGTGGGGAGGGCCTGGGTGGGGAGGGTGGGGAGGGGCTGGGTGGGGTTGGGTGGGGGGTGGGAGGGGTTGGGTGGGGGGTGGGAGGGGTGGGGGTGGGTCTGGGTGGGGAGGGGCTGGTCACCCCGTGGTGCCCTTATATGGACTGGAAGCCCAACCGGGATTAATTCTTCACAGGAGGCAGGGGATTATAACACTGCACTTTCTGGTGAGACCTCTTTTACACTGCAACTTTCTGGCGTCGTTTTATAATTCTGCTCACTTTTCATTTTGCTTTCTTCTGCGCACGACTCCTAACAAGTTTGGCTTAAATATCCGTGCACAATTACTTCAAAATTTCCTACCAGCCCCCTCCGCAGGAATGTGTTCAAAGAGAGATGCCAGTCAACAGTTGTCGTGGAAGTGCTTTTATTACAATTGTATGCAGTCTACGTTCCAGTAGTTTAACAATGGGCAGCGTTAAGGTAGATATTCGATTAAATGAAATAATCATAGGAAGTGCATAGCATATGCACAGTGATCGCATTCGGGTAGCGATAGACAACCGACAACAATATCCACACGGAGTCTCGCCCAGCTCCCCGTCGGTAGCTGCAGTCTTGCCGATGTCCTCAATCTGCTATAGATCTCCGGAGAGTCCAGAACACGCTGTGCTTACATTACCAGCTTGCAAAATGAAGGGCTGGAACCTTCTTTCGTTTTGTTTTGCTTTTGTCTGGTGCAGGTGTTGCAGCCCACTTGTCTGGTAATGAACCATAAGCTCCAAGCACCCACTGGAGCAGGTGAGCCGTGGCGGGAAAGCAGCTTGTTGGCCGGAGGCTGCCCAGCTTGAGGCGGGCGGCGGTAGCTATCCACTAGGGTGCAATGACCCCTTCCACTGACGATGGAAACCCATGGCGCCCATTTTTTTACACCAATCTAAAATGAGCTTATAACCCGTGAGCTGCTGCCGCCCGTGTTTCTTGGCCACGGTTAGGTGGCCGAGAAGGAGTGTCCTCTCCCCATTCTTGCACCTCGTGTTGGCGCAAAGCCCTGGCAGGTTACTCTGGAAATCCTGGTGTTGCCCATGCGTCAGGATCCCCCCCCTCGGCCTTGCTGGCGATGTTCATACGAGTGCGTAGCACGACGTTTGGTACCAGTTTGGCTGCAGGGGCTGCCGGGAATGTGCCGCTTTGCATCACAAAACCGCCTAAGGGGCCCCACTCCTGATTTTCTGTAGGGGTTTGCTCCCTTAGCCATTGACTCTCCCGAGACGATCACAAGGCAGTGAGAAGACCGCGTAACCCTTACCAGGTACTGACGGCCGGGCCAACTGTGCCTGGGACTCGCGTAAGGCAGGGTCATCACGCCCTGAAGTAGTTTATCGCAAACTACCCACTACCGATACAATAACAACAGTCCCAGACCACACCGAGACAACAACAACAACAGTCTCAGACAACGCCAAGACAACAACAACAACAACAGAGTAAGTAGCAGATCCCTATAATAAAATATACGCATTAAAAATGTAACTATCGATGATGCACGGTTAAAGGGGTCAAAAGTTAATAACCTCATTTGCAAATGTGCTTGCTGTATTCAGCACTAATCTGGTTCATGATCATTTTGCTGAAGGAATATTTACGACGTTAAGCTGAAGGGAACGAGATTGTTCCAAAACGGTGGTGCTGCGATGGTAAAAGCTTTGTCAGCTATTCCAATTCTCGTTCTTTGGGATCGTTAAAAATGGCAATTAGACGGATGTCTCAGATTTATTGGGTTTGACAGTGGGGTTAATGAATTAGCTACATATGGAATGTAAGAAGTTCAATAATAGTGTAGCGCAGATTTGCCAATAAGGATTTAATGGACGAACAGGGCCCTAATGTTAGATGATTTCTTCTTGCGTCGAGGGATGTGAGATTTGATTTTAGGTCTAGATTTGAGAATTCGTGACTGCAAGGATTCATACTCTTTGGTGTTTTCCGTAAAGTCACGTAGGTAAAATAAAGTAAATAATTTAGTTTTCATTTATTTTATGTACCTACGGTCAGAATGGTGGGTCCTGTGTGGTACATCCAGTAGAAATCAAAGAGCAGAATTAGAAATTTCGGTTAGTCTGTTTAGCGTTGCACTAGTCGATATACTTTAAGCCGTGTCGTAGTAGCTGAAAAGGAGTGGTAGAATGATAGCTTCCACAATTTACAGGCACAATAGATGGGACAACTTTTTTCCCGTGTGAAAACCCTATTTTTGATTAGATTTACTTTCATATGTGATCAATATGGGGTTGGAATGTAAGCTTTTAATCGATCAGTAAACCCAAGTATTTTAAACACTCCGTTTGTTAAATGATGTTCTTTCTCATATCTGTAATAGGTGAATGGAATGAAACGATGTTTGTTTTTTTGGGGGGCTTTAGGGGCAATTTTACTTATGAAAATTGATGTTGAATTAAGTCGAAATTATGTTGGAGATTCTGTTTGACTTCGTTTGGGGATTTATCAAATATCCGCATGACAAGTGTCATCAGCAAATTGATTTAATTCTGAGTGATTTAAGTTTAGTCCAAGATTGTTTCAATATAAAAACAGAATTGGGCCCAGCATGGAACCCTGTGGAACAGCCTTTGCTATATTAATATTTGTGGACGTGAGGTTATCACTTGTAGGAACAGGCTCCTTCATTACTGTTTGTATGAATATTGTTACATTCATTTTAAGGACCTTTTCCTATCGCCGTATATGCTCGCGTTACTCTGAGGAATTATTTTATTGTACTGTCTGAACATTTTAGCTGGCCAAGTCTTGTGATTAGAATATCTTAGTCAACAGTGTCAAAGGCTTTTACCAAGTCAAAGAATAGTGCACAGCAGTAGTGGCCTTTATCCAGGGTACTGAAGAAAACAATAATAATACATCCATCGTAGCTGTGGTGGTGCAGGAATCCTCTCGAAAACCTGTTTACTGCGCAGGAGATTGTGACTTTTTAGGCAGCAGTTTATTTGTGATTTAACTTTTTATTCCCTCGAATATTTTAGCTTACTGGTAAAATAATAGATATTGGCCTATAATTATTCGGATCTTTTTGTAGCCATTTTTATACAATGTATGCATGTATGTTGACCTTCTTTCACACCGTATGTAGCCAACCGTGCTGATCGGAGGTGCGTAATGGACGAATGCGAGCGGATTACCACTCGAGTGGAAATGTACGTTTGGTGAGGTGAGAGGTTGAAAATGTTTGCGAGGGGGTTCATAGATTGGATCTGCTGCAGTCACAAGTGAAAACGCAGGCAAGTCATCTTCTCCCATGCATGACGAAGTCATAATTAATGCGAAGTTGAAGCAGCGCATCCAGTTCAAAAAGGAGACCCTAACGAGAAGTAGGGCCGAAGACTTTCGCTAAACACTTTGAGGTTTGGTGGCAGAAGGAGGAGGAGGAGGAAGAAGAAGTGAGTGATGTGAATGGTGGTGCATCTGGAGACCTTTCCTCCACTTTCAAAGACTATAAATTTTGCTCACTACATCCCAGGCAAAATGGGGAGTGTCACGTATGCATACTGTAAATGCTTCAATATCTGTTAATAAAAATGATCGTTGTACAATGATCGAGGTGTTTAAGTTGTTTTTGCACGACCGATGCCATAGGTAAAGGCACAGACGGTTTGAGCGGGTCTGAGGGAGCCTAGGTGAGGGCGGCGGTGGAGATGTAGAGTCGCTGTGTGCGGAGACGCTGAGAGCAGAGCTGCCGAGTGCAGGATAAGCGAGGTGAAAGGTAAACAAGAGTGGGGAGAGGTTAAACACAAGTGACCGTATAGATAGTTATAAGAGTGCCTACAACTGGTGCAAGAATAGGCGAATGAAGTGTAAGCAGGTGAACTGTTCCAACGCGTCGGTGTGAGCAACTTTTCGAAGACACTACATTTGGTGCCACAAGTGCCAACGAACACTTCGCCCGTCATGTCCCGAGTCGGCGATTTAAACGTAATGACCCAGCTGTTGCGTCACCCGATGACGACGCCGAACTAAGGAAGGCGTCGTCCCCCTTCGAGCGCCCCGCTCTCGACGAACGTGCTCCAGTCGGCTCGGGAGTGCACGGCGAGCCCAGCCAAGCCACCTCCGCAGGAGCTGGGCTGGGCATCGCCGGGTCACCTGGGGGAGGGTTTGCTATCGGCCGTTGGCCGCCGCTCATCTCTTTGAGCGGATGACTGCCGCGACTTCTACCGGACGGCAAACACGCTCTTCCCGCCGCTGTCATAACCGAGGCGACCGGAGCGCTGGACCTTCCCGCCATTTCGGGGTTTGCAGCCCCGAAATGGTGGGAAGGGCATTGAAAAATTTGATACTCCGACCGATGCTTCTGTTGTTGTGGAGTGACTCATGCAGCCAGCTATGGCTACAGGATTTTGGTGTTACGTGTTATTTACGTAGTTTATTGTTAAAAATTCGGTCATAGTCCCTGTGCTCGCTGTTACGTTGCAATTATGGCTTTATTTTTTGGTGATTTTGCAAACTTTTTTTTGGTTTGGACATGTTTGTTTTGTTGTAGTACGGAGTTACACTCATGGCCTTAATCTAAGCTTTCTTGTGGTTGTTGTTGTTGTTGTTTGAATTGCATCCCACTGGGATTTTTTTGCACACAGCGTTGGTGCACGGTGCTTTTTTCAGGAATATTTTGCTGTTTTTTTAATGGATTTTCTGTTTCGCACAGTCAACACACAGTAGTCACTTGAAGATGTTTTTCTTGTTCATGTGTTTTAGTTGTTTTGTTGCGGTTGCACACCGATTCAAGAGCCGAATGGCTCACAGGGCCATACCAAAATAAATAAAACTGAAAAACTGAAAAAACTTAACTCGTCCGTCATTCTGGGTCGAATCGGCATGCGCCGCAGCAGCCCGCAATCTTCCAAGGTGGAAATCCTTACTCTTTGGTTCTATTCGGTAAAGTCACGTAAGGTAAAAGACAAAATAACAAAATTCACGACGTTTCGGCCACAACACAAGTGGCCTTCATCAGGTGAAGGGGACCGTGCTGTCACGAAGACAGCGTCGGAGTAAAGAAAGTCAAGCCAGGTCGCGTCCTTTAAGCTGTGTGGGAGGAAACCAAACGTTTGACAAAGGAAACGTGAACACCAGTGGCATTTACATCTGTGGAATGTATAGAACCCGTGGCATCTATATATGCAGAAGGTGAAGAAACAGTGGCATCTACATCTGTAGAACATGAAGAACCATTTACATCTACATATGCACAACGTGAATAACAAGTGGCATCTACGTCTGCAGAAGGTGAAAACCCAATGGCATCTACATCTGCAGAATATAAAGAACCAGTGGCATCTATCATCTGCAGAAAATGAAGAACCAGTGGCATCCACATCTGCAGAGCGTGAAGAACCGTTGGCATCTACGTCTACAGGCGATTATACAACGTTTAACGCCATTCCCCGTGTTTTTTGTACAGGCCATACAACATATATGGGGAGTCCCTGTACATTCAACAAGGCGGGGTAACAGCGATGGCAGCCCTGACAATGTTGAAATCCACCCCTGGCACGATGGTCCATAACTCACACTCATACTTTGATGTGACTCGGACTTTACCACGAATATGGTTTTGCGCTGAGCTTCCTTTCATCCATCCCAGGCCCTCTGTGGGCCCTCTACACACATCGCACGTTGTCCAGGTCACTATAGGAAGCAACCCTGGGGGCTAAGGTCACGTCAGTATGCCACCTCGGGTGCTACAGTGGCTAAGAGATGTTAACTACCTTCCATGGTATACAGGAGGTCGTGAGTTCCATCCAGACCCTGACGATGCCTGCTGCTGCTGTATATTTGGAGTATGTGTCTCTCTCTCATCATCACAGTGGAGATGTTACCTACCTCGCCTGGTATACAGGAGGTCGTGGGTTTGATCCCGACCCGTGACGATGCCTGCTGCTGCTGAATATTTGGAGTCTGCGTCTCTCTCTCTCATCATCACAGTGGTGAGGAGATTCTAGATTTGAAGCTTTCATGACTGCAAGGATCCATACTGTTTGGTTCTATTCGGTAAAGTCACGTAGGTAAAAAATAAAACAAAAAATAACGACGTTTCGGCCAAAACACAAGTGGCCTTCATCAGGTGAAGGGACCGCACTGTCCAGAGGACAGCGTTGGAGTGAATACAGCGTCCTTTAAGCTGTGTGGGAGGAAACCAAACGCTTTGACAAAGGAATTAGCATAAAATGCTGTAGAGGACCGGCACGGGGGGGGGGGGGGTTACAAATGTTGGTGTGAAGGGAAATAAGCTGCTGTGAAAGTTTAGGATACCACTACTTTAATAAATATACTGTACCATTGAAAATTGGTTTAATGTGAGTATGGATCCTTGCAGTCACGAAAGCTTCAAATCTAGAAGGTGGAAATCGTTCACCAAGTTCCAACTGCAAGTCAGTTCACTGCTGCGGGAGGAGATTGGACGGCTTTTCTTCGTCGATTCGAGGGCCGTCTACATCTCGGTGGGATGGACATCCCCCCGGGCCCTCGACGACGACTCGTTAGCCTATAGTGATAGGTTTTTACCCTTTTATCTGGCACAAAAACTGACACCTTTATACAAGGGATCATGTTTGCAATAACCACAACACAAGCAGTCAAAATGCAACCAAAAAGAGACAACTCTGATAATGATGATGGCACTGTCCTTGAATTTGATTGGTCCACACCCGAGACAGCTTTTCTTAGAGCCTAGTCTCCACTGGTGTTAGACCAGATGACACCACAAGGCGTACAACTAAAAAAAAACGCGCACTGTCAGAGTTATTGAGAGCTCGGGGTAATCCTTTACACTATGAGACCTCCTTTGCCAGTAGCAAGATACAGTAATAGGTTTTTACCCTTTTATCTGGCACAAAAACTGACACCTTTATACAAGGGATCATGTTTGCAATAACCACAACACAAGCAGTCAAAATGCAACCAAAAAGAGACAACTCTGATAATGATGATGGCACTGTCCTTGAATTTGATTGGTCCACACCCGAGAGATGGCTTTTCTTAGAGCCTAGTCTCCACTGGTGTTGGACCAGATGACACCACAAGGCGTACAACTCAAAGACAGCGCACTGTCAGCATCTCCGAGTCGGAATGGGACGGCTCCCGCGTGCACCTACACCGAGATGGCCGCTATTTTTATCACCCGTCTAATGTTCGGAGAAGATTCGACTCGGGAGTGATGCGCTCGATATACATCTGACCACCGCGTTCTCATTGAAGGACCACAGACGTGGCTTGGCCTCTCCTTGGAGAGATCTTCCCTCCTCAAAGATAGACATCGCACGTGGCATTCCGCAGTGTCGAGTGTGTGTATAGTAGTGTATAGTGTAGTGTATGGTATAGTGTATAGTGTAGTGTATAGTAGTGTAGTGTATAGTAGTGTAGTATCTAGTAGTGTAGTGTATAGTAGTGTAGTGTATAGTAGTGTAGAGTATAGTAGTGTATAGTAGTGCAGTGTATAGTAGTGCAGTGTATAGTAGTGCAGTGTATAGTAGTGTAGTGTATAGTAGTGTATTGTATAGTAGTGTATAGTAGTATAGTGTATAGTCGTGAAGTGTATAGTAGTGTAGTGTACAGTGTAGTGTAAGTAGCGTAGTGTATAGTTGAGTGTACAGTGGCGTAGTAAATATGTATGTAATGATTCTCGAGTTATGATATTATTTCACACATTCATGCATATCTTGGCACACCGCCTGGGTGGACAAACATCTGGATTATAGTGCAGCGTTATGGTTTATTTTCCCTGCAAAGTCCATTCACGTGCCCATTGGTTCTGGAAGAACCAGTTGGGCCCCCCAACGTGTCAATGTTTTGATGTCCTCGGCAGCACTTTGCATAGCGCTGTCGACTGGGACGCGATCCCTCGCCTCACCGTCACGCACGGCTGCCGCCGATACTGCGAGATCGTTTGCATCGTGACCCCAAGAAACATGGGGAGGTGGTGGGGTGGTAGTCGGGTGGTGGGGGTGATGGTGGTAGTGGGGAGGGGAGGTGATGGTGGGGAGCGGAGGTGGTGGTGGGGTGGTGGGAGGTGGTGGTGGTGGGGAGGAGAGGTGGTGGTGGTGGGGAGGTGGTGGTGGGGTGGTGGTGGTGGGGAGGAGAGGTGGTGGGGAGGTGGTGGGGAGGTGGTGGTGAGGAGGTGGTGGTGGTGGGGAGGTGGTGGTGGGGAGGTGGTGGTGGGGAGGTGGTGGTGGTGGGGAGGTGGTGGTGGTGGGGTGGTGGGGTGGTGGTGGTGGTGGGGTGGTGGTGGTGGTGGGGTGGTGGTGGGGTGGTGGTGGTGGGGTGGTGGTGGTGGTGGTGGGTGGTGGTGGTGGGTGGTGGGTGGGGGTGGTGGGTGGTGGGTGGGGGTGGTGGTGGTGGTGGGTGGGGGTGGTGGTGGTGGGTGGTGGTGGTGGGTGGTGGTGGTGGGGATGAGAGGTAGTGGCGGGGTGGAGTTGGTGGAGGTGGTGATGTGGGAGTAATCAGGGCTTTCCGAGTGCAGGTGGGTGGGGTGGTGATGTCGAGCGAGAGAGAGACGTACCGAAGATTCAACATCTCATTATTTCCGCCTCCTCCACCCCTCCGCTGGGCTCCTGTGTGAGTCTCTGTTCTCCGCCGTGCGAGAGAGACTCCGTTGCAGGTGAGCTTTTAGCGTTCCGCGCTCTGTCAACTGAAGCCCCAAACTAGTTACACGTTTTTCATGGAACGTAACTTTTTTCGCCGGTGTAAGTTCGGACACCGAAGAGACAGCACCATCATCACCAAGTCTTGTGTTCACCACAAACACACACATACACGCCGTAATTGATGTGAAACGATGATAATGGTGATAACAATATTCACGATGCACGACGCAAATACATCTTTCTCGCCGGGATGCCTTGTGGCTGACGGGTTTCGCCGCGGTGCCTATGAGATGTTAACTACCTCGCCTGGTATGCAGGAGGTCGTGGGTTCGATCTCGACCGCTAACGATGCCTGCTGCTGTATATTTGGAGTCTGTGTCTCTCTCTCATCATCATCACGGTGGCTAAGAGATGTTACCTACCTCGCCTGGTATTTAGGAGGTCGTGGGATCGATCTCGACCGCTGACGATGCCTGCTGCTGTATATTTGGAGTTTGCGTGTGGCTACAGGCATGGAGAGCCACACACTTACAAAGGGGACGCGTTGCCTGCGTGTTTTTTTTTAGGCTGTCATATCCACCGCAGCCACGCTAATGGTTGTCTTGTGTTGTGTGCTACTAAATAAATTTGCGTCCAACCAAGACCCACTATCTGAGAGAGTGAGACAGAGCGGAGGAGGGAGAGGGAGCCCTTGTCTGTAGCATCTGGAAGTTAAAGAAATACCGCTGATGACGAGACACTGGAATGTCAAAACTTGTCCAGAATTTGACCAGTGTTGAACCAATTCCGCCGTAAATTATTGACTCGCGAAAATTAATTGCGGCACGTGCGATGTTCATAACGTCTCCTTGCCACCGTGGCGCCCACGATCTCGTGCACACAAGGCGAGGTAGTTAACATCTCCTAGCCACTGTGAGGATGATGATGATGAGAGACAGACGCAGACTTCAAATATACAGCAGAAGGCATCATCAGGGTTGGGATCGAACCCATGAATTTCTGGATACCAGGCGAGGTAGTTAAGATCTCTTCACCATACTATTTGGTTCTATTCGGTAAAGTCATGTAGGTAAAAAATAAAACAACAAAAAATCACGACGTTTCGGCCACAACACAAGTGGCCTTCATCAGGTGAAGGGACCGTACTGTCCAGAGGACAGCGTTGGAGTGAAGACAGCCAAGCTCAGGTCGCGTCCTTTAAGCTGTGTGGGAGGAAACCAAACGCTTTGACAAAGGAATTAGCATAACATGCTGTAGAGGACCGGCACGGGGGGGGGGGGGGGAGAGAGTTTACAAATGTTGGTGTGAAGGGAAATAAGCTGCTGTGAAAGTTTAGGATACCACTACTTGAATCAATATACTGTACCATTGAAAATTAGTTTAATGTTGGTATGATTTAGAACATCTTTCCAATGATTGCTTAATTTGAAACCATCTTCTCGGTTGAAATTGTCTGTGTTTGTAAATCTGAATTGCCTCGTGGACAAATCTCTGATAAAAACCCGTGGGTTTGCAGAGAACCTTGGAATCGGAGAAAACTATATCGTGATCACCCACAGCGTTGTAACAGTGATCAGCTACGGCAGAAGAATTCATTCTGCCGTGTTTCAAGTCTGATTTGTGCTCGCGAATTCGGTCAGAGACATGTCGTTTCGTCTCCCCAATATAGCAATCACCACAGGTACAGCTCAATTTGTAAACCCCGGGGTACTGTAAGTCAGGAATGACATCCTTCACGGATGGGATCAGGTCACGGATTTTGTGTACTGTATTGAACCGGACCAGGATCTTGTGTTTGTTTAGAATTTTGGAGATCTTTTTAGTAACGCCTGCTATATATGGTAGTGTGATGTTTTTGATCGGAGTATCAAGTGGTTGTTTCTGTATGGAGGGAGAAACAGCTTGGCGGATGGTACGGTCAGAGTATCCGTTCCTCTTGAGGGCCAGATGTACATGTTTTAATTCACTGGTCAGGTGGTGTTGGTCCGAAATGCAATAAGCCCTGTGGTATAACGTTTTGATGAGATAATTATTTTGAGTCGGGTGGTGGTGGGAATCAGGTTTCAAGTAGGAATCTGTGTGGGTAGGTTTTCCTGTAGACAGAATGTCCCAATGAGCCATCAGGTCTCCTCTCAAACAGAACATCCAAGAATGGTAACTTGCCATCATTCTCCACTTCCATGGTGAATTTGATGGCGGGATGTCTCGAATTGATGTGGTCTAGGAAAAGGTTCAAAGCTGAGAGGCCATGTGGCCAAATGACGAAAGTGTCGTCTACATATCTCTTCCACAGGGAAGGTCTGAGGATGGAAGTCTGGATGGCGTCTGATTCAAATTTCTCCATGAAAACATTGTCTATCACTCGTGACAAGGGGGATCCCATGGGGGTACCCTCATTTTGTTTGTAGAAGGTGCCATTCCAAGTAAAGTAGGTATTGTGAGGCAGTGCCTAACCAGCACAGGTGTATCAGGGTCTAGTCCATGTTGGACCACATTTTAAATTATTTTAATGGTATCAGGTACTGGGACCTTGGTGAACAAAGAGACCACATCGAAGCTGACAAGGATATCGTCAGGGGACAGTACAACGTCTTTGACCATAGAGACCAATTGGGCTGAGTTAAGTACTTCTGAGGAGGTCTTGCCAGTGAAAGGCAGCAAGGTATCTGACAGAAAATGGGCTAGTCTATAGGTAGGGGAGTTGATCGTGGATACCATGGGTCGTAGTGGGGTGCCTTCTTTATGAATCTTGGGAAGACCATAGAATCTAGGGGGTCTTGCAGCAGAAGGTTTTAGGGAGGGACGTTTAGTTGGTTCGATTAGGGAGGTCGAACTTGTGATGATCTTGTTGTAGGGTCATTTTTATTTATTGAGTAACTTCCATCGTTGAGCAGGTTCTGGATTTTGTTGTTGTATGAATCTTTATCCATAATTACAGTAGCGTTGCCTTTGTCGGCTGAGAGGATGACTATATCATTTCTGTTTTTAAAATTCGCGAGTTCAGAGCGTTCATTTTTGCTGATGTTGCTAATGGGTTTCTTAGCATTCTTAAGAATAGTGGCTATTTCAGCTCTCACAACGTCTGCTTGGATGTGTCCTACGACTTTGAGGGCTACATCGACCTGAGAGATGATATCATCTACAGGTATATGTTTTGGGGTGACAGCAAAATTTAGCCCTCTAGCCAGTACTGTTTTCAGATTGTCCGAAATCGGGGTGCTACTCTGATTAATGACGATTTTGTTAACGTCTAGTTTTGTTATATGTGGGACTGGGTTCTCCTTTGATAGGTGGTTGAATTAAGAAATCAGGTTAGCTTTGCATTTGACTGATAGTGAATCAGCAGAAGAAGCAGTCATGTTGTCTGCGTGGTTCCAATCAGAAGGTGACATTTTTTGTATTAACATTAAATGAGCTTGTAGGAGCGTCCTGTCTAAAGTATCGAGTTCAAATCGGAGTAGCCTTATCCTCTCTGAGATTAAAGATAGGCTGGCCTTAAACAGAATCTGTTTAGAATTCGGTGAAGATACAGCAGCAGAAGTGAGTGTGAAAGCAATGACTTACAGTACCCCCCGGGGTTTACAAATTGAGCTGCACCTGTGGTGATTGCTATATCGGGGAGACGAAACGACATGTCTCTGACCGAATTCGCGAGCACAAATCAGACTTGAAACACGGCAGAACGAATTTTTCTGCCGTAGCTGATCACTGTTGCAACGCTGTGGGTGATCACGATATAGTTTTCTCCGATACCAAGGTTCTCTGCAAACCCACGGGTTTTTATCAGAGATTTGTCCACGAGGCAATTCAGATTTACAAACACAGACACAATTTCAACCGAGAAGATGGTTTCAAATTAAGCAATCATTGGAAAGATGTTCTAAATCATACCAAACATTAAACTAATTTTCAATGGTACAGTATATTTATTCAAGTAGTGGTATCCTAAACTTTCACAGCAGCTTATTTCCCTTTTGTAACCCCCCCCCCTCCCCGTGCCGGTCCTCTGCAGCATGTTATGCTAATTCCTTTGTCAAAGCGTTTGGTTTCCTCCCACACAGCTTAAAGGACGCGACCTGAGCTTGGCTGTCTTCACTCCAACGCTGTCCTCTGGACAGTACAGTCCCTTCACCTTATGAAGGCCACTTGTGTTGTGGCCGAAACGTCGTTATTTTTTGTTTTATTTTTTACCTACGTGACTTTACCGAATAGAACCAAAGAGTATGGATCCTTGCAGTCACGAAAGCTTCAAATCTAGAATCTCCTCACCACTGTGATGATGAGAGAGAGAGACGCAGACTCCAAATATTCAGCAGCAGCAGGCATCATCACGGGTCGGGATCAAACCCACGACCTCCTGTATACCAGGCGAGGTAGGTAACATCTCCACTGTGATGATGAAAGAGAGACACAGACTCCAAATATACTGCAGCAGCAGGCATCGTCAGGGTCTGGATGGAACTCACGACCTCCTGTATACCATGGAAGGTAGTTAACATCTCTTAGCCACTGTAGCACCCGAGGTGGCATACTGACGTGACCTTAGCCCCCAGGGTTGCTTCCTAGAGTGAACTGGCACAACGTGCGATGTGTGTAGAGGGCCCACAGAGGGGCTGGGATGGATGAAAGGAAGCTCAGCGCAAAACCATATTCGTGGTAAAGTCCGAGTCACATCAAAGTATGAGTGTGAGTTATGGACCATCGTTACCAGGGGTGGATTTCAACATTGTCAGGGCTGCCATCGCTGTTACCCCGCCTTGTTGAATGTACAGGGACTCCCCATATATGTTGTATGGCCTGTACAAATAACACGGGGAATGGCGTTAAACGTTGTATAATCGCCTGTAGACGTAGATGCCAACGGTTCTTCACGTTCTGCAGATGTAGATGCCACCGGTTCTTCACGTTCTGCAGATGTGGATGCCACTGGTTCTTCATTTTCTGCAGGTGATAGATGCCACTGGTTCTTTATATTCTGCAGATGTAGATGCCATTGGGTTTTCACCTTCTGCAGACGTAGATGCCACTTGTTATTCACGTTGTGCTGATGTAGATGTAAATGGTTCTTCATGTTCTACAGATGTAGATGCCACTGTTTCTTCACCTTCTGCATATATAGATGCCACGGGTTCTTTGCATTCCACAGATGTAGATGCCACTGGTGTTCACGTTTGCAGATGAAGATGTCACTTGTTCTTCACCTGCTGCAGATGTAGTTGCCACTGGTTCTTCACGTTCTGCAAATGTAGATACCACTGGTTCTTCACGTTCTGCAGATGGAGATGCAACTGGTTCTTCACCTTCTGCAGATGTAGATGCCACTGGTTCTTCACGTTTTGCAGATGTAGATGCCAATGGTTCTTCACGTTCTGCAGATGTGGATGCCACTGGTTCTTCATATTCTGCCGATGTAGATGCCACCGGTTCTTCATGTTCTGCAGGTGTGGATGCCACTGGCTTTTCACGTTCTGAAGATGTAGATGCCACTGGTTTTTCATTTTCTGCAAATGAAAGATGCCACTGGTTCTTTATATTCTGCAGATGTAGATGCCATTGGTTTTTCACCTTCTGCAGACGTAGATGCTACTGGTTCTTCAGCTTCTGTAGATGAAGATGCCACTGGTTCTTCACGTTGTTCAGATGTAGATGTCACTGGTTCTTCAGCTTCTGCAGATGTAGATGCCACTGGTTCTTACATTCCACAGATGTAGATGCCACTGGTTTTTCACGTTCTGAAGATGTAGATGCTACTGTTTGTTCACGTTTGCAGATGAAGATGCCAGGGTTGTGAGACACTGGATAGTGATACACTGGGTCGGGAGACACTGGGTAGTGAGACACTGGGTAGTGAGACACGGGTAGTGAGACACTGGGTAGTGAGACACTGGGTAGTTACACACTGGGTAGTGAGACACTGGGTAGTGAGACACCGGTAGTGAGACACTGGGTAGTGAGACGCTGGGTAGTGAGACGCTGGGTAGTGAGACACTGGGTAGTGAGACACTCGTAGTGAGACACTGGTAGCGAGACACTGGGTAGTGAGACAGTGGGTAGTGAGACAGTGGGTAGTGAGACACTGGGGTAGTGAGACACTGGGTAGTGAGACACTGGGTAGTGACACACTGGGTAGTGAGACACTGGGTAGTGAGACACTGGGTAGTGAGACACTGGGTAGTGAGACACGGGGTAGTGAGGCACTGGGTAGTGAGACACTCCTAGTGAGACACTGGTAGTGAGACACTGGGTAGTGAGACACTGGGTAGTGAGACACTGGGTAGTGAGACAGTGGGGTAGTGAGAATCTGGGGTAGTGAGACACTGGGGTAGTGAGACACTGGTAGTGGGACACTGCTTGTGAGACACTGGGTAGTGAGACACTGGGTAGTGAGACACTGGGTAGTGAGACACTTGGGCAGTGAGACGACACTGGGTAGTGAGACACTGGGTAGTGAGACACTGGTAGTGGGACACTGGGTAGTGAGACACTCGGTAGTGAGACACTGGGTAGTGATACACCGGGTAGTGAGACGCTGGGTTGTGAGACACTGGTAGTGAGACACTGGGTAGTGAGACACTGGTAGTGGGACACTGGGTAGTGAGACACTGGGTGGTGAGACACTGGGTAGTGAGACACTGGGTAGTGAGACACTGGGTAGTGATACACCGGGTAGTGAGACGCTGGGTTGTGAGACACTGGTAGTGAGACACTGGGTAGTGAGACACTGGTAGTGAGACACTGGGTAGTGAGACACAGGTAGTGAGACACTGGGGTAGTGAGACACTGCTTGTGAGACGCTGGGTAGTGAGACACTGGGTAGTGAGACACAGGTAGTGAGAAACTGGGGTAGTGAGACACTGGTAGTGAGACACTGGGTAGTGAGACCCTGTTAGTGAGAAACTGGTAGTGAGACACTGGGTAGTGAGACACTGGGTAGTGAGACACTTGGGCAGTGAGACACTGGGTAGTGAGACACTGGGGTAGTGAGACACTGCTATTGAGACACTGGGTTGTGAGACACTGGGTAGTGAGACACCTGGTAGTGAGACACTGCTAGTGAGACACTGGGTAGTGAGACACTGGGTAGTGAGACACTGGGGGAGTGAGACACTGGGGTAGTGAGACACTGGATAGTGAGACAGTGGGTAGTGAGACACTCGTAGTGAGATACTGGTAGTGAGGCACTGGGTAGTGAGACACCTGGTAGTGAGAAACTGGTATTGAGACACTGGGTAGTGAGACACTGGGTAGTGAGACACTTGGGCAGTGAGACACTGGGGTAGTGAGACACTGCTATTGAGACACTGGGTAGTGAGACACTGGGTAGTGAGACACTGCTAGTGAGACACTAGGTAGTGAGACACTGGGGTAGTGAGACACTGGATAGTGAGACAGTGGGTAGTGAGACACTGGGTAGTGAGACACTGTTAGTGAGAAACTGGTAGTGAGACACTGGGTAGTGAGACACTGGGTAGTGAGACACTGGGTAGTGAGACACTCGGTAGTGATACACCGGGTAGTGAGACGCTGGGTTGTGAGACACTGGGTAGTGAGACACTGGGTAGTGACACACTGGGTAGTGAGACACTGGGTAGTGAGACACTGAGTAGTGAGACACAGGTAGTGAGACACAGGGGTAGTGAGACACTGCTTGAGAGACGCTGGGTAGTGAGACACTGGGTAGTTAGACACTGGGTAGTGAGACACGGCGTAGTGAGACACTGGGTAGTGCGACACTGGGTAGTGAGACACTGCGAGTGAGACACTGGGTAGTGCGATACTGGGTAGTCAGACACTGCTAGTGAGACACTGGGTAGTGAGACACTGGGTAGTGAGACATTGCTAGTGAGACACTGGGTAGTGAGACACTGCTAGTGAGACACTGGGTAGTGATACACTGGGTAGTGAGACGCTGGGTAGTGAGACACTGGTAGTGAGACACTGGGTAGTGAGACACTGGGTAGTGAGGCACTGGTAGTGAGACACTGGGTAGTGAGACACTGGGTAGTGAGACACTGGTAGTGAGACACTGCTTGTGAGACACTGGGTAGTGAGACACTGGGTAGTGAGACACTGGGTAGTGAGGCACTGGTAGTGAGACACTGGGTAGTGAGACACTGGGTAGTGAGACACTGGGTAGTGAGACACAGGTAGTCAGACACTGGGGTAGTGAGACACTGCTAGTGAGACACTGGTTAGTGAGACACTGGGTAGTGAGACACTGCTAGTGAGACACTGGGTAGTGAGACTCTGGGTAGTGAGACACTGGGTAGTGAGACACTGGGGTAGTGAGGCACAGGGTAGTGAGACACTGCTAGTGAGACATTTGGTAGTGAGACACTGGGTAGTGAGACACTGGGTAGTGAGACACTGGGTAGTGAGACACTGGGGTAGTGAGACACTGGGTAGTGAGACACTGGGTAGTGAGACAGTCGTAGTGAGATACTGGGTAGTGAGGCACTGGGTAGTGACACACTGGGGTAGTGAGACACTGCTAGTGAGACACTGGGTAGTGAGACACTGCTAGTGAGACACTGGGTAGTGAGACACTGCTAGTGAGACACTGGCTAGTGAGACTCTGGGTAGTGAGACACTGGGTAGTGAGACACTGGGTAGTGAGACACTGCTAGTGAGACACTGGGTAGTGAGACACTGGGTAGTGAGACACTGGGGTAGTGAGGCACTGGGGTAGTGAGACACTGGGTAGTGAGACACTTGGTAGTGAGACACTGGGGTAGTGAGACACAGGGTAGTGAGACACTGCTAGTGAGACACTTGGTAGTGAGACACTGCTATTGAGACACTGGGTAGTGAGACACTGGGGTAGTGAGACACTGGGTAGTGAGACACTGGGAAGTGAGACACTGGGGTAGTGAGACACTGCTAGTGAGACACAGATAGTGAGACACTGGGTAGTGAGACACTGGGTAGTGAGACATTGGATAGTGACACACTGCTAGTGAGACACTGGGTAGTGAGACACTGGGTAATGAGACACAGGTAGTGAGACACTGGGTAGTGAGACACTGCTAGTGAGACACTGGGTAGTGAGACACTGCTATTGAGACACTGGGTAGTGAGACACTGGGTAGTGAGATACTGGGTAGTGAGACACTGCTAGTGAGACACTGGGTAGTGAGACACTGCTATTGAGACACTGGGTAGTTAGAAACTGGGTAGTGAGACACTGGGTAGTGAGACACTGCTAGTGAGACACTGGGTAGTGAGACACTGGGTAGTGAGACACTGCTATTGAGACACTGGGTAGTGAGACACTGGGGTAGTGAGACACTGGATAGTGAGACAGTGGGTAGTGAGACACTGCTAGTGAGACACTGGGTAGTGAGACACTGGGTAGTGAGACACTGGGGTAGTGAGACACTGCTAGTGAGACACTGCTAGTGAGACACTGGGTAGTGAGACACAGGTAGTGAGACACTGGGGTAGTGAGACACTGGGTAGTGAGACACTGGGGTAGTGAGACACAGGTAGTGAGACACTGGGGTAGTGAGACTCTGGGTAGTGAGACACTGGGTAGTGACACACTGGGTAGTGACACACTGCGTAGTGAGACACTGCTAGTGAGACACTGGGTAGTGAGACACTGGGTAGTGAGACACTGGTAGTGAAACACTGGGGTAGTGAGACACTGGGTAGTGAGACACTGGGTAGTGAGACACAGGTAGTGAGACACAGGGGTAGTGAGACACTGCTTGAGAGACGCTGGGTAGTGAGACACTGGGTAGTTAGACACTGGGTAGTGAGACACGGCGTAGTGAGACACTGGGTAGTGCGACACTGGGTAGTGAGACACTGCTAGTGAGACACTGGGTAGTGCGATACTGGGTAGTCAGACACTGCTAGTGAGACACTGGGTAGTGAGACACTGGGTAGTGAGACATTGCTAGTGAGACACTGGGTAGTGAGACACTGCTAGTGAGACACTGGGTAGTGATACACTGGGTAGTGAGACGCTGGGTAGTGAGACACTGGTAGTGAGACACTGGGTAGTGAGACACTGGGTAATGAGGCCCTGGTAGTGAGACACTGGGTAGTGAGACACTGGGTAGTGAGACACTGGTAGTGAGACACTGGGTAGTGAGACACTGGGTAGTGAGACACTGGGTAGTGAGGCACTGGTAGTGAGACACTGGGTAGTGAGACACTGGGTAATGAGACACTGGGTAGTGAGACACAGGTAGTCAGACACTGGGGTAGTGAGACACTGCTAGTGAGACACTGGTTAGTGAGACACTGGGTAGTGAGACACTGGGTAGTGAGACACTCGGTAGTGAGACACTTTGGCAGTGAGACACTGGGTAGTGAGACACTGGGTAGTGAGACACTGGTAGTGGGACACTGCTATTGAGACACTGGGTAGTGAGACACTGCTAGTGAGACACTGGGTAGTGAGACTCTGGGTAGTGAGACACTGGGTAGTGAGACACTGGGGTAGTGAGGCACAGGGTAGTGAGACACTGCTAGTGAGACACTGGGTAGTGAGACACTGGGTAGTGAGACACTGGGTAGTGAGACACTGGGGTAGTGAGACACTGGGGTAGTGAGACACTGGGTAGTGAGACACTGGGTAGTGAGACACTGCTAGTGAGACACTGGGTAGTGAGACACTGCTAGTGAGACACTGGCTAGTGAGACTCTGGGTAGTGAGACGCTGGGTAGTGAGACACTGGGTAGTGAGACACTGGGTAGTGAGACACTGCTAGTGAGACACTGGGTAGTGAGACACTGGGTAGTGAGACACTGGGGTAGTGAGGCACTGGGGTAGTGAGACACTGGGTAGTGAGACACTTGGTAGTGAGACACTGGGGTAGTGAGACACAGGGTAGTGAGACACTGCTAGTGAGACACTTGGTAGTGAGACACTGCTATTGAGACACTGGGTAGTGAGACACTGGGTAGTGAGACACTGGGGTAGTGAGACACTGGGTAGTGAGACACTGGGAAGTGAGACACTGGGGTAGTGAGACACTGCGAGTGAGACACAGATAGTGAGACACTGGGTAGTGAGACACTGGGTAGTGAGACATTGGATAGTGACACACTGCTAGTGAGACACTGGGTAGTGAGACACTGGGTAATGAGACACAGGTATTGAGACACTGGGTAGTGAGACACTGCTAGTGAGACACTGGGTAGTGAGACACTGCTATTGAGACACTGGGTAGTGAGACACTGGGTAGTGAGATACTGGGTAGTGAGACACTGCTAGTGAGACACTGGGTAGTGAGACACTGCTACTGAGACACTGGGTAGTTAGAAACTGGGTAGTGAGACACTGGGTAGTGAGACACTGCTAGTGAGACACTGGGTAGTGAGACACTGGGTAGTGAGACACTGCTATTGAGACACTGGGTAGTGAGACACTGGGGTAGTGAGACACTGGATAGTGAGACAGTGGGTAGTGAGACACTGCTACTGAGACACTGGGTAGTGAGACACTGGGTAGTGAGACACTGGGGTAGTGAGACACTGCTAGTGAGACACTGGGTAGTGAGACACAGGTAGTGAGACACTGGGGTAGTGAGACACTGGGTAGTGAGACACTGGGGTAGTGAGACACAGGTAGTGAGACACTGGGGTAGTGAGACACTGGGTAGTGAGACACTGGGTAGTGAGACACTGCTCGTGAGACGCTGGGTAGTGAGACACTGGGTAGTGAGACACAGATAGTGAGACACTGGGGTAGTGAGACACTGGGTAGTGAGACACTGGGTAGTGAGACACTGTTAGTGAGAAACTGGTAGTGAGACACTGGGTAGTGAGACACTGGGTAGTGAGACACTGGGTAGTGAGACACTCGGTAGTGAGACACTGGGTAGTGATACACCGGGTAGTGAGACGCTGGGTTGTGAGACACTGGTAGTGGGACACTGGGTAGTGAGACACTGGGTAGTGAGACACTGGGTAGTGAGACACTGCTAGTGAGACACTGGGTAGTGAGAAACTGGTAGTGAGACACTGGGTAGTGAGACACTGGTAGTGGGACACTGCTTGTGAGACACTGGGTAGTGAGACACTGGTAATGGGACACTGCTTGTGAGACACTGGGTAGTGAGACACTGGGTAGTGAGACACTGGTAGTGAGACACTGGGGTAGTGAGACACTGGGTAGTGAGACACTGGGTAGTGAGAAACTGGGTAGTGAGACACTGGTAGTGGGATACTGCTTGTGAGACACTGGGTAGTGAGACACTGGTAGTGGGACACTGCTTGTGAGACACTGGGTAGTGAGACACTGGGTAGTGAGACACTGCTAGTAAGACAATGGGTAGTGAGACTCTGGGTAGTGAGACACTGCTAGTGAGACACTGGGTAGTGATACACTGGGTAGTGAGACGCTGGGTAGTGAGACACTGGTAGTGAGACACTGGGTAGTGAGACACTGGGTAGTGAGGCACTGGTAGTGAGACACTGGGTAGTGAGACACTGGGTAGTGATACACTGGGTAGTGAGACGCTGGGTAGTGAGACACTGGTAGTGAGACACTGGGTAGTGAGACACTGGGTAGTGAGGCACTGGTAGTGAGACACTGGGTAGTGAGACACTGGGTAGTGAGACACTGGTAGTGAGACACTGCTTGTGAGACACTGGGTAGTGAGACACTGGGTAGTGAGACACTGGGTAGTGAGGCACTGGTAGTGAGACACTGGGTAGTGAGACACTGGGTAGTGAGACACTGGGTAGTGAGACACAGGTAGTCAGACACTGGGGTAGTGAGACACTGCTAGTGAGACACTGGTTAGTGAGACACTGGGTAGTGAGACACTGCTAGTGAGACACTGGGTAGTGAGACTCTGGGTAGTGAGACACTGGGTAGTGAGACACTGGGGTAGTGAGGCACAGGGTAGTGAGACACTGCTAGTGAGACATTTGGTAGTGAGACACTGGGTAGTGAGACACTGGGTAGTGAGACACTGGGTAGTGAGACACTGGGGTAGTGAGACACTGGGTAGTGAGACAGTCGTAGTGAGATACTGGTTAGTGAGACACTGGGTAGTGACACACTGGGGTAGTGAGACACTGCTAGTGAGACACTGGGTAGTGAGACACTGCTAGTGAGACACTGGGTAGTGAGACACTGCTAGTGAGACACTGGCTAGTGAGACTCTGGGTTGTGAGAAACTGGGTAGTGAGACACTGGGTAGTGAGACACTGCTAGTGAGACACTGGGTAGTGAGACACTGGGTAGTGAGACACTGGGGTAGTGAGGCACTGGGGTAGTGAGACACTGGGTAGTGAGACACTTGGTAGTGAGACACTGGGGTAGTGAGACACAGGGTAGTGAGACACTGCTAGTGAGACACTTGGTAGTGAGACACTGCTATTGAGACACTGGGTAGTGAGACACTGGGTAGTGAGACACTGGGGTAGTGAGACACTGGGTAGTGAGACACTGGGAAGTGAGACACTGGGGTAGTGAGACACTGCTAGTGAGACACAGATAGTGAGACACTGGGTAGTGAGACACTGGGTAGTGAGACATTGGATAGTGACACACTGCTAGTGAGACACTGGGTAGTGAGACACTGGGTAATGAGACACAGGTAGTGAGACACTGGGTAGTGAGACACTGCTAGTGAGACACTGGGTAGTGAGACACTGCTATTGAGACACTGGGTAGTGAGACACTGGGTAGTGAGATACTGGGTAGTGAGACACTGCTAGTGAGACACTGGGTAGTGAGGCACTGGTAGTGAGACACTGGGTAGTGAGACACTGGGTAGTGAGACACTGGTAGTGAGACACTGCTTGTGAGACACTGGGTAGTGAGACACTGGGTAGTGAGACACTGGGTAGTGAGGCACTGGTAGTGAGACACTGGGTAGTGAGACACTGGGTAGTGAGACACTGGGTAGTGAGACACAGGTAGTCAGACACTGGGGTAGTGAGACACTGCTAGTGAGACACTGGTTAGTGAGATACTGGGTAGTGAGACACTGCTAGTGAGACACTGGGTAGTGAGACTCTGGGTAGTGAGACACTGGGTAGTGAGACACTGGGGTAGTGAGGCACAGGGTAGTGAGACACTGCTAGTGAGACATTTGGTAGTGAGACACTGGGTAGTGAGACACTGGGTAGTGAGACACTGGGTAGTGAGACACTGGGGTAGTGAGACACTGGGTAGTGAGACACTGGGTAGTGAGACAGTCGTAGTGAGATACTGGGTAGTGAGACACTGGGTAGTGACACACTGGGGTAGTGAGACACTGCTAGTGAGACACTGGGTAGTGAGACACTGCTAGTGAGACACTGGGTAGTGAGACACTGCTAGTGAGACACTGGCTAGTGAGACTCTGGGTAGTGAGACACTGGGTAGTGAGACACTGGGTAGTGAGACACTGCTAGTGAGACACTGGGTAGTGAGACACTGGGTAGTGAGACACTGGGGTAGTGAGGCACTGGGGTAGTGAGACACTGGGTAGTGAGACACTTGGTAGTGAGACACTGGGGTAGTGAGACACAGGGTAGTGAGACACTGCTAGTGAGACACTTGGTAGTGAGACACTGCTATTGAGACACTGGGTAGTGAGACACTGGGTAGTGAGACACTGGGGTAGTGAGACACTGGGTAGTGAGACACTGGGAAGTGAGACACTGGGGTAGTGAGACACTGCTAGTGAGACACAGATAGTGAGACACTGGGTAGTGAGACACTGGGTAGTGAGACACTGGGTAGTGAGACATTGGATAGTGACACACTGCTAGTGAGACACTGGGTAGTGAGACACTGGGTAATGAGACACAGGTAGTGAGACACTGGGTAGTGAGACACTGCTAGTGAGACACTGGGTAGTGAGACACTGCTATTGAGACACTGGGTAGTGAGACACTGGGTAGTGAGATACTGGGTAGTGAGACACTGCTAGTGAGACACTGGGTAGTGAGACACTGCTATTGAGACACTGGGTAGTTAGAAACTGGGTAGTGAGACACTGGGTAGTGAGACACTGCTAGTGAGACACTGGGTAGTGAGACACTGGGTAGTGAGACACTGCTATTGAGACACTGGGTAGTGAGACACTGGGGTAGTGAGACACTGGATAGTGAGACAGTGGGTAGTGAGACACTGCTAGTGAGACACTGGGTAGTGAGACACTGGGTAGTGAGACACTGGGGTAGTGAGACACTGCTAGTGAGACACTGCTAGTGAGACACTGGGTAGTGAGACACAGGTAGTGAGACACTGGGGTAGTGAGATACTGGGTAGTGAGACACTGGGGTAGTGAGACACAGGTAGTGAGACACTGGGGTAGTGAGACTCTGGGTAGTGAGACACTGGGTAGTGAGACACTGGGTAGTGAGACACTGCTAGTGAGACACTGGGTAGTGAGACACTGGGTAGTGAGACACTGGGGTAGTGAGGCACTGGGGTAGTGAGACACTGGGTAGTGAGACACTTGGTAGTGAGACACTGGGGTAGTGAGACACAGGGTAGTGAGACACTGCTAGTGAGACACTTGGTAGTGAGACACTGCTATTGAGACACTGGGTAGTGAGACACTGGGTAGTGAGACACTGGGGTAGTGAGACACTGGGTAGTGAGACACTGGGAAGTGAGACACTGGGGTAGTGAGACACTGCTAGTGAGACACAGATAGTGAGACACTGGGTAGTGAGACACTGGGTAGTGAGACATTGGATAGTGACACACTGCTAGTGAGACACTGGGTAGTGAGACACTGGGTAATGAGACACAGGTAGTGAGACACTGGGTAGTGAGACACTGCTAGTGAGACACTGGGTAGTGAGACACTGCTATTGAGACACTGGGTAGTGAGACACTGGGTAGTGAGATACTGGGTAGTGAGACACTGCTAGTGAGACACTGGGTAGTGAGACACTGCTATTGAGACACTGGGTAGTTAGAAACTGGGTAGTGAGACACTGGGTAGTGAGACACTGCTAGTGAGACACTGGGTAGTGAGACACTGGGTAGTGAGACACTGCTATTGAGACACTGGGTAGTGAGACACTGGGGTAGTGAGACACTGGATAGTGAGACAGTGGGTAGTGAGACACTGCTAGTGAGACACTGGGTAGTGAGACACTGGGTAGTGAGACACTGGGGTAGTGAGACACTGCTAGTGAGACACTGCTAGTGAGACACTGGGTAGTGAGACACAGGTAGTGAGACACTGGGGTAGTGAGATACTGGGTAGTGAGACACTGGGGTAGTGAGACACAGGTAGTGAGACACTGGGGTAGTGAGACTCTGGGTAGTGAGACACTGGGTAGTGAGACACTGGGTAGTGAGACACTGCTAGTGAGACACTGGGTAGTGAGACACTGGGTAGTGAGACACTGGGGTAGTGAGGCACTGGGGTAGTGAGACACTGGGTAGTGAGACACTTGGTAGTGAGACACTGGGGTAGTGAGACACAGGGTAGTGAGACACTGCTAGTGAGACACTTGGTAGTGAGACACTGCTATTGAGACACTGGGTAGTGAGACACTGGGTAGTGAGACACTGGGGTAGTGAGACACTGGGTAGTGAGACACTGGGAAGTGAGACACTGGGGTAGTGAGACACTGCTAGTGAGACACAGATAGTGAGACACTGGGTAGTGAGACACTGGGTAGTGAGACATTGGATAGTGACACACTGCTAGTGAGACACTGGGTAGTGAGACACTGGGTAATGAGACACAGGTAGTGAGACACTGGGTAGTGAGACACTGCTAGTGAGACACTGGGTAGTGAGACACTGCTATTGAGACACTGGGTAGTGAGACACTGGGTAGTGAGATACTGGGTAGTGAGACACTGCTAGTGAGACACTGGGTAGTGAGACACTGCTATTGAGACACTGGGTAGTTAGAAACTGGGTAGTGAGACACTGGGTAGTGAGACACTGCTAGTGAGACACTGGGTAGTGAGACACTGGGTAGTGAGACACTGCTATTGAGACACTGGGTAGTGAGACACTGGGGTAGTGAGACACTGGATAGTGAGACAGTGGGTAGTGAGACACTGCTAGTGAGACACTGGGTAGTGAGACACTGGGTAGTGAGACACTGGGGTAGTGAGACACTGCTAGTGAGACACTGCTAGTGAGACACTGGGTAGTGAGACACAGGTAGTGAGACACTGGGGTAGTGAGATACTGGGTAGTGAGACACTGGGGTAGTGAGACACAGGTAGTGAGACACTGGGGTAGTGAGACTCTGGGTAGTGAGACACTGGGTAGTGACACACTGGGTAGTGACACACTGCGTAGTGAGACACTGCTAGTGAGACACTGGGTAGTGAGACACTGGGTAGTGAGACACTGGTAGTGAGACACTGGGGTAGTGAGACACTGGGTAGTGAGACACTGGGTAGTGAGACACAGGTAGTGAGACACAGGGGTAGTGAGACACTGCTTGAGAGACGCTGGGTAGTGAGACACTGGGTAGTTAGACACTGGGTAGTGAGACACGGCGTAGTGAGACACTGGGTAGTGCGACACTGGGTAGTGAGACACTGCTAGTGAGACACTGGGTAGTGCGATACTGGGTAGTCAGACACTGCTAGTGAGACACTGGGTAGTGAGACACTGGGTAGTGAGACATTGCTAGTGAGACACTGGGTAGTGAGACACTGCTAGTGAGACACTGGGTAGTGATACACTGGGTAGTGAGACGCTGGGTAGTGAGACACTGGTAGTGAGACACTGGGTAGTGAGACACTGGGTAATGAGGCCCTGGTAGTGAGACACTGGGTAGTGAGACACTGGGTAGTGAGACACTGGTAGTGAGACACTGGGTAGTGAGACACTGGGTAGTGAGACACTGGGTAGTGAGACACTGGGTAGTGAGGCACTGGTAGTGAGACACTGGGTAGTGAGACACTGGGTAGTGAGACACTGGGTAGTGAGACACAGGTAGTCAGACACTGGGGTAGTGAGACACTGCTAGTGAGACACTGGTTAGTGAGACACTGGGTAGTGAGACACTGGGTAGTGAGACACTCGGTAGTGAGACACTTTGGCAGTGAGACACTGGGTAGTGAGACACTGGGTAGTGAGACACTGGTAGTGGGACACTGCTATTGAGACACTGGGTAGTGAGACACTGCTAGTGAGACACTGGGTAGTGAGACTCTGGGTAGTGAGACACTGGGTAGTGAGACACTGGGGTAGTGAGGCACAGGGTAGTGAGACACTGCTAGTGAGACATTTGGTAGTGAGACACTGGGTAGTGAGACACTGGATAGTGAGACACTGGGTAGTGAGACACTGGGGTAGTGAGACACTGGGGGTAGTGAGACACTGGGTAGTGAGACACTGGGTAGTGAGACACTGCTAGTGAGACACTGGGTAGTGAGACACTGCTAGTGAGACACTGGCTAGTGAGACTCTGGGTAGTGAGACGCTGGGTAGTGAGACACTGGGTAGTGAGACACTGGGTAGTGAGACACTGCTAGTGAGACACTGGGTAGTGAGACACTGGGTAGTGAGACACTGGGGTAGTGAGGCACTGGGGTAGTGAGACACTGGGTAGTGAGACACTTGGTAGTGAGACACTGGGGTAGTGAGACACAGGGTAGTGAGACACTGCTAGTGAGACACTTGGTAGTGAGACACTGCTATTGAGACACTGGGTAGTGAGACACTGGGTAGTGAGACACTGGGGTAGTGAGACACTGGGTAGTGAGACACTGGGAAGTGAGACACTGGGGTAGTGAGACACTGCTAGTGAGACACAGATAGTGAGACACTGGGTAGTGAGACACTGGGTAGTGAGACATTGGATAGTGACACACTGCTAGTGAGACACTGGGTAGTGAGACACTGGGTAATGAGACACAGGTATTGAGACACTGGGTAGTGAGACACTGCTAGTGAGACACTGGGTAGTGAGACACTGCTATTGAGACACTGGGTAGTGAGACACTGGGTAGTGAGATACTGGGTAGTGAGACACTGCTAGTGAGACACTGGGTAGTGAGACACTGCTACTGAGACACTGGGTAGTTAGAAACTGGGTAGTGAGACACTGGGTAGTGAGACACTGCTAGTGAGACACTGGGTAGTGAGACACTGGGTAGTGAGACACTGCTATTGAGACACTGGGTAGTGAGACACTGGGGTAGTGAGACACTGGATAGTGAGACAGTGGGTAGTGAGACACTACTAGTGAGACACTGGGTAGTGAGACACTGGGTAGTGAGACACTGGGGTAGTGAGACACTGCTAGTGAGACACTGCTAGTGAGACACTGGGTAGTGAGACACAGGTAGTGAGACACTGGGGTAGTGAGACACTGGGTAGTGAGACACTGGGGTAGTGAGACACAGGTAGTGAGACACTGGGGTAGTGAGACACTGGGTAGTGAGACACTGGGTAGTGAGACACTGCTCGTGAGACGCTGGGTAGTGAGACACTGGGTAGTGAGACACAGATAGTGAGACACTGGGGTAGTGAGACACTGGGTAGTGAGACACTGGGTAGTGAGACACTGTTAGTGAGAAACTGGTAGTGAGACACTGGGTAGTGAGACACTGGGTAGTGAGACACTGGGTAGTGAGACACTCGGTAGTGAGACACTGGGTAGTGATACACCGGGTAGTGAGACGCTGGGTTGTGAGACACTGGTAGTGGGACACTGGGTAGTGAGACACTGGGTAGTGAGACACTGGGTAGTGAGACACAGGTAGTGAGACACAGGGGTAGTGAGACACTGCTTGAAAGACACTGGGTAGTGAGACACTGCTAGTGAGACACTGGGTAGTGAGAAACTGGTAGTGAGACACTGGGTAGTGAGACACTGGTAGTGGGACACTGCTTGTGAGACACTGTGTAGTGAGACACTGGTAATGGGACACTGCTTGTGAGACACTGGGTAGTGAGACACTGGGTAGTGAGACACTGGTAGTGAGACACTGGGGTAGTGAGACACTGGGTAGTGAGACACTGGGTAGTGAGAAACTGGGTAGTGAGACACTGGTAGTGGGACACTGCTTGTGAGACACTGGGTAGTGAGACACTGGTAGTGGGACACTGCTTGTGAGACACTGGGTAGTGAGACACTGGGTAGTGAGACACTGCTAGTAAGACAATGGGTAGTGAGACTCTGGGTAGTGAGACACTGGGTAGTGACACACTGGGTAGTGACACACTGCGTAGTGAGACACTGCTAGTGAGACACTGGGTAGTGAGACACTGCTAGTGAGACACTGGGTAGTGAGACTCTGGGTAGTCAGACGCTGGGTAGTGAGACACTGGGTAGTGAGACACTGCTAGTGAGACACTGGGTAGTGAGACACTGCTAGTGAAACACTGGGTTGTGAGATACTGTGTAGTGAGACACTTGGTAGTGAGACACTGGGTAGTGAGACACTGCTAGTGAGACACTGGGGTAGTGAGACACTGGGTAGTGTGACACTGGGGTAGTGAGACACTGCTAGTGAGACACAGGTAGTGAGACACTGGGTAGTGAGACACTGGGTAGTGAGACACTGGGTAGTGACACACTGCTAGTGAGACACTGGGTAGTGAGACACTAGGTAGTGAGACACAGGTAGTGAGACACTGGGTAGTGAGACACTGCTAGTGAGACACAGGTAGTGAGACACTGGGTAGTGAGACACTGGGTAGTGAGACACTGCTAGTGAGACACTGGGTAGTGAGACGCTTGGTAGTGATACACTGGGTAGTGAGACACTGGTAGTGAGACACTGCTAGTGAGACACTGGGTAGTGAGACACTGGGTAGTGAGACACTCCTAGTGAGACACTGGGTAGTGAGACACTGCTAGTGAGACACTGGGATAGTGAGACGCTGGGTAGTGAGATGCTGGGTAGTGAGACACTGGGTAGTGAGACACTGCTACTGAGACACTGGGTAGTGACAAACTGGGTAGTGAGACACTGGGTAGTGAGACACTGCTAGTGAGACACTGGGTAGTGAGACACTGGGTAGTGAGACACTGGGTAGTGAAACACTGGGGTAGTGAGACGCTGGGTAGTCAGACACTGGGTAGTGAGACACTGGGTAGTGACACACTGGGTAGTGAGACACTGCTAGTGAGACACTGAGTAGTGTGACACTGGGTAGTGAGACACTGCTAGTGAGACACTGGGTAGTGAGACACTGCTAGTGAGACGCTGGGTAGTGAGACGCTGGGTAGTGAGACACTGGGTAGTGAGACACTGGTTAGTGAGACACTGCTAGTGAGACACTTGGGTAGTGAGACGCTTGGTAGTGAGACACTGCTAGTGAGACACTGGTTAGTGAGACACTGCTAGTGAGACACTGGGTAGTGAGACACTGCTAGTGAGACACTGGATAGTGAGACACTGGGTAGTGAGACTCTGCTAGTGAGACACTGGGTAGTGAGACACTGCTAGTGAGACACTGGGATAGTGAGACGCTGGGTAGTGAGACGCTGGGTAGTGAGACACTGGGTAGTGAGACACTGCTACTGAGACACTGGGTTGTGATAAACTGGGTAGTGAGACACTGGGTAGTGAAACACTGGGTAGTGAGACACTGGGTAGTGAGACACTGAGTAGTGAGACACTGCTAGTGAGACACTGGGTAGTGAAACACTGGGGTAGTGAGACACTG
This sequence comes from Petromyzon marinus, assembly GCF_048934315.1. Taxonomy (NCBI): domain Eukaryota; kingdom Metazoa; phylum Chordata; class Hyperoartia; order Petromyzontiformes; family Petromyzontidae; genus Petromyzon; species Petromyzon marinus. The sequence goes on along the minus strand of NW_027423069.1, from coordinate 2,777,229 downwards.
GGTAGTGAGACACTGGGTAGTGAGACACTGGGTGGTGAGACACTGGGTAGTGACACACTGGGTAGTGAGACACTGCTAGTGTGACACTGGGTAGTGAGACACTGGGTAGTGACACACTGGGTAGTGACACACTGGGTAGTGAGACACTGCTAGTGTGACACTGGGTAGTGAGACACTGGGTAGTGAGACACTGTGTAGTGAGACACTGCTAGTGAGACACTGAGTAGTGAGACACTGGGTAGTGAGACACTGGGTAGTGAGACACCGGGGTAGTGAGACACAGGTAGTGAGACACTGTGGAGTGGGACACTGGGTAGGGAGACACTGCTAGTGAGACACTGCTAGTGAGACATTGGGGTAGTGAGACACTGTGTAGTTAGACACTGGGTAGTGAGACGCTGGGTAGTGAGACACTGGTAGTGAGACACTGGGTTGTGAGACACTGGGTAGTGAGACACTGCTAGTGAGACATTGGGGTAGTGAGACACTGTGTAGTTAGACACTGGGTAGTGAGACACTGGGGAGTGAGACACTGGGTAGGGAGACACTGCTAGTGAGACACTGCTAGTGAGACATTGGGGTAGTGAGACACTGTGTAGTTAGACACTGGGTAGTGAGACGCTGGGTAGTGAGACACTAGTAGTGAGACACTGGGTTGTGAGACACTGGGTAGTGAGACACTGCTAGTGAGACATTGGGGTAGTGAGACACTGTGTAGTGAGACACTGGGTAGTGAGACACTGGGTAGTGAGACACTGCTATTGAGACACTGGGTAGCGAGACGCTGGGTTGTGAGACACTGGTAGTGAGACACTGGGTAGTGAGACACTGGTAGTGCGACACTGCTTGTGAGACACTGGGTAGTGAGACACTGGGTAGTGAGACACTCGTAGTGAGACACTGGTAGCGAGACACTGCGTAGTGAGACAGTGGGTAGTGAGACACTGGGTAGTGAGACACTGGGGTAGTGAGACACTGGGTAGTGAGACACTGGGTAGTGAGACACTGGGTAGTGAAACACTGGGTAGTGAGACACTGGTAGTGGGACACTGCTTGTGAGACACTGGGTAATGAGACACTGGGTAGTGAGGCACTTGGGTAGTGAGACACTGGGGTAGTGAGATACTGGGTAGTGAGACACTGCTTGTGAGACGCTGGGTAGTGAGACACTGGGTAGTGAGACACTGTTAGTGAGAAACTGGTAGTGAGACACTGGGTAGTGAGACGACACTGGTAGTTAGACACTGGGTAGTGAGACACTTGAGTAGTGAGACACTTGAGTAGTGAGACACTGGGTAGTGAGACACTGGGTAGTGAGACACTGGGTAGTGAGACACTGGTAGTGGGACACTGGGTAGTGAGACACTGGTAGTGGGACACTGGGTAGTGAGACGCTGGGTAGTGAGACACTTGAGTAGTGAGACACTGGGTAGTGAGACACTGGGTAGTGAGACACTGGTAGTGGGACACTGGGTAGTGAGACACTGGGTAGTGAGACACTGGGTAGTGAGACACTTGAGTAGTGAGACACTGGGTAGTGATACACAGGGGTAGTGAGACACTGGGTAGTGAGACACTTGGGCAGTGAGACACTGGGTAGTGAGACACTGGGTAGTGAGACACTGGTAGTGGGACACTGGGTAGTGAGACACTCGGTAGTGAGACACTGGGTAGTGAGACACTGGTAGTGAGACACTGGGGTAGTGAGACACTGGGTAGTGAGACACTGGGTAGTGAGACACTGGGTACTGAGACACTGGGTAGTGAGACACTGGGTAGTGAGACACTGGGTAGTGAGATTTTGGGTAGTGAGACACTGGGTAGTGAGACACTGGGTAGTGAGACACTTGGGTAGTGAGACACTGGGGTAGTGAGACACTGGGTAGTGAGACACTGGGTAGTGAGACACTGGTTAGTGAGACACTGGGGTAGTGAGACACAGGTAGTGAGACACTGGGGTAGTGAGAAACTGGTAGTGAGACGCTGGGTAGTGAGACACTGGGTAGTGAGACACAGGTAGTGAGACACTGGGGTAGTGAGACACTGGGTAGTGAGACACTGGGTAGTGAGACACTGTTAGTGAGAAACTGGTAGTGAGACACTGGGTAGTGAGACGACACTGGGTAGTGAGACACTGGGTAGTGATACACTGGTAGTGGGACAATTAGTAGTGAGACACTCGGTAGTGAGACACTGGTAGTGGGACACTGGGTAGTGAGACACTCGGTAGTGAGACACTGGTAGTGGGACACTGCTTGTGAGACACTGGGTAGTGAGACACTGGGTAGTGAGACAGTGGGTAGTGAGACACTGGGTAGCGAGACACTGGGGTAGTGAGACACTGCTAGTGAGACACTGGTTAGTGAGACACTGGTAGTGGGACACTGGGTAGTGAGACACTCGGTAGTGAGACACTGGGTAGTGAGACACTGGTAGTGAGACACTGGGGTAGTGAGACACTGCTAGTCAGACACTGGGGTAGTGAGACACTGGGTAGTGAGACACTGGGGTAGTGAGACACTGGGTAGTGAGACACTGGGGTAGTGAGACACTGGGTAGTTAGACACTGGGTAGTGAGACACTGGGTAGTGAGACACTGGGGTAGTGAGACACTGGGTAGTGAGACACTGGGTAGTGTGACACTGGGGTAGTGAGACACTGCTAGTGAGACACAGGTAGTGAGACACTGGGTAGTGACACACTGGGTAGTGAGACACTGGGTAGTGACACACTGCTAGTGAGACACTGGGTAGTGAGACACTAGATAGTGAGACACAGGTAGTGAGACATTGCTAGTGAGACACTGAGTAGTGAGACACTGCTAGTGAGACACTGGGGTAGTGAGACACTGGGTAGTGAGACACTGGTAGTGAGACACTGCTAGTGAGACACTGGGGTAGTGAGACGCTTGGTAGTGAGACACTGGGTAGTGAGACACTGGTAGTGAGACACTGCTAGTGAGACACTGGGTAGTGAGACACTGGGTAGTGAGACACTGGGTAGTGAGACACTGCTAGTGAGACACTGGGATAGTGAGACGCTGGGTAGTGAGATGCTGGGTAGTGAGACACTGCTAGTGAGACACTGGGTAGTGAGAAACTGGTAGTGGGACACTGGGTAGTGAGACACTCGGTAGTGAGACACTGGGTAGTGATACACCGGGTAGCGAGACGCTGGGTTGTGAGACACTGGTAGTGAGACACTGGGTAGTGAGACACTGGTAGTGGGACACTGCTTGTGAGACACTGGGTAGTGAGACACTGGGTAGTGAGACACTCGTAGTGAGACACTGGTAGCGAGACACTGGGTAGTGAGACAGTGGGTAGTGAGACACTGGGTAGTGAGACACTGGGGTAGTGAGACACTGGGTAGTGAGACAGTGGGTAGTGAGACACTGAGTAGTGAGACACTGCTAGTGAGACACTGGGGTAGTGAGACACTGGGTAGTGAGACACTGGTAGTGAGACACTGCTAGTGAGACACTGGGGTAGTGAGACGCTTGGTAGTGAGACACTGGGTAGTGAGACACTGGTAGTGAGACACTGCTAGTGAGACACTGGGTAGTGAGACACTGGGTAGTGAGACACTGGGTAGTGAGACACTGCTAGTGAGACACTGGGATAGTGAGACGCTGGGTAGTGAGATGCTGGGTAGTGAGACACTGCTAGTGAGACACTGGGTAGTGAGAAACTGGTAGTGGGACACTGGGAAGTGAGACACTCGGTAGTGAGACACTGGGTAGTGATACACCGGGTAGCGAGACGCTGGGTTGTGAGACACTGGTAGTGAGACACTGGGTAGTGAGACACTGGTAGTGGGACACTGCTTGTGAGACACTGGGTAGTGAGACACTGGGTAGTGAGACACTCGTAGTGAGACACTGGTAGCGAGACACTGCGTAGTGAGACAGTGGGTAGTGAGACACTGGGCAGTGAGACACTGGGGTAGTGAGACACTGGGTAGTGAGACACTGGGTAGTGAGACACTGGGTAGTGAGACACTGGTAGTGAGACACTGGGTAGTGAGACACTTGGTAGTGAGACACTGGTAGTGGGACACTGCTTGTGAGACACTGGGTAATGAGACACTGGGTAGTGAGGCACTTGGGTAGTGAGACACTGGGGTAGTGAGACACTGGGTAGTGAGACACTGCTTGTGAGACGCTGGGTAGTGAGACACTGGGTAGTGAGGCACTTGGGTAGTGAGACACTGGGGTAGTGAGACACTGGGTAGTGAGACACTGCTTGTGAGACGCTGGGTAGTGAGACACTGGTAGTGGGACACTGGGTAGTGAGACGCTGGGTAGTGAGACACTTGAGTAGTGAGACACTGGGTAGTGAGACACTGGGTAGTGAGACACTGGGTAGTGAGACACTGGTAGTGGGACACTGGGTAGTGAGACACTGGTAGTGGGACACTGGGTAGTGAGACGCTGGGTAGTGAGACACTTGAGTAGTGAGACACTGGGTAGTGAGACACTGGGTAGTGAGACACTGGTAGTGGGACACTGGGTAGTGAGACACTGGGTAGTGAGACACTGGGTAGTGAGAAACAGGGGTAGTGAGACACTGGGTAGTGAGACACTTGGGCAGTGAGACACTGGGTAGTGAGACACTGGGTAGTGAGACACTGGTAGTGGGACACTGGGTAGTGAGACACTCGGTAGTGAGACACTGGGTAGTGAGACACTGGTAGTGAGACACTGGGGTAGTGAGACACTGGGTAGTGAGACACTGGGTAGTGAGACACTGGGTACTGAGACACTGGGTAGTGAGACACTGGGTAGTGAGACACTGGATAGTGAGATTTTGGGTAGTGAGACTCTGGGTAGTGAGACGCTGGGTAGTGAGACACTGGGTAGTGAGACACTGGGTAGTGAGACTCTGCTAGTGAGACACTGGGTAGTGAGACACTGCTAGTGAGACACTGGGATAGTGAGACGCTGGGTAGTGAGACGCTGGGTAGTGAGACACTGGGTAGTGAGACACTGCTACTGAGACACTGGGTTGTGATAAACTGGGTAGTGAGACACTGGGTAGTGAAACACTGGGTAGTGAGACACTGGGTAGTGAGACACTGAGTAGTGAGACACTGCTAGTGAGACACTGGGTAGTGAAACACTGGGGTAGTGAGACACTGGGTAGTGAGACACTGGGTAGTGAGACACTGGGTGGTGAGACACTGGGTAGTGACACACTGGGTAGTGAGACACTGCTAGTGTGACACTGGGTAGTGAGACACTGGGTAGTGACACACTGGGTAGTGACACACTGGGTAGTGAGACACTGCTAGTGTGACACTGGGTAGTGAGACACTGGGTAGTGAGACACTGTGTAGTGAGACACTGCTAGTGAGACACTGAGTAGTGAGACACTGGGTAGTGAGACACTGGGTAGTGAGACACCGGGGTAGTGAGACACAGGTAGTGAGACACTGTGGAGTGGGACACTGGGTAGGGAGACACTGCTAGTGAGACACTGCTAGTGAGACATTGGGGTAGTGAGACACTGTGTAGTTAGACACTGGGTAGTGAGACGCTGGGTAGTGAGACACTGGTAGTGAGACACTGGGTTGTGAGACACTGGGTAGTGAGACACTGCTAGTGAGACATTGGGGTAGTGAGACACTGTGTAGTTAGACACTGGGTAGTGAGACACTGGGGAGTGAGACACTGGGTAGGGAGACACTGCTAGTGAGACACTGCTAGTGAGACATTGGGGTAGTGAGACACTGTGTAGTTAGACACTGGGTAGTGAGACGCTGGGTAGTGAGACACTAGTAGTGAGACACTGGGTTGTGAGACACTGGGTAGTGAGACACTGCTAGTGAGACATTGGGGTAGTGAGACACTGTGTAGTGAGACACTGGGTAGTGAGACACTGGGTAGTGAGACACTGCTATTGAGACACTGGGTAGCGAGACGCTGGGTTGTGAGACACTGGTAGTGAGACACTGGGTAGTGAGACACTGGTAGTGCGACACTGCTTGTGAGACACTGGGTAGTGAGACACTGGGTAGTGAGACACTCGTAGTGAGACACTGGTAGCGAGACACTGCGTAGTGAGACAGTGGGTAGTGAGACACTGGGTAGTGAGACACTGGGGTAGTGAGACACTGGGTAGTGAGACACTGGGTAGTGAGACACTGGGTAGTGAAACACTGGGTAGTGAGACACTGGTAGTGGGACACTGCTTGTGAGACACTGGGTAATGAGACACTGGGTAGTGAGGCACTTGGGTAGTGAGACACTGGGGTAGTGAGATACTGGGTAGTGAGACACTGCTTGTGAGACGCTGGGTAGTGAGACACTGGGTAGTGAGACACTGTTAGTGAGAAACTGGTAGTGAGACACTGGGTAGTGAGACGACACTGGTAGTTAGACACTGGGTAGTGAGACACTTGAGTAGTGAGACACTTGAGTAGTGAGACACTGGGTAGTGAGACACTGGGTAGTGAGACACTGGGTAGTGAGACACTGGTAGTGGGACACTGGGTAGTGAGACACTGGTAGTGGGACACTGGGTAGTGAGACGCTGGGTAGTGAGACACTTGAGTAGTGAGACACTGGGTAGTGAGACACTGGGTAGTGAGACACTGGTAGTGGGACACTGGGTAGTGAGACACTGGGTAGTGAGACACTGGGTAGTGAGACACTTGAGTAGTGAGACACTGGGTAGTGATACACAGGGGTAGTGAGACACTGGGTAGTGAGACACTTGGGCAGTGAGACACTGGGTAGTGAGACACTGGGTAGTGAGACACTGGTAGTGGGACACTGGGTAGTGAGACACTCGGTAGTGAGACACTGGGTAGTGAGACACTGGTAGTGAGACACTGGGGTAGTGAGACACTGGGTAGTGAGACACTGGGTAGTGAGACACTGGGTACTGAGACACTGGGTAGTGAGACACTGGGTAGTGAGACACTGGGTAGTGAGATTTTGGGTAGTGAGACACTGGGTAGTGAGACACTGGGTAGTGAGACACTTGGGTAGTGAGACACTGGGGTAGTGAGACACTGGGTAGTGAGACACTGGGTAGTGAGACACTGGTTAGTGAGACACTGGGGTAGTGAGACACAGGTAGTGAGACACTGGGGTAGTGAGAAACTGGTAGTGAGACGCTGGGTAGTGAGACACTGGGTAGTGAGACACAGGTAGTGAGACACTGGGGTAGTGAGACACTGGGTAGTGAGACACTGGGTAGTGAGACACTGTTAGTGAGAAACTGGTAGTGAGACACTGGGTAGTGAGACGACACTGGGTAGTGAGACACTGGGTAGTGATACACTGGTAGTGGGACAATTAGTAGTGAGACACTCGGTAGTGAGACACTGGTAGTGGGACACTGGGTAGTGAGACACTCGGTAGTGAGACACTGGTAGTGGGACACTGCTTGTGAGACACTGGGTAGTGAGACACTGGGTAGTGAGACAGTGGGTAGTGAGACACTGGGTAGCGAGACACTGGGGTAGTGAGACACTGCTAGTGAGACACTGGTTAGTGAGACACTGGTAGTGGGACACTGGGTAGTGAGACACTCGGTAGTGAGACACTGGGTAGTGAGACACTGGTAGTGAGACACTGGGGTAGTGAGACACTGCTAGTCAGACACTGGGGTAGTGAGACACTGGGTAGTGAGACACTGGGGTAGTGAGACACTGGGTAGTGAGACACTGGGGTAGTGAGACACTGGGTAGTTAGACACTGGGTAGTGAGACACTGGGTAGTGAGACACTGGGGTAGTGAGACACTGGGTAGTGAGACACTGGGTAGTGTGACACTGGGGTAGTGAGACACTGCTAGTGAGACACAGGTAGTGAGACACTGGGTAGTGACACACTGGGTAGTGAGACACTGGGTAGTGACACACTGCTAGTGAGACACTGGGTAGTGAGACACTAGATAGTGAGACACAGGTAGTGAGACATTGCTAGTGAGACACTGAGTAGTGAGACACTGCTAGTGAGACACTGGGGTAGTGAGACACTGGGTAGTGAGACACTGGTAGTGAGACACTGCTAGTGAGACACTGGGGTAGTGAGACGCTTGGTAGTGAGACACTGGGTAGTGAGACACTGGTAGTGAGACACTGCTAGTGAGACACTGGGTAGTGAGACACTGGGTAGTGAGACACTGGGTAGTGAGACACTGCTAGTGAGACACTGGGATAGTGAGACGCTGGGTAGTGAGATGCTGGGTAGTGAGACACTGCTAGTGAGACACTGGGTAGTGAGAAACTGGTAGTGGGACACTGGGTAGTGAGACACTCGGTAGTGAGACACTGGGTAGTGATACACCGGGTAGCGAGACGCTGGGTTGTGAGACACTGGTAGTGAGACACTGGGTAGTGAGACACTGGTAGTGGGACACTGCTTGTGAGACACTGGGTAGTGAGACACTGGGTAGTGAGACACTCGTAGTGAGACACTGGTAGCGAGACACTGGGTAGTGAGACAGTGGGTAGTGAGACACTGGGTAGTGAGACACTGGGGTAGTGAGACACTGGGTAGTGAGACAGTGGGTAGTGAGACACTGAGTAGTGAGACACTGCTAGTGAGACACTGGGGTAGTGAGACACTGGGTAGTGAGACACTGGTAGTGAGACACTGCTAGTGAGACACTGGGGTAGTGAGACGCTTGGTAGTGAGACACTGGGTAGTGAGACACTGGTAGTGAGACACTGCTAGTGAGACACTGGGTAGTGAGACACTGGGTAGTGAGACACTGGGTAGTGAGACACTGCTAGTGAGACACTGGGATAGTGAGACGCTGGGTAGTGAGATGCTGGGTAGTGAGACACTGCTAGTGAGACACTGGGTAGTGAGAAACTGGTAGTGGGACACTGGGAAGTGAGACACTCGGTAGTGAGACACTGGGTAGTGATACACCGGGTAGCGAGACGCTGGGTTGTGAGACACTGGTAGTGAGACACTGGGTAGTGAGACACTGGTAGTGGGACACTGCTTGTGAGACACTGGGTAGTGAGACACTGGGTAGTGAGACACTCGTAGTGAGACACTGGTAGCGAGACACTGCGTAGTGAGACAGTGGGTAGTGAGACACTGGGCAGTGAGACACTGGGGTAGTGAGACACTGGGTAGTGAGACACTGGGTAGTGAGACACTGGGTAGTGAGACACTGGTAGTGAGACACTGGGTAGTGAGACACTTGGTAGTGAGACACTGGTAGTGGGACACTGCTTGTGAGACACTGGGTAATGAGACACTGGGTAGTGAGGCACTTGGGTAGTGAGACACTGGGGTAGTGAGACACTGGGTAGTGAGACACTGCTTGTGAGACGCTGGGTAGTGAGACACTGGGTAGTGAGGCACTTGGGTAGTGAGACACTGGGGTAGTGAGACACTGGGTAGTGAGACACTGCTTGTGAGACGCTGGGTAGTGAGACACTGGTAGTGGGACACTGGGTAGTGAGACGCTGGGTAGTGAGACACTTGAGTAGTGAGACACTGGGTAGTGAGACACTGGGTAGTGAGACACTGGGTAGTGAGACACTGGTAGTGGGACACTGGGTAGTGAGACACTGGTAGTGGGACACTGGGTAGTGAGACGCTGGGTAGTGAGACACTTGAGTAGTGAGACACTGGGTAGTGAGACACTGGGTAGTGAGACACTGGTAGTGGGACACTGGGTAGTGAGACACTGGGTAGTGAGACACTGGGTAGTGAGAAACAGGGGTAGTGAGACACTGGGTAGTGAGACACTTGGGCAGTGAGACACTGGGTAGTGAGACACTGGGTAGTGAGACACTGGTAGTGGGACACTGGGTAGTGAGACACTCGGTAGTGAGACACTGGGTAGTGAGACACTGGTAGTGAGACACTGGGGTAGTGAGACACTGGGTAGTGAGACACTGGGTAGTGAGACACTGGGTACTGAGACACTGGGTAGTGAGACACTGGGTAGTGAGACACTGGATAGTGAGATTTTGGGTAGTGAGACACTGGGTAGTGAGACACTGGGTAGTGAGACACTTGGGTAGTGAGACACTGGGGTAGTGAGACACTGGGTAGTGAGACACTGGGTAGTGAGACACTGGTAGTGAGACACTGGGTAGTGAGACACTGGGTAGTGAGACACTGGGGTAGTGAGACACAGGTAGTGAGACACTGGGGTAGTGAGAAACTGGTAGTGAGATGCTGGGTAGTGATACACTGGGTAGTGAGACACAGGTAGTGAGACACTGGGGTAGTGAGACACTGGGTAGTGAGACACTGGGTAGTGAGACACTGTTAGTGAGAAACTGGTAGTGAGACACTGGGTAGTGAGACGACACTGGGTAGTGAGACACTGGGTAGTGAGACACTGGTAGTGGGACACTGGGTAGTGAGACACTCGGTAGTGAGACACTGGTAGTGGGACACTGGGTAGTGAGACACTCGGTAGTGAGACACTGGTAGTGGGACACTGCTTGTGAGACACTGGGTAGTGAGACACTGGGTAGCGAGACACTGGGGTAGTGAGACACTGCTAGTGAGACACTGGTTAGTGAGACACTGGTAGTGGGACACTGGGTAGTGAGACACTCGGTAGTGAGACACTGGGTAGTGAGACACTGGTAGTGAGACACTGGGGTAGTGAGACACTGCTAGTCAGACACTGGGGTAGTGAGACACTGGGTAGTGAGACACTGGGGTAGTGAGACACTGGGTAGTGAGACACTGGGGTAGTGAGACACTGGGTAGTGAGACACTGAGTAGTGAGACACTGGGCAGTGAGACACTGGGTAGTGAGACACTGGGGTAGTGAGACACTGGGTAGTGAGACACTGGGTAGTGTGACACTGGGGTAGTGAGACACTGCTAGTGAGACACAGGTAGTGAGACACTGGGTAGTGAGACACTGGGTAGTGAGACACTGGGTAGTGACACACTGCTAGTGAGACACTGGGTAGTGAGACACTAGGTAGTGAGACACAGGTAGTGAGACATTGCTAGTGAGACACTGAGTAGTGAGACACTGGGTAGTGAGACACTGGGTAGTGAGACACTGGTAGTGGGACACTGGGTAGTGAGACACTGGTAGTGGGACACTGGGTAGTGAGACGCTGGGTAGTGAGACACTTGAGTAGTGAGACACTGGGTAGTGAGACACTGGGTAGTGAGACACTGGTAGTGGGACACTGGGTAGTGAGACTCTGGGTAGTGAGACACTGGGTAGTGAGACACTGGGTAGTGAGAAACAGGGGTAGTGAGACACTGGGTAGTGAGACACTTGGGCAGTGAGACACTGGGTAGTGAGACACTGGGTAGTGAAACACTGGTAGTGGGACACTGGGTAGTGAGACACTCGGTAGTGAGACACTGGGTAGTGAGACACTGGTAGTGAGACACTGGGGTAGTGAGACACTGGGTAGTGAGACACTGGGTAGTGAGACACTGGGTACTGAGACACTGGGTAGTGAGACACTGGGTAGTGAGACACTGGATAGTGAGATTTTGGGTAGTGAGACACTGGGTAGTGAGACACTGGGTAGTGAGACACTTGGGTAGTGAGACACTGGGGTAGTGAGACACTGGGTAGTGAGACACTGGGTAGTGAGACACTGGTAGTGAGACACTGGGTAGTGAGACACTGGGTAGTGAGACACTGGGGTAGTGAGACACAGGTAGTGAGACACTGGGGTAGTGAGAAACTGGTAGTGAGACGCTGGGTAGTGATACACTGGGTAGTGAGACACAGGTAGTGAGACACTGGGGTAGTGAGACACTGGGTAGTGAGACACTGGGTAGTGAGACACTGTTAGTGAGAAACTGGTAGTGAGACACTGGGTAGTGAGACGACACTGGGTAGTGAGACACTGGGTAGTGAGACACTGGTAGTGGGACACTGGGTAGTGAGACACTCGGTAGTGAGACACTGGTAGTGGGACACTGGGTAGTGAGACACTCGGTAGTGAGACACTGGTAGTGGGACACTGCTTGTGAGACACTGGGTAGTGAGACACTGGGTAGTGAGACACTGGGTAGCGAGACACTGGGGTAGTGAGACACTGCTAGTGAGACACTGGTTAGTGAGACACTGGTAGTGGGACACTGGGTAGTGAGACACTCGGTAGTGAGACACTGGGTAGTGAGACACTGGTAGTGAGACACTGGGGTAGTGAGACACTGCTAGTCAGACACTGGGGTAGTGAGACACTGGGTAGTGAGACACTGGGGTAGTGAGACACTGGGTAGTGAGACACTGGGGTAGTGAGACACTGGGTAGTGAGACACTGAGTAGTGAGACACTGGGCAGTGAGACACTGGGTAGTGAGACACTGGGGTAGTGAGACACTGGGTAGTGAGACACTGGGTAGTGTGACACTGGGGTAGTGAGACACTGCTAGTGAGACACAGGTAGTGAGACACTGGGTAGTGAGACACTGGGTAGTGAGACACTGGGTAGTGACACACTGCTAGTGAGACACTGGGTAGTGAGACACTAGGTAGTGAGACACAGGTAGTGAGACATTGCTAGTGAGACACTGAGTAGTGAGACACTGCTAGTGAGACACTGGGGTAGTGAGACACTGGGTAGTGAGACACTGGTAGTGAGACACTGCTAGTGAGACACTGGGGTAGTGAGACGCTTGGTAGTGAGACACTGGGTAGTGAGACACTGGTAGTGAGACACTGCTAGTGAGACACTGGGTAGTGAGACACTGGGTAGTGAGACACTGGGTAGTGAGACACTCCTAGTGAGACACTGGGTAGTGAGACACTGCTAGTGAGACACTGGGATAGTGAGACGCTGGGTAGTGAGATGCTGGGTAGTGAGACATTGCTAGTGAGACACTGGGTAGTGAGAAACTGGGTAGTGAGACACTGCTAGTGAGACATTGGGTTGTGAGACACTGGGTAGTGAGACACTGGGGTAGTGAGACACTGGGTAGTGACACACTGGGTAGTGAGACACTGGGTAGTGAGACACCGGTAGTGAGACACTGGGTAGCGAGACGCTGGGTAGTGAGACGCTGGGTAGTGAGACACTGGGTAGTGAGACACTCGTAGTGAGACACTGGTAGCGAGACACTGGGTAGTGAGACAGTGGGTAGTGAGACACTGGGTAGTGAGACACTGGGGTAGTGAGACACTGGGTAGTGAGACACTGGGGTAGTGAGACACTGGGTAGTGACACAGTGGGTAGTGAGACACTGGGTAGTGAGACACTGGTAGTGGGACACTGGGTAGTGAGACACAGGGGTAGTGAGACACTGGGTAGTGAGACACTTGGGCAGTGAGACACTGGGTAGTGAGACACTGGGTAGTGAGACACTGGTAGTGGGACACTGGGTAGTGAGACACTCGGTAGTGAGACACTGGGTAGTGAGACACTGGTAGTGAGACACTGGGGTAGTGAGACACTGGGTAGTGAGACACTGGGTAGTGAGACACTGGGTACTGAGACACTGGGTAGTGAGACACTGGGTAGTGAGACACTGGATAGTGAGATTTTGGGTAGTGAGACACTGGGTAGTGAGACACTGGGTAGTGAGACACTTGGGTAGTGAGACACTGGGGTAGTGAGACACTGGGTAGTGAGACACTGGGTAGTGAGACATTGGTAGTGAGACACTGGGTAGTGAGACACTGGGTAGTGAGACACAGGTAGTGAGACACTGGGGTAGTGAGAAACTGGTAGTGAGACGCTGGGTAGTGAGACACTGGGTAGTGAGACACAGGTAGTGAGACACTGGGGTAGTGAGACACTGGGTAGTGAGACACTGTGTAGTGAGACACTGTTAGTGAGAAACTGGTAGTGAGACACTGGGTAGTGAGACGACACTGGGTAGTGAGACACTGGGTAGTGAGACACTGGTAGTGGGACACTGGGTAGTGAGACACTCGGTAGTGAGACACTGGTAGTGGGACACTGGGTAGTGAGACACTCGGTAGTGAGACACTGGTAGTGGGACACTGCTTGTGAGACACTGGGTAGTGAGACACTGGGTAGTGAGACACTGGGTAGCGAGACACTGGGGTAGTGAGACACTGCTAGTGAGACACTGGTTAGTGAGACACTGGTAGTGGGACACTGGGTAGTGAGACACTCGGTAGTGAGACACTGGGTAGTGACACACTGGTAGTGAGACACTGGGGTAGTGAGACACTGCTAGTCAGACACTGAGGTAGTGAGACACTGGGTAGTGAGACACTGGGGTAGTGAGACACTGGGTAGTGAGACACTGGGGTAGTGAGACACTGGGTAGTGAGACACTGAGTAGTGAGACACTGGGCAGTGAGACACTGGGTAGTGAGACACTGGGGTAGTGAGACACTGGGTAGTGAGACACTGGGTAGTGTGACACTGGGGTAGTGAGACACTGCTAGTGAGACACAGGTAGTGAGACACTGGGTAGTGAGACACTGGGTAGTGAGACACTGGGTAGTGACACACTGCTAGTGAGACACTGGGTAGTGAGACACTAGGTAGTGAGACACAGGTAGTGAGACATTGCTAGTGAGACACTGAGTAGTGAGACACTGCTAGTGAGACACTGGGGTAGTGAGACACTGGGTAGTGAGACACTGGTAGTGAGACACTGCTAGTGAGACACTGGGGTAGTGAGACACTTGGTAGTGAGACACTGGGTAGTGAGACACTGGTAGTGAGACACTGCTAGTGAGACACTGGGTAGTGAGACACTGGGTAGTGAGACACTGGGTAGTGAGACACTCCTAGTGAGACACTGGGTAGTGAGACACTGCTAGTGAGACACTGGGATAGTGAGACGCTGGGTAGTGAGATGCTGGGTAGTGAGACACTGCTAGTGAGACACTGGGTAGTGAGAAACTGGGTAGTGAGACACTGCTAGTGAGACATTGGGTTGTGGGACACTGGGTAGTGAGACACTGGGGTAGTGAGACACTGGGTAGTGAGACACTGGGTAGTGAGACACTGGGTTGTGACACATTGGGTAGTGAGACACTGGGTAGTGAGACACCGGTAGTGAGACACTGGGTAGTGAGACGCTGGGTAGTGAGACGCTGGGTAGTGAGACACTGGGTAGTGAGACACTCGTAGTGAGACACTGGTAGCGAGACACTGGGTAGTGAGACAGTGGGTAGTGAGACACTGGGTAGTGAGACTCTGGGGTAGTGAGACACTGGGTAGTGACACAGTGGGTAGTGAGACACTGGGTAGTGACACACTGGGTAGTGAGATTTTGGGTAGTGAGACACTGGGTAGTGAGACACTGGGTAGTGAGACACGGGGTAGTGAGGCACTGGGTAGTGAGACACTCCTAGTGAGACACTGGGTAGTGAGACACTGGGTAGTGAGACACTGTGTAGTGAGACACTTGGGTAGTGAGACACTGGGTAGTGAGACACTTGGGTAGTGAGACACTGGGGTAGTGAGACACTGGGGTAGTGAGACACTGGGGTAGTGAGACACTTGGGTAGTGAGACACTGGGGTAGTGAGACACTGGGTAGTGAGACACTGGGTAGTGAGACACTGGTAGTGGGACACTGCTTGTGAGACACTGGGTAATGAGACACTGGGTAGTGAGGCACTTGGGTAGTGAGACACTGGGTAGTGAGACACTGGTAGTGAGACACTGGGTAGTAAGACACTGAGTAGTGAGACACTAGGGTAGTGAGACACTGCTTGTGAGACGCTGGGTAGTGAGACACTGGGTAGTGAGACACAGGTAGTGAGACACTGGGTAGTGAGACACTGGGTAGTGAGACACTGGGTAGTGAGACACTGTTAGTGAGAAACTGGTAGTGAGACACTGGGTAGTGAGACACTGGGTAGTGAGACACTTGGGCAGTGAGACGACACTGGGTAGTGAGACACTGGGTAGTGAGACACTGGTAGTGGGACACTGGGTAGTGAGACACTCGGTAGTGAGACACTGGGTAGTTATACACCGGGTAGTGAGACACTGGGTAGTGAGACACTGGGTAGTGAGACACAGGGGTAGTGAGACACTGGGTAGTGGGACACTGGGTAGTGAGACACTGGGTAGTGGGACACTGAGTAGTGAGACACTCGGTAGTGAGACACTGGGTAGTGATACACTGGGTAGTGAGACGCTGGGTAGTGAGACACTGGTAGTGAGACACTGGGTAGTGAGACACTGGGTAGTGAGGCACTGGTAGTGAGACACTGGGTAGTGAGACACTGGGTAGTGAGACACTGGTAGTGAGACACTGGGTAGTGAGACACTGGGTAGTGAGACACTGGGTAGTGAGGCACTGGTAGTGAGAAACTGGGTAGTGAGACACTGGGTAATGAGACACTGGGTAGTGAGACACTGGGTAGTGAGACACTCGTAGTGAGACACTGGTAGCGAGACACTGGGTAGTGAGACAGTGGGTAGTGAGACACTGGGTAGTGAGACACTGGGGTAGTGAGACACTGGGTAGTGAGACACTGGGTAGTGAGACACTGGGTAGTGAGACACTGGTAGTGGGACACTGCTTGTGAGACACTGGGTAATGAGACACTGGGTATTGAGGCACTTGGGTAGTGAGACACTGGGGTAGTGAGACACTGGGTAGTGAGACACTGCTTGTGAGATGCTGGGTAGTGAGACACTGGGTAGTGAGACACTGTTAGTGAGAAACTGGTAGTGAGACACTGGGTAGTGAGACACTGGGTAGTGAGACACTGGTAGTGGGACACTGGGTAGTGAGACACTGGTAGTGGGACACTGGGTAGTGAGACGCTGGGTAGTGAGACACTTGAGTAGTGAGACACTGGGTAGTGAGACACTTGAGTAGTGAGACATTTGAGTAGTGAGACACTTGAGTAGTGAGACACTGGGTAGTGAGACACTGAGTAGTGAGACACTGGGTAGTGAGACACTGGGTAATGAGACACTGGTAGTGGGACACTGGGTAGTGAGACACTGGTAGTGGGACACTGGGTAGTGAGACGCTGGGTAGTGAGACACTTGAGTAGTGAGACACTGGGTAGTGAGACACTGGGTAGTGAGACACTGGTAGTGGGACACTGGGTAGTGAGACACTGGGTAGTGAGACACTGGGTAGTGAGACACTTGAGTAGTGAGACACTGGGTAGTGAGACACAGGGGTAGTGAGACACTGGGTAGTGAGACACTTGGGCAGTGAGACACTGGGTAGTGAGACACTGGGTAGTGAGACACTGGTAGTGGGACACTGGGTAGTGAGACACTCGGTAGTGAGACACTGGGTAGTGAGACACTGGTAGTGAGACACTGGGGTAGTGAGACACTGGGTAGTGAGACACTGGGTAGTGAGACACTGGGTAGTGAGACACTGGGTAGTGAGACACTGGGTAGTGAGACACTGGGTAGTGAGACACTGGTAGTAAGACACTGGGTAGTGAGACACTGGGTAGTGAGACACTGGGGTAGTGAGACACAGGTAGTGAGACACTGGGGTAGTGAGAAACTGGTAGTGAGACGCTGGGTAGTGAGACACTGGGTAGTGAGACACAGGTAGTGAGACACTGGGGTAGTGAGACACTGGGTAGTGAGACACTGGGTAGTGAGACACTGGGTAGTGAGAAACTGGTAGTGAGACACTGGGTAGTGAGACGACACTGGGTAGTGAGACACTGGGTAGTGAGACACTGGTAGTGGGACACTGGGTAGTGAGACACTCGGTAGTGAGACACTGGTAGTGGGACACTGGGTAGTGAGACACTCGGTAGTGAGACACTGGTAGTGGGACACTGCTTGTGAGACACTGGGTAGTGAGACACTGGGTAGTGAGACACTGGGTAGTGAGACACTGGGTAGCGAGACACTGGGGTAGTGAGACACTGCTAGTGAGACACTGGTTAGTGAGACACTGGTAGTGGGACACTGGGTAGTGAGACACTCGGTAGTGAGACACCGGGTAGTGAGACACTGGTAGTGAGACACTGGGGTAGTGAGACACTGCTAGTCAGACACTGGGGTAGTGAGACACTGGGTAGTGAGACACTGGGGTAGTGAGACACTGGGTAGTGAGACACTGGGGTAGTGAGACACTGGGTAGTGAGACACTGGGTAGTGAGACACTGGGCAGTGAGACACTGGGTAGTGAGACACTGGGGTAGTGAGACACTGGGTAGTGAGACACTGGGTAGTGTGACACTGGGGTAGTGAGACACTGCTAGTGAGACACAGGTAGTGAGACACTGGGTAGTGAGACACTGGGTAGTGAGACACTGGGTAGTGACACACTGCTAGTGAGACACTGGGTAGTGAGACACTAGGTAGTGAGACACAGGTAGTGAGACATTGCTAGTGAGACACTGAGTAGTGAGACACTGCTAGTGAGACACTGGGGTAGTGAGACACTGGGTAGTGAGACACTGGTAGTAAGACACTGGGTAGTGAGACACTGGGTAGTGAGACACTGGGGTAGTGAGACACAGGTAGTGAGACACTGGGGTAGTGAGAAACTGGTAGTGAGACGCTGGGTAGTGAGACACTGGGTAGTGAGACACAGGTAGTGAGACACTGGGGTAGTGAGACACTGGGTAGTGAGACACTGGGTAGTGAGACACTGGGTAGTGAGAAACTGGTAGTGAGACACTGGGTAGTGAGACGACACTGGGTAGTGAGACACTGGGTAGTGAGACACTGGTAGTGGGACACTGGGTAGTGAGACACTCGGTAGTGAGACACTGGTAGTGGGACACTGGGTAGTGAGACACTCGGTAGTGAGACACTGGTAGTGGGACACTGCTTGTGAGACACTGGGTAGTGAGACACTGGGTAGTGAGACACTGGGTAGTGAGACACTGGGTAGCGAGACACTGGGGTAGTGAGACACTGCTAGTGAGACACTGGTTAGTGAGACACTGGTAGTGGGACACTGGGTAGTGAGACACTCGGTAGTGAGACACCGGGTAGTGAGACACTGGTAGTGAGACACTGGGGTAGTGAGACACTGCTAGTCAGACACTGGGGTAGTGAGACACTGGGTAGTGAGACACTGGGGTAGTGAGACACTGGGTAGTGAGACACTGGGGTAGTGAGACACTGGGTAGTGAGACACTGGGTAGTGAGACACTGGGCAGTGAGACACTGGGTAGTGAGACACTGGGGTAGTGAGACACTGGGTAGTGAGACACTGGGTAGTGTGACACTGGGGTAGTGAGACACTGCTAGTGAGACACAGGTAGTGAGACACTGGGTAGTGAGACACTGGGTAGTGAGACACTGGGTAGTGACACACTGCTAGTGAGACACTGGGTAGTGAGACACTAGGTAGTGAGACACAGGTAGTGAGACATTGCTAGTGAGACACTGAGTAGTGAGACACTGCTAGTGAGACACTGGGGTAGTGAGACACTGGGTAGTGAGACACTGGTAGTGAGACACTGCTAGTGAGACACTGGGGTAGTGAGACGCTTGGTAGTGAGACACTGGGTAGTGAGACACTGGTAGTGAGACACTGCTAGTGAGACACTGGGTAGTGAGACACTGGGTAGTGAGACACTGGGTAGTGAGACACTCCTAGTGAGACACTGGGTAGTGAGACACTGCTAGTGAGACACTGGGATAGTGAGACGCTGGGTAGTGAGATGCTGGGTAGTGAGACACTGCTAGTGAGACACTGGGAAGTGAGAAACTGGTAGTGGGACACTGGGTAGTGAGACACTCGGTAGTGAGACACTGGGTAGTGATACACCGGGTAGCGAGACGCTGGGTTGTGAGACACTGGTAGTGAGACACTGGGTAGTGAGACACTGGTAGTGGGACACTGCTTGTGAGACACTGGGTAGTGAGACACTGGGGAGTGAGACACTCGTAGTGAGACACTGGTAGCGAGACACTGGGTAGTGAGACAGTGGGTAGTGAGACACTGGGTAGTGAGACACTGGGGTAGTGAGACACTGGGTAGTGAGACACTGGGTAGTGAGACACTGGTAGTGAGACACTGGGTAGTGAGACACTGGGTATTGAGACACTGGTAGTGGGACACTGCTTGTGAGACACTGGGTAATGAGACACTGGGTAGTGAGGCACTTGGGTAGTGAGACACTGGGGTAGTGAGACACTGGGTAGTGAGACACTGCTTGTGAGACGCTGGGTAGTGAGACACTGGGTAGTGAGACACTGTTAGTGAGAAACTGGTAGTGAGACACTGGGTAGTGAGACGACACTGGTAGTTAGACACTGGGTAGTGAGACACTTGAGTAGTGAGACACTTGAGTAGTGAGACACTTGAGTAGTGAGACACTGGGTAGTGAGACACTGGGTAGTGAGACACTGGGTAGTGAGACACTGGTAGTGGGACACTGGGTAGTGAGACGCTGGGTAGTGAGACACTTGAGTAGTGAGACACTTGGGCAGTGAGACACTGGGTAGTGAGACACTGGGTAGTGAGACACTGGTAGTGGGACACTGGGTAGTGAGACAATCGGTAGTGAGACACTGGGTAGTGAGACACTGGTAGTGAGACACTGGGGTAGTGAGACACTGGGTAGTGAGACACTGGGTAGTGAGACACTGGGTAGTGAGACACTGGGTAGTGAGATTTTGGGTAGTGAGACACTGGGTAGTGAGACACTGGGTAGTGAGACACTTGGGTAGTGAGACACTGGGGTAGTGAGACACTGGGTAGTGAGACGACACTGGGTAGTGACACATTGGGTAGTGAGATTTTGGGTAGTGAGACACTGGGTAGTGAGACACTGGGTAGTGAGACACGGGGTAGTGAGGCACTGGGTAGTGAGACACTCCTAGTGAGACACTGGGTAGTGAGACACTGGGTAGTGAGACACTTGGGTAGTGAGACACTGGGTAGTGCGGACACTTGGGTAGTGAGACACTGGGGTAGTGAGACACTGGGGTAGTGAGATACTGGGGTAGTGAGACACTTGGGTAGTGAGACACTGGGGTAGTGAGACACTGGGTAGTGAGACACTGGGTAGTGAGACACTGGTAGTGGGACACTGCTTGTGAGACACTGGGTAATGAGACACTGGGTAGTGAGGCACTTGGGTAGTGAGACACTGGGTAGTTATACACTGGTAGTGAGACACTGGGTAGTAAGACACTGAGTAGTGAGACACTGGGGTAGTGAGACACTGCTTGTGAGACGCTGGGTAGTGAGACACTGGGTAGTGAGACACAGGTAGTGAGACACTGGGTAGTGAGACACTGGGTAGTGAGACACTGGGTAGTGAGACACTGTTAGTGAGAAACTGGTAGTGAGACACTGGGTAGTGAGACACTGGGTAGTGAGACACTTGGGCAGTGAGACGACACTGGGTAGTGAGACACTGGGTAGTGAGACACTGGTAGTGGGACACTGGGTAGTGAGACACTCGGTAGTGAGACACTGGGTAGTTATACACCGGGTAGTGAGACACTGGGTAGTGAGACACTGGGTAGTGAGACACTGGGTAGTGGGACACTGGGTAGTGAGACACTGGGTAGTGGGACACTGGGTAGTGAGACACTCGGTAGTGAGACACTGGGTAGTGATACACTGGGTAGTGAGACGCTGGGTAGTGAGACACTGGTAGTGAGACACTGGGTAGTGAGACACTGGGTAGTGAGGCACTGGTAGTGAGACACTGGGTAGTGAGACACTGGGTAGTGAGACACTGGTAGTGAGACACTGGGTAGTGAGACACTGGGTAGTGAGACACTGGGTAGTGAGGCACTGGTAGTGAGAAACTGGGTAGTGAGACACTTGGTAATGAGACACTGGGTAGTGAGACACAGGTAGTGAGACACTGGGGTAGTGAGACACTGGTTATTGAGACACTGGGTAGTGAGACACTGGGTAGTGAGACACTGGTAGTGAGACACTGGGTAGTGAGACACTGGGTAGTGAGACACTGGTAGTGGGACACTGCTTGTGAGACACTGGGTAGTGAGACACAGGTAGTGAGACACTGGGGTAGTGAGACACTGCTTGTGAGACGCTGGGTAGTGAGACACTAGGTAGTGAGACACAGGTAGTGAGAAACTGGGGTAGTGAGACACTGGTAGTGAGACACTGGGTAGTGAGACACTGTTAGTGAGAAACTGGTAGTGAGAAACTGGGTAGTGAGACACTGGGTAGTGAGACACTAGGTAGTGAGACACTGGGTAGTGAGACACTGAGTAGTGAGACACTGCTAGTGAGACACTGGGGTAGTGAGACACTGGGTAGTGAGACACTGGTAGTGAGACACTGCTAGTGAGACACTGGGGTAGTGAGACGCTTGGTAGTGAGACACTGGGTAGTGAGACACTGGTAGTGAGACACTGCTAGTGAGACACTGGGTAGTGAGACACTGGGTAGTGAGACACTGGGTAGTGAGACACTCCTAGTGAGACACTGGGTAGTGAGACACTGCTAGTGAGACACTGGGATAGTGAGACGCTGGGTAGTGAGATGCTGGGTAGTGAGACACTGCTAGTGAGACACTGGGAAGTGAGAAACTGGTAGTGGGACACTGGGTAGTGAGACACTCGGTAGTGAGACACTGGGTAGTGATACACCGGGTAGCGAGACGCTGGGTTGTGAGACACTGGTAGTGAGACACTGGGTAGTGAGACACTGGTAGTGGGACACTGCTTGTGAGACACTGGGTAGTGAGACACTGGGGAGTGAGACACTCGTAGTGAGACACTGGTAGCGAGACACTGGGTAGTGAGACAGTGGGTAGTGAGACACTGGGTAGTGAGACACTGGGGTAGTGAGACACTGGGTAGTGAGACACTGGGTAGTGAGACACTGGTAGTGAGACACTGGGTAGTGAGACACTGGGTATTGAGACACTGGTAGTGGGACACTGCTTGTGAGACACTGGGTAATGAGACACTGGGTAGTGAGGCACTTGGGTAGTGAGACACTGGGGTAGTGAGACACTGGGTAGTGAGACACTGCTTGTGAGACGCTGGGTAGTGAGACACTGGGTAGTGAGACACTGTTAGTGAGAAACTGGTAGTGAGACACTGGGTAGTGAGACGACACTGGTAGTTAGACACTGGGTAGTGAGACACTTGAGTAGTGAGACACTTGAGTAGTGAGACACTTGAGTAGTGAGACACTGGGTAGTGAGACACTGGGTAGTGAGACACTGGGTAGTGAGACACTGGTAGTGGGACACTGGGTAGTGAGACGCTGGGTAGTGAGACACTTGAGTAGTGAGACACTTGGGCAGTGAGACACTGGGTAGTGAGACACTGGGTAGTGAGACACTGGTAGTGGGACACTGGGTAGTGAGACAATCGGTAGTGAGACACTGGGTAGTGAGACACTGGTAGTGAGACACTGGGGTAGTGAGACACTGGGTAGTGAGACACTGGGTAGTGAGACACTGGGTAGTGAGACACTGGGTAGTGAGATTTTGGGTAGTGAGACACTGGGTAGTGAGACACTGGGTAGTGAGACACTTGGGTAGTGAGACACTGGGGTAGTGAGACACTGGGTAGTGAGACGACACTGGGTAGTGACACATTGGGTAGTGAGATTTTGGGTAGTGAGACACTGGGTAGTGAGACACTGGGTAGTGAGACACGGGGTAGTGAGGCACTGGGTAGTGAGACACTCCTAGTGAGACACTGGGTAGTGAGACACTGGGTAGTGAGACACTTGGGTAGTGAGACACTGGGTAGTGCGGACACTTGGGTAGTGAGACACTGGGGTAGTGAGACACTGGGGTAGTGAGATACTGGGGTAGTGAGACACTTGGGTAGTGAGACACTGGGGTAGTGAGACACTGGGTAGTGAGACACTGGGTAGTGAGACACTGGTAGTGGGACACTGCTTGTGAGACACTGGGTAATGAGACACTGGGTAGTGAGGCACTTGGGTAGTGAGACACTGGGTAGTTATACACTGGTAGTGAGACACTGGGTAGTAAGACACTGAGTAGT
The DNA here is from genome assembly GCF_048934315.1 of Petromyzon marinus. Lineage (NCBI taxonomy): Eukaryota > Metazoa > Chordata > Hyperoartia > Petromyzontiformes > Petromyzontidae > Petromyzon > Petromyzon marinus. The sequence continues at coordinate 2,753,415 of NW_027423069.1, read as the reverse complement.
GAGACACTGGGGTAGTGAGACACTGCTTGTGAGACGCTGGGTAGTGAGACACTGGGTAGTGAGACACAGGTAGTGAGACACTGGGTAGTGAGACACTGGGTAGTGAGACACTGGGTAGTGAGACACTGTTAGTGAGAAACTGGTAGTGAGACACTGGGTAGTGAGACACTGGGTAGTGAGACACTTGGGCAGTGAGACGACACTGGGTAGTGAGACACTGGGTAGTGAGACACTGGTAGTGGGACACTGGGTAGTGAGACACTCGGTAGTGAGACACTGGGTAGTTATACACCGGGTAGTGAGACACTGGGTAGTGAGACACTGGGTAGTGAGACACTGGGTAGTGGGACACTGGGTAGTGAGACACTGGGTAGTGGGACACTGGGTAGTGAGACACTCGGTAGTGAGACACTGGGTAGTGATACACTGGGTAGTGAGACGCTGGGTAGTGAGACACTGGTAGTGAGACACTGGGTAGTGAGACACTGGGTAGTGAGGCACTGGTAGTGAGACACTGGGTAGTGAGACACTGGGTAGTGAGACACTGGTAGTGAGACACTGGGTAGTGAGACACTGGGTAGTGAGACACTGGGTAGTGAGGCACTGGTAGTGAGAAACTGGGTAGTGAGACACTTGGTAATGAGACACTGGGTAGTGAGACACAGGTAGTGAGACACTGGGGTAGTGAGACACTGGTTATTGAGACACTGGGTAGTGAGACACTGGGTAGTGAGACACTGGTAGTGAGACACTGGGTAGTGAGACACTGGGTAGTGAGACACTGGTAGTGGGACACTGCTTGTGAGACACTGGGTAGTGAGACACAGGTAGTGAGACACTGGGGTAGTGAGACACTGCTTGTGAGACGCTGGGTAGTGAGACACTAGGTAGTGAGACACAGGTAGTGAGAAACTGGGGTAGTGAGACACTGGTAGTGAGACACTGGGTAGTGAGACACTGTTAGTGAGAAACTGGTAGTGAGAAACTGGGTAGTGAGACACTGGGTAGTGAGACACTAGGTAGTGAGACACTGGGTAGTGAGACACTGGGGTAGTGAGACACTGCTAGTGAGACACTGCGGTAGTGAGACACTGCTATTGAGACACTGGGTCGTGAGACAGTGGGTAGTGAGACACCTGGTAGTGAGACACTGCTAGTGAGACACTGGGTAGTGAGACACTGGGTAGTGAGACACTGGGGGAGTGAGACACTGGGGTAGTGAGACACTGGGTAGTGAGACAGGGGGTAGTGAGACACTGGGGTAGTGAGACACTGGGTAGTGAGACACTGCTAATGAGACACTGGGGTAGTGAGACACAGGTAGTGAGACACTGGGGTAGTGAGACACAGATAGTGAGACACTGGGGTAGTGAGACACTGGGTAGTGAGACACTGGGTAGTGAGACACAGGTAGTGAGACACAGGGGTAGTGAGACACTGCTTGAAAGACACTGGGTAGTGAGACACTGCTAGTGAGACACTGGGTAGTGAGAAACTGGTAGTGAGACACTGGGTAGTGAGACACTGGTAGTGGGACACTGCTTGTGAGACACTGTGTAGTGAGACACTGGTAATGGGACACTGCTTGTGAGACACTGGGTAGTGAGACACTGGGTAGTGAGACACTGGTAGTGAGACACTGGGGTAGTGAGACACTGGGTAGTGAGACACTGGGTAGTGAGAAACTGGGTAGTGAGACACTGGTAGTGGGACACTGCTTGTGAGACACTGGGTAGTGAGACACTGGTAGTGGGACACTGCTTGTGAGACACTGGGTAGTGAGACACTGGGTAGTGAGACACTGCTAGTAAGACAATGGGTAGTGAGACTCTGGGTAGTGAGACACTGGGTAGTGACACACTGGGTAGTGACACACTGCGTAGTGAGACACTGCTAGTGAGACACTGGGTAGTGAGACACTGCTAGTGAGACACTGGGTAGTGAGACTCTGGGTAGTCAGACGCTGGGTAGTGAGACACTGGGTAGTGAGACACTGCTAGTGAGACACTGGGTAGTGAGACACTGCTAGTGAAACACTGGGTTGTGAGATACTGTGTAGTGAGACACTTGGTAGTGAGACACTGGGTAGTGAGACACTGCTAGTGAGACACTGGGGTAGTGAGACACTGGGTAGTGTGACACTGGGGTAGTGAGACACTGCTAGTGAGACACAGGTAGTGAGACACTGGGTAGTGAGACACTGGGTAGTGAGACACTGGGTAGTGACACACTGCTAGTGAGACACTGGGTAGTGAGACACTAGGTAGTGAGACACAGGTAGTGAGACACTGGGTAGTGAGACACTGCTAGTGAGACACAGGTAGTGAGACACTGGGTAGTGAGACACTGGGTAGTGAGACACTGGGTAGTGACACACTGCTAGTGAGACACTGGGTAGTGAGACGCTTGGTAGTGATACACTGGGTAGTGAGACACTGGTAGTGAGACACTGCTAGTGAGACACTGGGTAGTGAGACACTGGGTAGTGAGACACTCCTAGTGAGACACTGGGTAGTGAGACACTGCTAGTGAGACACTGGGATAGTGAGACGCTGGGTAGTGAGATGCTGGGTAGTGAGACACTGGGTAGTGAGACACTGCTACTGAGACACTGGGTAGTGACAAACTGGGTAGTGAGACACTGGGTAGTGAGACACTGCTAGTGAGACACTGGGTAGTGAGACACTGGGTAGTGAGACACTGGGTAGTGAAACACTGGGGTAGTGAGACGCTGGGTAGTCAGACACTGGGTAGTGAGACACTGGGTAGTGACACACTGGGTAGTGAGACACTGCTAGTGAGACACTGAGTAGTGTGACACTGGGTAGTGAGACACTGCTAGTGAGACACTGGGTAGTGAGACACTGCTAGTGAGACGCTGGGTAGTGAGACGCTGGGTAGTGAGACACTGGGTAGTGAGACACTGGTTAGTGAGACACTGCTAGTGAGACACTTGGGTAGTGAGACGCTTGGTAGTGAGACACTGCTAGTGAGACACTGGTTAGTGAGACACTGCTAGTGAGACACTGGGTAGTGAGACACTGCTAGTGAGACACTGGATAGTGAGACACTGGGTAGTGAGACTCTGCTAGTGAGACACTGGGTAGTGAGACACTGCTAGTGAGACACTGGGATAGTGAGACGCTGGGTAGTGAGACGCTGGGTAGTGAGACACTGGGTAGTGAGACACTGCTACTGAGACACTGGGTTGTGATAAACTGGGTAGTGAGACACTGGGTAGTGAAACACTGGGTAGTGAGACACTGGGTAGTGAGACACTGAGTAGTGAGACACTGCTAGTGAGACACTGGGTAGTGAAACACTGGGGTAGTGAGACACTGGGTAGTGAGACACTGGGTAGTGAGACACTGGGTGGTGAGACACTGGGTAGTGACACACTGGGTAGTGAGACACTGCTAGTGTGACACTGGGTAGTGAGACACTGGGTAGTGACACACTGGGTAGTGACACACTGGGTAGTGAGACACTGCTAGTGTGACACTGGGTAGTGAGACACTGGGTAGTGAGACACTGTGTAGTGAGACACTGCTAGTGAGACACTGAGTAGTGAGACACTGGGTAGTGAGACACTGGGTAGTGAGACACCGGGGTAGTGAGACACAGGTAGTGAGACACTGGGGAGTGGGACACTGGGTAGGGAGACACTGCTAGTGAGACACTGCTAGTGAGACATTGGGGTAGTGAGACACTGTGTAGTTAGACACTGGGTAGTGAGACGCTGGGTAGTGAGACACTGGTAGTGAGACACTGGGTTGTGAGACACTGGGTAGTGAGACACTGCTAGTGAGACATTGGGGTAGTGAGACACTGTGTAGTTAGACACTGGGTAGTGAGACACTGGGGAGTGAGACACTGGGTAGGGAGACACTGCTAGTGAGACACTGCTAGTGAGACATTGGGGTAGTGAGACACTGTGTAGTTAGACACTGGGTAGTGAGACGCTGGGTAGTGAGACACTAGTAGTGAGACACTGGGTTGTGAGACACTGGGTAGTGAGACACTGCTAGTGAGACATTGGGGTAGTGAGACACTGTGTAGTGAGACACTGGGTAGTGAGACACTGGGTAGTGAGACACTGCTATTGAGACACTGGGTAGCGAGACGCTGGGTTGTGAGACACTGGTAGTGAGACACTGGGTAGTGAGACACTGGTAGTGCGACACTGCTTGTGAGACACTGGGTAGTGAGACACTGGGTAGTGAGACACTCGTAGTGAGACGCTGGTAGCGAGACACTGCGTAGTGAGACAGTGGGTAGTGAGACACTGGGTAGTGAGACACTGGGGTAGTGAGACACTGGGTAGTGAGACACTGGGTAGTGAGACACTGGGTAGTGAAACACTGGGTAGTGAGACACTGGTAGTGGGACACTGCTTGTGAGACACTGGGTAATGAGACACTGGGTAGTGAGGCACTTGGGTAGTGAGACACTGGGGTAGTGAGATACTGGGTAGTGAGACACTGCTTGTGAGACGCTGGGTAGTGAGACACTGGGTAGTGAGACACTGTTAGTGAGAAACTGGTAGTGAGACACTGGGTAGTGAGACGACACTGGTAGTTAGACACTGGGTAGTGAGACACTTGAGTAGTGAGACACTTGAGTAGTGAGACACTGGGTAGTGAGACACTGGGTAGTGAGACACTGGGTAGTGAGACACTGGTAGTGGGACACTGGGTAGTGAGACACTGGTAGTGGGACACTGGGTAGTGAGACGCTGGGTAGTGAGACACTTGAGTAGTGAGACACTGGGTAGTGAGACACTGGGTAGTGAGACACTGGTAGTGGGACACTGGGTAGTGAGACACTGGGTAGTGAGACACTGGGTAGTGAGACACTTGAGTAGTGAGACACTGGGTAGTGATACACAGGGGTAGTGAGACACTGGGTAGTGAGACACTTGGGCAGTGAGACACTGGGTAGTGAGACACTGGGTAGTGAGACACTGGTAGTGGGACACTGGGTAGTGAGACACTCGGTAGTGAGACACTGGGTAGTGAGACACTGGTAGTGAGACACTGGGGTAGTGAGACACTGGGTAGTGAGACACTGGGTAGTGAGACACTGGGTACTGAGACACTGGGTAGTGAGACACTGGGTAGTGAGACACTGGGTAGTGAGATTTTGGGTAGTGAGACACTGGGTAGTGAGACACTGGGTAGTGAGACACTTGGGTAGTGAGACACTGGGGTAGTGAGACACTGGGTAGTGAGACACTGGGTAGTGAGACACTGGTTAGTGAGACACTGGGGTAGTGAGACACAGGTAGTGAGACACTGGGGTAGTGAGAAACTGGTAGTGAGACGCTGGGTAGTGAGACACTGGGTAGTGAGACACAGGTAGTGAGACACTGGGGTAGTGAGACACTGGGTAGTGAGACACTGGGTAGTGAGACACTGTTAGTGAGAAACTGGTAGTGAGACACTGGGTAGTGAGACGACACTGGGTAGTGAGACACTGGGTAGTGATACACTGGTAGTGGGACAATTAGTAGTGAGACACTCGGTAGTGAGACACTGGTAGTGGGACACTGGGTAGTGAGACACTCGGTAGTGAGACACTGGTAGTGGGACACTGCTTGTGAGACACTGGGTAGTGAGACACTGGGTAGTGAGACAGTGGGTAGTGAGACACTGGGTAGCGAGACACTGGGGTAGTGAGACACTGCTAGTGAGACACTGGTTAGTGAGACACTGGTAGTGGGACACTGGGTAGTGAGACACTCGGTAGTGAGACACTGGGTAGTGAGACACTGGTAGTGAGACACTGGGGTAGTGAGACACTGCTAGTCAGACACTGGGGTAGTGAGACACTGGGTAGTGAGACACTGGGGTAGTGAGACACTGGGTAGTGAGACACTGGGGTAGTGAGACACTGGGTAGTTAGACACTGGGTAGTGAGACACTGGGTAGTGAGACACTGGGGTAGTGAGACACTGGGTAGTGAGACACTGGGTAGTGTGACACTGGGGTAGTGAGACACTGCTAGTGAGACACAGGTAGTGAGACACTGGGTAGTGACACACTGGGTAGTGAGACACTGGGTAGTGACACACTGCTAGTGAGACACTGGGTAGTGAGACACTAGATAGTGAGACACAGGTAGTGAGACATTGCTAGTGAGACACTGAGTAGTGAGACACTGCTAGTGAGACACTGGGGTAGTGAGACACTGGGTAGTGAGACACTGGTAGTGAGACACTGCTAGTGAGACACTGGGGTAGTGAGACGCTTGGTAGTGAGACACTGGGTAGTGAGACACTGGTAGTGAGACACTGCTAGTGAGACACTGGGTAGTGAGACACTGGGTAGTGAGACACTGGGTAGTGAGACACTGCTAGTGAGACACTGGGATAGTGAGACGCTGGGTAGTGAGATGCTGGGTAGTGAGACACTGCTAGTGAGACACTGGGTAGTGAGAAACTGGTAGTGGGACACTGGGTAGTGAGACACTGGGTAGTGATACACAGGGGTAGTGAGACACTGGGTAGTGAGACACTTGGGCAGTGAGACACTGGGTAGTGAGACACTGGGTAGTGAGACACTGGTAGTGGGACACTGGGTAGTGAGACACTCGGTAGTGAGACACTGGGTAGTGAGACACTGGTAGTGAGACACTGGGGTAGTGAGACACTGGGTAGTGAGACACTGGGTAGTGAGACACTGGGTACTGAGACACTGGGTAGTGAGACACTGGGTAGTGAGACACTGGGTAGTGAGATTTTGGGTAGTGAGACACTGGGTAGTGAGACACTGGGTAGTGAGACACTTGGGTAGTGAGACACTGGGGTAGTGAGACACTGGGTAGTGAGACACTGGGTAGTGAGACACTGGTTAGTGAGACACTGGGGTAGTGAGACACAGGTAGTGAGACACTGGGGTAGTGAGAAACTGGTAGTGAGACGCTGGGTAGTGAGACACTGGGTAGTGAGACACAGGTAGTGAGACACTGGGGTAGTGAGACACTGGGTAGTGAGACACTGGGTAGTGAGACACTGTTAGTGAGAAACTGGTAGTGAGACACTGGGTAGTGAGACGACACTGGGTAGTGAGACACTGGGTAGTGATACACTGGTAGTGGGACAATTAGTAGTGAGACACTCGGTAGTGAGACACTGGTAGTGGGACACTGGGTAGTGAGACACTCGGTAGTGAGACACTGGTAGTGGGACACTGCTTGTGAGACACTGGGTAGTGAGACACTGGGTAGTGAGACAGTGGGTAGTGAGACACTGGGTAGCGAGACACTGGGGTAGTGAGACACTGCTAGTGAGACACTGGTTAGTGAGACACTGGTAGTGGGACACTGGGTAGTGAGACACTCGGTAGTGAGACACTGGGTAGTGAGACACTGGTAGTGAGACACTGGGGTAGTGAGACACTGCTAGTCAGACACTGGGGTAGTGAGACACTGGGTAGTGAGACACTGGGGTAGTGAGACACTGGGTAGTGAGACACTGGGGTAGTGAGACACTGGGTAGTTAGACACTGGGTAGTGAGACACTGGGTAGTGAGACACTGGGGTAGTGAGACACTGGGTAGTGAGACACTGGGTAGTGTGACACTGGGGTAGTGAGACACTGCTAGTGAGACACAGGTAGTGAGACACTGGGTAGTGACACACTGGGTAGTGAGACACTGGGTAGTGACACACTGCTAGTGAGACACTGGGTAGTGAGACACTAGATAGTGAGACACAGGTAGTGAGACATTGCTAGTGAGACACTGAGTAGTGAGACACTGCTAGTGAGACACTGGGGTAGTGAGACACTGGGTAGTGAGACACTGGTAGTGAGACACTGCTAGTGAGACACTGGGGTAGTGAGACGCTTGGTAGTGAGACACTGGGTAGTGAGACACTGGTAGTGAGACACTGCTAGTGAGACACTGGGTAGTGAGACACTGGGTAGTGAGACACTGGGTAGTGAGACACTGCTAGTGAGACACTGGGATAGTGAGACGCTGGGTAGTGAGATGCTGGGTAGTGAGACACTGCTAGTGAGACACTGGGTAGTGAGAAACTGGTAGTGGGACACTGGGTAGTGAGACACTCGGTAGTGAGACACTGGGTAGTGATACACCGGGTAGCGAGACGCTGGGTTGTGAGACACTGGTAGTGAGACACTGGGTAGTGAGACACTGGTAGTGGGACACTGCTTGTGAGACACTGGGTAGTGAGACACTGGGTAGTGAGACACTCGTAGTGAGACACTGGTAGCGAGACACTGGGTAGTGAGACAGTGGGTAGTGAGACACTGGGTAGTGAGACACTGGGGTAGTGAGACACTGGGTAGTGAGACAGTGGGTAGTGAGACACTGAGTAGTGAGACACTGCTAGTGAGACACTGGGGTAGTGAGACACTGGGTAGTGAGACACTGGTAGTGAGACACTGCTAGTGAGACACTGGGGTAGTGAGACGCTTGGTAGTGAGACACTGGGTAGTGAGACACTGGTAGTGAGACACTGCTAGTGAGACACTGGGTAGTGAGACACTGGGTAGTGAGACACTGGGTAGTGAGACACTGCTAGTGAGACACTGGGATAGTGAGACGCTGGGTAGTGAGATGCTGGGTAGTGAGACACTGCTAGTGAGACACTGGGTAGTGAGAAACTGGTAGTGGGACACTGGGAAGTGAGACACTCGGTAGTGAGACACTGGGTAGTGATACACCGGGTAGCGAGACGCTGGGTTGTGAGACACTGGTAGTGAGACACTGGGTAGTGAGACACTGGTAGTGGGACACTGCTTGTGAGACACTGGGTAGTGAGACACTGGGTAGTGAGACACTCGTAGTGAGACACTGGTAGCGAGACACTGCGTAGTGAGACAGTGGGTAGTGAGACACTGGGCAGTGAGACACTGGGGTAGTGAGACACTGGGTAGTGAGACACTGGGTAGTGAGACACTGGGTAGTGAGACACTGGTAGTGAGACACTGGGTAGTGAGACACTTGGTAGTGAGACACTGGTAGTGGGACACTGCTTGTGAGACACTGGGTAATGAGACACTGGGTAGTGAGGCACTTGGGTAGTGAGACACTGGGGTAGTGAGACACTGGGTAGTGAGACACTGCTTGTGAGACACTGGGTAGTGAGACACTGGGTAGTGAGGCACTTGGGTAGTGAGACACTGGGGTAGTGAGACACTGGGTAGTGAGACACTGCTTGTGAGACGCTGGGTAGTGAGACACTGGTAGTGGGACACTGGGTAGTGAGACGCTGGGTAGTGAGACACTTGAGTAGTGAGACACTGGGTAGTGAGACACTGGGTAGTGAGACACTGGGTAGTGAGACACTGGTAGTGGGACACTGGGTAGTGAGACACTGGTAGTGGGACACTGGGTAGTGAGACGCTGGGTAGTGAGACACTTGAGTAGTGAGACACTGGGTAGTGAGACACTGGGTAGTGAGACACTGGTAGTGGGACACTGGGTAGTGAGACACTGGGTAGTGAGACACTGGGTAGTGAGAAACAGGGGTAGTGAGACACTGGGTAGTGAGACACTTGGGCAGTGAGACACTGGGTAGTGAGACACTGGGTAGTGAGACACTGGTAGTGGGACACTGGGTAGTGAGACACTCGGTAGTGAGACACTGGGTAGTGAGACACTGGTAGTGAGACACTGGGGTAGTGAGACACTGGGTAGTGAGACACTGGGTAGTGAGACACTGGGTACTGAGACACTGGGTAGTGAGACACTGGGTAGTGAGACACTGGATAGTGAGATTTTGGGTAGTGAGACACTGGGTAGTGAGACACTGGGTAGTGAGACACTTGGGTAGTGAGACACTGGGGTAGTGAGACACTGGGTAGTGAGACACTGGGTAGTGAGACACTGGTAGTGAGACACTGGGTAGTGAGACACTGGGTAGTGAGACACTGGGGTAGTGAGACACAGGTAGTGAGACACTGGGGTAGTGAGAAACTGGTAGTGAGACGCTGGGTAGTGATACACTGGGTAGTGAGACACAGGTAGTGAGACACTGGGGTAGTGAGACACTGGGTAGTGAGACACTGGGTAGTGAGACACTGTTAGTGAGAAACTGGTAGTGAGACACTGGGTAGTGAGACGACACTGGGTAGTGAGACACTGGGTAGTGAGACACTGGTAGTGGGACACTGGGTAGTGAGACACTCGGTAGTGAGACACTGGTAGTGGGACACTGGGTAGTGAGACACTCGGTAGTGAGACACTGGTAGTGGGACACTGCTTGTGAGACACTGGGTAGTGAGACACTGGGTAGCGAGACACTGGGGTAGTGAGACACTGCTAGTGAGACACTGGTTAGTGAGACACTGGTAGTGGGACACTGGGTAGTGAGACACTCGGTAGTGAGACACTGGGTAGTGAGACACTGGTAGTGAGACACTGGGGTAGTGAGACACTGCTAGTCAGACACTGGGGTAGTGAGACACTGGGTAGTGAGACACTGGGGTAGTGAGACACTGGGTAGTGAGACACTGGGGTAGTGAGACACTGGGTAGTGAGACACTGAGTAGTGAGACACTGGGCAGTGAGACACTGGGTAGTGAGACACTGGGGTAGTGAGACACTGGGTAGTGAGACACTGGGTAGTGTGACACTGGGGTAGTGAGACACTGCTAGTGAGACACAGGTAGTGAGACACTGGGTAGTGAGACACTGGGTAGTGAGACACTGGGTAGTGACACACTGCTAGTGAGACACTGGGTAGTGAGACACTAGGTAGTGAGACACAGGTAGTGAGACATTGCTAGTGAGACACTGAGTAGTGAGACACTGGGTAGTGAGACACTGGGTAGTGAGACACTGGTAGTGGGACACTGGGTAGTGAGACACTGGTAGTGGGACACTGGGTAGTGAGACGCTGGGTAGTGAGACACTTGAGTAGTGAGACACTGGGTAGTGAGACACTGGGTAGTGAGACACTGGTAGTGGGACACTGGGTAGTGAGACTCTGGGTAGTGAGACACTGGGTAGTGAGACACTGGGTAGTGAGAAACAGGGGTAGTGAGACACTGGGTAGTGAGACACTTGGGCAGTGAGACACTGGGTAGTGAGACACTGGGTAGTGAAACACTGGTAGTGGGACACTGGGTAGTGAGACACTCGGTAGTGAGACACTGGGTAGTGAGACACTGGTAGTGAGACACTGGGGTAGTGAGACACTGGGTAGTGAGACACTGGGTAGTGAGACACTGGGTACTGAGACACTGGGTAGTGAGACACTGGGTAGTGAGACACTGGATAGTGAGATTTTGGGTAGTGAGACACTGGGTAGTGAGACACTGGGTAGTGAGACACTTGGGTAGTGAGACACTGGGGTAGTGAGACACTGGGTAGTGAGACACTGGGTAGTGAGACACTGGTAGTGAGACACTGGGTAGTGAGACACTGGGTAGTGAGACACTGGGGTAGTGAGACACAGGTAGTGAGACACTGGGGTAGTGAGAAACTGGTAGTGAGACGCTGGGTAGTGATACACTGGGTAGTGAGACACAGGTAGTGAGACACTGGGGTAGTGAGACACTGGGTAGTGAGACACTGGGTAGTGAGACACTGTTAGTGAGAAACTGGTAGTGAGACACTGGGTAGTGAGACGACACTGGGTAGTGAGACACTGGGTAGTGAGACACTGGTAGTGGGACACTGGGTAGTGAGACACTCGGTAGTGAGACACTGGTAGTGGGACACTGGGTAGTGAGACACTCGGTAGTGAGACACTGGTAGTGGGACACTGCTTGTGAGACACTGGGTAGTGAGACACTGGGTAGTGAGACACTGGGTAGCGAGACACTGGGGTAGTGAGACACTGCTAGTGAGACACTGGTTAGTGAGACACTGGTAGTGGGACACTGGGTAGTGAGACACTCGGTAGTGAGACACTGGGTAGTGAGACACTGGTAGTGAGACACTGGGGTAGTGAGACACTGCTAGTCAGACACTGGGGTAGTGAGACACTGGGTAGTGAGACACTGGGGTAGTGAGACACTGGGTAGTGAGACACTGGGGTAGTGAGACACTGGGTAGTGAGACACTGAGTAGTGAGACACTGGGCAGTGAGACACTGGGTAGTGAGACACTGGGGTAGTGAGACACTGGGTAGTGAGACACTGGGTAGTGTGACACTGGGGTAGTGAGACACTGCTAGTGAGACACAGGTAGTGAGACACTGGGTAGTGAGACACTGGGTAGTGAGACACTGGGTAGTGACACACTGCTAGTGAGACACTGGGTAGTGAGACACTAGGTAGTGAGACACAGGTAGTGAGACATTGCTAGTGAGACACTGAGTAGTGAGACACTGCTAGTGAGACACTGGGGTAGTGAGACACTGGGTAGTGAGACACTGGGTAGTGAGACACTGCTAGTGAGACACTGGGATAGTGAGACGCTGGGTAGTGAGATGCTGGGTAGTGAGACACTGCTAGTGAGACACTGGGTAGTGAGAAACTGGTAGTGGGACACTGGGTAGTGAGACACTCGGTAGTGAGACACTGGGTAGTGATACACCGGGTAGCGAGACGCTGGGTTGTGAGACACTGGTAGTGAGACACTGGGTAGTGAGACACTGGTAGTGGGACACTGCTTGTGAGACACTGGGTAGTGAGACACTGGGTAGTGAGACACTCGTAGTGAGACACTGGTAGCGAGACACTGGGTAGTGAGACAGTGGGTAGTGAGACACTGGGTAGTGAGACACTGGGGTAGTGAGACACTGGGTAGTGAGACAGTGGGTAGTGAGACACTGAGTAGTGAGACACTGCTAGTGAGACACTGGGGTAGTGAGACACTGGGTAGTGAGACACTGGTAGTGAGACACTGCTAGTGAGACACTGGGGTAGTGAGACGCTTGGTAGTGAGACACTGGGTAGTGAGACACTGGTAGTGAGACACTGCTAGTGAGACACTGGGTAGTGAGACACTGGGTAGTGAGACACTGGGTAGTGAGACACTGCTAGTGAGACACTGGGATAGTGAGACGCTGGGTAGTGAGATGCTGGGTAGTGAGACACTGCTAGTGAGACACTGGGTAGTGAGAAACTGGTAGTGGGACACTGGGAAGTGAGACACTCGGTAGTGAGACACTGGGTAGTGATACACCGGGTAGCGAGACGCTGGGTTGTGAGACACTGGTAGTGAGACACTGGGTAGTGAGACACTGGTAGTGGGACACTGCTTGTGAGACACTGGGTAGTGAGACACTGGGTAGTGAGACACTCGTAGTGAGACACTGGTAGCGAGACACTGCGTAGTGAGACAGTGGGTAGTGAGACACTGGGCAGTGAGACACTGGGGTAGTGAGACACTGGGTAGTGAGACACTGGGTAGTGAGACACTGGGTAGTGAGACACTGGTAGTGAGACACTGGGTAGTGAGACACTTGGTAGTGAGACACTGGTAGTGGGACACTGCTTGTGAGACACTGGGTAATGAGACACTGGGTAGTGAGGCACTTGGGTAGTGAGACACTGGGGTAGTGAGACACTGGGTAGTGAGACACTGCTTGTGAGACACTGGGTAGTGAGACACTGGGTAGTGAGGCACTTGGGTAGTGAGACACTGGGGTAGTGAGACACTGGGTAGTGAGACACTGCTTGTGAGACGCTGGGTAGTGAGACACTGGTAGTGGGACACTGGGTAGTGAGACGCTGGGTAGTGAGACACTTGAGTAGTGAGACACTGGGTAGTGAGACACTGGGTAGTGAGACACTGGGTAGTGAGACACTGGTAGTGGGACACTGGGTAGTGAGACACTGGTAGTGGGACACTGGGTAGTGAGACGCTGGGTAGTGAGACACTTGAGTAGTGAGACACTGGGTAGTGAGACACTGGGTAGTGAGACACTGGTAGTGGGACACTGGGTAGTGAGACACTGGGTAGTGAGACACTGGGTAGTGAGAAACAGGGGTAGTGAGACACTGGGTAGTGAGACACTTGGGCAGTGAGACACTGGGTAGTGAGACACTGGGTAGTGAGACACTGGTAGTGGGACACTGGGTAGTGAGACACTCGGTAGTGAGACACTGGGTAGTGAGACACTGGTAGTGAGACACTGGGGTAGTGAGACACTGGGTAGTGAGACACTGGGTAGTGAGACACTGGGTACTGAGACACTGGGTAGTGAGACACTGGGTAGTGAGACACTGGATAGTGAGATTTTGGGTAGTGAGACACTGGGTAGTGAGACACTGGGTAGTGAGACACTTGGGTAGTGAGACACTGGGGTAGTGAGACACTGGGTAGTGAGACACTGGGTAGTGAGACACTGGTAGTGAGACACTGGGTAGTGAGACACTGGGTAGTGAGACACTGGGGTAGTGAGACACAGGTAGTGAGACACTGGGGTAGTGAGAAACTGGTAGTGAGACGCTGGGTAGTGATACACTGGGTAGTGAGACACAGGTAGTGAGACACTGGGGTAGTGAGACACTGGGTAGTGAGACACTGGGTAGTGAGACACTGTTAGTGAGAAACTGGTAGTGAGACACTGGGTAGTGAGACGACACTGGGTAGTGAGACACTGGGTAGTGAGACACTGGTAGTGGGACACTGGGTAGTGAGACACTCGGTAGTGAGACACTGGTAGTGGGACACTGGGTAGTGAGACACTCGGTAGTGAGACACTGGTAGTGGGACACTGCTTGTGAGACACTGGGTAGTGAGACACTGGGTAGCGAGACACTGGGGTAGTGAGACACTGCTAGTGAGACACTGGTTAGTGAGACACTGGTAGTGGGACACTGGGTAGTGAGACACTCGGTAGTGAGACACTGGGTAGTGAGACACTGGTAGTGAGACACTGGGGTAGTGAGACACTGCTAGTCAGACACTGGGGTAGTGAGACACTGGGTAGTGAGACACTGGGGTAGTGAGACACTGGGTAGTGAGACACTGGGGTAGTGAGACACTGGGTAGTGAGACACTGAGTAGTGAGACACTGGGCAGTGAGACACTGGGTAGTGAGACACTGGGGTAGTGAGACACTGGGTAGTGAGACACTGGGTAGTGTGACACTGGGGTAGTTAGACACTGCTAGTGAGACACAGGTAGTGAGACACTGGGTAGTGAGACACTGGGTAGTGAGACACTGGGTAGTGACACACTGCTAGTGAGACACTGGGTAGTGAGACACTAGGTAGTGAGACACAGGTAGTGAGACATTGCTAGTGAGACACTGAGTAGTGAGACACTGGGTAGTGAGACACTGGGTAGTGAGACACTGGTAGTGGGACACTGGGAAGTGAGACACTGGTAGTGGGACACTGGGTAGTGAGACGCTGGGTAGTGAGACACTTGAGTAGTGAGACACTGGGTAGTGAGACACTGGGTAGTGAGACACTGGTAGTGGGACACTGGGTAGTGAGACTCTGGGTAGTGAGACACTGGGTAGTGAGACACTGGGTAGTGAGAAACAGGGGTAGTGAGACACTGGGTAGTGAGACACTTGGGCAGTGAGACACTGGGTAGTGAGACACTGGGTAGTGAAACACTGGTAGTGGGACACTGGGTAGTGAGACACTCGGTAGTGAGACACTGGGTAGTGAGACACTGGTAGTGAGACACTGGGGTAGTGAGACACTGGGTAGTGAGACACTGGGTAGTGAGACACTGGGTACTGAGACACTGGGTAGTGAGACACTGGGTAGTGAGACACTGGATAGTGAGATTTTGGGTAGTGAGACACTGGGTAGTGAGACACTGGGTAGTGAGACACTTGGGTAGTGAGACACTGGGGTAGTGAGACACTGGGTAGTGAGACACTGGGTAGTGAGACACTGGTAGTGAGACACTGGGTAGTGAGACACTGGGTAGTGAGACACTGGGGTAGTGAGACACAGGTAGTGAGACACTGGGGTAGTGAGAAACTGGTAGTGAGACGCTGGGTAGTGATACACTGGGTAGTGAGACACAGGTAGTGAGACACTGGGGTAGTGAGACACTGGGTAGTGAGACACTGGGTAGTGAGACACTGTTAGTGAGAAACTGGTAGTGAGACACTGGGTAGTGAGACGACACTGGGTAGTGAGACACTGGGTAGTGAGACACTGGTAGTGGGACACTGGGTAGTGAGACACTCGGTAGTGAGACACTGGTAGTGGGACACTGGGTAGTGAGACACTCGGTAGTGAGACACTGGTAGTGGGACACTGCTTGTGAGACACTGGGTAGTGAGACACTGGGTAGTGAGACACTGGGTAGCGAGACACTGGGGTAGTGAGACACTGCTAGTGAGACACTGGTTAGTGAGACACTGGTAGTGGGACACTGGGTAGTGAGACACTCGGTAGTGAGACACTGGGTAGTGAGACACTGGTAGTGAGACACTGGGGTAGTGAGACACTGCTAGTCAGACACTGGGGTAGTGAGACACTGGGTAGTGAGACACTGGGGTAGTGAGACACTGGGTAGTGAGACACTGGGGTAGTGAGACACTGGGTAGTAAGACACTGAGTAGTGAGACACTGGGCAGTGAGACACTGGGTAGTGAGACACTGGGGTAGTGAGACACTGGGTAGTGAGACACTGGGTAGTGTGACACTGGGGTAGTGAGACACTGCTAGTGAGACACAGGTAGTGAGACACTGGGTAGTGAGACACTGGGTAGTGAGACACTGGGTAGTGACACACTGCTAGTGAGACACTGGGTAGTGAGACACTAGGTAGTGAGACACAGGTAGTGAGACATTGCTAGTGAGACACTGAGTAGTGAGACACTGCTAGTGAGACACTGGGGTAGTGAGACACTGGGTAGTGAGACACTGGTAGTGAGACACTGCTAGTGAGACACTGGGGTAGTGAGACGCTTGGTAGTGAGACACTGGGTAGTGAGACACTGGTAGTGAGACACTGCTAGTGAGACACTGGGTAGTGAGACACTGGGTAGTGAGACACTGGGTAGTGAGACACTCCTAGTGAGACACTGGGTAGTGAGACACTGCTAGTGAGACACTGGGATAGTGAGACGCTGGGTAGTGAGATGCTGGGTAGTGAGACATTGCTAGTGAGACACTGGGTAGTGAGAAACTGGGTAGTGAGACACTGCTAGTGAGACATTGGGTTGTGAGACACTGGGTAGTGAGACACTGGGGTAGTGAGACACTGGGTAGTGACACACTGGGTAGTGAGACACTGGGTAGTGAGACACCGGTAGTGAGACACTGGGTAGCGAGACGCTGGGTAGTGAGACGCTGGGTAGTGAGACACTGGGTAGTGAGACACTCGTAGTGAGACACTGGTAGCGAGACACTGGGTAGTGAGACAGTGGGTAGTGAGACACTGGGTAGTGAGACACTGGGGTAGTGAGACACTGGGTAGTGAGACACTGGGGTAGTGAGACACTGGGTAGTGACACAGTGGGTAGTGAGACACTGGGTAGTGAGACACTGGTAGTGGGACACTGGGTAGTGAGACACAGGGGTAGTGAGACACTGGGTAGTGAGACACTTGGGCAGTGAGACACTGGGTAGTGAGACACTGGGTAGTGAGACACTGGTAGTGGGACACTGGGTAGTGAGACACTCGGTAGTGAGACACTGGGTAGTGAGACACTGGTAGTGAGACACTGGGGTAGTGAGACACTGGGTAGTGAGACACTGCTAGTGAGACACTGGTTAGTGAGACACTGGTAGTGGGACACTGGGTAGTGAGACACTCGGTAGTGAGACACTGGGTAGTGAGACACTGGTAGTGAGACACTGGGGTAGTGAGACACTGCTAGTCAGACACTGGGGTAGTGAGACACTGGGTAGTGAGACACTGGGGTAGTGAGACACTGGGTAGTGAGACACTGGGGTAGTGAGACACTGGGTAGTGAGACACTGAGTAGTGAGACACTGGGCAGTGAGACACTGGGTAGTGAGACACTGGGGTAGTGAGACACTGGGTAGTGAGACACTGGGTAGTGTGACACTGGGGTAGTGAGACACTGCTAGTGAGACACAGGTAGTGAGACACTGGGTAGTGAGACACTGGGTAGTGAGACACTGGGTAGTGACACACTGCTAGTGAGACACTGGGTAGTGAGACACTAGGTAGTGAGACACAGGTAGTGAGACATTGCTAGTGAGACACTGAGTAGTGGGACACTGCTAGTGAGACACTGGGGTAGTGAGACACTGGGTAGTGAGACACTGGTAGTGAGACACTGCTAGTGAGACACTGGGGTAGTGAGACGCTTGGTAGTGAGACACTGGGTAGTGAGACACTGGTAGTGAGACACTGCTAGTGAGACACTGGGTAGTGAGACACTGGGTAGTGAGACACTGGGTAGTGAGACACTCCTAGTGAGACACTGGGTAGTGAGACACTGCTAGTGAGACACTGGGATAGTGAGACGCTGGGTAGTGAGATGCTGGGTAGTGAGACATTGCTAGTGAGACACTGGGTAGTGAGAAACTGGGTAGTGAGACACTGCTAGTGAGACATTGGGTTGTGAGACACTGGGTAGTGAGACACTGGGGTAGTGAGACACTGGGTAGTGACACACTGGGTAGTGAGACACTGGGTAGTGAGACACCGGTAGTGAGACACTGGGTAGCGAGACGCTGGGTAGTGAGACGCTGGGTAGTGAGACACTGGGTAGTGAGACACTCGTAGTGAGACACTGGTAGCGAGACACTGGGTAGTGAGACAGTGGGTAGTGAGACACTGGGTAGTGAGACACTGGGGTAGTGAGACACTGGGTAGTGAGACACTGGGGTAGTGAGACACTGGGTAGTGACACAGTGGGTAGTGAGACACTGGGTAGTGAGACACTGGTAGTGGGACACTGGGTAGTGAGACACAGGGGTAGTGAGACACTGGGTAGTGAGACACTTGGGCAGTGAGACACTGGGTAGTGAGACACTGGGTAGTGAGACACTGGTAGTGGGACACTGGGTAGTGAGACACTCGGTAGTGAGACACTGGGTAGTGAGACACTGGTAGTGAGACACTGGGGTAGTGAGACACTGGGTAGTGAGACACTGGGTAGTGAGACACTGGGTACTGAGACACTGGGTAGTGAGACACTGGGTAGTGAGACACTGGATAGTGAGATTTTGGGTAGTGAGACACTGGGTAGTGAGACACTGGGTAGTGAGACACTTGGGTAGTGAGACACTGGGGTAGTGAGACACTGGGTAGTGAGACACTGGGTAGTGAGACATTGGTAGTGAGACACTGGGTAGTGAGACACTGGGTAGTGAGACACAGGTAGTGAGACACTGGGGTAGTGAGAAACTGGTAGTGAGACGCTGGGTAGTGAGACACTGGGTAGTGAGACACAGGTAGTGAGACACTGGGGTAGTGAGACACTGGGTAGTGAGACACTGTGTAGTGAGACACTGTTAGTGAGAAACTGGTAGTGAGACACTGGGTAGTGAGACGACACTGGGTAGTGAGACACTGGGTAGTGAGACACTGGTAGTGGGACACTGGGTAGTGAGACACTCGGTAGTGAGACACTGGTAGTGGGACACTGGGTAGTGAGACACTCGGTAGTGAGATACTGGTAGTGGGACACTGCTTGTGAGACACTGGGTAGTGAGACACTGGGTAGTGAGACACTGGGTAGCGAGACACTGGGGTAGTGAGACACTGCTAGTGAGACACTGGTTAGTGAGACACTGGTAGTGGGACACTGGGTAGTGAGACACTCGGTAGTGAGACACTGGGTAGTGACACACTGGTAGTGAGACACTGGGGTAGTGAGACACTGCTAGTCAGACACTGAGGTAGTGAGACACTGGGTAGTGAGACACTGGGGTAGTGAGACACTGGGTAGTGAGACACTGGGGTAGTGAGACACTGGGTAGTGAGACACTGAGTAGTGAGACACTGGGCAGTGAGACACTGGGTAGTGAGACACTGGGGTAGTGAGACACTGGGTAGTGAGACACTGGGTAGTGTGACACTGGGGTAGTGAGACACTGCTAGTGAGACACAGGTAGTGAGACACTGGGTAGTGAGACACTGGGTAGTGAGACACTGGGTAGTGACACACTGCTAGTGAGACACTGGGTAGTGAGACACTAGGTAGTGAGACACAGGTAGTGAGACATTGCTAGTGAGACACTGAGTAGTGAGACACTGCTAGTGAGACACTGGGGTAGTGAGACACTGGGTAGTGAGACACTGGTAGTGAGACACTGCTAGTGAGACACTGGGGTAGTGAGACACTTGGTAGTGAGACACTGGGTAGTGAGACACTGGTAGTGAGACACTGCTAGTGAGACACTGGGTAGTGAGACACTGGGTAGTGAGACACTGGGTAGTGAGACACTCCTAGTGAGACACTGGGTAGTGAGACACTGCTAGTGAGACACTGGGATAGTGAGACGCTGGGTAGTGAGATGCTGGGTAGTGAGACACTGCTAGTGAGACACTGGGTAGTGAGAAACTGGGTAGTGAGACACTGCTAGTGAGACATTGGGTTGTGAGACACTGGGTAGTGAGACACTGGGGTAGTGAGACACTGGGTAGTGAGACACTGGGTAGTGAGACACTGGGTTGTGACACATTGGGTAGTGAGACACTGGGTAGTGAGACACCGGTAGTGAGACACTGGGTAGTGAGACGCTGGGTAGTGAGACGCTGGGTAGTGAGACACTGGGTAGTGAGACACTCGTAGTGAGACACTGGTAGCGAGACACTGGGTAGTGAGACAGTGGGTAGTGAGACACTGGGTAGTGAGACTCTGGGGTAGTGAGACACTGGGTAGTGACACAGTGGGTAGTGAGACACTGGGTAGTGACACACTGGGTAGTGAGATTTTGGGTAGTGAGACACTGGGTAGTGAGACACTGGGTAGTGAGACACGGGGTAGTGAGGCACTGGGTAGTGAGACACTCCTAGTGAGACACTGGGTAGTGAGACACTGGGTAGTGAGACACTGTGTAGTGAGACACTTGGGTAGTGAGACACTGGGTAGTGAGACACTTGGGTAGTGAGACACTGGGGTAGTGAGACACTGGGGTAGTGAGACACTGGGGTAGTGAGACACTTGGGTAGTGAGACACTGGGGTAGTGAGACACTGGGTAGTGAGACACTGGGTAGTGAGACACTGGTAGTGGGACACTGCTTGTGAGACACTGGGTAATGAGACACTGGGTAGTGAGGCACTTGGGTAGTGAGACGCTGGGTAGTGAGACACTGGTAGTGAGACACTGGGTAGTAAGACACTGAGTAGTGAGACACTAGGGTAGTGAGACACTGCTTGTGAGACGCTGGGTAGTGAGACACTGGGTAGTGAGACACAGGTAGTGAGACACTGGGTAGTGAGACACTGGGTAGTGAGACACTGGGTAGTGAGACACTGTTAGTGAGAAACTGGTAGTGAGACACTGGGTAGTGAGACACTGGGTAGTGAGACACTTGGGCAGTGAGACGACACTGGGTAGTGAGACACTGGGTAGTGAGACACTGGTAGTGGGACACTGGGTAGTGAGACACTCGGTAGTGAGACACTGGGTAGTTATACACCGGGTAGTGAGACACTGGGTAGTGAGACACTGGGTAGTGAGACACAGGGGTAGTGAGACACTGGGTAGTGGGACACTGGGTAGTGAGACACTGGGTAGTGGGACACTGAGTAGTGAGACACTCGGTAGTGAGACACTGGGTAGTGATACACTGGGTAGTGAGACGCTGGGTAGTGAGACACTGGTAGTGAGACACTGGGTAGTGAGACACTGGGTAGTGAGGCACTGGTAGTGAGACACTGGGTAGTGAGACACTGGGTAGTGAGACACTGGTAGTGAGACACTGGGTAGTGAGACACTGGGTAGTGAGACACTGGGTAGTGAGGCACTGGTAGTGAGAAACTGGGTAGTGAGACACTGGGTAATGAGACACTGGGTAGTGAGACACTGGGTAGTGAGACACTCGTAGTGAGACACTGGTAGCGAGACACTGGGTAGTGAGACAGTGGGTAGTGAGACACTGGGTAGTGAGACACTGGGGTAGTGAGACACTGGGTAGTGAGACACTGGGTAGTGAGACACTGGGTAGTGAGACACTGGGTAGTGAGACACTGGTAGTGGGACACTGCTTGTGAGACACTGGGTAATGAGACACTGGGTATTGAGGCACTTGGGTAGTGAGACACTGGGGTAGTGAGACACTGGGTAGTGAGACACTGCTTGTGAGATGCTGGGTAGTGAGACACTGGGTAGTGAGACACTGTTAGTGAGAAACTGGTAGTGAGACACTGGGTAGTGAGACACTGGGTAGTGAGACACTGGTAGTGGGACACTGGGTAGTGAGACACTGGTAGTGGGACACTGGGTAGTGAGACGCTGGGTAGTGAGACACTTGAGTAGTGAGACACTGGGTAGTGAGACACTTGAGTAGTGAGACATTTGAGTAGTGAGACACTTGAGTAGTGAGACACTGGGTAGTGAGACACTGAGTAGTGAGACACTGGGTAGTGAGACACTGGGTAGTGAGACACTGGTAGTGGGACACTGGGTAGTGAGACACTGGTAGTGGGACACTGGGTAGTGAGACGCTGGGTAGTGAGACACTTGAGTAGTGAGACACTGGGTAGTGAGACACTGGGTAGTGAGACACTGGTAGTGGGACACTGGGTAGTGAGACACTGGGTAGTGAGACACTGGGTAGTGAGACACTTGAGTAGTGAGACACTGGGTAGTGAGACACAGGGGTAGTGAGACACTGGGTAGTGAGACACTTGGGCAGTGAGACACTGGGTAGTGAGACACTGGGTAGTGAGACACTGGTAGTGGGACACTGGGTAGTGAGACACTCGGTAGTGAGACACTGGGTAGTGAGACACTGGTAGTGAGACACTGGGGTAGTGAGACACTGGGTAGTGAGACACTGGGTAGTGAGACACTGGGTACTGAGACACTGGGTAGTGAGACACTGGGTAGTGAGACACTGGGTAGTGAGACACTGGGTAGTGAGACACTGGTAGTAAGACACTGGGTAGTGAGACACTGGGTAGTGAGACACTGGGGTAGTGAGACACAGGTAGTGAGACACTGGGGTAGTGAGAAACTGGTAGTGAGACGCTGGGTAGTGAGACACTGGGTAGTGAGACACAGGTAGTGAGACACTGGGGTAGTGAGACACTGGGTAGTGAGACACTGGGTAGTGAGACACTGGGTAGTGAGAAACTGGTAGTGAGACACTGGGTAGTGAGACGACACTGGGTAGTGAGACACTGGGTAGTGAGACACTGGTAGTGGGACACTGGGTAGTGAGACACTCGGTAGTGAGACACTGGTAGTGGGACACTGGGTAGTGAGACACTCGGTAGTGAGACACTGGTAGTGGGACACTGCTTGTGAGACACTGGGTAGTGAGACACTGGGTAGTGAGACACTGGGTAGTGAGACACTGGGTAGCGAGACACTGGGGTAGTGAGACACTGCTAGTGAGACACTGGTTAGTGAGACACTGGTAGTGGGACACTGGGTAGTGAGACACTCGGTAGTGAGACACCGGGTAGTGAGACACTGGTAGTGAGACACTGGGGTAGTGAGACACTGCTAGTCAGACACTGGGGTAGTGAGACACTGGGTAGTGAGACACTGGGGTAGTGAGACACTGGGTAGTGAGACACTGGGGTAGTGAGACACTGGGTAGTGAGACACTGGGTAGTGAGACACTGGGCAGTGAGACACTGGGTAGTGAGACACTGGGGTAGTGAGACACTGGGTAGTGAGACACTGGGTAGTGTGACACTGGGGTAGTGAGACACTGCTAGTGAGACACAGGTAGTGAGACACTGGGTAGTGAGACACTGGGTAGTGAGACACTGGGTAGTGACACACTGCTAGTGAGACACTGGGTAGTGAGACACTAGGTAGTGAGACACAGGTAGTGAGACATTGCTAGTGAGACACTGAGTAGTGAGACACTGCTAGTGAGACACTGGGGTAGTGAGACACTGGGTAGTGAGACACTGGTAGTAAGACACTGGGTAGTGAGACACTGGGTAGTGAGACACTGGGGTAGTGAGACACAGGTAGTGAGACACTGGGGTAGTGAGAAACTGGTAGTGAGACGCTGGGTAGTGAGACACTGGGTAGTGAGACACAGGTAGTGAGACACTGGGGTAGTGAGACACTGGGTAGTGAGACACTGGGTAGTGAGACACTGGGTAGTGAGAAACTGGTAGTGAGACACTGGGTAGTGAGACGACACTGGGTAGTGAGACACTGGGTAGTGAGACACTGGTAGTGGGACACTGGGTAGTGAGACACTCGGTAGTGAGACACTGGTAGTGGGACACTGGGTAGTGAGACACTCGGTAGTGAGACACTGGTAGTGGGACACTGCTTGTGAGACACTGGGTAGTGAGACACTGGGTAGTGAGACACTGGGTAGTGAGACACTGGGTAGCGAGACACTGGGGTAGTGAGACACTGCTAGTGAGACACTGGTTAGTGAGACACTGGTAGTGGGACACTGGGTAGTGAGACACTCGGTAGTGAGACACCGGGTAGTGAGACACTGGTAGTGAGACACTGGGGTAGTGAGACACTGCTAGTCAGACACTGGGGTAGTGAGACACTGGGTAGTGAGACACTGGGGTAGTGAGACACTGGGTAGTGAGACACTGGGGTAGTGAGACACTGGGTAGTGAGACACTGGGTAGTGAGACACTGGGCAGTGAGACACTGGGTAGTGAGACACTGGGGTAGTGAGACACTGGGTAGTGAGACACTGGGTAGTGTGACACTGGGGTAGTGAGACACTGCTAGTGAGACACAGGTAGTGAGACACTGGGTAGTGAGACACTGGGTAGTGAGACACTGGGTAGTGACACACTGCTAGTGAGACACTGGGTAGTGAGACACTAGGTAGTGAGACACAGGTAGTGAGACATTGCTAGTGAGACACTGAGTAGTGAGACACTGCTAGTGAGACACTGGGGTAGTGAGACACTGGGTAGTGAGACACTGGTAGTGAGACACTGCTAGTGAGACACTGGGGTAGTGAGACGCTTGGTAGTGAGACACTGGGTAGTGAGACACTGGTAGTGAGACACTGCTAGTGAGACACTGGGTAGTGAGACACTGGGTAGTGAGACACTGGGTAGTGAGACACTCCTAGTGAGACACTGGGTAGTGAGACACTGCTAGTGAGACACTGGGATAGTGAGACGCTGGGTAGTGAGATGCTGGGTAGTGAGACACTGCTAGTGAGACACTGGGAAGTGAGAAACTGGTAGTGGGACACTGGGTAGTGAGACACTCGGTAGTGAGACACTGGGTAGTGATACACCGGGTAGCGAGACGCTGGGTTGTGAGACACTGGTAGTGAGACACTGGGTAGTGAGACACTGGTAGTGGGACACTGCTTGTGAGACACTGGGTAGTGAGACACTGGGGAGTGAGACACTCGTAGTGAGACACTGGTAGCGAGACACTGGGTAGTGAGACAGTGGGTAGTGAGACACTGGGTAGTGAGACACTGGGGTAGTGAGACACTGGGTAGTGAGACACTGGGTAGTGAGACACTGGTAGTGAGACACTGGGTAGTGAGACACTGGGTATTGAGACACTGGTAGTGGGACACTGCTTGTGAGACACTGGGTAATGAGACACTGGGTAGTGAGGCACTTGGGTAGTGAGACACTGGGGTAGTGAGACACTGGGTAGTGAGACACTGCTTGTGAGACGCTGGGTAGTGAGACACTGGGTAGTGAGACACTGTTAGTGAGAAACTGGTAGTGAGACACTGGGTAGTGAGACGACACTGGTAGTTAGACACTGGGTAGTGAGACACTTGAGTAGTGAGACACTTGAGTAGTGAGACACTTGAGTAGTGAGACACTGGGTAGTGAGACACTGGGTAGTGAGACACTGGGTAGTGAGACACTGGTAGTGGGACACTGGGTAGTGAGACGCTGGGTAGTGAGACACTTGAGTAGTGAGACACTGGGTAGTGAGACACTGGGTAGTGAGACACTGGTAGTGGGACACTGGGTAGTGAGACACTGGGAAGTGAGACACTGGGTAGTGAGACACTGGGTAGTGAGACACTTGAGTAGTGAGACACTGGGTAGTGAGACACAGGGGTAGTGAGACACTGGGTAGTGAGACACTTGGGCAGTGAGACACTGGGTAGTGAGACACTGGGTAGTGAGACACTGGTAGTGGGACACTGGGTAGTGAGACACTCGGTAGTGAGACACTGGGTAGTGATACACTGGTAGTGAGACACTGGGGTAGTGAGACACTGGGTAGTGAGACACTGGGTAGTGAGACACTGGGTACTGAGACACTGGGTAGTGAGACACTGGGTAGTGAGACACTGGGTAGTGAGATTTTGGGTAGTGAGACACTGGGTAGTGAGACACTGGGGTAGTGAGACACTGGGGTAGTGAGACACTGGGTAGTGAGACACTGGGTAGTGAGACACTGGGTAGTGAGACACTGGGTAGTGAGACACTGGGGTAGTGAGACACAGGTAGTGAGACACTGGGGTAGTGAGAAACTGGTAGTGAGACGCTGGGTAGTGAGACACTGGGTAGTGAGACACAGGTAGTGAGACACTGGGGTAGTGAGACACTGGATAGTGAGACACTGGGTAGTGAGACACTGGGTAGTGAGACACTGTTAGTGAGAAACTGGTAGTGAGACACTGGGTAGTGAGACGACACTGGGTAGTGAGACACTGGGTAGTGAGATTTTGGGTAGTGAGACACTGGGTAGTGAGACACTGGGTAGTGAGACACGGGGTAGTGAGGCACTGGGTAGTGAGACACTCCTAGTGAGACACTGGGTAGTGAGACACTGGGTAGTGAGACACTTGGGTAGTGAGACACTGGGTAGTGAGACACTTGGGTAGTGAGACACTGGGGTAGTGAGACACTGGGGTAGTGAGATACTGGGGTAGTGAGACACTTGGGTAGTGAGACACTGGGGTAGTGAGACACTGGGTAGTGAGACACTCGGTAGTGAGACACTGGTAGTGGGACACTGCTTGTGAGACACTGGGTAATGAGACACTGGGTAGTGAGGCACTTAGGTAGTGAGACACTGGGTAGTTATACACTGGTAGTGAGACACTGGGTAGTAAGACACTGAGTAGTGAGACACTGGGGTAGTGAGACACTGCTTGTGAGACGCTGGGTAGTGAGACACTGGGTAGTGAGACACTCGGTAGTGAGACACTGGGTAGTGATACACTGGGTAGTGAGACGCTGGGTAGTGAGACACTGGTAGTGAGACACTGGGTAGTGAGACACTGGGTAGTGAGGCACTGGTAGTGAGACACTGGGTAGTGAGACACTGGGTAGTGAGACACTGGTAGTGAGACACTGGGTAGTGAGACACTGGGTAGTGAGACACTGGGTAGTGAGGCACTGGTAGTGAGAAACTGGGTAGTGAGACACTTGGTAATGAGACACTGGGTAGTGAGACACAGGTAGTGAGACACTGGGGTAGTGAGACACTGGTTATTGAGACACTGGGTAGTGAGACACTGGGTAGTGAGACACTGGTAGTGAGACACTGGGTAGTGAGACACTGGGTAGTGAGACACTGGTAGTGGGACACTGCTTGTGAGACACTGGGTAGTGAGACACAGGTAGTGAGACACTGGGGTAGTGAGACACTGCTTGTGAGACGCTGGGTAGTGAGACACTAGGTAGTGAGACACAGGTAGTGAGAAACTGGGGTAGTGAGACACTGGTAGTGAGACACTGGGTAGTGAGACACTGTTAGTGAGAAACTGGTAGTGAGAAACTGGGTAGTGAGACACTGGGTAGTGAGACACTAGGTAGTGAGACACTGGGTAGTGAGACACTGGGGTAGTGAGACACTGCTAGTGAGACACTGCGGTAGTGAGACACTGCTATTGAGACACTGGGTCGTGAGACAGTGGGTAGTGAGACACCTGGTAGTGAGACACTGCTAGTGAGACACTGGGTAGTGAGACACTGGGTAGTGAGACACTGGGGGAGTGAGACACTGGGGTAGTGAGACACTGGGTAGTGAGACAGGGGGTAGTGAGACACTGGGGTAGTGAGACACTGGGTAGTGAGACACTGCTAATGAGACACTGGGGTAGTGAGACACAGGTAGTGAGACACTGGGGTAGTGAGACACAGATAGTGAGACACTGGGGTAGTGAGACACTGGGTAGTGAGACACTGTTAGTGGGAAACTGGTAGTGAGACACTGGGTAGTGAGACACTGGGTAGTGAGACACTGGTAGTGGGACACTGGGTAGTGAGACACTCGGTAGTGAGACACTGGGTAGTGATACACCGGGTAGCGAGACGCTGGGTTGTGAGACACTGGTAGTGAGACACTGGGTAGTGAGACACTGGTAGTGGGACACTGCTTGTGAGACACTGGGTAGTGAGACACTGGGTAGTGAGACACTCGTAGTGAGACACTGGTAGCGAGACACTGGGTAGTGAGACAGTGGGTAGTGAGACACTGGGTAGTGAGACACTGGGTAGTGAGACACTGGTAGTGAGACACTGGGTAGTGAGACACTGGGTAGTGAGACACTGGTAGTGGGACACTGCTTGTGAGACACTGGGTAATGAGACACTGGGTAGTGAGGCACTTGGGTAGTGAGACACTGGGGTAGTGAGACACTGGGTAGTGAGACACTGCTTGTGAGACGCTGGGTAGTGAGACACTGGGTAGTGAGACACTGTTAGTGAGAAACTGGTAGTGAGACACTGGGTAGTGAGACGACACTGGTAGTTAGACACTGGGTAGTGAGACACTTGAGTAGTGAGACACTTGAGTAGTGAGACACTGGGTAGTGAGACACTGGGTAGTGAGACACTGGGTAGTGAGACACTGGTAGTGGGACACTGGGTAGTGAGACACTGGTAGTGGGACACTGGGTAGTGAGACGCTGGGTAGTGAGACACTTGAGTAGTGAGACACTGGGTAGTGAGACACTGGGTAGTGAGACACTGGTAGTGGGACACTGGGTAGTGAGACACTGGGAAGTGAGACACTGGGTAGTGAGACACTGGGTAGTGAGACACTTGAGTAGTGAGACACTGGGTAGTGAGACACAGGGGTAGTGAGACACTGGGTAGTGAGACACTTGGGCAGTGAGACACTGGGTAGTGAGACACTGGGTAGTGAGACACTGGTAGTGGGACACTGGGTAGTGAGACACTCGGTAGTGAGACACTGGGTAGTGATACACTGGTAGTGAGACACTGGGGTAGTGAGACACTGGGTAGTGAGACACTGGGTAGTGAGACACTGGGTACTGAGACACTGGGTAGTGAGACACTGGGTAGTGAGACACTGGGTAGTGAGATTTTGGGTAGTGAGACACTGGGTAGTGAGACACTGGGGTAGTGAGACACTGGGGTAGTGAGACACTGGGTAGTGAGACACTGGGTAGTGAGACACTGGGTAGTGAGACACTGGGTAGTGAGACACTGGGGTAGTGAGACACAGGTAGTGAGACACTGGGGTAGTGAGAAACTGGTAGTGAGACGCTGGGTAGTGAGACACTGGGTAGTGAGACACAGGTAGTGAGACACTGGGGTAGTGAGACACTGGATAGTGAGACACTGGGTAGTGAGACACTGGGTAGTGAGACACTGTTAGTGAGAAACTGGTAGTGAGACACTGGGTAGTGAGACGACACTGGGTAGTGAGACACTGGGTAGTGAGATTTTGGGTAGTGAGACACTGGGTAGTGAGACACTGGGTAGTGAGACACGGGGTAGTGAGGCACTGGGTAGTGAGACACTCCTAGTGAGACACTGGGTAGTGAGACACTGGGTAGTGAGACACTTGGGTAGTGAGACACTGGGTAGTGAGACACTTGGGTAGTGAGACACTGGGGTAGTGAGACACTGGGGTAGTGAGATACTGGGGTAGTGAGACACTTGGGTAGTGAGACACTGGGGTAGTGAGACACTGGGTAGTGAGACACTCGGTAGTGAGACACTGGTAGTGGGACACTGCTTGTGAGACACTGGGTAATGAGACACTGGGTAGTGAGGCACTTAGGTAGTGAGACACTGGGTAGTTATACACTGGTAGTGAGACACTGGGTAGTAAGACACTGAGTAGTGAGACACTGGGGTAGTGAGACACTGCTTGTGAGACGCTGGGTAGTGAGACACTGGGTAGTGAGACACAGGTAGTGAGACACTGGGTAGTGAGACACTGGGTAGTGAGACACTGTTAGTGAGAAACTGGTAGTGAGACACTGGGTAGTGAGACACTGGGTAGTGAGACACTTGGGCAGTGAGACGACACTGGGTAGTGAGACACTGGGTAGTGAGACACTGGTAGTGGGACACTGGGTAGTGAGACACTCGGTAGTGAGACACTGGGTAGTTATACACCGGGTAGTGAGACACTGGGTAGTGAGACACTGGGTAGTGAGACACTGGGTAGTGAGACACTGGGTAGTGGGACACTGGGTAGTGGGACACTGGGTAGTGAGACACTCGGTAGTGAGACACTGGGTAGTGATACACTGGGTAGTGAGACGCTGGGTAGTGAGACACTGGTAGTGAGACACTGGGTAGTGAGACACTGGGTAGTGAGGCACTGGTAGTGAGACACTGGGTAGTGAGACACTGGGTAGTGAGACACTGGTAGTGAGACACTGGGTAGTGAGACACTGGGTAGTGAGACACTGGTAGTGGGACACTGCTTGTGAGACACTGGGTAGTGAGACACTGGGTAGTGAGACACTCGTAGTGAGACACTGGTAGCGAGACACTGGGTAGTGAGACAGTGGGTAGTGAGACACTGGGTAGTGAGACACTGGGTAGTGAGACACTGGTAGTGAGACACTGGGTAGTGAGACACTGGGTAGTGAGACACTGGTAGTGGGACACTGCTTGTGAGACACTGGGTAATGAGACACTGGGTAGTGAGGCACTTGGGTAGTGAGACACTGGGGTAGTGAGACACTGGGTAGTGAGACACTGCTTGTGAGACGCTGGGTAGTGAGACACTGGGTAGTGAGACACTGTTAGTGAGAAACTGGTAGTGAGACACTGGGTAGTGAGACGACACTGGTAGTTAGACACTGGGTAGTGAGACACTTGAGTAGTGAGACACTTGAGTAGTGAGACACTGGGTAGTGAGACACTGGGTAGTGAGACACTGGGTAGTGAGACACTGGTAGTGGGACACTGGGTAGTGAGACACTGGTAGTGGGACACTGGGTAGTGAGACGCTGGGTAGTGAGACACTTGAGTAGTGAGACACTGGGTAGTGAGACACTGGGTAGTGAGACACTGGTAGTGGGACACTGGGTAGTGAGACACTGGGAAGTGAGACACTGGGTAGTGAGACACTGGGTAGTGAGACACTTGAGTAGTGAGACACTGGGTAGTGAGACACAGGGGTAGTGAGACACTGGGTAGTGAGACACTTGGGCAGTGAGACACTGGGTAGTGAGACACTGGGTAGTGAGACACTGGTAGTGGGACACTGGGTAGTGAGACACTCGGTAGTGAGACACTGGGTAGTGATACACTGGTAGTGAGACACTGGGGTAGTGAGACACTGGGTAGTGAGACACTGGGTAGTGAGACACTGGGTACTGAGACACTGGGTAGTGAGACACTGGGTAGTGAGACACTGGGTAGTGAGATTTTGGGTAGTGAGGCACTGGGTAGTGAGACACTGGGGTAGTGAGACACTGGGGTAGTGAGACACTGGGTAGTGAGACACTGGGTAGTGAGACACTGGGTAGTGAGACACTGGGTAGTGAGACACTGGGGTAGTGAGACACAGGTAGTGAGACACTGGGGTAGTGAGAAACTGGTAGTGAGACGCTGGGTAGTGAGACACTGGGTAGTGAGACACAGGTAGTGAGACACTGGGGTAGTGAGACACTGGATAGTGAGACACTGGGTAGTGAGACACTGGGTAGTGAGACACTGTTAGTGAGAAACTGGTAGTGAGACACTGGGTAGTGAGACGACACTGGGTAGTGAGACACTGGGTAGTGAGATTTTGGGTAGTGAGACACTGGGTAGTGAGACACTGGGTAGTGAGACACGGGGTAGTGAGGCACTGGGTAGTGAGACACTCCTAGTGAGACACTGGGTAGTGAGACACTGGGTAGTGAGACACTTGGGTAGTGAGACACTGGGTAGTGAGACACTTGGGTAGTGAGACACTGGGGTAGTGAGACACTGGGGTAGTGAGATACTGGGGTAGTGAGACACTTGGGTAGTGAGACACTGGGGTAGTGAGACACTGGGTAGTGAGACACTCGGTAGTGAGACACTGGTAGTGGGACACTGCTTGTGAGACACTGGGTAATGAGACACTGGGTAGTGAGGCACTTAGGTAGTGAGACACTGGGTAGTTATACACTGGTAG
Organism: Petromyzon marinus; assembly: GCF_048934315.1. Taxonomy (NCBI): domain Eukaryota; kingdom Metazoa; phylum Chordata; class Hyperoartia; order Petromyzontiformes; family Petromyzontidae; genus Petromyzon; species Petromyzon marinus. The sequence goes on along the minus strand of NW_027423069.1, from coordinate 2,721,109 downwards.
TGAGACACTGGGTAGTAAGACACTGAGTAGTGAGACACTGGGGTAGTGAGACACTGCTTGTGAGACGCTGGGTAGTGAGACACTGGGTAGTGAGACACTCGGTAGTGAGACACTGGGTAGTGATACACTGGGTAGTGAGACGCTGGGTAGTGAGACACTGGTAGTGAGACACTGGGTAGTGAGACACTGGGTAGTGAGGCACTGGTAGTGAGACACTGGGTAGTGAGACACTGGGTAGTGAGACACTGGTAGTGAGACACTGGGTAGTGAGACACTGGGTAGTGAGACACTGGGTAGTGAGGCACTGGTAGTGAGAAACTGGGTAGTGAGACACTTGGTAATGAGACACTGGGTAGTGAGACACAGGTAGTGAGACACTGGGGTAGTGAGACACTGGTTATTGAGACACTGGGTAGTGAGACACTGGGTAGTGAGACACTGGTAGTGAGACACTGGGTAGTGAGACACTGGGTAGTGAGACACTGGTAGTGGGACACTGCTTGTGAGACACTGGGTAGTGAGACACAGGTAGTGAGACACTGGGGTAGTGAGACACTGCTTGTGAGACGCTGGGTAGTGAGACACTAGGTAGTGAGACACAGGTAGTGAGAAACTGGGGTAGTGAGACACTGGTAGTGAGACACTGGGTAGTGAGACACTGTTAGTGAGAAACTGGTAGTGAGAAACTGGGTAGTGAGACACTGGGTAGTGAGACACTAGGTAGTGAGACACTGGGTAGTGAGACACTGGGGTAGTGAGACACTGCTAGTGAGACACTGCGGTAGTGAGACACTGCTATTGAGACACTGGGTCGTGAGACAGTGGGTAGTGAGACACCTGGTAGTGAGACACTGCTAGTGAGACACTGGGTAGTGAGACACTGGGTAGTGAGACACTGGGGGAGTGAGACACTGGGGTAGTGAGACACTGGGTAGTGAGACAGGGGGTAGTGAGACACTGGGGTAGTGAGACACTGGGTAGTGAGACACTGCTAATGAGACACTGGGGTAGTGAGACACAGGTAGTGAGACACTGGGGTAGTGAGACACAGATAGTGAGACACTGGGGTAGTGAGACACTGGGTAGTGAGACACTGTTAGTGGGAAACTGGTAGTGAGACACTGGGTAGTGAGACACTGGGTAGTGAGACACTGGTAGTGGGACACTGGGTAGTGAGACACTCGGTAGTGAGACACTGGGTAGTGATACACCGGGTAGCGAGACGCTGGGTTGTGAGACACTGGTAGTGAGACACTGGGTAGTGAGACACTGGTAGTGGGACACTGCTTGTGAGACACTGGGTAGTGAGACACTGGGTAGTGAGACACTCGTAGTGAGACACTGGTAGCGAGACACTGGGTAGTGAGACAGTGGGTAGTGAGACACTGGGTAGTGAGACACTGGGTAGTGAGACACTGGTAGTGAGACACTGGGTAGTGAGACACTGGGTAGTGAGACACTGGTAGTGGGACACTGCTTGTGAGACACTGGGTAATGAGACACTGGGTAGTGAGGCACTTGGGTAGTGAGACACTGGGGTAGTGAGACACTGGGTAGTGAGACACTGCTTGTGAGACGCTGGGTAGTGAGACACTGGGTAGTGAGACACTGTTAGTGAGAAACTGGTAGTGAGACACTGGGTAGTGAGACGACACTGGTAGTTAGACACTGGGTAGTGAGACACTTGAGTAGTGAGACACTTGAGTAGTGAGACACTGGGTAGTGAGACACTGGGTAGTGAGACACTGGGTAGTGAGACACTGGTAGTGGGACACTGGGTAGTGAGACACTGGTAGTGGGACACTGGGTAGTGAGACGCTGGGTAGTGAGACACTTGAGTAGTGAGACACTGGGTAGTGAGACACTGGGTAGTGAGACACTGGTAGTGGGACACTGGGTAGTGAGACACTGGGAAGTGAGACACTGGGTAGTGAGACACTGGGTAGTGAGACACTTGAGTAGTGAGACACTGGGTAGTGAGACACAGGGGTAGTGAGACACTGGGTAGTGAGACACTTGGGCAGTGAGACACTGGGTAGTGAGACACTGGGTAGTGAGACACTGGTAGTGGGACACTGGGTAGTGAGACACTCGGTAGTGAGACACTGGGTAGTGATACACTGGTAGTGAGACACTGGGGTAGTGAGACACTGGGTAGTGAGACACTGGGTAGTGAGACACTGGGTACTGAGACACTGGGTAGTGAGACACTGGGTAGTGAGACACTGGGTAGTGAGATTTTGGGTAGTGAGACACTGGGTAGTGAGACACTGGGGTAGTGAGACACTGGGGTAGTGAGACACTGGGTAGTGAGACACTGGGTAGTGAGACACTGGGTAGTGAGACACTGGGTAGTGAGACACTGGGGTAGTGAGACACAGGTAGTGAGACACTGGGGTAGTGAGAAACTGGTAGTGAGACGCTGGGTAGTGAGACACTGGGTAGTGAGACACAGGTAGTGAGACACTGGGGTAGTGAGACACTGGATAGTGAGACACTGGGTAGTGAGACACTGGGTAGTGAGACACTGTTAGTGAGAAACTGGTAGTGAGACACTGGGTAGTGAGACGACACTGGGTAGTGAGACACTGGGTAGTGAGATTTTGGGTAGTGAGACACTGGGTAGTGAGACACTGGGTAGTGAGACACGGGGTAGTGAGGCACTGGGTAGTGAGACACTCCTAGTGAGACACTGGGTAGTGAGACACTGGGTAGTGAGACACTTGGGTAGTGAGACACTGGGTAGTGAGACACTTGGGTAGTGAGACACTGGGGTAGTGAGACACTGGGGTAGTGAGATACTGGGGTAGTGAGACACTTGGGTAGTGAGACACTGGGGTAGTGAGACACTGGGTAGTGAGACACTCGGTAGTGAGACACTGGTAGTGGGACACTGCTTGTGAGACACTGGGTAATGAGACACTGGGTAGTGAGGCACTTAGGTAGTGAGACACTGGGTAGTTATACACTGGTAGTGAGACACTGGGTAGTAAGACACTGAGTAGTGAGACACTGGGGTAGTGAGACACTGCTTGTGAGACGCTGGGTAGTGAGACACTGGGTAGTGAGACACAGGTAGTGAGACACTGGGTAGTGAGACACTGGGTAGTGAGACACTGTTAGTGAGAAACTGGTAGTGAGACACTGGGTAGTGAGACACTGGGTAGTGAGACACTTGGGCAGTGAGACGACACTGGGTAGTGAGACACTGGGTAGTGAGACACTGGTAGTGGGACACTGGGTAGTGAGACACTCGGTAGTGAGACACTGGGTAGTTATACACCGGGTAGTGAGACACTGGGTAGTGAGACACTGGGTAGTGAGACACTGGGTAGTGAGACACTGGGTAGTGGGACACTGGGTAGTGGGACACTGGGTAGTGAGACACTCGGTAGTGAGACACTGGGTAGTGATACACTGGGTAGTGAGACGCTGGGTAGTGAGACACTGGTAGTGAGACACTGGGTAGTGAGACACTGGGTAGTGAGGCACTGGTAGTGAGACACTGGGTAGTGAGACACTGGGTAGTGAGACACTGGTAGTGAGACACTGGGTAGTGAGACACTGGGTAGTGAGACACTGGGTAGTGAGGCACTGGTAGTGAGAAACTGGGTAGTGAGACACTGGGTAATGAGACACTGGGTAGTGAGACACAGGTAGTGAGACACTGGGGTAGTGAGACACTGGTTATTGAGACACTGGGTAGTGAGACACTGGGTAGTGAGACACTGGTAGTGAGACACTGGGTAGTGAGACACTGGGTAGTGAGACACTGGTAGTGGGACACTGCTTGTGAGACACTGGGTAGTGAGAAACAGGTAGTGAGACACTGGGGTAGTGAGACACTGCTTGTGAGACGCTGGGTAGTGAGACACTAGGTAGTGAGACACAGGTAGTGAGAAACTGGGGTAGTGAGACACTGGTAGTGAGACACTGGGTAGTGAGACACTGTTAGTGAGAAACTGGTAGTGAGAAACTGGGTAGTGAGACACTGGGTAGTGAGACACTAGGTAGTGAGACACTGGGTAGTGAGACACTGGGGTAGTGAGACACTGCTAGTGAGACACTGCGGTAGTGAGACACTGCTATTGAGACACTGGGTCGTGAGACAGTGGGTAGTGAGACACCTGGTAGTGAGACACTGCTAGTGAGACACTGGGTAGTGAGACACTGGGTAGTGAGACACTGGGGGAGTGAGACACTGGGGTAGTGAGACACTGGGTAGTGAGACAGGGGGTAGTGAGACACTGGGGTAGTGAGACACTGGGTAGTGAGACACTGCTAATGAGACACTGGGGTAGTGAGACACAGGTAGTGAGACACTGGGGTAGTGAGACACAGATAGTGAGACACTGGGGTAGTGAGACACTGGGTAGTGAGACACTGTTAGTGGGAAACTGGTAGTGAGACACTGGGTAGTGAGACACTGGGTAGTGAGACACTGGTAGTGGGACACTGGGTAGTGAGACACTCGGTAGTGAGACACTGGGTGGTGATACACCGGGTAGCGAGACGCTGGGTTGTGAGACACTGGTAGTGAGACACTGGGTAGTGAGACACTGGTAGTGGGACACTGCTTGTGAGACACTGGGTAGTGAGACACTGGGTAGTGAGACACTCGTAGTGAGACACTGGTAGCGAGACACTGGGTAGTGAGACAGTGGGTAGTGAGACACTGGGTAGTGAGACACTGGTAGTGAGACACTGGGTAGTGAGACACTGGGTAGTGAGACACTGGTAGTGGGACACTGCTTGTGAGACACTGGGTAATGAGACACTGGGTAGTGAGGCACTTGGGTAGTGAGACACTGTGGTAGTGAGACACTGGGTAGTGAGACACTGCTTGTGAGACGCTGGGTAGTGAGACACTGGGTAGTGAGACACTGCTAGTGAGAAACTGGTAGTGAGACACTGGGTAGTGAGACGACACTGGTAGTTAGACACTGGGTAGTGAGACACTTGAGTAGTGAGACACTTGAGTAGTGAGACACTGGGTAGTGAGACACTGGGTAGTGAGACACTGGGTAGTGAGACACTGGTAGTGGGACACTGGGTAGTGAGACACTGGTAGTGGGACACTGGGTAGTGAGACGCTGGGTAGTGAGACACTTGAGTAGTGAGACACTGGGTAGTGAGACACTGGGTAGTGAGACACTGGTAGTGGGACACTGGGTAGTGAGACACTGGGAAGTGAGACACTGGGTAGTGAGACACTGGGTAGTGAGACACTTGAGTAGTGAGACACTGGGTAGTGAGACACAGGGGTAGTGAGACACTGGGTAGTGAGACACTTGGGCAGTGAGACACTGGGTAGTGAGACACTGGGTAGTGAGACACTGGTAGTGGGACACTGGGTAGTGAGACACTCGGTAGTGAGACACTGGGTAGTGATACACTGGTAGTGAGACACTGGGGTAGTGAGACACTGGGTAGTGAGACACTGGGTAGTGAGACACTGGGTACTGAGACACTGGGTAGTGAGACACTGGGTAGTGAGACACTGGGTAGTGAGATTTTGGGTAGTGAGACACTGGGTAGTGAGACACTGGGTAGTGAGACACTGGGGTAGTGAGACACTGGGGTAGTGAGACACTGGGTAGTGAGACACTGGGTAGTGAGACACTGGGTAGTGAGACACTGGGTAGTGAGACACTGGGGTAGTGAGACACAGGTAGTGAGACACTGGGGTAGTGAGAAACTGGTAGTGAGACGCTGGGTAGTGAGACACTGGGTAGTGAGACACAGGTAGTGAGACACTGGGGTAGTGAGACACTGGATAGTGAGACACTGGGTAGTGAGACACTGGGTAGTGAGACACTGTTAGTGAGAAACTGGTAGTGAGACACTGGGTAGTGAGACGACACTGGGTAGTGAGACACTGGGTAGTGAGACACTGGTAGTGGGACACTGGGTAGTGAGACACTCGGTAGTGAGACACTGGTAGTGGGACACTGGGTAGTGAGACACTCGGTAGTGAGACACTGGTAGTGGGACACTGCTTGTGAGACACTGGGTAGTGAGACACTGGGTAGTGAGACACTGGGTAGCGAGACACTGGGGTAGTGAGACACTGCTAGTGAGACACTGGTTAGTGAGACACTGGTAGTGGGACACTGGGTAGTGAGACACTCGGTAGTGAGACACTGGGTAGTGAGACACTGGTAGTGAGACACTGGGGTAGTGAGACACTGCTAGTCAGACACTGGGGTAGTGAGACACTGGGTAGTGAGACACTGGGGTAGTGAGACACTGGGTAGTGAGACACTGGGGTAGTGAGACACTGGGTAGTGAGACACTGGGTAGTGAGACACTGGGTAGTGTGACACTGGGGTAGTGAGACACTGCTAGTGAGACACAGGTAGTGAGACACTGGGTAGTGAGACACTGGGTAGTGAGACACTGGGTAGTGACACACTGCTAGTGAGACACTGGGTAGTGAGACACTAGGTAGTGAGACACAGGTAGTGAGACATTGCTAGTGAGACACTGAGTAGTGAGACACTGCTAGTGAGACACTGGGGTAGTGAGACACTGGGTAGTGAGACACTGGTAGTGAGACACTGCTAGTGAGACACTGGGGTAGTGAGACGCTTGGTAGTGAGACACTGGGTAGTGAGACACTGGTAGTGAGACACTGCTAGTGAGACACTGGGTAGTGAGACACTGGGTAGTGAGACACTGGGTAGTGAGACACTCCTAGTGAGACACTGGGTAGTGAGACACTGCTAGTGAGACACTGGGATAGTGAGACGCTGGGTAGTGAGATGCTGGGTAGTGAGACACTGCTAGTGAGACACTGGGTAGTGAGAAACTGGTAGTGGGACACTGGGTAGTGAGACACTCGGTAGTGAGACACTCGGTAGTGATACACCGGGTAGCGAGACGCTGGGTTGTGAGACACTGGTAGTGAGACACTGGGTAGTGAGACACTGGTAGTGTGACACTGCTTGTGAGACACTGGGTAGTGAGACACTGGGTAGTGAGACACTCGTAGTGAGACACTGGGTAGTGAGACACTGTGTAGTGAGACACTGGGTAGTGAGACACTGGGTAGTGAGACACTGGGTAGTGAGACACTGGTAGTGGGACACTGCTTGTGAGACACTGGGTAATGAGACACTGGGTAGTGAGGCACTTGGGTAGTGAGACACTGGGGTAGTGAGACACTGGGTAGTGAGACACTGCTTGTGAGACGCTGGGTAGTGAGACACTGGGTAGTGAGACACTATTAGTGAGAAACTGGTAGTGAGACACTGGGTAGTGAGACGACACTGGTAGTTAGACACTGGGGTAGTGAGACACTGGGTAGTGAGACACTGCTTGTGAGACGCTGGGTAGTGAGACACTGGGTAGTGAGACACTGGGTAGTGAGACACTGGGTAGTGAGACACTGGTAGTGGGACACTGGGTAGTGAGACACTGGTAGTGGGACACTGGGTAGTGAGACGCTGGGTAGTGAGACACTTGAGTAGTGAGACACTGGGTAGTGAGACACTGGGTAGTGAGACACTGGTAGTGGGACACTGGGTAGTGAGACACTGGGTAGTGAGACACTGGGTAGTGAGACACTTGAGTAGTGAGACACTGGGTAGTGAGACACAGGGGTAGTGAGACACTGGGTAGTGAGACACTCGGTAGTGAGAAACTGGGTAGTGAGACACTGGGTAGTGAGACACTGGGTAGTGAGACACTGGGTAGTGAGACACTGGTAGTGGGACACTGAGTAGTGAGACACTGGTAGTGGGACACTGGGTAGTGAGACGCTGGGTAGTGAGACACTTGAGTAGTGAGACACTGGGTAGTGAGACACTGGGTAGTGAGACACTGGTAGTGGGACACTGGGTAGTGAGACACTGGGTAGTGAGACACTGGGTAGTGAGACACTGGGTAGTGAGACACTTGAGTAGTGAGACACTGGGTAGTGAGACACTGGTAGTGGGACACTGGGTAGTGAGACACTCGGTAGTGAGACACTGGGTAGTGAGACACTGGTAGTGAGACACTGGGGTAGTGAGACAATGGGTAGTGAGACACTGGGTACTGAGACACTGGGTAGTGAGACACTGGGTAGTGAGACACTGGGTAGTGAGATTTTGGGTAGTGAGACACTGGGTAGTGAGACACTGGGTAGTGAGACACTTGGGTAGTGAGACACTGGGGTAGTGAGACACTGGGTAGTGAGACACTGGGTAGTGAGACACTGGCTAGTGAGACACTGGGTAGTGAGACACTGGGGTAGTGAGACACAGGTAGTGAGACACTGGGGTAGTGAGAAACTGGTAGTGAGACGCTGGGTAGTGAGACACTGGGTAGTGAGACACAGGTAGTGAGACACTGGGTAGTGAGACACTGGGTAGTGAGACACTGGGTAGTGAGACACTGTTAGTGAGAAACTGGTAGTGAGACACTGGGTAGTGAGACGACACTGGGTAGTGAGACACTGGGTAGTGAGACACTGGTAGTGGGACACTGGGTAGTGAGACACTCGGTAGTGAGACACTGGTAGTGGGACACTGGGTAGTGAGACACTCGGTAGTGAGACACTGGTAGTGGGACACTGCTTGTGAGACAGTGGGTAGTGAGACACTGGGTAGTGAGACACTGGGTAGTGAGACACTGGGGTAGTGAGACACTGCTAGTGAGACACTGGTTAGTGAGACACTGGTAGTGGGACACTGGGTAGTGAGACACTCGGTAGTGAGACACTGGGTAGTGAGACACTGGTAGTGAGACACTGGGGTAGTGAGACACTGCTAGTCAGACACTGGGGTAGTGAGACACTGGGTAGTGAGACACTGGGGTAGTGAAACACTGGGTAGTGAGACACTGGGGTAGTGAGACACTGGGTAGTGAGACACTGGGTAGTGAGACACTGGGCAGTGAGACACTGGGTAGTGAGACACTGGGGTAGTGAGACACTGGGTAGTGAGACACTGGGTAGTGTGACACTGGGGTAGTGAGACACTGCTAGTGAGACACAGGTAGTGAGACACTGGGTAGTGAGACACTGGGTAGTGAGACACTGGGTAGTGACACACTGCTAGTGAGACACTGGGTAGTGAGACACTAGGTAGTGAGACACAGGTAGTGAGACATTAATAGTGAGACACTGAGTAGTGAGACACTGCTAGTGAGACACTGGGGTAGTGAGACACTGGGTAGTGAGACACTGGTAGTGAGACACTGCTAGTGAGACACTGGGGTAGTGAGACGCTTGGTAGTGAGACACTGGGTAGTGAGACACTGGTAGTGAGACACTGCTAGTGAGACACTGGGTAGTGAGACACTGGGTAGTGAGACACTGGGTAGTGAGACACCCCTAGTGAGACACTGGGTAGTGAGACACTGCTAGTGAGACACTGGGATAGTGAGACGCTGGGTAGTGAGATGCTGGGTAGTGAGACACTGCTAGTGAGACACTGGGTAGTGAGAAACTGGGTAGTGAGACACTGCTAGTGAGACATTGGGTTGTGAGACACTGGGTAGTGAGACACTGGGGTAGTGAGACACTGGGTAGTGAGACACTGGGTAGTGAGACACTGGGGTAGTGTGACACTGGGGTAGTGAGACACTGCTAGTGAGACACTGCTAGTGAGACACTGGGTAGTGAGACACTGGATAGTGAGACACTGGGTAGTGAGACACTGCTAGTGAGACACTGGGTAGTGAGACACTGCTAGTGAGACACTGGGTAGTGAAACACTGGGGTAGTGAGACACTGGGTAGTGAGACACTGGGTAGTGAGACGCTGGGTAGTGAGACACTGGGTAGTGAGACACTGCTAGTGAGACACTGGGTAGTGAGACACTGGGTAGTGAGACACTGGGTAGTGAGACACTTCTAGTGAGACACTGGTAGTGAGACACTGCGTAGTGAGACACTGGGTAGTGAGACACTGGGTAGTGAGACACTGGGTAGTGAGACACTTGGTAGTGAGACACTGCTATTGAGACACTGGGTAGTGAGACACTGGGTAGTGAGATACTGGGTAGTGAGACACTGCTAGTGAGACACTGGGTAGTGAGACACTGGGTATTGAGACACTGCTGCTGAGACACTGGGTAGTGAGACACTGGGTAGTGAGACACTCGGGTAGTGAGACACTGGGTAGTGAGACACTGGGGTAGTGTGACACTGGGTAGTGAGACACTGGGTAGTGACAAACTGCTAATGAGACACTGGGTAGTGAGACACTGGGGTAGTGAGACACTGGGTAGTGAGATACTGGGTAGTGAGACACTGCTAGTGAGACACTGGGTAGTGAGACACTGGGTAGTGAGACACTGGGGTAGTGAGACACTGGGTAGTGAGACACTGGGGTAGTGAGACACTGGGTAGTGTGACACTGGGGTAGTGAGACACTGCTAGTGAGACACAGGTAGTGAGACTCTGGGTAGTGAGACACTGGGTAGTGAGACACTGGGTAGTGACACACTGCTAGTGAGACACTGGGTAGTGAGACACTAGGTAGTGAGACACAGGTAGTGAGACACTGGGTAGTGAGACACTGCTAGTGAGACACAGGTAGTGAGACACTGGATAGTGAGACACTGGGTAGTGAGACACTGGGTAGTGACACACTGCTAGTGAGACACTGGGTAGTGAGACGCTTGGTAGTGATACACTGGGTAGTGAGACACTGGTAGTGAGATACTGCTAGTGAGACACTGGGTAGTGAGACACTGGGTAGTGAGACACTCCTAGTGAGACACTGGGTAGTGAGACACTGCTAGTGAGACACTGGGATAGTGAGACGCTGGGTAGTGAGATGCTGGGTAGTGAGACGCTGGGTAGTGAGACACTGCTACTGAGACACTGGGTAGTGACAAACTGGGTAGTGAGACACTGGGTAGTGAGACACTGCTAGTGAGACACTGGGTAGTGAGACACTGGGTAGTGAGACACTGGGTAGTGAGACACTGCTAGTGAGACACTGGGTAGTGAAACACTGGGGTAGTGAGACGCTGGGTAGTCAGACACTGGGTAGTGAGACACTGGGTAGTGACACACTGGGTAGTGAGACACTGCTAGTGAGACACTGAGTAGTGTGACACTGGGTAGTGAGACACTGCTAGTGAGACACTGGCTAGTGAGACACTGGTAGTGGGACACTGGGTAGTGAGACACTCGGTAGTGAGACACTGGGTAGTTATACACCGGGTAGTGAGACACTGGGTAGTGAGACACTGGGTAGTGAGACACTGGGTAGTGGGACACTGGGTAGTGAGACACTGGGTAGTGGGACACTGGGTAGTGAGACACTCGGTAGTGAGACACTGGGTAGTGATACACTGGGTAGTGAGACGCTGGGTAGTGAGACACTGGTAGTGAGACACTGGGTAGTGAGACACTGGGTAGTGAGGCACTGGTAGTGAGACACTGGGTAGTGAGACACTGGGTAGTGAGACACTGGTAGTGAGACACTGGGTAGTGAGACACTGGGTAGTGAGACACTGGGTAGTGAGGCACTGGTAGTGAGAAACTGGGTAGTGAGACACTTGGTAATGAGACACTGGGTAGTGAGACACAGGTAGTGAGACACTGGGGTAGTGAGACACTGGTTATTGAGACACTGGGTAGTGAGACACTGGGTAGTGAGACACTGGTAGTGAGACACTGGGTAGTGAGACACTGGGTAGTGAGACACTGGTAGTGGGACACTGCTTGTGAGACACTGGGTAGTGAGACACAGGTAGTGAGACACTGGGGTAGTGAGACACTGCTTGTGAGACGCTGGGTAGTGAGACACTAGGTAGTGAGACACAGGTAGTGAGAAACTGGGGTAGTGAGACACTGGTAGTGAGACACTGGGTAGTGAGACACTGTTAGTGAGAAACTGGTAGTGAGAAACTGGGTAGTGAGACACTGGGTAGTGAGACACTAGGTAGTGAGACACTGGGTAGTGAGACACTGGGGTAGTGAGACACTGCTAGTGAGACACTGCGGTAGTGAGACACTGCTATTGAGACACTGGGTCGTGAGACAGTGGGTAGTGAGACACCTGGTAGTGAGACACTGCTAGTGAGACACTGGGTAGTGAGACACTGGGTAGTGAGACACTGGGGGAGTGAGACACTGGGGTAGTGAGACACTGGGTAGTGAGACAGGGGGTAGTGAGACACTGGGGTAGTGAGACACTGGGTAGTGAGACACTGCTAATGAGACACTGGGGTAGTGAGACACAGGTAGTGAGACACTGGGGTAGTGAGACACAGATAGTGAGACACTGGGGTAGTGAGACACTGGGTAGTGAGACACTGTTAGTGGGAAACTGGTAGTGAGACACTGGGTAGTGAGACACTGGGTAGTGAGACACTGGTAGTGGGACACTGGGTAGTGAGACACTCGGTAGTGAGACACTGGGTAGTGATACACCGGGTAGCGAGACGCTGGGTTGTGAGACACTGGTAGTGAGACACTGGGTAGTGAGACACTGGTAGTGGGACACTGCTTGTGAGACACTGGGTAGTGAGACACTGGGTAGTGAGACACTCGTAGTGAGACACTGGTAGCGAGACACTGGGTAGTGAGACAGTGGGTAGTGAGACACTGGGTAGTGAGACACTGGGTAGTGAGACACTGGTAGTGAGACACTGGGTAGTGAGACACTGGGTAGTGAGACACTGGTAGTGGGACACTGCTTGTGAGACACTGGGTAATGAGACACTGGGTAGTGAGGCACTTGGGTAGTGAGACACTGGGGTAGTGAGACACTGGGTAGTGAGACACTGCTTGTGAGACGCTGGGTAGTGAGACACTGGGTAGTGAGACACTGTTAGTGAGAAACTGGTAGTGAGACACTGGGTAGTGAGACGACACTGGTAGTTAGACACTGGGTAGTGAGACACTTGAGTAGTGAGACACTTGAGTAGTGAGACACTGGGTAGTGAGACACTGGGTAGTGAGACACTGGGTAGTGAGACACTGGTAGTGGGACACTGGGTAGTGAGACACTGGTAGTGGGACACTGGGTAGTGAGACGCTGGGTAGTGAGACACTTGAGTAGTGAGACACTGGGTAGTGAGACACTGGGTAGTGAGACACTGGTAGTGGGACACTGGGTAGTGAGACACTGGGAAGTGAGACACTGGGTAGTGAGACACTGGGTAGTGAGACAATTGAGTAGTGAGACACTGGGTAGTGAGACACAGGGGTAGTGAGACACTGGGTAGTGAGACACTTGGGCAGTGAGACACTGGGTAGTGAGACACTGGGTAGTGAGACACTGGTAGTGGGACACTGGGTAGTGAGACACTCGGTAGTGAGACACTGGGTAGTGATACACTGGTAGTGAGACACTGGGGTAGTGAGACACTGGGTAGTGAGACACTGGGTAGTGAGACACTGGGTACTGAGACACTGGGTAGTGAGACACTGGGTAGTGAGACACTGGGTAGTGAGATTTTGGGTAGTGAGACACTGGGTAGTGAGACACTGGGTAGTGAGACACTGGGGTAGTGAGACACTGGGGTAGTGAGACACTGGGTAGTGAGACACTGGGTAGTGAGACACTGGGTAGTGAGACACTGGGTAGTGAGACACTGGGGTAGTGAGACACAGGTAGTGAGACACTGGGGTAGTGAGAAACTGGTAGTGAGACGCTGGGTAGTGAGACACTGGGTAGTGAGACACAGGTAGTGAGACACTGGGGTAGTGAGACACTGGATAGTGAGACACTGGGTAGTGAGACACTGGGTAGTGAGACACTGTTAGTGAGAAACTGGTAGTGAGACACTGGGTAGTGAGACGACACTGGGTAGTGAGACACTGGGTAGTGAGATTTTGGGTAGTGAGACACTGGGTAGTGAGACACTGGGTAGTGAGACACGGGGTAGTGAGGCACTGGGTAGTGAGACACTCCTAGTGAGACACTGGGTAGTGAGACACTGGGTAGTGAGACACTTGGGTAGTGAGACACTGGGTAGTGAGACACTTGGGTAGTGAGACACTGGGGTAGTGAGACACTGGGGTAGTGAGATACTGGGGTAGTGAGACACTTGGGTAGTGAGACACTGGGGTAGTGAGACACTGGGTAGTGAGACACTGGGTAGTGAGACACTGGTAGTGGGACACTGCTTGTGAGACACTGGGTAATGAGACACTGGGTAGTGAGGCACTTAGGTAGTGAGACACTGGGTAGTTATACACTGGTAGTGAGACACTGGGTAGTAAGACACTGAGTAGTGAGACACTGGGGTAGTGAGACACTGCTTGTGAGACGCTGGGTAGTGAGACACTGGGTAGTGAGACACAGGTAGTGAGACACTGGGTAGTGAGACACTGGGTAGTGAGACACTGGGTAGTGAGACACTGTTAGTGAGAAACTGGTAGTGAGACACTGGGTAGTGAGACACTGGGTAGTGAGACACTTGGGCAGTGAGACGACACTGGGTAGTGAGACACTGGGTAGTGAGACACTGGTAGTGGGACACTGGGTAGTGAGACACTCGGTAGTGAGACACTGGGTAGTTATACACCGGGTAGTGAGACACTGGGTAGTGAGACACTGGGTAGTGAGACACTGGGTAGTGAGACACTGGGTAGTGGGACACTGGGTAGTGGGACACTGGGTAGTGAGACACTCGGTAGTGAGACACTGGGTAGTGATACACTGGGTAGTGAGACGCTGGGTAGTGAGACACTGGTAGTGAGACACTGGGTAGTGAGACACTGGGTAGTGAGGCACTGGTAGTGAGACACTGGGTAGTGAGACACTGGGTAGTGAGACACTGGTAGTGAGACACTGGGTAGTGAGACACTGGGTAGTGAGACACTGGGTAGTGAGGCACTGGTAGTGAGAAACTGGGTAGTGAGACACTGGGTAATGAGACACTGGGTAGTGAGACACAGGTAGTGAGACACTGGGGTAGTGAGACACTGGTTATTGAGACACTGGGTAGTGAGACACTGGGTAGTGAGACACTGGTAGTGAGACACTGGGTAGTGAGACACTGGGTAGTGAGACACTGGTAGTGGGACACTGCTTGTGAGACACTGGGTAGTGAGACACAGGTAGTGAGACACTGGGGTAGTGAGACACTGCTTGTGAGACGCTGGGTAGTGAGACACTAGGTAGTGAGACACAGGTAGTGAGAAACTGGGGTAGTGAGACACTGGTAGTGAGACACTGGGTAGTGAGACACTGTTAGTGAGAAACTGGTAGTGAGAAACTGGGTAGTGAGACACTGGGTAGTGAGACACTAGGTAGTGAGACACTGGGTAGTGAGACACTGGGGTAGTGAGACACTGCTAGTGAGACACTGCGGTAGTGAGACACTGCTATTGAGACACTGGGTCGTGAGACAGTGGGTAGTGAGACACCTGGTAGTGAGACACTGCTAGTGAGACACTGGGTAGTGAGACACTGGGTAGTGAGACACTGGGGGAGTGAGACACTGGGGTAGTGAGACACTGGGTAGTGAGACAGGGGGTAGTGAGACACTGGGGTAGTGAGACACTGGGTAGTGAGACACTGCTAATGAGACACTGGGGTAGTGAGACACAGGTAGTGAGACACTGGGGTAGTGAGACACAGATAGTGAGACACTGGGGTAGTGAGACACTGGGTAGTGAGACACTGTTAGTGGGAAACTGGTAGTGAGACACTGGGTAGTGAGACACTGGGTAGTGAGACACTGGTAGTGGGACACTGGGTAGTGAGACACTCGGTAGTGAGACACTGGGTAGTGATACACCGGGTAGCGAGACGCTGGGTTGTGAGACACTGGTAGTGAGACACTGGGTAGTGAGACACTGGTAGTGGGACACTGCTTGTGAGACACTGGGTAGTGAGACACTGGGTAGTGAGACACTCGTAGTGAGACACTGGTAGCGAGACACTGGGTAGTGAGACAGTGGGTAGTGAGACACTGGGTAGTGAGACACTGGTAGTGAGACACTGGGTAGTGAGACACTGGGTAGTGAGACACTGGTAGTGGGACACTGCTTGTGAGACACTGGGTAATGAGACACTGGGTAGTGAGGCACTTGGGTAGTGAGACACTGGGGTAGTGAGACACTGGGTAGTGAGACACTGCTTGTGAGACGCTGGGTAGTGAGACACTGGGTAGTGAGACACTGTTAGTGAGAAACTGGTAGTGAGACACTGGGTAGTGAGACGACACTGGTAGTTAGACACTGGGTAGTGAGACACTTGAGTAGTGAGACACTTGAGTAGTGAGACACTGGGTAGTGAGACACTGGGTAGTGAGACACTGGGTAGTGAGACACTGGTAGTGGGACACTGGGTAGTGAGACACTGGTAGTGGGACACTGGGTAGTGAGACGCTGGGTAGTGAGACACTTGAGTAGTGAGACACTGGGTAGTGAGACACTGGGTAGTGAGACACTGGTAGTGGGACACTGGGTAGTGAGACACTGGGAAGTGAGACACTGGGTAGTGAGACACTGGGTAGTGAGACACTTGAGTAGTGAGACACTGGGTAGTGAGACACAGGGGTAGTGAGACACTGGGTAGTGAGACACTTGGGCAGTGAGACACTGGGTAGTGAGACACTGGGTAGTGAGACACTGGTAGTGGGACACTGGGTAGTGAGACACTCGGTAGTGAGACACTGGGTAGTGATACACTGGTAGTGAGACACTGGGGTAGTGAGACACTGGGTAGTGAGACACTGGGTAGTGAGACACTGGGTACTGAGACACTGGGTAGTGAGACACTGGGTAGTGAGACACTGGGTAGTGAGATTTTGGGTAGTGAGACACTGGGTAGTGAGACACTGGGTAGTGAGACACTGGGGTAGTGAGACACTGGGGTAGTGAGACACTGGGTAGTGAGACACTGGGTAGTGAGACACTGGGTAGTGAGACACTGGGTAGTGAGACACTGGGGTAGTGAGACACAGGTAGTGAGACACTGGGGTAGTGAGAAACTGGTAGTGAGACGCTGGGTAGTGAGACACTGGGTAGTGAGACACAGGTAGTGAGACACTGGGGTAGTGAGACACTGGATAGTGAGACACTGGGTAGTGAGACACTGGGTAGTGAGACACTGTTAGTGAGAAACTGGTAGTGAGACACTGGGTAGTGAGACGACACTGGGTAGTGAGACACTGGGTAGTGAGACACAGGTAGTGGGACACTGGGTAGTGAGACACTCGGTAGTGAGACACTGGTAGTGGGACACTGGGTAGTGAGACACTCGGTAGTGAGACACTGGTAGTGGGACACTGCTTGTGAGACACTGGGTAGTGAGACACTGGGTAGTGAGACACTGGGTAGCGAGACACTGGGGTAGTGAGACACTGCTAGTGAGACACTGGTTAGTGAGACACTGGTAGTGGGACACTGGGTAGTGAGACACTCGGTAGTGAGACACTGGGTAGTGAGACACTGGTAGTGAGACACTGGGGTAGTGAGACACTGCTAGTCAGACACTGGGGTAGTGAGACACTGGGTAGTGAGACACTGGGGTAGTGAGACACTGGGTAGTGAGACACTGGGGTAGTGAGACACTGGGTAGTGAGACACTGGGTAGTGTGACACTGGGGTAGTGAGACACTGCTAGTGAGACACAGGTAGTGAGACACTGGGTAGTGAGACACTGGGTAGTGAGACACTGGGTAGTGACACACTGCTAGTGAGACACTGGGTAGTGAGACACTAGGTAGTGAGACACAGGTAGTGAGACATTGCTAGTGAGACACTGAGTAGTGAGACACTGCTAGTGAGACACTGGGGTAGTGAGACACTGGGTAGTGAGACACTGGTAGTGAGACACTGCTAGTGAGACACTGGGGTAGTGAGACGCTTGGTAGTGAGACACTGGGTAGTGAGACACTGGTAGTGAGACACTGCTAGTGAGACACTGGGTAGTGAGACACTGGGTAGTGAGACACTGGGTAGTGAGACACTCCTAGTGAGACACTGGGTAGTGAGACACTGCTAGTGAGACACTGGGATAGTGAGACGCTGGGTAGTGAGATGCTGGGTAGTGAGACACTGCTAGTGAGACACTGGGTAGTGAGAAACTGGTAGTGGGACACTGGGTAGTGAGACACTCGGTAGTGAGACACTGGGTAGTGATACACCGGGTAGCGAGACGCTGGGTTGTGAGACACTGGTAGTGAGACACTGGGTAGTGAGACACTGGTAGTGGGACACTGCTTGTGAGACACTGGGTAGTGAGACACTGGGTAGTGAGACACTCGTAGTGAGACACTGGGTAGTGAGACACTGTGTAGTGAGACACTGGGTAGTGAGACACTGGGTAGTGAGACACTGGGTAGTGAGACACTGGTAGTGGGACACTGCTTGTGAGACACTGGGTAATGAGACACTGGGTAGTGAGGCACTTGGGTAGTGAGACACTGGGGTAGTGAGACACTGGGTAGTGAGACAGATGCTTGTGAGACGCTGGGTAGTGAGACACTGGGTAGTGAGACACTGTTAGTGAGAAACTGGTAGTGAGACACTGGGTAGTGAGACGACACTGGTAGTTAGACACTGGGGTAGTGAGACACTGGGTAGTGAGACACTGCTTGTGAGACGCTGGGTAGTGAGACACTGGGTAGTGAGACACTGGGTAGTGAGACACTGGGTAGTGAGACACTGGTAGTGGGACACTGGGTAGTGAGACACTGGTAGTGGGACACTGGGTAGTGAGACGCTGGGTAGTGAGACACTTGAGTAGTGAGACACTGGGTAGTGAGACACTGGGTAGTGAGACACTGGTAGTGGGACACTGGGTAGTGAGACACTGGGTAGTGAGACACTGGGTAGTGAGACACTTGAGTAGTGAGACACTGGGTAGTGAGACACAGGGGTAGTGAGACACTGGGTAGTGAGACACTCGGTAGTGAGAAACTGGGTAGTGAGACACTGGGTAGTGAGACACTGGGTAGTGAGACACTGGGTAGTGAGACACTGGTAGTGGGACACTGAGTAGTGAGACACTGGTAGTGGGACACTGGGTAGTGAGACGCTGGGTAGTGAGACACTTGAGTAGTGAGACACTGGGTAGTGAGACACTGGGTAGTGAGACACTGGTAGTGGGACACTGGGTAGTGAGACACTGGGTAGTGAGACACTGGGTAGTGAGACACTGGGTAGTGAGACACTTGAGTAGTGAGACACTGGGTAGTGAGACACTGGTAGTGGGACACTGGGTAGTGAGACACTCGGTAGTGAGACACTGGGTAGTGAGACACTGGTAGTGAGACACTGGGGTAGTGAGACACTGGGTAGTGAGACACTGGGTACTGAGACACTGGGTAGTGAGACACTGGGTAGTGAGACACTGGGTAGTGAGATTGTGGGTAGTGAGACACTGGGTAGTGAGACACTGGGTAGTGAGACACTTGGGTAGTGAGACACTGGGGTAGTGAGACACTGGGTAGTGAGACACTGGGTAGTGAGACACTGGCTAGTGAGACACTGGGTAGTGAGACACTGGGGTAGTGAGACACAGGTAGTGAGACACTGGGGTAGTGAGAAACTGGTAGTGAGACGCTGGGTAGTGAGACACTGGGTAGTGAGACACAGGTAGTGAGACACTGGGTAGTGAGACACTGGGTAGTGAGACACTGGGTAGTGAGACACTGTTAGTGAGAAACTGGTAGTGAGACACTGGGTAGTGAGACGACACTGGGTAGTGAGACACTGGGTAGTGAGACACTGGTAGTGGGACACTGGGTAGTGAGACACTCGGTAGTGAGACACTGGTAGTGGGACACTGGGTAGTGAGACACTCGGTAGTGAGACACTGGTAGTGGGACACTGCTTGTGAGACAGTGGGTAGTGAGACACTGGGTAGTGAGACACTGGGTAGTGAGACACTGGGGTAGTGAGACACTGCTAGTGAGACACTGGTTAGTGAGACACTGGTAGTGGGACACTGGGTAGTGAGACACTCGGTAGTGAGACACTGGGTAGTGAGACACTGGTAGTGAGACACTGGGGTAGTGAGACACTGCTAGTCAGACACTGGGGTAGTGAGACACTGGGTAGTGAGACACTGGGGTAGTGAAACACTGGGTAGTGAGACACTGGGGTAGTGAGACACTGGGTAGTGAGACACTGGGTAGTGAGACACTGGGCAGTGAGACACTGGGTAGTGAGACACTGGGGTAGTGAGACACTGGGTAGTGAGACACTGGGTAGTGTGACACTGGGGTAGTGAGACACTGCTAGTGAGACACAGGTAGTGAGACACTGGGTAGTGAGACACTGGGTAGTGAGACACTGGGTAGTGACACACTGCTAGTGAGACACTGGGTAGTGAGACACTAGGTAGTGAGACACAGGTAGTGAGACATTAATAGTGAGACACTGAGTAGTGAGACACTGCTAGTGAGACACTGGGGTAGTGAGACACTGGGTAGTGAGACACTGGTAGTGAGACACTGCTAGTGAGACACTGGGGTAGTGAGACGCTTGGTAGTGAGACACTGGGTAGTGAGACACCCCTAGTGAGACACTGGGTAGTGAGACACTGCTAGTGAGACACTGGGATAGTGAGACGCTGGGTAGTGAGATGCTGGGTAGTGAGACACTGCTAGTGAGACACTGGGTAGTGAGAAACTGGGTAGTGAGACACTGCTAGTGAGACATTGGGTTGTGAGACACTGGGTAGTGAGACACTGGGGTAGTGAGACACTGGGTAGTGAGACACTGGGTAGTGAGACACTGGGGTAGTGTGACACTGGGGTAGTGAGACACTGCTAGTGAGACACTGCTAGTGAGACACTGGGTAGTGAGACACTGGATAGTGAGACACTGGGTAGTGAGACACTGCTAGTGAGACACTGGGTAGTGAGACACTGCTAGTGAGACACTGGGTAGTGAAACACTGGGGTAGTGAGACACTGGGTAGTGAGACACTGGGTAGTGAGACGCTGGGTAGTGAGACACTGGGTAGTGAGACACTGCTAGTGAGACACTGGGTAGTGAGACACTGGGTAGTGAGACACTGGGTAGTGAGACACTTCTAGTGAGACACTGGTAGTGAGACACTGCGTAGTGAGACACTGGGTAGTGAGACACTGGGTAGTGAGACACTGGGTAGTGAGACACTTGGTAGTGAGACACTGCTATTGAGACACTGGGTAGTGAGACACTGGGTAGTGAGATACTGGGTAGTGAGACACTGCTAGTGAGACACTGGGTAGTGAGACACTGGGTATTGAGACACTGCTGCTGAGACACTGGGTAGTGAGACACTGGGTAGTGAGACACTCGGGTAGTGAGACACTGGGTAGTGAGACACTGGGGTAGTGTGACACTGGGTAGTGAGACACTGGGTAGTGACAAACTGCTAATGAGACACTGGGTAGTGAGACACTGGGGTAGTGAGACACTGGGTAGTGAGATACTGGGTAGTGAGACACTGCTAGTGAGACACTGGGTAGTGAGACACTGGGTAGTGAGACACTGGGGTAGTGAGACACTGGGTAGTGAGACACTGGGGTAGTGAGACACTGGGTAGTGTGACACTGGGGTAGTGAGACACTGCTAGTGAGACACAGGTAGTGAGACTCTGGGTAGTGAGACACTGGGTAGTGAGACACTGGGTAGTGACACACTGCTAGTGAGACACTGGGTAGTGAGACACTAGGTAGTGAGACACAGGTAGTGAGACACTGGGTAGTGAGACACTGCTAGTGAGACACAGGTAGTGAGACACTGGATAGTGAGACACTGGGTAGTGAGACACTGGGTAGTGACACACTGCTAGTGAGACACTGGGTAGTGAGACGCTTGGTAGTGATACACTGGGTAGTGAGACACTGGTAGTGAGATACTGCTAGTGAGACACTGGGTAGTGAGACACTGGGTAGTGAGACACTCCTAGTGAGACACTGGGTAGTGAGACACTGCTAGTGAGACACTGGGATAGTGAGACGCTGGGTAGTGAGATGCTGGGTAGTGAGACGCTGGGTAGTGAGACACTGCTACTGAGACACTGGGTAGTGACAAACTGGGTAGTGAGACACTGGGTAGTGAGACACTGCTAGTGAGACACTGGGTAGTGAGACACTGGGTAGTGAGACACTGGGTAGTGAGACACTGCTAGTGAGACACTGGGTAGTGAAACACTGGGGTAGTGAGACGCTGGGTAGTCAGACACTGGGTAGTGAGACACTGGGTAGTGACACACTGGGTAGTGAGACACTGCTAGTGAGACACTGAGTAGTGTGACACTGGGTAGTGAGACACTGCTAGTGAGACACTGGCTAGTGAGACACTGCTAGTGAGACGCTGGGTAGTGAGACGCTGGGTAGTGAGACACTGGGTAGTGAGACACTGCTAGTGAGACACTGGGTAGTGAGACACTGGTAGTGAGACACTGGGGTAGTGAGATGCTTGGTAGTGAGACACTGCTAGTGAGACACTGGGTAGTGAGACACTGGGTAGTGAGACACTGGGTAGTGAGACACTGGGTAGTGAGACACTGCTAGTGAGACACTGGGTAGTGAGACACTGGGTAGTGACACACTGCTAGTGAGACACTGGGTAGTGAGACACTAGGTAGTGAGACACAGGTAGTGAGACATTGCTAGTGAGACACTGAGTAGTGAGACACTGCTAGTGAGACACTGGGGTAGTGAGACACTGGGTAGTGAGACACTGGTAGTGAGACACTGCTAGTGAGACACTGGGGTAGTGAGACGCTTGGTAGTGAGACACTGGGTAGTGAGACACTGGTAGTGAGACACTGCTAGTGAGACACTGGGTAGTGAGACACTGGGTAGTGAGACACTGGGTAGTGAGACACTCCTAGTGAGACACTGGGTAGTGAGACACTGCTAGTGAGACACTGGGTAGTGAGACACTGCTTGTGAGACGCTGGGTAGTGAGACACTGGGTAGTGAGACACTGTTAGTGAGAAACTGGTAGTGAGACACTGGGTAGTGAGACGACACTGGTAGTTAGACACTGGGTAGTGAGACACTTGAGTAGTGAGACACTTGAGTAGTGAGACACTGGGTAGTGAGACACTGGGTAGTGAGACACTGGGTAGTGAGACACTGGTAGTGGGACACTGGGTAGTGAGACACTGGTAGTGGGACACTGGGTAGTGAGACGCTGGGTAGTGAGACACTTGAGTAGTGAGACACTGGGTAGTGAGACACTGGGTAGTGAGACACTGGTAGTGGGACACTGGGTAGTGAGACACTGGGAAGTGAGACACTGGGTAGTGAGACACTGGGTAGTGAGACACTTGAGTAGTGAGACACTGGGTAGTGAGACACAGGGGTAGTGAGACACTGGGTAGTGAGACACTTGGGCAGTGAGACACTGGGTAGTGAGACACTGGGTAGTGAGACACTGGTAGTGGGACACTGGGTAGTGAGACACTCGGTAGTGAGACACTGGGTAGTGATACACTGGTAGTGAGACACTGGGGTAGTGAGACACTGGGTAGTGAGACACTGGGTAGTGAGACACTGGGTAGTGAGACACTGGGTAGTGAGACACTGGGTAGTGAGATTTTGGGTAGTGAGACACTGGGTAGTGAGACACTGGGTAGTGAGACACTGGGGTAGTGAGACACTGGGGTAGTGAGACACTGGGTAGTGAGACACTGGGTAGTGAGACACTGGGTAGTGAGACACTGGGGTAGTGAGACACAGGTAGTGAGACACTGGGGTAGTGAGAAACTGGTAGTGAGACGCTGGGTAGTGAGACACTGGGTAGTGAGACACAGGTAGTGAGACACTGGGGTAGTGAGACACTGGATAGTGAGACACTGGGTAGTGAGACACTGGGTAGTGAGACACTGTTAGTGAGAAACTGGTAGTGAGACACTGGGTAGTGAGACGACACTGGGTAGTGAGACACTGGGTAGTGAGATTTTGGGTAGTGAGACACTGGGTAGTGAGACACTGGGTAGTGAGACACGGGGTAGTGAGGCACTGGGTAGTGAGACACTCCTAGTGAGACACTGGGTAGTGAGACACTGGGTAGTGAGACACTTGGGTAGTGAGACACTGGGTAGTGAGACACTTGGGTAGTGAGACACTGGGGTAGTGAGACACTGGGGTAGTGAGATACTGGGGTAGTGAGACACTTGGGTAGTGAGACACTGGGGTAGTGAGACACTGGGTAGTGAGACACTCGGTAGTGAGACACTGGTAGTGGGACACTGCTTGTGAGACACTGGGTAATGATACACTGGGTAGTGAGGCACTTAGGTAGTGAGACACTGGGTAGTTATACACTGGTAGTGAGACACTGGGTAGTAAGACACTGAGTAGTGAGACACTGGGGTAGTGAGACACTGCTTGTGAGACGCTGGGTAGTGAGACACTGGGTAGTGAGACACAGGTAGTGAGACACTGGGTAGTGAGACACTGGGTAGTGAGACACTGTTAGTGAGAAACTGGTAGTGAGACACTGGGTAGTGAGACACTGGGTAGTGAGACACTTGGGCAGTGAGACGACACTGGGTAGTGAGACACTGGGTAGTGAGACACTGGTAGTGGGACACTGGGTAGTGAGACACTCGGTAGTGAGACACTGGGTAGTTATACACCGGGTAGTGAGACACTGGGTAGTGAGACACTGGGTAGTGAGACACTGGGTAGTGAGACACTGGGTAGTGGGACACTGGGTAGTGGGACACTGGGTAGTGAGACACTCGGTAGTGAGACACTGGGTAGTGATACACTGGGTAGTGAGACGCTGGGTAGTGAGACACTGGGTAGTGAGGCACTGGTAGTGAGACACTGGGTAGTGAGACACTGGGTAGTGAGACACTGGTAGTGAGACACTGGGTAGTGAGACACTGGGTAGTGAGACACTGGGTAGTGAGGCACTGGTAGTGAGAAACTGGGTAGTGAGACACTGGGTAATGAGACACTGGGTAGTGAGACACAGGTAGTGAGACACTGGGGTAGTGAGACACTGGTTATTGAGACACTGGGTAGTGAGACACTGGGTAGTGAGACACTGGTAGTGAGACACTGGGTAGTGAGACACTGGGTAGTGAGACACTGGTAGTGGGACACTGCTTGTGAGACACTGGGTAGTGAGACACAGGTAGTGAGACACTGGGGTAGTGAGACACTGCTTGTGAGACGCTGGGTAGTGAGACACTAGGTAGTGAGACACAGGTAGTGAGAAACTGGGGTAGTGAGACACTGGTAGTGAGACACTGGGTAGTGAGACACTGTTAGTGAGAAACTGGTAGTGAGAAACTGGGTAGTGAGACACTGGGTAGTGAGACACTAGGTAGTGAGACACTGGGTAGTGAGACACTGGGGTAGTGAGACACTGCTAGTGAGACACTGCGGTAGTGAGACACTGCTATTGAGACACTGGGTCGTGAGACAGTGGGTAGTGAGACACCTGGTAGTGAGACACTGCTAGTGAGACACTGGGTAGTGAGACACTGGGTAGTGAGACACTGGGGGAGTGAGACACTGGGGTAGTGAGACACTGAGTAGTGAGACAGGGGGTAGTGAGACACTGGGGTAGTGAGACACTGGGTAGTGAGACACTGCTAATGAGACACTGGGGTAGTGAGACACAGGTAGTGAGACACTGGGGTAGTGAGACACAGATAGTGAGACACTGGGGTAGTGAGACACTGGGTAGTGAGACACTGTTAGTGGGAAACTGGTAGTGAGACACTGGGTAGTGAGACACTGGGTAGTGAGACACTGGTAGTGGGACACTGGGTAGTGAGACACTCGGTAGTGAGACACTGGGTAGTGATACACCGGGTAGCGAGACGCTGGGTTGTGAGACACTGGTAGTGAGACACTGGGTAGTGAGACACTGGTAGTGGGACACTGCTTGTGAGACACTGGGTAGTGAGACACTGGGTAGTGAGACACTCGTAGTGAGACACTGGTAGCGAGACACTGGGTAGTGAGACAGTGGGTAGTGAGACACTGGGTAGTGAGACACTGGTAGTGAGACACTGGGTAGTGAGACACTGGGTAGTGAGACACTGGTAGTGGGACACTGCTTGTGAGACACTGGGTAATGAGACACTGGGTAGTGAGGCACTTGGGTAGTGAGACACTGGGGTAGTGAGACACTGGGTAGTGAGACACTGCTTGTGAGACGCTGGGTAGTGAGACACTGGGTAGTGAGACACTGTTAGTGAGAAACTGGTAGTGAGACACTGGGTAGTGAGACGACACTGGTAGTTAGACACTGGGTAGTGAGACACTTGAGTAGTGAGACACTGGGTAGTGAGACACTGGGTAGTGAGACACTGGGTAGTGAGACACTGGTAGTGGGACACTGGGTAGTGAGACACTGGTAGTGGGACACTGGGTAGTGAGACGCTGGGTAGTGAGACACTTGAGTAGTGAGACACTGGGTAGTGAGACACTGGGTAGTGAGACACTGGTAGTGGGACACTGGGTAGTGAGACACTGGGAAGTGAGACACTGGGTAGTGAGACACTGGGTAGTGAGACACTTGAGTAGTGAGACACTGGGTAGTGAGACACAGGGGTAGTGAGACACTGGGTAGTGAGACACTTGGGCAGTGAGACACTGGGTAGTGAGACACTGGGTAGTGAGACACTGGTAGTGGGACACTGGGTAGTGAGACACTCGGTAGTGAGACACTGGGTAGTGATACACTGGTAGTGAGACACTGGGGTAGTGAGACACTGGGTAGTGAGACACTGGGTAGTGAGACACTGGGTACTGAGACACTGGGTAGTGAGACACTGGGTAGTGAGACACTGGGTAGTGAGATTTTGGGTAGTGAGACACTGGGTAGTGAGACACTGGGTAGTGAGACACTGGGGTAGTGAGACACTGGGGTAGTGAGACACTGGGTAGTGAGACACTGGGTAGTGAGACACTGGGTAGTGAGACACTGGGTAGTGAGACACTGGGGTAGTGAGACACAGGTAGTGAGACACTGGGGTAGTGAGAAACTGGTAGTGAGACGCTGGGTAGTGAGACACTGGGTAGTGAGACACAGGTAGTGAGACACTGGGGTAGTGAGACACTGGATAGTGAGACACTGGGTAGTGAGACACTGGGTAGTGAGACACTGTTAGTGAGAAACTGGTAGTGAGACACTGGGTAGTGAGACGACACTGGGTAGTGAGACACTGGGTAGTGAGACACTGGTAGTGGGACACTGGGTAGTGAGACACTCGGTAGTGAGACACTGGTAGTGGGACACTGGGTAGTGAGACACTCGGTAGTGAGACACTGGTAGTGGGACACTGCTTGTGAGACACTGGGTAGTGAGACACTGGGTAGTGAGACACTGGGTAGCGAGACACTGGGGTAGTGAGACACTGCTAGTGAGACACTGGTTAGTGAGACACTGGTAGTGGGACACTGGGTAGTGAGACACTCGGTAGTGAGACACTGGGTAGTGAGACACTGGTAGTGAGACACTGGGGTAGTGAGACACTGCTAGTCAGACACTGGGGTAGTGAGACACTGGGTAGTGAGACACTGGTAGTGAGACACTGCTAGTGAGACACTGGGTAGTGAGACACTGGGTAGTGAGACACTGGGTAGTGAGACACTCCTAGTGAGACACTGGGTAGTGAGACACTGCTAGTGAGACACTGGGATAGTGAGACGCTGGGTAGTGAGATGCTGGGTAGTGAGACACTGCTAGTGAGACACTGGGTAGTGAGAAACTGGTAGTGGGACACTGGGTAGTGAGACACTCGGTAGTGAGACACTGGGTAGTGATACACCGGGTAGCGAGACGCTGGGTTGTGAGACACTGGTAGTGAGACACTGGGTAGTGAGACACTGGTAGTGTGACACTGCTTGTGAGACACTGGGTAGTGAGACACTGGGTAGTGAGACACTCGTAGTGAGACACTGGGTAGTGAGACACTGTGTAGTGAGACACTGGGTAGTGAGACACTGGGTAGTGAGACACTGGGTAGTGAGACACTGGTAGTGGGACACTGCTTGTGAGACACTGGGTAATGAGACACTGGGTAGTGAGGCACTTGGGTAGTGAGACACTGGGGTAGTGAGACACTGGGTAGTGAGACACTGCTTGTGAGACGCTGGGTAGTGAGACACTGGGTAGTGAGACACTGTTAGTGAGAAACTGGTAGTGAGACACTGGGTAGTGAGACGACACTGGTAGTTAGACACTGGGGTAGTGAGACACTGGGTAGTGAGACACTGCTTGTGAGACGCTGGGTAGTGAGACACTGGGTAGTGAGACACTGGGTAGTGAGACACTGGGTAGTGAGACACTGGTAGTGGGACACTGGGTAGTGAGACACTGGTAGTGGGACACTGGGTAGTGAGACGCTGGGTAGTGAGACACTTGAGTAGTGAGACACTGGGTAGTGAGACACTGGGTAGTGAGACACTGGTAGTGGGACACTGGGTAGTGAGACACTGGGTAGTGAGACACTGGGTAGTGAGACACTTGAGTAGTGAGACACTGGGTAGTGAGACACAGGGGTAGTGAGACACTGGGTAGTGAGACACTCGGTAGTGAGAAACTGGGTAGTGAGACACTGGGTAGTGAGACACTGGGTAGTGAGACACTGGGTAGTGAGACACTGGTAGTGGGACACTGAGTAGTGAGACACTGGTAGTGGGACACTGGGTAGTGAGACGCTGGGTAGTGAGACACTTGAGTAGTGAGACACTGGGTAGTGAGACACTGGGTAGTGAGACACTGGTAGTGGGACACTGGGTAGTGAGACACTGGGTAGTGAGACACTGGGTAGTGAGACACTGGGTAGTGAGACACTTGAGTAGTGAGACACTGGGTAGTGAGACACTGGTAGTGGGACACTGGGTAGTGAGACACTCGGTAGTGAGACACTGGGTAGTGAGACACTGGTAGTGAGACACTGGGGTAGTGAGACACTGGGTAGTGAGACACTGGGTACTGAGACACTGGGTAGTGAGACACTGGGTAGTGAGACACTGGGTAGTGAGATTTTGGGTAGTGAGACACTGGGTAGTGAGACACTGGGTAGTGAGACACTTGGGTAGTGAGACACTGGGGTAGTGAGACACTGGGTAGTGAGACACTGGGTAGTGAGACACTGGCTAGTGAGACACTGGGTAGTGAGACACTGGGGTAGTGAGACACAGGTAGTGAGACACTGGGGTAGTGAGAAACTGGTAGTGAGACGCTGGGTAGTGAGACACTGGGTAGTGAGACACAGGTAGTGAGACACTGGGTAGTGAGACACTGGGTAGTGAGACACTGTTAGTGAGAAACTGGTAGTGAGACACTGGGTAGTGAGACGACACTGGGTAGTGAGACACTGGGTAGTGAGACACTGGTAGTGGGACACTGGGTAGTGAGACACTCGGTAGTGAGACACTGGTAGTGGGACACTGGGTAGTGAGACACTCGGTAGTGAGACACTGGTAGTGGGACACTGCTTGTGAGACAGTGGGTAGTGAGACACTGGGTAGTGAGACACTGGGTAGTGAGACACTGGGGTAGTGAGACACTGCTAGTGAGACACTGGTTAGTGAGACACTGGTAGTGGGACACTGGGTAGTGAGACACTCGGTAGTGAGACACTGGGTAGTGAGACACTGGTAGTGAGACACTGGGGTAGTGAGACACTGCTAGTCAGACACTGGGGTAGTGAGACACTGGGTAGTGAGACACTGGGGTAGTGAAACACTGGGTAGTGAGACACTGGGGTAGTGAGACACTGGGTAGTGAGACACTGGGTAGTGAGACACTGGGCAGTGAGACACTGGGTAGTGAGACACTGGGGTAGTGAGACACTGGGTAGTGAGACACTGGGTAGTGTGACACTGGGGTAGTGAGACACTGCTAGTGAGACACAGGTAGTGAGACACTGGGTAGTGAGACACTGGGTAGTGAGACACTGGGTAGTGACACACTGCTAGTGAGACACTGGGTAGTGAGACACTAGGTAGTGAGACACAGGTAATGAGACATTAATAGTGAGACACTGAGTAGTGAGACACTGCTAGTGAGACACTGGGGTAGTGAGACACTGGGTAGTGAGACACTGGTAGTGAGACACTGCTAGTGAGACACTGGGGTAGTGAGACGCTTGGTAGTGAGACACTGGGTAGTGAGACACTGGTAGTGAGACACTGCTAGTGAGACACTGGGTAGTGAGACACTGGGTAGTGAGACACTGGGTAGTGAGACACCCCTAGTGAGACACTGGGTAGTGAGACACTGCTAGTGAGACACTGGGATAGTGAGACGCTGGGTAGTGAGATGCTGGGTAGTGAGACACTGCTAGTGAGACACTGGGTAGTGAGAAACTGGGTAGTGAGACACTGCTAGTGAGACATTGGGTTGTGAGACACTGGGTAGTGAGACACTGGGGTAGTGAGACACTGGGTAGTGAGACACTGGGTAGTGAGACACTGGGGTAGTGTGACACTGGGGTAGTGAGACACTGCTAGTGAGACACTGCTAGTGAGACACTGGGTAGTGAGACACTGGATAGTGAGACACTGGGTAGTGAGACACTGCTAGTGAGACACTGGGTAGTGAGACACTGCTAGTGAGACACTGGGTAGTGAAACACTGGGGTAGTGAGACACTGGGTAGTGAGACACTGGGTAGTGAGACGCTGGGTAGTGAGACACTGGGTAGTGAGACACTGCTAGTGAGACACTGGGTAGTGAGACACTGGGTAGTGAGACACTGGGTAGTGAGACACTTCTAGTGAGACACTGGTAGTGAGACACTGCGTAGTGAGACACTGGGTAGTGAGACACTGGGTAGTGAGACACTTGGTAGTGAGACACTGCTATTGAGACACTGGGTAGTGAGACACTGGGTAGTGAGATACTGGGTAGTGAGACACTGCTAGTGAGACACTGGGTAGTGAGACACTGGGTATTGAGACACTGCTGCTGAGACACTGGGTAGTGAGACACTGGGTAGTGAGACACTCGGGTAGTGAGACACTGGGTAGTGAGACACTGGGGTAGTGTGACACTGGGTAGTGAGACACTGGGTAGTGACAAACTGCTAATGAGACACTGGGTAGTGAGACACTGGGGTAGTGAGACACTGGGTAGTGAGATACTGGGTAGTGAGACACTGCTAGTGAGACACTGGGTAGTGAGACACTGGGTAGTGAGACACTGGGGTAGTGAGACACTGGGTAGTGAGACACTCGGTAGTGAGACACTGGTAGTGGGACACTGCTTGTGAGACACTGGGTAGTGAGACACTGGGTAGTGAGACACTGGGTAGCGAGACACTGGGGTAGTGAGACACTGCTAGTGAGACACTGGTTAGTGAGACACTGGTAGTGGGACACTGGGTAGTGAGACACTCGGTAGTGAGACACTGGGTAGTGAGACACTGGTAGTGAGACACTGGGGTAGTGAGACACTGCTAGTCAGACACTGGGGTAGTGAGACACTGGGTAGTGAGACACTGGGGTAGTGAGACACTGGGTAGTGAGACACTGGGGTAGTGAGACACTGGGTAGTGAGACACTGGGTAGTGTGACACTGGGGTAGTGAGACACTGCTAGTGAGACACAGGTAGTGAGACACTGGGTAGTGAGACACTGGGTAGTGAGACACTGGGTAGTGACACACTGCTAGTGAGACACTGGGTAGTGAGACACTAGGTAGTGAGACACAGGTAGTGAGACATTGCTAGTGAGACACTGAGTAGTGAGACACTGCTAGTGAGACACTGGGGTAGTGAGACACTGGGTAGTGAGACACTGGTAGTGAGACACTGCTAGTGAGACACTGGGGTAGTGAGACGCTTGGTAGTGAGACACTGGGTAGTGAGACACTGGTAGTGAGACACTGCTAGTGAGACACTGGGTAGTGAGACACTGGGTAGTGAGACACTGGGTAGTGAGACACTCCTAGTGAGACACTGGGTAGTGAGACACTGCTAGTGAGACACTGGGATAGTGAGACGCTGGGTAGTGAGATGCTGGGTAGTGAGACACTGCTAGTGAGACACTGGGTAGTGAGAAACTGGTAGTGGGACACTGGGTAGTGAGACACTCGGTAGTGAGACACTGGGTAGTGATACACCGGGTAGCGAGACGCTGGGTTGTGAGACACTGGTAGTGAGACACTGGGTAGTGAGACACTGGTAGTGTGACACTGCTTGTGAGACACTGGGTAGTGAGACACTGGGTAGTGAGACACTCGTAGTGAGACACTGGGTAGTGAGACACTGTGTAGTGAGACACTGGGTAGTGAGACACTGGGTAGTGAGACACTGGGTAGTGAGACACTGGTAGTGGGACACTGCTTGTGAGACACTGGGTAATGAGACACTGGGTAGTGAGGCACTTGGGTAGTGAGACACTGGGGTAGTGAGACACTGGGTAGTGAGACACTGCTTGTGAGACGCTGGGTAGTGAGACACTGGGTAGTGAGACACTGTTAGTGAGAAACTGGTAGTGAGACACTGGGTAGTGAGACGACACTGGTAGTTAGACACTGGGGTAGTGAGACACTGGGTAGTGAGACACTGCTTGTGAGACGCTGGGTAGTGAGACACTGGGTAGTGAGACACTGGGTAGTGAGACACTGGGTAGTGAGACACTGGTAGTGGGACACTGGGTAGTGAGACACTGGTAGTGGGACACTGGGTAGTGAGACGCTGGGTAGTGAGACACTTGAGTAGTGAGACACTGGGTAGTGAGACACTGGGTAGTGAGACACTGGTAGTGGGACACTGGGTAGTGAGACACTGGGTAGTGAGACACTGGGTAGTGAGACACTTGAGTAGTGAGACACTGGGTAGTGAGACACAGGGGTAGTGAGACACTGGGTAGTGAGACACTCGGTAGTGAGAAACTGGGTAGTGAGACACTGGGTAGTGAGACACTGGGTAGTGAGACACTGGGTAGTGAGACACTGGTAGTGGGACACTGAGTAGTGAGACACTGGTAGTGGGACACTGGGTAGTGAGACGCTGGGTAGTGAGACACTTGAGTAGTGAGACACTGGGTAGTGAGACACTGGGTAGTGAGACACTGGTAGTGGGACACTGGGTAGTGAGACACTGGGTAGTGAGACACTGGGTAGTGAGACACTGGGTAGTGAGACACTTGAGTAGTGAGACACTGGGTAGTGAGACACTGGTAGTGGGACACTGGGTAGTGAGACACTCGGTAGTGAGACACTGGGTAGTGAGACACTGGTAGTGAGACACTGGGGTAGTGAGACACTGGGTAGTGAGACACTGGGTACTGAGACACTGGGTAGTGAGACACTGGGTAGTGAGACACTGGGTAGTGAGATTTTGGGTAGTGAGACACTGGGTAGTGAGACACTGGGTAGTGAGACACTTGGGTAGTGAGACACTGGGGTAGTGAGACACTGGGTAGTGAGACACTGGGTAGTGAGACACTGGCTAGTGAGACACTGGGTAGTGAGACACTGGGGTAGTGAGACACAGGTAGTGAGACACTGGGGTAGTGAGAAACTGGTAGTGAGACGCTGGGTAGTGAGACACTGGGTAGTGAGACACAGGTAGTGAGACACTGGGTAGTGAGACACTGGGTAGTGAGACACTGGGTAGTGAGACACTGTTAGTGAGAAACTGGTAGTGAGACACTGGGTAGTGAGACGACACTGGGTAGTGAGACACTGGGTAGTGAGACACTGGTAGTGGGACACTGGGTAGTGAGACACTCGGTAGTGAGACACTGGTAGTGGGACACTGGGTAGTGAGACACTCGGTAGTGAGACACTGGTAGTGGGACACTGCTTGTGAGACAGTGGGTAGTGAGACACTGGGTAGTGAGACACTGGGTAGTGAGACACTGGGGTAGTGAGACACTGCTAGTGAGACACTGGTTAGTGAGACACTGGTAGTGGGACACTGGGTAGTGAGACACTCGGTAGTGAGACACTGGGTAGTGAGACACT
The DNA here is from genome assembly GCF_048934315.1 of Petromyzon marinus. Taxonomy (NCBI): domain Eukaryota; kingdom Metazoa; phylum Chordata; class Hyperoartia; order Petromyzontiformes; family Petromyzontidae; genus Petromyzon; species Petromyzon marinus. The sequence goes on along the minus strand of NW_027423069.1, from coordinate 2,687,303 downwards.
GGTAGTGAGACACTGGGGTAGTGAGACACTGCTAGTCAGACACTGGGGTAGTGAGACACTGGGTAGTGAGACACTGGGGTAGTGAAACACTGGGTAGTGAGACACTGGGGTAGTGAGACACTGGGTAGTGAGACACTGGGTAGTGAGACACTGGGCAGTGAGACACTGGGTAGTGAGACACTGGGGTAGTGAGACACTGGGTAGTGAGACACTGGGTAGTGTGACACTGGGGTAGTGAGACACTGCTAGTGAGACACAGGTAGTGAGACACTGGGTAGTGAGACACTGGGTAGTGAGACACTGGGTAGTGACACACTGCTAGTGAGACACTGGGTAGTGAGACACTAGGTAGTGAGACACAGGTAATGAGACATTAATAGTGAGACACTGAGTAGTGAGACACTGCTAGTGAGACACTGGGGTAGTGAGACACTGGGTAGTGAGACACTGGTAGTGAGACACTGCTAGTGAGACACTGGGGTAGTGAGACGCTTGGTAGTGAGACACTGGATAGTGAGACACTGGTAGTGAGACACTGCTAGTGAGACACTGGGTAGTGAGACACTGGGTAGTGAGACACTGGGTAGTGAGACACCCCTAGTGAGACACTGGGTAGTGAGACACTGCTAGTGAGACACTGGGATAGTGAGACGCTGGGTAGTGAGATGCTGGGTAGTGAGACACTGCTAGTGAGACACTGGGTAGTGAGAAACTGGGTAGTGAGACACTGCTAGTGAGACATTGGGTTGTGAGACACTGGGTAGTGAGACACTGGGGTAGTGAGACACTGGGTAGTGAGACACTGGGTAGTGAGACACTGGGGTAGTGTGACACTGGGGTAGTGAGACACTGCTAGTGAGACACTGCTAGTGAGACACTGGGTAGTGAGACACTGGATAGTGAGACACTGGGTAGTGAGACACTGCTAGTGAGACACTGGGTAGTGAGACACTGCTAGTGAGACACTGGGTAGTGAAACACTGGGGTAGTGAGACACTGGGTAGTGAGACACTGGGTAGTGAGACGCTGGGTAGTGAGACACTGGGTAGTGAGACACTGCTAGTGAGACACTGGGTAGTGAGACACTGGGTAGTGAGACACTGGGTAGTGAGACACTTCTAGTGAGACACTGGTAGTGAGACACTGCGTAGTGAGACACTGGGTAGTGAGACACTGGGTAGTGAGACACTTGGTAGTGAGACACTGCTATTGAGACACTGGGTAGTGAGACACTGGGTAGTGAGATACTGGGTAGTGAGACACTGCTAGTGAGACACTGGGTAGTGAGACACTGGGTATTGAGACACTGCTGCTGAGACACTGGGTAGTGAGACACTGGGTAGTGAGACACTCGGGTAGTGAGACACTGGGTAGTGAGACACTGGGGTAGTGTGACACTGGGTAGTGAGACACTGGGTAGTGACAAACTGCTAATGAGACACTGGGTAGTGAGACACTGGGGTAGTGAGACACTGGGTAGTGAGATACTGGGTAGTGAGACACTGCTAGTGAGACACTGGGTAGTGAGACACTGGGTAGTGAGACACTGGGGTAGTGAGACACTGGGTAGTGAGACACTGGGGTAGTGAGACACTGGGTAGTGAGACACTGGGTAGTGACACACTGGGTAGTGACACACTGCTAGTGAGACACTGGGTAGTGAGACACTAGGTAGTGAGACACAGGTAGTGAGACACTGGGTAGTGAGACACTGCTAGTGAGACACAGGTAGTGAGACACTGGATAGTGAGACACTGGGTAGTGAGACACTGGGTAGTGACACACTGCTAGTGAGACACTGGGTAGTGAGACGCTTGGTAGTGATACACTGGGTAGTGAGACACTGGTAGTGAGATACTGCTAGTGAGACACTGGGTAGTGAGACACTGGGTAGTGAGACACTCCTAGTGAGACACTGGGTAGTGAGACACTGCTAGTGAGACACTGGGATAGTGAGACGCTGGGTAGTGAGATGCTGGGTAGTGAGACGCTGGGTAGTGAGACACTGCTACTGAGACACTGGGTAGTGACAAACTGGGTAGTGAGACACTGGGTAGTGAGACACTGCTAGTGAGACACTGGGTAGTGAGACACTGGGTAGTGAGACACTGGGTAGTGAGACACTGCTAGTGAGACACTGGGTAGTGAAACACTGGGGTAGTGAGACGCTGGGTAGTCAGACACTGGGTAGTGAGACACTGGGTAGTGACACACTGGGTAGTGAGACACTGCTAGTGAGACACTGAGTAGTGTGACACTGGGTAGTGAGACACTGCTAGTGAGACACTGGCTAGTGAGACACTGGTAGTGGGACACTGGGTAGTGAGACACTCGGTAGTGAGACACTGGGTAGTTATACACCGGGTAGTGAGACACTGGGTAGTGAGACACTGGGTAGTGAGACACTGGGTAGTGGGACACTGGGTAGTGAGACACTGGGTAGTGGGACACTGGGTAGTGAGACACTCGGTAGTGAGACACTGGGTAGTGATACACTGGGTAGTGAGACGCTGGGTAGTGAGACACTGGTAGTGAGACACTGGGTAGTGAGACACTGGGTAGTGAGGCACTGGTAGTGAGACACTGGGTAGTGAGACACTGGGTAATGAGACACTGGTAGTGAGACACTGGGTAGTGAGACACTGGGTAGTGAGACACTGGGTAGTGAGGCACTGGTAGTGAGAAACTGGGTAGTGAGACACTTGGTAATGAGACACTGGGTAGTGAGACACAGGTAGTGAGACACTGGGGTAGTGAGACACTGGTTATTGAGACACTGGGTAGTGAGACACTGGGTAGTGAGACACTGGTAGTGAGACACTGGGTAGTGAGACACTGGGTAGTGAGACACTGGTAGTGGGACACTGCTTGTGAGACACTGGGTAGTGAGACACAGGTAGTGAGACACTGGGGTAGTGAGACACTGCTTGTGAGACGCTGGGTAGTGAGACACTAGGTAGTGAGACACAGGTAGTGAGAAACTGGGGTAGTGAGACACTGGTAGTGAGACACTGGGTAGTGAGACACTGTTAGTGAGAAACTGGTAGTGAGAAACTGGGTAGTGAGACACTGGGTAGTGAGACACTAGGTAGTGAGACACTGGGTAGTGAGACACTGGGGTAGTGAGACACTGCTAGTGAGACACTGCGGTAGTGAGACACTGCTATTGAGACACTGGGTCGTGAGACAGTGGGTAGTGAGACACCTGGTAGTGAGACACTGCTAGTGAGACACTGGGTAGTGAGACACTGGGTAGTGAGACACTGGGGGAGTGAGACACTGGGGTAGTGAGACACTGGGTAGTGAGACAGGGGGTAGTGAGACACTGGGGTAGTGAGACACTGGGTAGTGAGACACTGCTAATGAGACACTGGGGTAGTGAGACACAGGTAGTGAGACACTGGGGTAGTGAGACACAGATAGTGAGACACTGGGGTAGTGAGACACTGGGTAGTGAGACACTGTTAGTGGGAAACTGGTAGTGAGACACTGGGTAGTGAGACACTGGGTAGTGAGACACTGGTAGTGGGACACTGGGTAGTGAGACACTCGGTAGTGAGACACTGGGTAGTGATACACCGGGTAGCGAGACGCTGGGTTGTGAGACACTGGTAGTGAGACACTGGGTAGTGAGACACTGGTAGTGGGACACTGCTTGTGAGACACTGGGTAGTGAGACACTGGGTAGTGAGACACTCGTAGTGAGACACTGGTAGCGAGACACTGGGTAGTGAGACAGTGGGTAGTGAGACACTGGGTAGTGAGATACTGGGTAGTGAGACACTGGTAGTGAGACACTGGGTAGTGAGACACTGGGTAGTGAGACACTGGTAGTGGGACACTGCTTGTGAGACACTGGGTAATGAGACACTGGGTAGTGAGGCACTTGGGTAGTGAGACACTGGGGTAGTGAGACACTGGGTAGTGAGACACTGCTTGTGAGACGCTGGGTAGTGAGACACTGGGTAGTGAGACACTGTTAGTGAGAAACTGGTAGTGAGACACTGGGTAGTGAGACGACACTGGTAGTTAGACACTGGGTAGTGAGACACTTGAGTAGTGAGACACTGGGTAGTGAGACACTGGGTAGTGAGACACTGGGTAGTGAGACACTGGTAGTGGGACACTGGGTAGTGAGACACTGGTAGTGGGACACTGGGTAGTGAGACGCTGGGTAGTGAGACACTTGAGTAGTGAGACACTGGGTAGTGAGACACTGGGTAGTGAGACACTGGTAGTGGGACACTGGGTAGTGAGACACTGGGAAGTGAGACACTGGGTAGTGAGACACTGGGTAGTGAGACACTTGAGTAGTGAGACACTGGGTAGTGAGACACAGGGGTAGTGAGACACTGGGTAGTGAGACACTTGGGCAGTGAGACACTGGGTAGTGAGACACTGGGTAGTGAGACACTGGTAGTGGGACACTGGGTAGTGAGACACTCGGTAGTGAGACACTGGGTAGTGATACACTGGTAGTGAGACACTGGGGTAGTGAGACACTGGGTAGTGAGACACTGGGTAGTGAGACACTGGGTACTGAGACACTGGGTAGTGAGACACTGGGTAGTGAGACACTGGGTAGTGAGATTTTGGGTAGTGAGACACTGGGTAGTGAGACACTGGGTAGTGAGACACTGGGGTAGTGAGACACTGGGGTATTGAGACACTGGGTAGTGAGACACTGGGTAGTGAGACACTGGGTAGTGAGACACTGGGTAGTGAGACACTGGGGTAGTGAGACACAGGTAGTGAGACACTGGGGTAGTGAGAAACTGGTAGTGAGACGCTGGGTAGTGAGACACTGGGTAGTGAGACACAGGTAGTGAGACACTGGGGTAGTGAGACACTGGATAGTGAGACACTGGGTAGTGAGACACTGGGTAGTGAGACACTGTTAGTGAGAAACTGGTAGTGAGACACTGGGTAGTGAGACGACACTGGGTAGTGAGACACTGGGTAGTGAGATTTTGGGTAGTGAGACACTGGGTAGTGAGACACTGGGTAGTGAGACACGGGGTAGTGAGGCACTGGGTAGTGAGACACTCCTAGTGAGACACTGGGTAGTGAGACACTGGGTAGTGAGACACTTGGGTAGTGAGACACTGGGTAGTGAGACACTTGGGTAGTGAGACACTGGGGTAGTGAGACACTGGGGTAGTGAGATACTGGGGTAGTGAGACACTTGGGTAGTGAGACACTGGGGTAGTGAGACACTGGGTAGTGAGACACTGGGTAGTGAGACACTGGTAGTGGGACACTGCTTGTGAGACACTGGGTAATGAGACACTGGGTAGTGAGGCACTTAGGTAGTGAGACACTGGGTAGTTATACACTGGTAGTGAGACACTGGGTAGTAAGACACTGAGTAGTGAGACACTGGGGTAGTGAGACACTGCTTGTGAGACGCTGGGTAGTGAGACACTGGGTAGTGAGACACAGGTAGTGAGACACTGGGTAGTGAGACACTGGGTAGTGAGACACTGGGTAGTGAGACACTGTTAGTGAGAAACTGGTAGTGAGACACTGGGTAGTGAGACACTGGGTAGTGAGACACTTGGGCAGTGAGACGACACTGGGTAGTGAGACACTAGGTAGTGAGACACTGGTAGTGGGACACTGGGTAGTGAGACACTCGGTAGTGAGACACTGGGTAGTTATACACCGGGTAGTGAGACACTGGGTAGTGAGACACTGGGTAGTGAGACACTGGGTAGTGAGACACTGGGTAGTGGGACACTGGGTAGTGAGACACTCGGTAGTGAGACACTGGGTAGTGATACACTGGGTAGTGAGACGCTGGGTAGTGAGACACTGGTAGTGAGACACTGGGTAGTGAGACACTGGGTAGTGAGACACTGGGTAGTGAGACACTGGGTAGTGAGACACTGGTAGTGAGACACTGGGTAGTGAGACACTGGGTAGTGAGACACTGGGTAGTGAGGCACTGGTAGTGAGAAACTGGGTAGTGAGACACTGGGTAATGAGACACTGGGTAGTGAGACACAGGTAGTGAGACACTGGTGTAGTGAGACACTGGTTATTGAGACACTGGGTAGTGAGACACTGGGTAGTGAGACACTGGTAGTGAGACACTGGGTAGTGAGACACTGGGTAGTGAGACACTGGTAGTGGGACACTGCTTGTGAGACACTGGGTAGTGAGACACAGGTAGTGAGACACTGGGGTAGTGAGACACTGCTTGTGAGACGCTGGGTAGTGAGACACTAGGTAGTGAGACACAGGTAGTGAGAAACTGGGGTAGTGAGACACTGGTAGTGAGACACTGGGTAGTGAGACACTGTTAGTGAGAAACTGGTAGTGAGAAACTGGGTAGTGAGACACTGGGTAGTGAGACACTAGGTAGTGAGACACTGGGTAGTGAGACACTGGGGTAGTGAGACACTGCTAGTGAGACACTGCGGTAGTGAGACACTGCTATTGAGACACTGGGTCGTGAGACAGTGGGTAGTGAGACACCTGGTAGTGAGACACTGCTAGTGAGACACTGGGTAGTGAGACACTGGGTAGTGAGACACTGGGGGAGTGAGACACTGGGGTAGTGAGACACTGGGTAGTGAGACAGGGGGTAGTGAGACACTGGGGTAGTGAGACACTGGGTAGTGAGACACTGCTAATGAGACACTGGGGTAGTGAGACACAGGTAGTGAGACACTGGGGTAGTGAGACACAGATAGTGAGACACTGGGGTAGTGAGACACTGGGTAGTGAGACACTGTTAGTGGGAAACTGGTAGTGAGACACTGGGTAGTGAGACACTGGGTAGTGAGACACTGGTAGTGGGACACTGGGTAGTGAGACACTCGGTAGTGAGACACTGGGTAGTGATACACCGGGTAGCGAGACGCTGGGTTGTGAGACACTGGTAGTGAGACACTGGGTAGTGAGACACTGGTAGTGGGACACTGCTTGTGAGACACTGGGTAGTGAGACACTGGGTAGTGAGACACTCGTAGTGAGACACTGGTAGCGAGACACTGGGTAGTGAGACAGTGGGTAGTGAGACACTGGGTAGTGAGACACTGGTAGTGAGACACTGGGTAGTGAGACACTGGGTAGTGAGACACTGGTAGTGGGACACTGCTTGTGAGACACTGGGTAATGAGACACTGGGTAGTGAGGCACTTGGGTAGTGAGACACTGGGGTAGTGAGACACTGGGTAGTGAGACACTGCTTGTGAGACGCTGGGTAGTGAGACACTGGGTAGTGAGACACTGTTAGTGAGAAACTGGTAGTGAGACACTGGGTAGTGAGACGACACTGGTAGTTAGACACTGGGTAGTGAGACACTTGAGTAGTGAGACACTTGAGTAGTGAGACACTGGGTAGTGAGACACTGGGTAGTGAGACACTGGGTAGTGAGACACTGGTAGTGGGACACTGGGTAGTGAGACACTGGTAGTGGGACACTGGGTAGTGAGACGCTGGGTAGTGAGACACTTGAGTAGTGAGACACTGGGTAGTGAGACACTGGGTAGTGAGACACTGGTAGTGGGACACTGGGTAGTGAGACACTGGGAAGTGAGACACTGGGTAGTGAGACACTGGGTAGTGAGACACTTGAGTAGTGAGACACTGGGTAGTGAGACACAGGGGTAGTGAGACACTGGGTAGTGAGACACTTGGGCAGTGAGACACTGGGTAGTGAGACACTGGGTAGTGAGACACTGGTAGTGGGACACTGGGTAGTGAGACACTCGGTAGTGAGACACTGGGTGGTGATACACTGGTAGTGAGACACTGGGGTAGTGAGACACTGGGTAGTGAGACACTGGGTAGTGAGACACTGGGTACTGAGACACTGGGTACTGAGACACTGGGTAGTGAGACACTGGGTAGTGAGATTTTGGGTAGTGAGACACTGGGTAGTGAGACACTGGGTAGTGAGACACTGGGGTAGTGAGACACTGGGGTAGTGAGACACTGGGTAGTGAGACACTGGGTAGTGAGACACTGGGTAGTGAGACACTGGGGTAGTGAGACACAGGTAGTGAGACACTGGGGTAGTGAGAAACTGGTAGTGAGACGCTGGGTAGTGAGACACTGGGTAGTGAGACACAGGTAGTGAGACACTGGGGTAGTGAGACACTGGATAGTGAGACACTGGGTAGTGAGACACTGGGTAGTGAGACACTGTTAGTGAGAAACTGGTAGTGAGACACTGGGTAGTGAGACGACACTGGGTAGTGAGACACTGGGTAGTGAGACACTGGTAGTGGGACACTGGGTAGTGAGACACTCGGTAGTGAGACACTGGTAGTGGGACACTGGGTAGTGAGACACTCGGTAGTGAGACACTGGTAGTGGGACACTGCTTGTGAGACACTGGGTAGTGAGACACTGGGTAGTGAGACACTGGGTAGCGAGACACTGGGGTAGTGAGACACTGCTAGTGAGACACTGGTTAGTGAGACACTGGTAGTGGGACACTGGGTAGTGAGACACTCGGTAGTGAGACACTGGGTAGTGAGACACTGGTAGTGAGACACTGGGGTAGTGAGACACTGCTAGTCAGACACTGGGGTAGTGAGACACTGGGTAGTGAGACACTGGGGTAGTGAGACACTGGGTAGTGAGACACTGGGGTAGTGAGACACTGGGTAGTGAGACACTGGGTAGTGAGACACTGGGTAGTGTGACACTGGGGTAGTGAGACACTGCTAGTGAGACACAGGTAGTGAGACACTGGGTAGTGAGACACTGGGTAGTGAGACACTGGGTAGTGACACACTGCTAGTGAAACACTGGGTAGTGAGACACTAGGTAGTGAGACACAGGTAGTGAGACATTGCTAGTGAGACACTGAGTAGTGAGACACTGCTAGTGAGACACTGGGGTAGTGAGACACTGGGTAGTGAGACACTGGTAGTGAGACACTGCTAGTGAGACACTGGGGTAGTGAGACGCTTGGTAGTGAGACACTGGGTAGTGAGACACTGGTAGTGAGACACTGCTAGTGAGACACTGGGTAGTGAGACACTGGGTAGTGAGACACTGGGTAGTGAGACACTCCTAGTGAGACACTGGGTAGTGAGACACTGCTAGTGAGACACTGGGATAGTGAGACGCTGGGTAGTGAGATGCTGGGTAGTGAGACACTGCTAGTGAGACACTGGGTAGTGAGAAACTGGTAGTGGGACACTGGGTAGTGAGACACTCGGTAGTGAGACACTGGGTAGTGATACACCGGGTAGCGAGACGCTGGGTTGTGAGACACTGGTAGTGAGACACTGGGTAGTGAGACACTGGTAGTGGGACACTGCTTGTGAGACACTGGGTAGTGAGACACTGGGTAGTGAGACACTCGTAGTGAGACACTGGGTAGTGAGACACTGTGTAGTGAGACACTGGGTAGTGAGACACTGGGTAGTGAGACACTGGGTAGTGAGACACTGGTAGTGGGACACTGCTTGTGAGACACTGGGTAATGAGACACTGGGTAGTGAGGCACTTGGGTAGTGAGACACTGGGGTAGTGAGACACTGGGTAGTGAGACAGATGCTTGTGAGACGCTGGGTAGTGAGACACTGGGTAGTGAGACACTGTTAGTGAGAAACTGGTAGTGAGACACTGGGTAGTGAGACGACACTGGTAGTTAGACACTGGGGTAGTGAGACACTGGGTAGTGAGACACTGCTTGTGAGACGCTGGGTAGTGAGACACTGGGTAGTGAGACACTGGGTAGTGAGACACTGGGTAGTGAGACACTGGTAGTGGGACACTGGGTAGTGAGACACTGGTAGTGGGACACTGGGTAGTGAGACGCTGGGTAGTGAGACACTTGAGTAGTGAGACACTGGGTAGTGAGACACTGGGTAGTGAGACACTGGTAGTGGGACACTGGGTAGTGAGACACTGGGTAGTGAGACACTGGGTAGTGAGACACTTGAGTAGTGAGACACTGGGTAGTGAGACACAGGGGTAGTGAGACACTGGGTAGTGAGACACTCGGTAGTGAGAAACTGGGTAGTGAGACACTGGGTAGTGAGACACTGGGTAGTGAGACACTGGTAGTGGGACACTGAGTAGTGAGACACTGGTAGTGGGACACTGGGTAGTGAGACGCTGGGTAGTGAGACACTTGAGTAGTGAGACACTGGGTAGTGAGACACTGGGTAGTGAGACACTGGTAGTGGGACACTGGGTAGTGAGACACTGGGTAGTGAGACACTGGGTAGTGAGACACTGGGTAGTGAGACACTTGAGTAGTGAGACACTGGGTAGTGAGACACTGGTAGTGGGACACTGGGTAGTGAGACACTCGGTAGTGAGACACTGGGTAGTGAGACACTGGTAGTGAGACACTGGGGTAGTGAGACACTGGGTAGTGAGACACTGGGTACTGAGACACTGGGTAGTGAGACACTGGGTAGTGAGACACTGGGTAGTGAGATTGTGGGTAGTGAGACACTGGGTAGTGAGACACTGGGTAGTGAGACACTTGGGTAGTGAGACACTGGGGTAGTGAGACACTGGGTAGTGAGACACTGGGTAGTGAGACACTGGCTAGTGAGACACTGGGTAGTGAGACACTGGGGTAGTGAGACACAGGTAGTGAGACACTGGGGTAGTGAGAAACTGGTAGTGAGACGCTGGGTAGTGAGACACTGGGTAGTGAGACACAGGTAGTGAGACACTGGGTAGTGAGACACTGGGTAGTGAGACACTGGGTAGTGAGACACTGTTAGTGAGAAACTGGTAGTGAGACACTGGGTAGTGAGACGACACTGGGTAGTGAGACACTGGGTAGTGAGACACTGGTAGTGGGACACTGGGTAGTGAGACACTCGGTAGTGAGACACTGGTAGTGGGACACTGGGTAGTGAGACACTCGGTAGTGAGACACTGGTAGTGGGACACTGCTTGTGAGACAGTGGGTAGTGAGACACTGGGTAGTGAGACACTGGGTAGTGAGACACTGGGGTAGTGAGACACTGCTAGTGAGACACTGGTTAGTGAGACACTGGTAGTGGGACACTGGGTAGTGAGACACTCGGTAGTGAGACACTGGGTAGTGAGACACTGGTAGTGAGACACTGGGGTAGTGAGACACTGCTAGTCAGACACTGGGGTAGTGAGACACTGGGTAGTGAGACACTGGGGTAGTGAAACACTGGGTAGTGAGACACTGGGGTAGTGAGACACTGGGTAGTGAGACACTGGGTAGTGAGACACTGGGCAGTGAGACACTGGGTAGTGAGACACTGGGGTAGTGAGACACTGGGTAGTGAGACACTGGGTAGTGTGACACTGGGGTAGTGAGACACTGCTAGTGAGACACAGGTAGTGAGACACTGGGTAGTGAGACACTGGGTAGTGAGACACTGGGTAGTGACACACTGCTAGTGAGACACTGGGTAGTGAGACACTAGGTAGTGAGACACAGGTAGTGAGACATTAATAGTGAGACACTGAGTAGTGAGACACTGCTAGTGAGACACTGGGGTAGTGAGACACTGGGTAGTGAGACACTGGTAGTGAGACACTGCTAGTGAGACACTGGGGTAGTGAGACGCTTGGTAGTGAGACACTGGGTAGTGAGACACCCCTAGTGAGACACTGGGTAGTGAGACACTGCTAGTGAGACACTGGGATAGTGAGACGCTGGGTAGTGAGATGCTGGGTAGTGAGACACTGCTAGTGAGACACTGGGTAGTGAGAAACTGGGTAGTGAGACACTGCTAGTGAGACATTGGGTTGTGAGACACTGGGTAGTGAGACACTGGGGTAGTGAGACACTGGGTAGTGAGACACTGGGTAGTGAGACACTGGGGTAGTGTGACACTGGGGTAGTGAGACACTGCTAGTGAGACACTGCTAGTGAGACACTGGGTAGTGAGACACTGGATAGTGAGACACTGGGTAGTGAGACACTGCTAGTGAGACACTGGGTAGTGAGACACTGCTAGTGAGACACTGGGTAGTGAAACACTGGGGTAGTGAGACACTGGGTAGTGAGACACTGGGTAGTGAGACGCTGGGTAGTGAGACACTGGGTAGTGAGACACTGCTAGTGAGACACTGGGTAGTGAGACACTGGGTAGTGAGACACTGGGTAGTGAGACACTTCTAGTGAGACACTGGTAGTGAGACACTGCGTAGTGAGACACTGGGTAGTGAGACACTGGGTAGTGAGACACTGGGTAGTGAGACACTTGGTAGTGAGACACTGCTATTGAGACACTGGGTAGTGAGACACTGGGTAGTGAGATACTGGGTAGTGAGACACTGCTAGTGAGACACTGGGTAGTGAGACACTGGGTATTGAGACACTGCTGCTGAGACACTGGGTAGTGAGACACTGGGTAGTGAGACACTCGGGTAGTGAGACACTGGGTAGTGAGACACTGGGGTAGTGTGACACTGGGTAGTGAGACACTGGGTAGTGACAAACTGCTAATGAGACACTGGGTAGTGAGACACTGGGGTAGTGAGACACTGGGTAGTGAGATACTGGGTAGTGAGACACTGCTAGTGAGACACTGGGTAGTGAGACACTGGGTAGTGAGACACTGGGGTAGTGAGACACTGGGTAGTGAGACACTGGGGTAGTGAGACACTGGGTAGTGTGACACTGGGGTAGTGAGACACTGCTAGTGAGACACAGGTAGTGAGACTCTGGGTAGTGAGACACTGGGTAGTGAGACACTGGGTAGTGACACACTGCTAGTGAGACACTGGGTAGTGAGACACTAGGTAGTGAGACACAGGTAGTGAGACACTGGGTAGTGAGACACTGCTAGTGAGACACAGGTAGTGAGACACTGGATAGTGAGACACTGGGTAGTGAGACACTGGGTAGTGACACACTGCTAGTGAGACACTGGGTAGTGAGACGCTTGGTAGTGATACACTGGGTAGTGAGACACTGGTAGTGAGATACTGCTAGTGAGACACTGGGTAGTGAGACACTGGGTAGTGAGACACTCCTAGTGAGACACTGGGTAGTGAGACACTGCTAGTGAGACACTGGGATAGTGAGTCGCTGGGTAGTGAGATGCTGGGTAGTGAGACGCTGGGTAGTGAGACACTGCTACTGAGACACTGGGTAGTGACAAACTGGGTAGTGAGACACTGGGTAGTGAGACACTGCTAGTGAGACACTGGGTAGTGAGACACTGGGTAGTGAGACACTGGGTAGTGACACACTGGGTAGTGAGACACTGCTAGTGAGACACTGAGTAGTGTGACACTGGGTAGTGAGACACTGCTAGTGAGACACTGGCTAGTGAGACACTGCTAGTGAGACGCTGGGTAGTGAGACGCTGGGTAGTGAGACACTGGGTAGTGAGACACTGCTAGTGAGACACTGGGTAGTGAGACACTGGTAGTGAGACACTGGGGTAGTGAGATGCTTGGTAGTGAGACACTGCTAGTGAGACACTGGGTAGTGAGACACTGGGTAGTGAGACACTGGGTAGTGAGACACTGGGTAGTGAGACACTGCTAGTGAGACACTGGGTAGTGAGACACTGGGTAGTGACACACTGCTAGTGAGACACTGGGTAGTGAGACACTAGGTAGTGAGACACAGGTAGTGAGACATTGCTAGTGAGACACTGAGTAGTGAGACACTGCTAGTGAGACACTGGGGTAGTGAGACACTGGGTAGTGAGACACTGGTAGTGAGACACTGCTAGTGAGACACTGGGGTAGTGAGACGCTTGGTAGTGAGACACTGGGTAGTGAGACACTGGTAGTGAGACACTGCTAGTGAGACACTGGGTAGTGAGACACTGGGTAGTGAGACACTGGGTAGTGAGACACTCCTAGTGAGACACTGGGTAGTGAGACACTGCTAGTGAGACACTGGGATAGTGAGACGTTGGTTAGTGAGATGCTGGGTAGTGAGACACTGCTAGTGAGACACTGGGTAGTGAGAAACTGGGTAGTGAGACACTGCTAGTGAGACATTGGGTTGTGAGACACTGGGTAGTGAGACACTGGGGTAGTGAGACACTGGGTAGTGAGACACTGGGTAGTGAGACACTGGGGTAGTGTGACACTGGGGTAGTGAGACACTGCTAGTGAGACACTGCTAGTGAGACACTGGGTAGTGAGACACTGGATAGTGAGACACTGGGTAGTGAGACACTGCTAGTGAGACACTGGGTAGTGAGACACTGCTAGTGAGACACTGGGTAGTGAAACACTGGGGTAGTGAGACACTGGGTAGTGAGACACTGGGTAGTGAGACGCTGGGTAGTGAGACACTGGGTAGTGAGACACTGCTAGTGAGACACTGGGTAGTGAGACACTGGGTAGTGAGACACTGGGTAGTGAGACACTTCTAGTGAGACACTGGTAGTGAGACACTGCGTAGTGAGACACTGGGTAGTGAGACACTTGGTAGTGAGACACTGCTATTGAGACACTGGGTAGTGAGACACTGGGTAGTGAGACACTGGGTAGTGAGACACTCCTAGTGAGACACTGGGTAGTGAGACACTGCTAGTGAGACACTGGGATAGTGAGACGTTGGTTAGTGAGATGCTGGGTAGTGAGACACTGCTAGTGAGACACTGGGTAGTGAGAAACTGGGTAGTGAGACACTGCTAGTGAGACATTGGGTTGTGAGACACTGGGTAGTGAGACACTGGGGTAGTGAGACACTGGGTAGTGAGACACTGGGTAGTGAGACACTGGGGTAGTGTGACACTGGGGTAGTGAGACACTGCTAGTGAGACACTGCTAGTGAGACACTGGGTAGTGAGACACTGGATAGTGAGACACTGGGTAGTGAGACACTGCTAGTGAGACACTGGGTAGTGAGACACTGCTAGTGAGACACTGGGTAGTGAAACACTGGGGTAGTGAGACACTGGGTAGTGAGACACTGGGTAGTGAGACGCTGGGTAGTGAGACACTGGGTAGTGAGACACTGCTAGTGAGACACTGGGTAGTGAGACACTGGGTAGTGAGACACTGGGTAGTGAGACACTTCTAGTGAGACACTGGTAGTGAGACACTGCGTAGTGAGACACTGGGTAGTGAGACACTGGGTAGTGAGACACTTGGTAGTGAGACACTGCTATTGAGACACTGGGTAGTGAGACACTGGGTAGTGAGACACTCGGGTAGTGAGACACTGGGTAGTGAGACACTGGGGTAGTGTGACACTGGGTAGTGAGACACTGGGTAGTGACAAACTGCTAATGAGACACTGGGTAGTGAGACACTGGGGTAGTGAGACACTGGGTAGTGAGATACTGGGTAGTGAGACACTGCTAGTGAGACACTGGGTAGTGAGACACTGGGTAGTGAGACACTGGGGTAGTGAGACACTGGGTAGTGAGACACTGGGTAGTGAGACACTGGGGTAGTGAGACACTGGGTAGTGTGACACTGGGGTAGTGAGACACTGCTAGTGAGACACAGGTAGTGAGACACTGGGTAGTGAGACACTGGGTAGTGAGACACTGGGTAGTGACACACTGCTAGTGAGACACTGGGTAGTGAGACACTAGGTAGTGAGATACAGGTAGTGAGACACTGGGTAGTGAGACACTGCTAGTGAGACACAGGTAGTGAGACACTGGATAGTGAGACACTGGGTAGTGAGACACTGGGTAGTGACACACTGCTAGTGAGACACTGGGTAGTGAGACGCTTGGTAGTGATACACTGGGTAGTGAGACACTGGTAGTGAGACACTGCTAGTGAGACACTGGGTAGTGAGACACTGGGTAGTGAGACACTTCTAGTGAGACACTGGGTAGTGAGACACTGCTAGTGAGACACTGGGATAGTGAGACGCTGGGTAGTGAGATGCTGGGTAGTGAGACACTGGGTAGTGAGACACTGGGTAGTGAGACACTCCTAGTGAGACACTGGGTAGTGAGACACTGGGTAGTGAGACACTGCTAGTGAGACACTGGGTAGTGAGACACTGGGTAGTGAGACACTGCTAGTGAGACACTGGGTAGTGAAACACTGGGGTAGTGAGACGCTGGGTAGTCAGACACTGGGTAGTGAGACACTGGGTAGTGACACACTGGGTAGTGAGACACTGCTAGTGAGACACTGAGTAGTGTGACACTGGGTAGTGAGACACTGCTAGTGAGACACTGGGTAGTGAGACACTGCTAGTGAGACGCTGGGTAGTGAGACGCTGGGTAGTGAGACACTGGGTAGTGAGACACTGCTAGTGAGACACTGGGTAGTGAGACACTGGGTAGTGAGACACTGGTAGTGAGACACTGGGGTAGTGAGACGCTTGGTAGTGAGACACTGCTAGTGAGACACTGGGTAGTGAGACACTGGGTAGTGAGACACTGGGTAGTGAGACACTGGGTAGTGAGACACTGCTAGTGAGACACTGGGTTGTGATAAACTGGGTAGTGAGACACTGGGTAGTGAAACACTGGGTAGTGAGACACTGGGTAGTGAGACACTGGGTAGTGAGACACTGCTAGTGAGACACTGGGTAGTGAAACACTGGGGTAGTGAGACACTGGGTAGTGAGACACTGGGTAGTGAGACACTGGGTGGTGAGACACTGCTAGTGAGACACTGGGTAGTGAGACACTGGGTAGTGAGACACTGGGTAGTGACACACTGGGTAGTGAGACACTGGGTAGTGAGACACTGAGTAGTGAGACACTGGGTAGTGAGACACTGGGTAGTGAGACACCGGGGTAGTGAGACACAGGTAGTGAGACACTGGGGAGTGAGACACTGGGTAGGGAGACACTGCTAGTGAGACACTGCTAGTGAGACATTGGGGTAGTGAGACACTGTGTAGTTAGACACTGGGTAGTGAGACGCTGGGTAGTGAGACACTGGTAGTGAGACACTGGGTTGTGAGACACTGGGTAGTGAGACACTGCTAGTGAGACATTGGGGTAGTGAGACACTGGGTAGTTAGACACTGGGTAGTGAGACACTGGGTAGTGAGACACTGGGGTATTGAGACACAGGTAGTGAGACACTGGGTAGTGAGACACTGGGTAGTGAGACGCTGGGTAGTGAGACAGTGGTAGTGAGACACTGGGTTTTGAGACACTGGGTAGTGAGCCACGGCGAGTGAGACACTGCTAGTGAGACATTGGTGTAGTGAGACACTGTGTAGTGAGACCCTGGGTAGTGAGACACTTGGGTAGTGAGACACTGGGTAGTGAGACACTTGGGTAGTAAGACACAGGTAGTGAGACACTGGGTAGTGAGACACTGGGGTAGTGAGACACAGGTAGTGAGACACTGGGGAGTGAGACACTGGGTAGTAAGACACAGGTAGTAAGACACAGGTAGTGACACACTGGGTAGTGAGGCTCCTGCTGTCTATAGAGGTAGGCCAATCATATTCAAAGACAATGCCACTCAACATTATTATTACTATCAGAGCCGTGTGTCGGTTGCATGTTCACCGCAAGTACTGTGCGTGTGGTTAATGTAGTAACTTGATTCTTTGCAAAAGATATCATCTGTCTTGGTGTTTGACACATTTTAACACGCAACTTCCCGTTCTACTGCCAGAAAGGGTGCAGACCTGTTCTTAATTGACGTACTTTTGATACTGGCAAAAAAAGGTGTCCCGTGAGACATCTGCAGCTATAAATGCTCTGATACGCGTGCCATTGTCTTCGTACTGTAGCGAGACACAGGTATTGAGACTAGGCCACAAATATGGCTACTGCTTGTCTGTGGAGGTAGGGCCAATCAGTTCCAAAGGCAATGCATTACATTACTTTTGTCATCAGAACCATGCGTGTTTGCATATTTTACCACATGTCTGCGAACTGCTGTGTATTTCCAGTTTGCGTCTCTCTCTCTCTCATCTTCATCATCATCGTCGTGGCGAAATGTTAACTACCTTTCCCTGTATGGGGCCGTCCATAAATGACGTCACGCGATTTTTGGACGATTTTTGTCCCACCCCGTCGTCACGTGGCGTCACAAAAAGTCAGACCCCCCATCAAAGCCCTGCCCCCCCCCCCCCCACTAAAATAAAACATGCTTCAAATCGCTTTAAACGATTGTCACACTGTAGTTGCGTATTTAACGTGGCGCTGCACTCTGATGTTGTAGGAGAACACATTTAAAAAAACAATAAAATTATTTTTCTTGGTTCTTTCGGTAAAGTCAACACCACGTAGAAGGGAAACAATCAAATAATAAAAATATAAAACAACACAATTATTGTAAAACAATAAAATTATTATTCTTGATTCTTCCGGTAAAGTCACCACCGCGTAGAAGGGAAACAATAAAATAATAAAAATATATAACAATACAATTATTTTGATTTAAAGCTTTCGTGACTGCAGTAATTCATATTCTTAGTTTTTTCGGTAAAGTCACGTTGAAGAGAAACAACAAAATAATATAATATATATAAAACAATAAAAAATTCTCACGACGTTTCGACCATAACTCAAACGGTCATCTTCAGGTGTGTTGGTTTGCATGAATTTATTTTTAAACGGCGCATTTACACCTGAAGATGACCGTTTGAGTTATGGTCGAAACGTCGTGAGAATTTTTTATTGTTTTATATATATTTTATTATTTTGTTGTTTCTCTTCAACGTGACTTTACCGAAAAAACTAAGAATATGAATACAATTATTGTAAAACAATACAATTATTATTCTTGGTTCTTCCGGTAAAGTCGCCACTACGTAAAAGGGAAACAATAAAATAATAAACAAAAATAAAATAAAAAAATAAAACGTTATATATTTTATTTTTATTTATGTATTTATTCCCATCCTACGTGGTGACTTTACCGAAAGAAGCCAGAATGTGTTTTCTGCATTTGTTGAAAGTTGCGCAGTTTGACGTGACGTCACATTTCTCAAACCCCGCCCACCCACCCCCCTCGTCACGCATCGTCACAAATGTCTGACCCCTCCCCCCCCTTAGGTGCGTGACGTCATTTACGGACGGCCCCTTTACAGGAGGTCGAGAGTCCGATCCCGAAGCTGACAATGCCTACCGCTATACGTTTACTCTTTGCTTCTATTCGGTAAAGTCACGTAGGTAAAAAAAAAACAGCAAAAAATCACGACGTTTCGGGCCACAACACAAGCGGCCTTCATCAGGTGAAGGGACCGTACTGTCCAGAGGGCAGCGTTGGAGTGAAGAAAGCCAAGCGCAGGTCGCCTCCTTAGAAGCTGTGAAGGGGGTAAACAGAAAACGCCTTGACAAAGGAATTAGCATGAAATGACATTACACCACCGTGAGAGTTTGGGATGCCACTACTTGAATATATATATTGAATATATGTTTGTAATCTGCATCTCTCTCTCTCTCCCCGTGGTGTTCGCATTGGACTTTGTTCCGGTTTCTCCCTACCCCCCCCCCCCCGCCACATCACCACGCATCTGGAGAGTTTTTGGCTGCTGCAATTCATTTGCACACGACGATGATGATGCTGATGATGATGATGATCAGCCAACTTCGTTGAGCTGTCATTTGTTATAGCCAGGTCGCTTTCAAAAATAAAAGTTGAGTTTGGTATATGGGGTCTCTATGTATTTATGTGGGTATCTTGTATCTCTGTGGGTCTTTATGTGTCTCTATGGGTCTCTACAGGTCTCTATGCATCTCTGTGGGTCTTTATGTGTCTCTATGGGTATCTATGTATCTCTGTGGGTCTTTATGTGTCTCTATGGGTCTCTATGTATCTCTGTGGGTCTTTATGTGTCTTTATGGGTCTCTATAGGTCTCTATGTATCTCTGTGGGTCTTTATGTGTCTCTATGGGTCTCTATAGGTCTCTATGTATCTCTGTGGGTCTTTATGTGTCTCTATGGGTCTCTATAGGTCTCTATGTATCTCTGTGGGTCTTTATGTGTCTCTATGGGTCTCTATAGGTCTCTATGTATCTTTGTGGGTCTTTATGTGTCTCTATGGGTCTCTATAGGCCTATATGTATCTCTGTGGGTCTTTATGTGTCTCTATGAGTCTCTATGTATCTCTGTGGGTCTTTATGTGTCTCTATGGGTCTCTATAGGTCTTTATGTATCTCTGTGGGTCTTTGTCTCTATGGGTCTCTATAGGTCTCTATGTATCTCTGTGGGTCTTTATGTGTCTCTATGGGTCTCTATAGGTCTCTATGTATCTCTGTGGGTCTTTATGTGTCTCTATGGGTCTCTATAGGTCTCTATGTATCTCTGTGGGTCTTTATGTGTCTCTATGGGTCTCTATGTATCTCTGTGGGTCTCTATGTGTCGCATATGGGTCTCTATAGGTCTCTGTGTATCTATTTGGGTCTCGATGCATCTCCATGGGTATGTGTGTCTCTATGGGTATCTATGCATGTCGATGGTGCTCTATGAATCTCTATGGGTATCTATGCATGTCGATGGTTCTATATGTATACCTATGGGTCTCTGTAACTATTTGGGTCTCTATGTGTCTCAATGAGTATGTAGGTATCTCTGTAGGTCTCCGTGTATCTATATGGATCTCTATTTCTGTATCTCTATGAGTATCACTGTGTGTTTATATGGGTCTCTATTGGTCTCTATACGGTCTCTATGGGCCACTGTGATTTTTTATGAGTGTCCGAGTCTCTATTGGTCTCTATGCATCTCTATGGGTCTCTATGTGTCTGTAATTTCCACGTGATAAGTCCACCACTTTCGTTGAGATCTTGTCATTTGCGTGATGGCCAAGGTATCCGCTTTCTGAAACAGAGCTGATACATAGCAGGAGCAGCAGCAGCAGCCTTACCCACGGGTAAAATATGCACTCGTTCGTAGTTAATAATAGTTAATTTAAAGCTTTCGTGACTGCAGGGATTCATATTCTTGGTTCTTTCGGTAAAGTGACGCAGGAGGGAAACAATAAAATAATAAAAAATCTAAAACAATACATTTCTCACGACGTTTCGACTGCAACACAAGCAATCATCATCAGGTGTGAAAACAAACTGTCAAATCGCTCTCCGTGGTGCTAACCTTAAAAAAACCCGCCACTTTTTTCAAATTTAATTGCTGTGGTTTTCACACCTGATGATGATTGTTTGTGTTGCAGTCGAAACGTCGTGATAATTTTATTGTTTTATATTTTTATTATTTTATTGCTTCCCTTCTACGTGACTTTACCGAAAGAACCAAGAATATGAATAGTTGATTGCTCAGCGTGTCATTTGGGACACATCTAGCAATCAGCATTGAACGAGATGATTTGCATTTGCAGGGGGAAGAGGTAGATTTGGTTGAATGCTGAAAGAGGCAGGAAGCGGGCACGTACAGTATGCACGTGTGTATGTGTGAGTCTATGGGTCTATGTGTGAGTCTATGGGTTTCTGTGTGTCTATGTGTGAGTCTATGGGTGTATGTGTGAGTCTATGGGTCTATGTGTGAGTCTATGGGTCTCTGTGTGAGTCTATGGGTTTCTGGGTGAGTCTATGGGTCTCTGCGTGAGTCAATGGGTCATTGTGTGGTGAGTCTATAGGTCTCTGTGTGAATATATGGGTCTCTGTGTGAGTATATGGGTCTCTGGGTGACTATGGGTCTCTGTTGTGAGTCTATGGGTCTCTGTGTGGGTCTATGGATCTGTGTGAGTCAATGGGTCATTGTGTGGTGAGTCTATGGGTCTCTGTTTGATTATATGGGTCTCTGTGTGAGTATATGGGTCTCTGTGTGAGTATATGGGTCTCTGGGTGACTCTATGGGTCTCTGTGTGGTGAGTCTATGGGTCTCTGTGTGAGTCTATGAGTCTCTGTGTGAGTATATGCATCTCTGCATGAGTCAATGGGTCATTTTGTGGTGAGTCTATGGGTCTATGTGTGAGTATATGGGTCACTGTGTGAGTATATGGGTCTCTGGGTGACTCTATGGGTCTCTGTGTGGTGAGTCTATGGGTCTATGTGTGAGTCAATGGGTCATTATGTGTTGAGTCTATGGGTCTCCGTTTGATTCTATGGGTCTCTGTGTGAGTCTATGGGTCTCTGTGTGAGTTTATGGGTCTCTGTGTGAGTCATTGGGTCATTGTGTGGTGAGTCTATGGGTCTCTGTGAGTCTCTGGGTCTCTGTGTGAGTCAATGGGTCATTGTGTGGTGAGTCTATGGGTCTCTGTGTGAGTCTATGGATTTATGTGTGAGTTGATGGGTCATTGAGTGCTGAGTCTATTGGTCTCTGTTTGCTTCTATGAGTCTCTGTGTGAGTCTATGTGTCTCTGTGTGAGTCGATGGGACAATGTGTGTTCAGTCTATAGGTCTCTGTGTGAGTCTATGGGTCTCAGTGTGAGTCTATGGGTCTCTGTGTGAGTCTATGTGTCTCTGTGTGAGCAAATGGGTCATTGTGTGGTGAGTATGGGTCTTTGTTTGATTATATGGGTCTATGTGTGAGTATATGGGTCTCTGAGTGGCTTTATGGGTCTCTGTGTGGTGAGTCTATAGGGCTCTGTGTGGGTCTATGGGTCTCTGTGTGAGTCTATGGGTCTCTGTGTGAGTCTCTGGGTCTGTGTGTGAGTCTATGGGTCTCTGTGTGAGTCAATTGGTCATTGTGTGGTGAGTCTATGGGTCATTGTGTGGTGAGCCTATGGGTCTCTGTGTGAGCCTATAGGTCTCTGTGTGAGTCAATTGGTCATTGTATGGTGAGTCTATGGGTGTCTATTTGATTCTATGAGTCTTTGTGTCAGTCTCTGGGTCTCTGTTTGAGTCAATAGGTCATTGTGTGAGTCTATGGGTGTCTGTGTGAGTATATGGGTCTCTGGGTGACTCTATGGGTCTCTGTGTGGTGAGTAAATGGGTCTCTGTAAATCTAAGGGTCTCTGTGATGAGTCTGTGGGTCTCTGGGTGACTCTATGGGTCTCTGTGTGGTGAGTCCATGGTTCTCTGTGAATCTAAGGGTCTCTGTGATGAGTCTGTTGGTCTCTGGGTGACTCTATGGGTCTTTGTGTGGTGAGTCCATGCATGGGTCTCTGTGAATATAAGGGTCTCTGTGATGAGTGTGTGGGTCTCTGTGTGACTCTATGGGTCTCTGTGTGGTGAGTCTATGCATGGGTCTCTGTGAATCTAAGGGTCTCTGTGATGGGTCTGTTGGTCTCTGGGTGACTCTATGGGTCTCTGTGTGGTGAGTCTATGCATGGGTCTCTGTGAATCTAAGGGTCTCTGTGATGAGTCTGTGGGTCTCTGGGTGACTCTATGGGTCTCTGTGTGGTGAGTCCATGCATGGGTCTCTGTGAATCTAAGGGTCTCTGTGATGAGTGTGTGGGTCTCTGGGTGACTCTATGGGTCTCTGTGTGGTGAGTCCATGCATGGGTCTCTGTGAATCTAAGGGTCTCTGTGATGAGTCTGTGGGTCTCTGGGTGACTCTATGGGTCTCTGTGTGGTGAGTCCATGGTTCTCTGTGAATCTAAGGGTCTCTGTGATGAGTCTGTGGGTCTCTGGGTGACTCTATGGGTCTCTGTGTGGTGAGTCCATGGTTCTCTGTGAATCTAAGGGTCTCTGTGATGAGTCTGTGGGTCTCTGGGTGACTCTATGGGTCTCTGTGTGGTGAGTCTATGCATGGGTCTCTGTGAATCTAAGGGTCTCTGTGATGAGTCTGTTGGTCTCTGGGTGACTCTATGTGTCTCTGTGTGGTGAGTCCATGCATGGGTCTCTGTGAATCTAAGGGTCTCTGTGATGAGTGTGTGGGTCTCTGGGTGACTCTATGGGTCTCTGTGTGGTGAGTCTATGCATGGGTCTCTGTGAATCTAAGGGTCTCTGTGATGAGTCTGTCTCTGGGTGACTCTATGGGTCTCTGTGTGGTGAGTCCATGCATGGGTCTCTGTGAATCTAAGGGTCTCTGTGATGAGTGTGTGGGTCTCTGGGTGACTCTATGGGTCTCTGTGTGGTGAGTCTATGCATGGGTCTCTGTGAATCTAAGGGTCTCTGTGATGAGTCTGTGGGTCTCTGGGTGACTCTATGGGTCTCTGTGTGGTGATTACATGGTTCTCTGTGAATCTAAGGGTCTCTGTGATGAGTCTGTGGGTCTCTGGGTGACTCTATGGGTCTCTGTGTGGTGAGTCCATGCATGGCTCTCTGTGAATCTAAGGGTCTCTGTGATGAGTCTGTGGGTCTCTGGGTGACTCTATGGGTCTCTGTGTGGTGAGTCCATGCATGGGTCTCTGTGAATCTAAGGGTCTCTGTGATGAGTGTGTGGGTCTCTGGGTGACTCTATGAGTCTCTGTGTGGTGAGTCTATGCATGGGTCTCTGTGAATCTAAGGGTCTCTGTGATGGGTCTGTTGGTCTCTGGGTGACTCTATGGGTCTCTGTGTGGTGAGTCCATGCATGGGTCTCTGTGAATCTAAGGGTCTCTGTGATGAGTGTGTGGGTCTCTGGGTGACTCTATGGGTCTCTGTGTGGTGAGTCTATGCATGGGTCTCTGTGAATCTAAGGGTCTCTGTGATGAGTCTGTGGGTCTCTGGGTGACTCTATGGGTCTCTGTGTGGTGAGTCCATGCATGGGTCTCTGTGAATCTAAGGGTCTCTGTGATGAGTGTGTGGGTCTCTGGGTGACTCTATGGGTCTCTGTGTTGTGAGTCCATGCATGGGTCTCTGTGAATCTAAGGGTCTCTGTGATGAGTCTGTGGGTCTCTGGGTGACTCTATGGGTCTCTGTGTGGTGAGTCCATGGTTCTCTGTGAATCTAAGGGTCTCTGTGATGAGTCTGTGGGTCTCTGGGTGACTCTATGGGTCTCTGTGTGGTGAGTCCATGGTTCTCTGTGAATCTAAGGGTCTCTGTGATGAGTCTCTGGGTCTCTGGGTGACTCTATGGGTCTCTGTGTGGTGATTACATGGTTCTCTGTGAATCTAAGGGTCTCTGTGATGAGTCTGTGGGTCTCTGGGTGACTCTATGGGTCTCTGTGTGGTGAGTCCATGCATGGCTCTCTGTGAATCTAAGGGTCTCTGTGATGAGTCTGTGGGTCTCTGGGTGACTCTATGGGTCTCTGTGTGGTGAGTCCATGGTTCTCTGTGAATCTAAGGGTCTCTGTGATGAGTCTGTGGGTCTCTGGGTGACTCTATGGGTCTCTGTGTGGTGAGTCTATGCATGGGTCTCTGTGAATCTAAGGGTCTCTGTGATGAGTCTGTTTGTCTCTGGGTGACTCTATGGGTCTCTGTGTGGTGAGTCCATGCATGGGTCTCTGTGAATCTAAGGGTCTCTGTGATGAGTGTGTGGGTCTCTGGGTGACTCTATGGGTCTCTGTGTGGTGAGTCTATGCATGGGTCTCTGTGAATCTAAGGGTCTCTGTGATGAGTGTGTGGGTCTCTGGGTGACTCTATGGGTCTCTGTGTTGTGAGTCCATGCATGGGTCTCTGTGAATCTAAGGGTCTCTGTGATGAGTCTGTGGGTCTCTGGGTGACTCTATGGGTCTCTGTGTGGTGAGTCCATGGTTCTCTGTGAATCTAAGGGTCTCTGTGATGAGTCTGTGGGTCTCTGGGTGACTCTATGGGTCTCTGTGTGGTGAGTCCATGGTTCTCTGTGAATCTAAGGGTCTCTGTGATGAGTCTGTGGGTCTCTGGGTGACTCTATGGGTCTCTGTGTGATGATTACATGGTTCTCTGTGAATCTAAGGGTCTCTGTGATGAGTCTGTGGGTCTCTGGGTGACTCTATGGGTCTCTGTGTGGTGAGTCCATGCATGGCTCTCTGTGAATCTAAGGGTCTCTGTGATGAGTCTGTGGGTCTCTGGGTGACTCTATGGGTCTCTGTGTGGTGAGTCCATGGTTCTCTGTGAATCTAAGGGTCTCTGTGATGAGTCTGTGGGTCTCTGGGTGACTCTATGGGTCTCTGTGTGGTGAGTCTATGCATGGGTCTCTGTGAATCTAAGGGTCTCTGTGATGAGTCTGTTTGTCTCTGGGTGACTCTATGGGTCTCTGTGTGGTGAGTCCATGCATGGGTCTCTGTGAATCTAAGGGTCTCTGTGATGAGTGTGTGGGTCTCTGGGTGACTCTATGGGTCTCTGTGTGGTGAGTCTATGCATGGGTCTCTGTGAATCTAAGGGTATCTGTGATGAGTGTGTGGGTCTCTGGGTGACTCTATGGGTCTCTGTGTGGTGAGTCCATGCATGGGTCTCTGTGAATCTAAGGGTCTCTGTGATGAGTCTGTGGGTCTCTGGGTGACTCTATGGGTCTCTGTGTGGTGAGTCCATGGTTCTCTGTGAATCTAAGGGTCTCTGTGATGAGTCTGTGGGTCTCTGGGTGACTCTATGGGTCTCTGTGTGGTAAGTCCATGCATGGGTCTCTGTGAATCTAAGGGTCTCTGTGATGAGTCTGTGGGTCTCTGGGTGACTCTATGGGTCTCTGTGTGGTGAGTCCATGCATGGGTCTCTGTGAATCTAAGGGTCTCTGTGATGAGTCTGTTTGTCTCTGGGTGACTCTATGGGTCTCTGTGTGGTGATTCCATGCATGGGTCTCTGTAAATATAAGGGTCTCTGTGATGAGTCTGTGGGTCTCTGGGTGACTCTATGGGTCTCTGTGTGGTGAGTCCATAGTTCTCTGTGAATCTAAGGGTCTCTGTGAATCTAAGGGTCTCTGTGATGAGTCTGTGGGTCTCTGGGTGACTCTATGGGTCTCTGTGTGGTGAGTCCATGGGTCTCTGTGAATCTAAGGGTCTCTGTGATGAGTCTGTTGGTCTCTGGGTGACTCTATGGGTCTCTGTGTGGTGAGTCCATGGTTCTCTGTGAATCTAAGGGTCTCTGTGATGAGTCTGTGGGTCTCTGGGTGACTCTATGGGTCTCTGTGTGGTGAGTCTATGCATGGGTCTCTGTGAATCTAAGGGTCTCTGTGATGAGTCTGTTTGTCTCTGCTGTGTGAGTCTCTGCGGGGGCAACCCAAAGTGCCGTAAGTGGGCAGCATCCCGTTTCATTTTGGTGACATCTTCCTCATCAAGAAGAAGAAGAGGGAGAAGTAAGAAAGAATTAAGAACACGAAGATGAAGAATGTGAGCTTGCAATTTGCCACCAAGAACACATTTGACGGTGCATTGCTGCGGGGCTTCACACCCGGACAATGATCCACACAACCGGGGTCGGCATTGAACCCACGACCTCGTGCGTAACAGGCGAGGGAGTTAACATCTCCGAGCCACTGTGATGATGATGATGAGAGAGACGCAGATTCCAAATATACAGCAGCAGGCATTGTCAGGGTCAAGAACAAACCCACGACCTCCTGCATAGCAGGCGAGATCGTTAACATCTTTCCACCTATAGCAAAGCATTATCAAGTCTGCATTAACCACACAAAGTGCTTGTGGCAAAACATGCCAACAAACACACTGCCCCCGATAATGTAATTCTATGTGAAACTAATTTGCCTACACCAGGGACAGTGACAGCCTTCTCTATGGCCTAGTCTCACCACCATCGTGAGACCAGAGACTAACATTAAAATGCCAACATCTTAACACAACCTCCTGTGTTATAAGTTTAACACGCAGGCTTTCGCGACCAATGTAATCCATAATACAGGTTTATTGGGTGAGATCGCGCAAATAGAAATTACGCGTCGTTAAACCTGCCACCACCCGACGCACACCCGCCCGATGATGCCGGTTGTGATTACTGGAGGCGAAAGTCACCCCCTGTGAGTGGCTGGCTGAGGTGCCATTTGTTGAGGAAGTACTGAAGGCGATCCAGAGTCTGAGATCAGGAAAGGCACCGGGCAGAGATGAGCTCCTAAGCGAAATGCTGAGGGTGGGTGGCGTTTGTGCACAGACTGCCCTACATGACATCATATTCAGTGTAAATGTTGTGGATTTGCTCTCCAACACACCGGTGTGCTGCACTAGTAATGAATTACCTACGTGACTTTACCGAATAGAACCAAAGAGTATGGATCCTTGCAGTCACGAATGCTTCAAATCTAGAAGTTCTGTTTATGTGACAAACCCCTTACTAATTGGATTTGTTGGGTAGTGGCAGATTTAACGAGGCATTTACATCATTAGACCTCCTTTTGCCAGTAGCAAAGGAGGTCTAATGATGTAGATGCTTACCCCGAGCCCTCATTACTTTGACAGTGGCATTGTCTTTGAGCTGGGTGACGCCTTTTGGCGTCCTCTGGTCTAGCACCAATTGAGACGAGACTCAAAAGAGAGCCGTCTCAGGTGTAGACCAATCCGTTTCAAGGACAATGCATTTATTACATTTTGATTTAAAGCTTTCGTGACTGCAGGGATTAATATTCTTGGTTCTTTCGGTAAAGTCACCACGTAGAAGGGAAACAATACAATAATAAAAATATAAAACGATAAAATTATCACGACGTTTCGACTGCAACACAAAGCAGCAATCACCATCGGGTGTGAAAACCACAGCAAGAAAATACTTTCAAATTTTCTTGCTGTGCTTTTGACACCTGATGATGATTGCTTGTATTGCAGTCGAAACGTCGTGATAATTTTATCGTGTTATATGTTTGTTATTATTTTGTTTCCTTTATACGTTACTTTACCAAAAGAACCAATAATATAATGCATATATTATCAGTGTGTTTTTTGTTTGTATTTTGACCACAAGTATTGTGGTTAATGCAGTAACATGATTCCTCGCAAAAAAAGGTTTCAGTTTTGTTGCCAGAAAAAAGGTGGGAAAAACCCTATCATTATGTGAGACATTTACATTTACGTGATATAACCCCCCCCCCCCCCAAAAAAAAAAACCTGTATTATGGATCCTGCCAGGAAATGGTGACGGCTATTTGGCCAAAACGTCCCCCATGCACCCTGTAGAACGCGGGATGAGCCCGCCCAATGTTGAGCACTTTCTTGAGTCGAGGCATCTGTCTCCTTAACAGGCTACAGTGGAACAAACTAACACGGTGATCAACAAGCAGAGATGTGGACTCCACTCGCTATCCTCCTGCACTTTGGCCTGCTGATGAGAGCGGCAGGTAATGCGCACGAGGACACTGTCACATCCAGAGTGGCGCAGAGACAGGGAGACTCACGCAGAGGCCCATAGACTCGCACAGAGACCCGTAGTTACACGCAGGGACCAGTAGACTCACGCAGAGACCCGTAGACTCACACAGAGACCCGTAGACTCAAACAGAAACCCATAGACTCACACAGAGACCAGTAGACTCACACAGAGACCAGTAGACTCACACAGAGACCAGTAGACTCACATAGAGACCCATAGACTCACACAGAGACACATAGACTCACACAGAGACCCGTAGACTCCCACAGAGACCCATAGACTCACACAGAGACCCGTAGACTCACACAGAGACACATAGACTCATACAGAGACCAGTAGACTTAGACAGAGACAAGTAGACTCGCACAGAGACCCGTAGACTCACACAGAGTCCTATAGACTCACACAGAGGCCCATAGACTCAGAGAGAGACCCACAGATTCACACAGAGACCTGTAGACTCACACAGAGGCCCATAGACTCAAACAGAGACCCGCAGACTCACACAGAGGCCCATATACTCACACAGAGACCTATAGACTCACACAGAGGCCCATAGACCCACACATAAACCCATAGACTCAGAGAGAGACGCACAGATTCACACAGAGACCGATAGACTTACACAGAGGCCCATAGACTCACACAGAGACCCGCAGAATCACAGAGAGACGAGTCGACTAACTGAGAGCGCCGTAGATTAATGCAGAGACCCGTAGATACACACAGCGACCCATAGACTCACACAGATACCTGTAGACTCACACAGAGACCCATAAACTTACACAGCATCCCTTAGACTCACACAGAGACCCATAGACTCACACAAACACTCATACAAAGACCCATAGGTTGTTGCCCTTCCCCCCACACCCCTCTTAGATTCGCCATGGTTGGCTACATTACGGTGCCGAAAGAAGCTCAACACACAAAGACAAAGATCCCCCAGTATATCCTTAACAGACTGTAGGGGCAAGTACTGTTAGCGAGCACCTATGAAGGCCGGTAACGGTACACGAGGGGGTGGGTGGCCAGCAGCACGCCCGGCCGCCTTTGTCTCCCCAGTGGCGATATTTACACACCGCACCAGGTACTCATTTTAGGCTGAGTCGACACATACACATACACTACACGTACAAACACATATACATATACACACACTACACACACACTACAAACACTACACACACACTACACATACACACACCACACACACTACACACACACTACACACACATACACTACACACACATACACTACACACACACTACACTACACACTACAACAACAACCGCCATTCGCCAATCAGTGGCGGTGACGTGACCACGACACTTGTGCCAGGCCATGTGCACCTTGAGGCCACTTGAAGTGTCGAACGCCCGCTGGCAGGAGGTCACGGGGCAGACCCAAGTGCCACGGGTCGACTGACTAAGATGACTGAGATGACTGGCTGATGCACCACCTGTGCCCCCTACTGTGCCAACCTGCTGTGCTTTAGCCACCCGGAGCTCCGCTCGTTGTTGTGAGCGTCGCTCCTCCGCCCTACGTTGTTGTTGGAAGGCGACTGCCTCCAACTGCCCAGTAGCGTCCTTCACGAGCCTCCTCCACAGAGGCCGATCTTGACACTGCTGGTACCAGCCATCGGCAAGTCCACTAAGCTCCACGTCCTCCTGTACCACATCACTCCATCTCTTCTCTAGCCCGTGCCGCGCCCGCCTAGCCCCCTCGATCCGGCATGCGGTGGCTGGGCATGCGGGCTACATGACCCAGCCATCGCAGCCTTCCCCGCCGGAGGAGCTCACCGATGGGACCGTGCCCAGATCTTTCAAGGATTTGTGAGCTCCTCACACAATCCAGCCTGGTTAAACCCAGGATGAATCATAGGCAGGCTAGCCTAAATGTTTCTAACTGGCGAAGATGTTCCATTAAGGGGGTCCACGTTTTGCAAGCGTAGAGAAGGGAGGGAATTACCATTGCCGAGAAGACCTGAAGCTTAGTGCGGAGCGACAGACCAGGTAGCTTCCACGCAGCATCACGCAACCGATGAAAAGCTATTTCCGCTCAACTGATTCGGAGTGAGACCTCTGCTGTTAAACCGGAGCCGGTCATAAGCACACTGCCCAGGTATGATGAACTCTCCCCTCTCCACAACTGCTCCATCACCGATTGGGAGTTGTGGGGGTGGAGTGTCCGATGGTACAATATACCCAGGCAGGTGCATCGTATTGGTTGGGCTGATGGTAAGGCCCCACCTCTTGGTGCAAGCTCCAGGTTCAGCAGCAATTACCAGCAATTACCAGCAATTACCAGATCATCGGCATACTGTACATAACATGGTTGAGCAATAGGGAGCCATTCCTTTGATGGCACCCGGGCATCGATCAGCCTTCCATTATATCTGTACCTTATGGAGATTCCCCCGGTACAGCTATTGAAGACTTCACGAACTACATGGTCAAAATAGATGTTAAATAATGTGGGAGCCAGAGGACATCCCTGTCGCACCCCAAGGTGTACAGGGAATGGCTCTGACTCCCGGCCACGTAGTTGTACCCGGGCCCGCTCACCATCATTAAGGTCCTTAATGATCATGAGCAGAGGGTCAGAGACTCCGAAAGCACGAAGAACAACCCAGAGCCTAGGCCTACTGATGGTATCATAGGCCTTGACCAGGTCAATAAAGCAGAGATGTAGGTCTTGTTGGAATTCCCTACACCTCTGCTGTAGCAGACGGACAGAAAATATGGCATCTGTGCAGGACCGCGCTTTCCTGAGAGCAAGCCTCTCTTTAGCATGACTAGCAAGGCGATGTTGAATAATCCTTGCCAGAACCTTTCCTGGCAAACTGAGGAGTGAGATGCCCCTCCAGTTGTTACAGTCTGTGCGGTCGCCCTTCTTAAAGAGGGGGACCACCAGGGAATCCTTCCAATCCTGTGGAACACGTCCAGTGGTCCAGACTTTTGTTATGGTGTCAGGTAGGGCAGTCTGTGCACAAACGCCACCCGCCCTCAGGATTTCGCTTGGGAGATCATCTCTGCCCGCTGCCTTTCCTGGTCTCAGACTCCGGATCGCCTTCAGTACTTCCTCAACAGATGGCACCTCAGCCAGCCACTCACAGGGGGTGACTTTCGCCTCCAATATTCGAGGCACCGCAGCCTCAGCAGGGTCATCCTCACTTTGTGCCACGATGTTTTCCTGGATGAGGGATTTCCCCTCCCCCAGGTCTTCAAAGAAATGCTCAGCAAATCTGCAAGCCTGTTGCTGAGGGTCGGATATTTGATCACCGTTCTTTCCCCTAATGATGGTAATAGGTGTGGCACTGCAGATTACTTTTTTGATTGAATTAAAGAGCGATTTGTGATCGCGGGACAGAAACCCACGACCACCACCCATCCTTGCAGCACCTCACGGCTCTCCAAACCTCCGAGCGAAGGATGCGGTAAGCCTCCTCATTCTACGACGTGGGATGCTGTAGATGATGAGAGTGGGCCTGTCGCTTTTTCCCAGCCAGCTTGAACACTTCCTCTGTCAGCCAGGGTCTCTGGGGAGGTCTGGACCGTGTACCCAAAGCAGTCATTGCAGCTGCATGAGCCACAGTCCTAAACCTCGCTCATTTCCCCTCGACATCAGGAGGAAGAGGGACGATGCCAACCCCAGCCGCAAGCGATGATGAAAATCTCACTTGTAACTTTCATCAGCTAGCTGAGACCATGCCACTAAGGGTTTGAATGGGGTCCTGGGTGTACATCCACCATCGGAGTGGATGAATGGCAGGCGCATATTACAGATGACAAGTCGAACGTCAGTGGGCAGATCAGCTCCACGGTAGGTCCTGGTTTAAAGGACATGGGCCCACATCCGCTGTTCCATCACTATGCAGTCCAGCAGATGTTCTTGCTTGGACCCGGCATGCATCCATGATGTTGTGTGGATGCGCCGATGCCGGAACAGCGTGTTGGTAATTACAAGCCCATGGGCTGCACAAAAATCTAGCAGCCTCCTGCCGTTGTTATTGAGCTGATCTGGCCCATGCCTTCCCATTACTCCAGACAGGTGCCAGCATCATGACCAACTCGGGCATTGAAGTCACCCAACAAGATGACTCTATCCCGAGAGGCCACTTTAACCAGCACCTGTGACAGGAGGTCATAGAAGGCATCTGACTCATCGGCCTTGCCTGCATCCCTCCACGGATGTTCGTCTTCAGTGGGGGCATAAGTAACCACGACCACCGCTCCTCGCCTCTGGTTGATGTGAATGCGAGCCTAAAGTAGCCTGGGGCTTACAGGTTCCCATAACTCATCACCACGCTCGATCATACACACACATACATACGAACGCATATACACGTACACACAAATATCACAACAACAACCGCCATTCGCCACTAAGTGGCGGTGACATCACCACGACGCTTATGCCAGAACATGTGCACCTTGAGGCCACGTGGAGTGTCGAACGCCCGCTGGCAGGAGGTCACGGGGCAGACCCAGGTGCAACGGGTCGACTGACTGAGATGACTGCCTGATGCACCACCTGTGCCCCCTACTGTGCCAACCTGCTGTGCTTTAGCCACCCGGCGCTTCGCTCGTTGTTGTGAGCGTCGCTCCTCCGCCCTCCGTTGTTGTTGGAGGGCGACTACCTCCAACTGCCCAGTAGCGTCTTTCACGAGCCTCCTCCACAGAGGCCGATCTTGACACCGCTGGTACCAGTCATCGGCAAGTCCACTCAGCTCCACGTCCTCCTGTACCACATCACTCCATCACTTCTCTAGCCCATGCCGTGCCGGTTTAGCCCCCTCGATTTGGCCGAACAAAAGCTGTTTCAGCATACGGTGGCTGGGCATGCGGGCTACATGACCCA
Organism: Petromyzon marinus; assembly: GCF_048934315.1. Taxonomy (NCBI): domain Eukaryota; kingdom Metazoa; phylum Chordata; class Hyperoartia; order Petromyzontiformes; family Petromyzontidae; genus Petromyzon; species Petromyzon marinus. The sequence goes on along the minus strand of NW_027423069.1, from coordinate 2,653,560 downwards.
GCCATCGCAGCCTTGCCTGCCGGAGGAGCTCACCGATGGGACTTTGCCCAGATCTTTCAAGGATTTGTGAGTTCCTCACACAATCCAGTCTTGTTAAACACAGGATGGATCGTAGGCAGGCCAGCCTAAATATTTCTAACCGGCGAAGATGTTCCATTAGGGGGGTCCACGTTTCGCAAGCGTAGAGAAGGGAGGGAATGACTGTGGCCGAGAAGACATGAAGCTTAGTGCGGAGCGACAGACCAGGTAGCTTCCACACAGTGTTACGCAACCGATGAAAATATATTGCCGCTCGACTGATTCGGAGTGAGACTCCTGCTGTTAAACTGGAGCCGATCATAAGCACACTGCCCAGATATGGGAAACTCTCCACTATCTCCACAACTGCCCCATCACCGATTGGGAGTTGTGGGGGTGGAGTGTCCGATGGTACAAAATACCCAGGCGGGTGCTTAGTTTTGGTAGGGCTGATGGTAAGGCCCCACCTCTTAGTGGCACGCTCCAATCTCAGCAGCAGCGTCTCCAACTCCTCCCTGAATGAGCAGCTATTACCAAATCATCAGCATACATAACGTGGTTGAGTAATAGGGAGCCATCCCTTGACCGCACCCGGGCATCGATCAGCCTTCCATTATATCTGTACCTTATGGAGATTCCCCCGGTACAGCTATTGAAGACTTCACGAACTACATGGTCAAAATAGATGTTAAATAATGTGGGAGCCAGAGGACATCCCTGTCGCACCCCAAGGTGTACAGGGAATGGCTCTGACTCCCGGCCACGTAGTTGTACCTGCGCCCGCTCACCATCATTAAGGTCCTTAATGATCATGAGCAGAGGGTCAGAGACTCCGAAAGCACGAAGAACAACCCAGAGCCCAGGCCTACTGATGGTATCATAGGCCTTGACCAGGTCAATAAAGCAGAGATGTAGGTCTTGTTGGAATTCCCTACACCTCTGCTGTAGCAGACGGACAGAAAAATATGGCATTTGTGCAGGACCGCGCTTTCCTGAAACCGCACTGGGGCTCTGCAAGCCTCTCCTTAGCATGACTAGCAAGGCGATGTTGAATAATCCTTGCCAGAACCTTTCCTGGCAAACTGAGGAGTGAGATGCCCCTCCAGTTGTTACAGTCTGTGCGGTCGCCCTTCTTAAAGAGGGGGACCACCAGGGAATCCTTCCAATCCTGTGGAACACGTCCAGTGGTCCAGACTTTTGTTATGGTGTCAGGTAGGGCAGTCTGTGCACAAACGCCACCCGCCCTCAGAATTTCGCTTGGGAGATCATCTCTGCCCGCTGCCTTTCCTGGTATCAGACTCTGGATCGCCTTCAGTACTTCCTCAACAGATGGCACTTCAGCCAGCCACTCACAGGGGGTGACTTTCGCCTCCAATATTCGAGGCACCGCAGCCTCAGCAGGGTCATCCTCACTTTGTGCCACGATGTTTTCCTGGATGAGGGATTTCCCCTCCCCCAGGACTTCAAAGAAATGCTCAGCAAATCTGCAAGCCTGTTGCTGAGGGTCGGATATTTGATCACCGTTCTTTCCCCTAATGATGGTAATAGGTGTGGCGCTGCAGATTACTTTTTTGATTGTATTAAAGAGCGATTTGTGATCGCGGGACAGAAACCCACGACCACCACCCATCCTTGCAGCACCTCTCGGCTCTCCAAACCTCCGAGCGAAGGCTGCGGTAAGCCTCCTCATTCTACGACGTGGGATGCTGTAGATGATGAGAGTGGGCCTGTCGCTTTTTCCCAGCCAGCTTGAACACTTCCTCTGTCAGCCAGGGTCTCTGGGGAGGTCTGGACCGTGTACCCAAAGCAGTCATTGCAGCTGCATGAGCCACAGTGCTAAACCTCACTCATTTCCCCTCGACATCAGGAGGAGGGGGGACGATGCCAACCCCAGCCGCAAGCGATGATGAAAATCTCACTTGTAGCTTTCATCAGCTAGCTGAGACCATGCCACTAAGGGTTTGAATGGGGTCCTGGGTGTACATCCACCATCGGAATGGATGAATGGCAGGCGCATATTACAGATGACAAGTTGAACGTCAGTGGGCAGATCAGCTCCACGGTAGGTCCTGGTTTAAAGGACATGGGCCCGCATCCGCTGTTCCATCACTATGCAGTCCAGCAGATGTTCTTGCTTGGACCCGGCATGCATCCATGATGTGGTGTGGATGCGCCGATGCCGGAACAGCGTGTTGGTAATTACAAGCCCATGGGCTGCACAAAAATCTAGCAGCCTCCTGCCGTTGTTATTGAGCTGATCTGGCCCATGCCTTCCCATTACTCCAGACAGGTGCCAGCATCATGACCAACTCGGGCATTGAAGTCACCCAACAAGATGACTCTATCCCGAGGGGCCACTTTAGCCAGCACCTGTGACAAGAGGTCATAGAAGGCATCTGACTCATCGGCCTTGCCTGCATCCTTCCACGGATGTTCGTCTTCAGTGGGGGCATAAGTAACCACGACCACCGCTCCTCGCCTCTGGTTGATGTGAATGCGAGCCCAAAGTAGCCTGGGGCTTACAGGTTCCCCTAACTCATCACCACGCTCGATCATACACACACATACACACGAACGCACATACACGTACACACAAATATCACAACAACAATCGCCATTCGCCACTAAGTGGCGGTGACGTCACCACGACGCTTATGCCAGGACATGTGCACCTTGAGGCCACGTGGAGTGTCGAACGCCCGCTGGCAGGAGGTCACGGGGCAGACCCAGGTGCCACGGGTCGACTGACTGAGATGACTGACTGATGCACCACCTGTGCCCCCTACTGTGCCAACCTGCTGTGCTTTAGCCACCCGGCGCTTCGCTCGTTGTTGTGAGCGTCGCTCCTCCGCCCTCTGTTGTTGTTGGAGGGCGACTACCTCCAACTGCCCAGTAGCGTCCTTCACGAGCCTCCTCCACAGAGGCCGATCTTGACACCGCTGGTACCAGTCATCGGCAAGTCCACTCAGCTCCACGTCCTCCTGTACCACATCACTCCATCTCTTCTCTAGCCCATGCCGTGCCCGTTTTGCCCCCTCGATTTGGCCAAACAAAAGCTGTTTCAGCATGCGGTGGCTGGGCATGCGGGCTACATGACCCAGCCACCACAGCCTTGCCTGCCGGAGGAGCTCACCGATGGGACTTTGCCCAGATCTTTCAAGGATTTGTGAGTTCCTCACACAATCCAGTCTTTTTAAACCCAGGATGGATCGTAGGCAGGCCAGCCTAAATGTTTCTAACCGGCGAAGATGTTCCATTAGGGGGGTCCACGTTTCGCAAGCGTAGAGAACGGAGGGAATGACCGTGGCCGAGAAGACCTGAAGCTTAGTGCGGAGCGACAGACCAGGTAGCTTCCACACAGTGTTACGCAACCGATGAAAATATATTGCCGCTCGACTGATTCGGAGTGAGACCCCTGCTGTTAAACTGGAGCCGATCATAAGCACACTGCCCAGATATGGGAAACTCTCCACTCTCTCCACAACTGCCCCATCACCGATTGGGAGTTGTGGGGGTAGAGTGTCCGATGGTACAAAATGCCCAGGCAGTTGCTTAGTTTTGGTGGGGCTGATGGTAAGGCCCCACCTATTAGTGGCACGCTCCAATCTCAGCAGCAGCGTCTCCAACTCCTCCTCTGAATGAGCAGCTATTACCAAATCATCAGCATACGTAACGTGGTTGAGTAACAGGGAGCCATCCCTTGACCGCACCCGGGCATCGATCAGCCTTGCGTTATATCTGTACCTTATGGAGATTCCCCCGGTACAGCTATTGAAGACTTCACGAACTACATGGTCAAAATAGATGTTAAATAATGTGGGAGCCAGAGGACATCCCTGTCGCACCCCAAGGTGTACAGGGAATGGCTCTGACTCCCGGCCACGTAGTTTTACCCGGGCCCGCTCACCATCATGAAGGTCCTTAATGATCGTGAGCAGAGGGTCAGGTACTCCAAAAGCACGAAGAACAACCCAGAAGCCAGGCCTACTGATGGTATCATAGGCCTTGACCAGGTCAATAAAGCAGAGATGTAGGTCTTGCTGGAATTCCCTACACCTCTGCTGTAGCAGACGGACAGAAAATATGGCATCTGTGCAGGACTGCGCTTTCCTGATGATATCACAATCACACATGCACACACATACACGTGTACACACACACGTACACACATCCGTTCCAGGTGACGAGCGCAGCCGATGGCACCGATTAGGGCACTTACGGGAAAGGGGAGGTGGCATGCGTCACGCGTGGATTCTTGGCCCCTCGCTGGACCAGTTCCCCCCCAGGGGAGTGGGCGTCTCATCATCATCACAGTGGCTAGGAGATGTTGCCTACCTCGCCTGATATACAGGAGGTCGTGGGTTCCATCCAGACCTTAACACCTGCTGCTGTTCTATATTTGGAGTCTGTGTGTGTCTCTCTCTCTCATCATCATCATCATCACAGTGGCTACGAGATGTTACCTACCTCGCCTGGTATACAGGAGGTCGTGGGTCCCATCCAGACCCTAACACCTGCTGCTGCTGCTGTATATTTGGAGTCTGTGTGTCTCTCTCTCTCTCATCATCATCATCATCACAGGGGCTTGGAGATGTTACCTACCTCGCCTGGTATACAGGAGGTCGTGGGTTCTATCCAGACCCTAACACCTGCTGCTGTATATTTGGAGTCTGTGTCTTTCTCTCTCATCATCATCATCATCATCACAGTGGCTAGGAGATGTTACCTACTTCGCCTGGTATACAGGAGGTCGTGGGTTCCATCCAGACCCTAACACCTGCTTCTGCTGTACAGTGAGGGAAAAAATAATTTGATCCCTTCTGATTTTGTACGTTTCCCCACTGACAAAGAAATGATCAGTCTATAATTTTAATGGTAGGTTTATTTGAACAGTGAGACAGAATAACAACAAAAAAATCCAGAAAAACGCATGTAAAAAATGTTATAAATTTATTTGCATTTTAATGAGGAAAATAAGTATTTGAGCCCCTCTCAATGAGAAAGATTTCTGGCTCCCAGGTGTCTTTTATACAGGTAACGAGCTGAGATTAGGAGCACACTCTTAAAGGTAGTGCTCAAAATCTCAGCTTGTTACCTGTATAAAAGACACCTGACCACAGAAGCAATCAATCAATCAGATTCCAAACTCTCCACCATGGCCAAGACCAAAGAGCTCTCCAAGGATGTCAGAGACAAGATTGTAGACCTACACAAGGCTGGAATGGGCTACAAGACCATTGCCAAGCAGCTTGGTGAGAAGGTGACAACAGTTGGTGCGATTATTCGCAAATGGAAGAAACACAAAAGAACTGTCAATCTCCCTCGGCCTGGGGCTCCATGCAAAATCTCACCTCGTGGAGTTGCAATGATCATGAGAACGATGAGGAATCAGCCCAGAACTACACGGGAGGACCTTGTCAATGCTCTCAAGGCAGCTGGGACCATAGTCACCAAGAAAACAATTGGTAACACACTACGCCGTGAAGGACTGAAATCCTGCAGCGCCCGCAAGGTCCCCCTGCTCAAGAAAGCACATATACATGTCCGTCTGAAGTTTGCCAATGAACATCTGAATTATTCAGAGGACAACTGGGTAAAAGTGTTGTGGTCAGATGAGACCAAAATGGAGCTCTTTGGCATCAATTCAACTCGCCGTGTTTGGAGGAGGATGAATGCTGCCTATGACCCCAAGAATACCTTCATCACCGTCAAACATGGAGGTGGAAACATTATGCTTTGGGAGTGTTTTTCTGCTAAGGGGCAGGACATCTTCACCGCATCAAAGGGACGATGGACAGGGCCATGTACCGTCAAATCTTGGGTGAGAACCTCCTTCCCTCAGCCAGGGCATTCAAAATGAGTCGTGGATGGGTATTCCAGTATGACAATGACCCAAAACACACGGCCAAGGCAACAATGGAATGGCTCAAGAAGAAGCACATTAAGGTCCTGGAGTGGCCTAGCCAGTTTCCAGACCTTAATCCCATAGAAAATCTGTGGAGGGAGCTAAAGGTTCGAGTTTCCAAACGTCAGCCTCGAAACCTTAATGACTTGGAGAAGATCTGCAAAGAGGAGTGGGACAAAATCCCTCCTGAGATGTGTGCAAACCTGGTGGCCAACTACAAGAAACGTCTGACCTCTGTGATTGCCAACAAGGGTTTTGCCACCAAGTACTAAGTCATGTTTTGCAGAGGGGTCAAATACTTGCTAATCAATTCATAACATAAATGCTAATCAATTCATAACATTTTTGACATGCGTTTTTCTGGATGTTCTTGTTGTTATTCTGTCTCTCACTGTTCAAATAAACCTACCATTACAATTATAGACTGATAATTTCTTTGTCAGAGGGCAAACGTACAAAATCAGCACGGGATCAAATACTTGTTTCCCTTACTGTATATAGTAAAGTGAGTATATGGGCAGTGTTGGGTCTATGGTGCAGTGTTGAGACTATGGGCAAGTGTTGAGTTTATGGGCAGTGTTAAGTTTATGGGCAGTGTTAAGTCTACGGGCAGTGCTGAGTCTATGGTGCAGTGTTGAGTTTATGGTGCAGTGTTGAGTCTATGGGCAGGCTTGATTTTATGGGCAATGTTGAGTCGATAGGCAATGTTGAGTCTATAGGCAATGTTGAGTCTTTAGGCAGTGTTGAGTCTATGGGCAGTGGTAAGTCTATGGGTCTCTGTGTGAGGCAATGGGTCTGTGTGAGTCTACGGCGTTTCTGCATGAGTCTATAGGCCTCTGTGTGAGCTTATGTTTGCGTGTGAACTTCTACGGAGCGAACCATGGCTAATCGGAGGTGTCGGGGACGGCGTGGGAGGACAATACATTAGACACGACAATAACAAGCAGCAGTTCTAAAGCAATGACTTTGTGAATCTAGATCAGTGGTTCTTAACCTTGTTGGAGGTACCGAACCCCACCAGTTTCATATGCGCATTCACCGAACCCCTCTTTAGTGAAAAATAAAATGTGATTTTTTTCAAATTCAAGACATAGATATGTTTTTTACTGGTACACAAAATGAGCCGTGCATGAACATTACCTTGTTCAAAGAATAAAACCAACACAATGCATAAACTCACAACAAATTACATACCTGGAAATCAATGTGACTTCTGCTGTTGCCTTTGAGAGATCAGTTCAGATATGCGTGGCTTCACCTTGGCAAGTGCCACTCTCATGTCATTTTCACAGCAAAGTCTGTTCCTTTTCTTCGTTTTTATGTCCAGCATCCTCGAAAAGGATTGCTCACAAAGATATGTTGTAACAAATGGTATAAAAAAATCCAGGGCTTTCTTAGCAATAACTGGATACTTGTTCATTTGTCGACACCAAAACGTTGAGAGCGTTGTTGTTCTGAAGAGTTGCTGTTGAACCTGGCTCTGCTGAATTTCAATGATTTCGTCGAGGAATTCATCATTGACATCTGCTGTTTCAACAGCAAACGTGAACGGCTGTCTCACCCATGCTGGATATGACTCTCTTGTAGGGAAATATCCGTCGAGAGACTTTGCAAGCTCATCTAAGTGCGTGGCAATTGTTTGCTTCAGTTCCGTGGATACAGAAATATCTCCGATTCCAGACACATCTTCGATCTTACTTGCACAGTCGTCCAGAAGCGGGAAGTTTGCGAAGTTATTGTTCTCTGTTCGTCGTTTCCATAACGGTAGCTTTTTTTGAAAAGCCTTCAGGTGTTCTTCCGCTTCAATGATATTGACTCCACCACCCTGCATCTGCTGATTGAGATGATTGAGAGCTGCGAATATATCAGCCATGTACGCTAAAATGAGAATGAACTCAGGATTTTTGAAGCAATCTGCATGGCAGTGTTGGTGCTCTTGCAAAAACAGGGCTAATTCCACACGCATGGCAAAAACACGATTCAGCACATGTCCCCGGGATAACCACCGAATATTAGAATGGAGCAGAAGTACCTCAAATTCAGAGCCCATTTCTTTACACAGCTCACTGAAGATGCGGTGCCTCAGAGCACTTTTTCGCACATAGTTCACACATTCCACCACAGTTTTTAATACTTCTGCCATTTTTGGAGGTAAGGTTTTTGTTGCCAACGCATGCCTGTGCAGAATACAATGCGTCACAATGATGTGTGGTGCATCGGCCTTTACTAGCGCACCAAAACCAGACTTTCTTCCCAGCATGACTGGAGCTCCGTCCGTACAAACTGCAGAAACCATATCCCATGAAAGATTGTTGTCTCTGAAGAAGTCATCCACAAGCTTCTTCACATCGGCTGTCTTCGTTGTTGTTGTAAGAGGCTTACAAAATAAAAACTCTTCTTTTATCATGTCGTCTTTCACATAGCGTACAAAAACAGCAAGCTGGCTTAGATCAGAAACGTCTATGGTTTCGTCAAGTTGAAGGCTGAATTTTACCGGGCTTGAAATCAGATCTGCGACTACTTGAGCCAAGATGTCTTTACTCATGTCTTCTATTCTGTCACTGACGGTGTCATTTGAAAGGGGAATTTGGGATAATTTACCTTCGGCCGCTGTTCCGAGTATCAGATTCGCCATCTTTAATGCAGCTGGTTTCACAAGTGTTTCACCAATGGTGTGTGGCTTGCCCTGCTTTGCGATCAGGTAAGCAACTTCGTACGATGCTGTCAGGATCGGTTTGTTAACAGGTACAAATCCAAGAGCAGGCAGAGTGGCCCTTTCATCGAATCTGGCTCTCTTCACCCTGAATTCAGCAAGTGTTGTGTTCTTGTATTCCCCGTCTCCATGCAGCTTCAAGAAGTGTTCCTTTAGTTTTGCCGGTGCAAGACTAGAGTTGCTCAACTTGGTGTTGCAAATCATGCAGATAGGACGCTCACTCCCATCACGTTCCGTGATACATGAGAATCCATGTTGTACATATTCGTCCGACCACTTTCTTCTTTTGCCCGACATAGTTAGTATGGATAAAATATTAAAGAAATCACACGACGTACGACAACAGTCACACGTTGACTACTGAGTACGCACTAAATTCCCCGCAGCGCTGATTGGCCAAGCAGTGTAGCATGATCATCTGCAGCCAGTGATGGCCAAGCGGGCCGTGTGTGTCATCACAAATTTACACAATAATTCAAGTATGTCCGGACCTCCGTGGTGGGGGCTCTGCCGAACCCCTGAGATCGACTCACCGAACCCCTGGGGTTCGATCGAACCCAGGTTACGAACCACTGATCTAGATGATGATTTACAAGTGCATGTCAGTCGTGAAACAGTGGATGGTGAGACACTGGGTAGTGAGACACTGGGTAGTGAGACACTGGGTAGTGAGACACTGAATGGTGAGACACATGTAGTGAGAGACTGGGTAATGAAACACTGGTAATGAGACACTGGGTAGTGAGACACTGGTAGTGAGACGCTGGGTAGTGAGACACTGGGTAGTGAGACACTGCTAGTGAGAAACTGCTTGTGAGACACTGGGTAGTGAGACACTGGGTAGTGAGACACTGGGTAGTGAGACACGGGTAGTCAAACACTGGGTAGTGAGACGCTGGGTAGTGAGACACTGGGTAGTGAGACATTGCTAGTGAGACACTGGGTAGTGAGACACTGGGTAGTGAGACACTGCTAGTGAGACACTGGGTAGTGAGACGCTGGGTAGTGAGACACTGGTAGTGAGACTGGGTAGTGAGACACTGGGTAGTGAGACACTGGGTAGTGAGACACTGGGGTAGTGAGACACTGGGGTGGTGAGACACTGCTATTGAGACACTGCTAGTGTGACACTGGGTAGTGAGACACTGGGTAGTGAGACACTGGGGTAGTGAGACACTGGGTAGTGAGACACTTGGTAGTGAGACACTGGGGTAGTGAGACACTGCTAGTGAGACACTGTGTAGTGAGACACTGGGTAGTGAGACACTGGGTAGTGAGACACCGGGGTAGTGAGACACAGGTAGTGAGACACTGGGGAGTGAGACACTGGGTAGGGAGACACTGCTAGTGAGACACTGCTAGTGAGACATTGGGGTAGTGAGACACTGTGTAGTGAGACACTGGGTAGTGAGACACTGGGTAGTGAGACACTGGGGTAGTGAGACACTGGGTAGGGAGACCCTGGGTAGTGAGACACTGCTAGTCAAACACTAGTAGTGAGACACTGGGTAGTGAGACACTGGGTAGTGAGACACTGGGTAGTGAAACAGTGGGGTAGTGAGACGCTGGGGTAGTGAGACACTGCTAGTGAGACACTGGGTAGTGAGACACTGCTAGTGAGACACTGGGTAGTGAGACACTGGGTAGAGGGACACTGGGGTAGTGAGACACTGGGTAGTGAGACACCGGGTAGTGAGACACTGAATGGTGAGACACATGTAGTGAGAGACTGGGTAATGAAACACTGGTAATGAGACTCTGGGTAGTGAGACAGTGAGACACTGGGTAGTGAGACAGTGAGACTCTGGGTAGTGAGACAGTGAGACTCTGGGTAATGAGACAGTGAGACACTGGGTAGTGAGACACTGGGTAGTGAGACAGTGAGACTCTGGGTAGTGAGACAGTGAGACACTGGGTAGTGAGACAGTGAGACTCTGGGTAGTGAGACAGTGATACTCTGGGTAGTGAGTCAGTGAGACTCTGGGTAGTGAGACAGTGAGACACTGGGTAGTGAGACACTGGGTAGTGAGGCAGTGAGACTCTGGGCAGTGAGACAGTGAGACACTGGGTAGTGAGACACTGGGTAGTGAGGCAGTGAGACACTGGGTAGTGAGACACTGGGTAGTGAGACACTGGGTAGTGAGACAGTGAGACTCTGGGTAGTGAGACAGTGAGACTCTGGGTAGTGAGACACTGGGTAGTGAGACACTGGGTAGTGAGACACTAGGGTAGTGAGACACTGGGTAGTGAGACCCTGGGTAGTGAGACACTGGGTAGAGAGACACTGGGTAGTGAGACACTGGGTAGTGAGACACTAGGGTAGTGAGACACTGGGTAGTGAGACACTGGGTAGTGAGACAGTGCGACTCTGGGTAGTGAGACACTGGTTAGTGAGGCAGTAAGACTCTGGGTAGTGAGACAGTGAGACACTGGGTAGTGCCACTCTGGGTAGTGAGACACTAGGTAGTGAGGCAGTAATACTCTGGGTAGTGAGACAGTGAGACACTGGGTAGTGAGACACTGCTAGTGAGACACTGGGTAGTGACACACTGTGTAGTGAGACACTGGGTAGTGAGACACTGGGTAGTGAGACACTGGGTAGTGAGACACTGGGTAGTGAAGCAGTAAGACTCTGGGTAGTGAGACAGTGAGACACTGGGTAGTGAGACACTGGGTAGTGAGACACTGGGTAGTGAGACACTGGGTAGTGAGGCAGTAAGACTAGGCCATATAGTGGTCTGCTGTTGTCTCTGGATATAACATTATTACTCTCATAGCCATGTGTTTGTTTGCGTGTTCACCACAAGTACCGTGTGAGGTTAATGTTGTTTCTTGATTTCTTGTGAAAGGTTATCATCTATGTTGGTGTTTGAACACCTCAAAACCACTCTTGTTGTATTGCCAGAAAGGGTGCAAACCTATTGTTACTTTGGAACTGGCCAAAAAAATGTGTCTCATGATACCCATCATTATTTTCATTGTTCTTGTTTCATAACTTTGATACTGGGCACAACAAAATAGAATGCCCCACGGACATCAACTGCTGCTCTCTCCATTCTCATTTCAGTCGTCAACGAGAGCCTGGCCAACACCACCGTCGCCAACACCGCCGCCAACACTGCCGCCAACACCACCACCAACATCGCCAACACCGCCACCAACACCGACGCCGCCAACACCACCACCAACATCGCCAACACCGCCACCAACACCGACGCCGCCAACACCGCCACCAACACCGCCGCCAACGCCACCAACGCCGCCAACACCGCCACCAACACCGCCAACACCGCCGCCGCCAACACCACCACCAACACTGCCGCCAACACCGCCAACACCACCGCCGCCACCACCGCCAACACCGCCGCCAGCGACACCGCCACCAACCCCACCGCCAACACCACCGCCGCCAACACCACCACCACCGCCACCACCGCCAACACTGCCACCACCAACACCACCGCCAACAGCACCACCACCGGTGAGGCTCTGTCGCTGAGTAAGTGCCAGCGACTAATTGTCGACGAGCGGCTTCCCGCATCGACGCCGGGCACACGAATGCGGGCCGGAGGCCGTCTCCGTTTACTGCTACAAACGACGCCCTGTCTCGATCATGGCACCTCCTTTGCCAGTGCCACAATATAACAATAGGGTTTTTCCCCCTCTTTTTTCTGGCAACGGAACTGAAACCTTTTTGCAAGGAATCATGTCACTGCATTAACCACAATACTCGTGGTCTGAATGGAGACAAAAAAACACTGATAATATATGCATTATATTTTTTTTAAATAAAAATAAAATTTCATTTTTTTTAAGTATTTTTTTATTTTGTATTTTTTTTTTAATTTGTTGTTTTTTACGTGACTTTACCGAATAGATCCAAAGAGTATGGATCCTTGCAGTCGCAAAAGCTGTAAATCTAGAATTTTAATCTCGAATGCATTATATTGTTGGTTCTTTCGGTAAAGTCACGTATAAAGGAAACAATAAAATAATAACAAAAAATATAACACGATAAAATTCTCACGACGTTTGGACTGCAACACAAGCAGCAATCATCATCAGGTGTGAAAAGCACAGCAAGAAAATTTGAAAGGATTTTCTTTGCTGTCGTTTTCACACCCGATGGTGATTGCTGCTTTGTGTTGCAGTTGTAAACGTCGTCATAATTTTATCGTTTTATATTTTTTATTATTTTATTGTTTCCCTTCTACGTGGTGACTTTACCGGAAGAACCAAGAATAATAATTTTATTGTTTTACAATAATTTTATCTTTTATATTTTTATTATTTTAGTGTTTCCCTATCTACGCAGTGGTGACTTTACCGAAATAACCAAGAATAATAATTTTATTGTTTTACAATAATTGTATTGTTTTATATTTTTATTATTTTATTGTTTCCCTTCTACGTGGTGGTGACTTTACCGAAAGAACCAAGAATATGAATCCCTGCAGTCACGAAAGCTTTAAATCAAAATGTAATAAATGCATTGTCCTTGAAACTGATTGGTCCACACCAGAGACGGCTTTCTTTCGAGCCTCGTCTCAAACGGTGTTAGACCACAAGGACGCCACAAGGCGAACAGCTCATTACTCTGATAGTGGCGTTGTCTTTTTAGCTGTTCGCCTTTTTTGGCGTCCTCTGGTCTAACCCCGTTTGAGACGAGGCTCGAAAGGGAGCCGTCTCTGGTTGTGGACCAATCGGTTTCAAGGACAATGCCACATATATTATCATAGTATGTTTTTTGTTTGTATTTTGACCACAAGTATTGTGGTTAATGCAGTAACATGATTCCTCGCACAAAGGTTTCAGTTTTGTTGCCTGAAGAAAGGGGGGAAACCCCTATGATTTTATGAGACATTTACATTTACGTGATATAACCCCCCCAAAAAAACCTGTATTATGGATCCTGCAAGGAAATGGTGAAGACTATTTGGCCAAAACGTCCCCCATGCACCCTGTAGAACGCGGGATGAGCCCGCCCAATGTTGAGCACTTTCTTGCTCGACCATTTGGTCGAGCACCAATTGGGTCGAGGCTCAAAAGATAAGCCGTCCCTTTATTGTGGACCAATCAGTTTCAAGGACAATGCCAGATATATTATCATAGTATGTTTTTTTTTTCGATTTTAAGCTTTCGTGACTGCAAGGATTCATCTTCTTTGGTTCTTTCGGTAAGGTCACGTAGAATGAGAATAAAATAATAAAATAATAAAATAAAATAACCCAATAAAATTCTCACGACGTTTCGGCCACAACACAAGTGGCCTTCTTGTGATGAATATAATCTAGGGTGGGATACAGAGCACAGACCGCTATAGTGCGTGAGATGATGCGAAAGCCGGGCCTCAAAATAGACCGAGTAGGATCGAAAAGCATCCAGCAGCATGCCAGTGCCTCATGTGACGATGACGACGATAATAACGGCTAGGAGATGTTAACTACCTCGCCTGGTATGCAGGAGGTCGTGGGTTCCATCCCGACCCTGACGATGCCTGCTGCTGCTGTATATGTGGAGTCTGTGTGTTTCTCTCTCTCATAATCACGGTGGCTATGAGATGTTAACTACCTCGCCTGGTATACAGGAGGTCGTGGGTTCGATCCCGACCCTGACGATGCCTGCTGCTGCTGCTGTATATGTGGAGTTTGTGTGTCTCTCTCTCTCCCGGTGGTCGCGTGGATTTTTCCCCGGGTCTCCTCCGGTTTTTCACTTCCACATTTAGAATCAACGTCGCTACGCGTTGAGAGGGTTTCCACGCGATGATGACAGCGATGATGATGATGAAGCCCACTTCATTGAGCTATCATTTGTTAAAGCCAGGTCGCTTCTGATAAAGAGCGACTACACAGCGGCTCGACGGTGTCCTCACCTGGTTAAATATCAACATCGTTTTAGTTTAATCTGTTGCTGCTACTGATGTTGTTGTTGTTGTTATTGTTCAGACACCTCAATGCCGACCACTGCTCCCGCTGTTCTATCGACCGTCGCGAGTTGGGACTGGAGTGAGTCGCCTCTCGCCACGCCTTGAGCCAGAAAGCAAAACCTCGAGAGATGTTAAGAATAAGAAACAGTGACCGTTGTATGTACGCGTGTGTGAGTGTCGATTTAAAGCTTTCGCGACTGCAGGGATTCATCCTCTTGGTTCTTTCGGTAAAGTCGCCACCACGTAGAAGGGAAGTAATAAAATGATACAAATATTAAACAATAATAAAATAAAATTCTCACGACGTTTCGGCCACAACGCAAGCAGCCGTCCTCAGGTGAAGAAACAGAGCTGTCGGGAAGACGGCGCTCCAATGTGGTGAGAATTTCCTTTTATTACGTTTCATATTTTGAATATTTTATTATTTCCCTTCTACGTGAATTTACCGAAAGAACCAAGAAGATGTGTATGTGTGTTGAACCCCTTTCGCACCGGACGTGGCCAAGCATGGCTAATCTGAGGTTCGGGGGAGGGACAACAAACTATGGGTCTTTATGTGAGTCTATGGGTCTTTGTGTGAGTCTGGGTCTCTGTGTGAGTCTATGAGTCTCTGTGTGAGTCTATGAGTCTCTGTGAGGCTGTAAGCCTCTGTGTGAGTCTATGGATCTCAGTGTGGGGAGTCTAAGGGTATGCCTGAATCTATGGGTCTCTGCGTGAGTCTATGGGTCTCTGCGTGAGTCTATGGGTTTCTGTGTGAGTCTGAGTCTCTGCGTGAGTCTATGGGTCTCTGTGTGAGTCTATGGGTCTCTGTGTGAGTCTATGGGTCTCTGTGTGAGTCTATGAGTCTCTGTGTGAGCCTACTGGTATTTGTGTGAGTCTATGGGTCTTTGTGTGAGTCTGGGTCTCTGTGTGAGTCTCTGTGTGAGTCTATGAGTCTCTGTGAGGCTGTAAGCCTCTGTGTGAGTCTATGGATCTCAGTGTGGGGAGTCTATGGGTCTGCCTGAATCTATGGGTCTCCGCGTAAGGCTATGGGTCTCCACGTGAGTCTATGGGTTTCTGTCTGAGTCTATGGGTCTCTGTGTGAGTCTATGGGTCTCCGCGTGAGTCTATGGGTTTCTGTGTGAGTCTATGGGTCTCTGCGTGAGTCTATGGGTCTCTGTGTGAGTCTATGGGTCTCTGTGTGAGTCTATAGGTCTCTGTGTGAGTCTATGGGTCTCTGTGTGAGTCTATGGGTCTCTGTGTGAGTCTATGGGTCTCTGTGTGAGTCTATGGGTCTCTGTGTGAGTCTATGGGTCTCTGTGTGAGTCTATAGGTCTCTGTGAGTCTATGGATCTCTGTGTGAGTCTATGGGTCTGTGTGTGAGTCTGTGGGTCTCTGTGTGAGTCTATGGGTCTGTATGTGAGAGGCTATGGGTTTCTGTGTGAGTCTATGGGTCTCTGTGTGAGTCTACAAGTCTCTGTGTGAGTCTATGTGTCTCTGTGAGGCTGTAAATCTCTGTGTGAGTCTGTGGATCCTAGTGTGAGGAGTCTTTGGGTATCTGTGTGAGTCTATGGGGCTCTGCATGAGTCTATGGGTCTCTGCGTGAGTCTACGAGTCTCTGCGTGAGTCTACAAGTCTCTGTGTGAGTCTATGGGTCTCTGTGTGAATCTATGGGTCTCTGAGTGAGTCTATGGGTCTCTGCGTGAGTCTACGAGTCTCTGCGTGAGTCTATGGGTCTGTGTGTGAGTCTATGGCTCTCTGTGTGAGTCTACGAGTCTCTGTGTGAGTCTCCGAGTCTCTGTGTGAGTCTATGGGTCTCTGTGTGCATCTACCGGTCTCTGTGTGAGTCTATGAGTCTCTGCGTGAGTCTACGAGTCTCTGTGCGAGTCCACAAGTCTCTGTGTGAGTCTTTGGGTCTTTCTGCGCATCTATGGGTCTCTGTGTGAGTCTATGGGTCTCCGCGTGAGTCTATGGGTCTGTATGTGATAGGCTATGGGTCTGTGTGTGAGTCTACGAGTCTCAGCGCGGGTCTCCGCGTGCGATGTGTGTGCGTTTGAACTTCTCGTCTCGCCGAATCACCGCGCCGCCTCTGTCTCAACCCGCCGACCCCTGATCTCCCCGGACCCCCCCCCCCCCGCGAACCGTCCACGAAGACCCCCAGGTTCGACTCAGCGGCAGCGGCAGCGCGACGCCGTGCCAGGGCCTCCTGGAGCTGCTCCACGGCGGCTCGTGGGGCACCGTCTGCGGCGAGCGCCTCCCGGCGCTGGCCGACGTCGCCTGCCTTAAGCTCGGCTGCGGCCGCTTGGGCCGCCTGCTCAACGGCAGCGACGCCGGCGGAGGCATCGGCGTGGCGCCCGTGGCGTGGTGGAGCATCTCCTGCGCCCGGTGGCAGCCGGCGCCCACCCACTGCGCTGTGACGTCGGCGGGGGCAGATTGCGGCGGCGGCGGAGGCGGCGCGGCGATCGTCCAGTGCACGGGTGAACGAACGTTGGGGTGGGGGTCGCGGTGGGGGTGGGGGTGTGGGTGGGGGTGGGGTGGGGTTGAGTTTGGTGGAGTGGGTGGCGTGGGTGGGGTGGGTGGGGTGGGTGGGGTTGAGTTTGGTGGAGTGGGTGGGGTGGGTGGGGTGGGTGGGGTTGAGTTTGGTGGAGTGGGTGGGGTAGGATTGGGGTTCATTTTGTTGGGCTAGGGCTGGGGTGGATTGGGTTGCGGTGGGGTTGGGTGGGTGTGGTCGGGTGGGTAGGGTGCAGTGGGGTGGCTAGAGTGGGTAGGGTGTTGTTGGGTGGCTAGGGTGGGTAGGGTGTTGTGGGGTGGCTAGGGTGGGTAGGCTGTTGTGGGGTGGCGAGGGTGGGTAGGGTGGCTGGGATGGGTGTGGTGGGTTTTCTGGGTGGGGTTTGGTGGCTAGGGTTAGGATGTTCGATTTTGCAAGCTTGGACAAAGCTCCAGCAAGCAAGAAGACCACGCCACGATGCACACCCCACATAGCACAGTAGTAGCAGCAGTAGTTAGGCCCTGAGTACAATGACATTGCTGGACCTTGCTCCGCATCTACATCGGCTGTGATAATTCCCACGCGATGATGATGTTGATGCCGATGTTGTTGTCGATGATGGCGATGGGTGATGTTGATGATGTTGTTGATGATGCTGTTGATGATGTTGATGACGGTGATGATGCTGGCGGGTGTATGTTGGTGATGATGCATACCGATGCTGTTGACGTTGTTGTTGATGATGCTGACGTCGTTGACGCTATTTATTACGTTGGTGCTGATGTTGTTGACGCTATTTATTAATGGTGATGTTGTTGACGCTGCTGCTGCTGCTGCTACTGTTGTCTCCCATCGCCTTCTCTATCCTCCCCACAGGCGCCGTGCTCCGTCTCTCCGGTGACCCTGGCACTTGCTCGGGCTCCGTGCAGTATTTCTCCAACGGCTCTTGGCACGACGTCTGTGCCTCCTCCTCCACTCCCTCCTCCTCCTTCTCCTCCACGTCCTCCTACACCTCTTCCTACCCCTCCACACCTCCCACCACCACCACCACCTCGAACCTCACGGCCGAAAACTCCACGACCACCACCACCTCATCACCCGTCTCCACCTCCTCACCCACCGGCGCCTCCTCCTCGAACCTCACGGCCGAAAACTCCACCACCACCACCGCCACCACCCCATCCTCCACCACTACCACCTCCACAACCTCGAACCTCACGGCCGAAAACTCCACCACCACCGCCACCACCTCATCATCCTCCACCTCATCATCCTCCAACTCGAACCTCACGGCTGAAAACTCCACCACCACCGCCACCACCACATCATCCTCCACTTCGAACCTCACAGCCGACAACACCACCACCACCAACACCGCCACCACCCCATCCTCCACCACCACCAACACCACCACCACCACCACCACCCCATCCTCCACCACTACCACCTCCACAACCTCGAACCTCACGGCCGAAAACTCCACCACCACCGCCACCACCTCATCATCCTCCACCTCATCATCCTCCAACTCGAACCTCACGGCTGAAAACTCCACCACCACCGCCACCACCACATCATCCTCCACTTCGAACCTCACAGCCGACAACACCACCACCACCAACACCGCCACCACCCCATCCTCCACCACCACCAACACCACCACCACCACCACCACCCCATCCTCCACCACTACCACCTCCACAACCTCGAACCTCACGGCCGAAAACTCCACCATCACCGCCACCACCTCATCATCCTCTACCTCATCATCCTCCACCTCGAACCTCACGGCTGAAAACTCCACCACCACCTCCACCACCTCATCATCCTCCACCTCATCATCCTCCACTTCGAACCTCACGGCCGAAAACTCCACCACCACCGCCACCACCAGATCATCCTCCACCTCGAACCTCACGACCGACACCACCACCACCCCATCCTCCACCACCTCCACAACCGCGAACCTCACGGCCGACGTGGTCTGCCGTCTGCTTGGGTGCGGCAGCGGAGCTTGGAGCGTCGTCGACTCCCGACCTTCGATGGCCAACTCCTCGACCTCCTCGTCAGCCCGACCCATTGGGCTCTCCTGTCGGGGTGACAAGAGTAGCGTATTCGACTGCCAACTCGGCGGCCAGGACAAGTGCCCGGGCAGTGGCGCCTTGCACGTGGTGTGCGCAGGTGAATGCCTCAATAGTGGCTCGGACGGTAGCAGCAGCAGCAGCAACACCAGCAAGGTGTGACATTTTGAAACGTTTACGAAAGGAAGAATGGAACGGCATGGGGAGAGGGAGAGATAGAGAGAGAGAGGGGCAGACGTCAAATATACAGCAGCGGCGGGCATCGTCAGCTGTCGGGATCGAACCCACGAACTTCCTTCATACCGTATCTTAGCCACTGTAATGAGAGAGACACACACACAGAGTTCAAATATACAGCAGCGGCAGGCATCATCAGGGTCTGGATCGAACCCACGAACTTCCTGCATACCGTATCTTAGCCACTGGTAATGAGAGAGACACACACACAGACTTCAAATATACAGCGGCAGGCATCATCAGGGTCTGGATCGAACCCACGAACTTCCTGCATACCGTATCTTAGCCACTGTAATGAGAGAGACACACACAGACTTCAAATATACAGCAGCGGGCATCGTCAGCTGTCGGGATCGAACCCACGAACTTCCTGCGTACCGTATCTTAGCCACAGTAATGAGAGAGACACACACACACACAGTTCAAATATGCAGCGGCAGGCATCATCAGGGTCTGAATCGAACCCACGAACTTCCTGCATACCATATCTTAGCCACTGTAATGAGAGAGACACACACACAGACTTCAAATATACAGCGGCAGGCATCATCAGGGTCTGGATCGAACCCACGAACTTCCTGCGTACCGTATCGTAGCCACTGTAATGAAAGAGACACACACAGAGTTCAAATATACAGCAGCGGCAGGCATCATCAGGGTCTGGATCGAACCCACGAACTTCCTGCATACCATATCTTAGCCACTGTAATGAGAGAGACACACACAGAGTTCAAATATACAGCAGCGGCGGGCATCATCACGGTCTGGATCGAACCCACGAACTTCCTGCGTACCGTATCTTAGCCACTGGTAATGAGAGAGACACACATAGACTTCAAATATACAGCTGCGGCGGGCATCGTCAGGTGTCTGGATCGAACCCACGCTCTCCTGTATACCTGGCGAGGTAGTTAACATCTCCTAGCTACTTACCTGTTGTATGGGAAAAAAGTGAAGCGGTGCATTTGGGAATGGTCGATGATCCTCTGTCATCCATAAGAGAGGAGGTTTTGTTGGGTTAGATCACATGAATATTAATGTTGTGTCGTTAAACCCGCCGCAGCCAATCAGTGACAGGTTTGTCACTTAAACAACACGTGACAATTCGTTACTTAGTTCAGCACGAACCGGTGCGTGTGTGTGTGTGTGTTGGAGAGTAAACCCACTACAATATTTAAAATTAGGAAGGGTTTGTCAAGTAAACAGAACGTGACAATAAGTTTCTTAGTTGTTCACTAACCTGTGTGTGTTGGAGAGTAAACCCACTTCAATATTTACAATCAGGAAGGGTTCGTTAAGTAAATAGAACGTGACAATTAGTTTATTAGTTCTTCATTAACCAGTGTGTGTGTAGGAGAGTAAACCCACTACAATATTTACAATCAGAAAGGGTTTGTCAAGTAAACAGAACGTGACATTTAGTTTCTTAGTTGTTCACTAACCTGTGTGCGTTTGTGTGTTGGAGAGTAAACCCACTTCAATATTTACAATTAGGAAGGGTTTTCCAAGTAAACAGAACGTGACAATAAGTTTCTTAGTTGTTCACTAACCTGTGTGTGTGTGTTGGAGAGTAAACCCACTACAATATTTACAATCAGGAAGGGTTTGTCAAGTAAATAGAACGTGACAATTAGTTCCTTAGTTCTTCACTAACCTGTGTGTGTGTGTGTTGGAGAGTAAACCCACTTCAATATTTACAATCAGGAAGGGTTTGTCTAGTAAACAGAACGTGACAATTAGTTTCCTAGTCCTTCACTAACCTGTGTGTGTGTGTGTGTTGGAGAGTAAACCCACTACAATATTTACAATCAGGAAGGGTTTGTCAATTAAACAGAACGTGACAATAAGTTTCTTAGTTGTTCACTAACCTGTGTGTGTGTGTGTGTTGGAGAGTAAACCCACTTCAATATTTACAATCAGGAAGGGTTTGTCAAGCAAACAGAATGTGACAATTAGTTTCTTAGTTGTTCACTAACCTGTGTGTGTTTGTGTGTTGGAGAGTAAACCCACTTCAATATTTACAATTAGGAAGGGTTTGCCAAGTAAACAGAATGTGACAATAAGTTTCTTAGTTGTTCACTAACCTGTGTGTGTGTGTGTGTTGGAGAGTAAACCCACTACAATATTTACAATCAGGAAGGGTTTGTCAAGTAAATAGAACATGACAATTAGTTCCTTAGTTCTTCACTTACCTGTGTGTGTGTGTGTTGGAGAGTAAACCCACTTCAATATTTACAATCAGGAAGGGTTTGTCTAGTAAACAGAACGTGACAATTAGTTTCCTAGTCCTTCACTAACCTGTGTGTGTGTGTTGGAGAGTAAACCCACTACAATATTTACAATCAGGAAGGGTTTGTCAATTAAACAGAACGTGACAATAAGTTTCTTAGTTGTTCACTAACCTGTGTGTGTGTGTGTGTTGGAGAGTAAACCCACTTCAATATTTACAATCAGGAAGGGTTTGTCAAGCAAACAGAATGTGACAATTAGTTTCTTAGTTGTTCACTAACCTGTGTGTGTGTGTTGGAGAGTAAACCCACATCAATATTTACAATTAGGAAGGATTTGTCAAGTACACAGAGCGTGACAATAAGTTTCTTAGTTCTCCACTAACCTGTGTGTGTGTGTTGGAGAGTAAACCCACTTCAATATTTACAATCAGGAAGGGTTTGTCAAGTAAACAGAACGTGACAATTAGTTTATTAGTTCTTCACTAACCTGTGTGTGTGTGTTGGAGAGTAAACCCACTACAATATTTAAAATTAGGAAGGGTTTGTCAAGTAAACAGAACGTGACAATAAGTTTCTTAGTTGTTCACTAACCTGTGTGTGTTGGAGAGTAAACCCACTTCAATATTTACAATCAGGAAGGGTTCGTTAAGTAAATAGAACGTGACAATTAGTTTATTAGTTCTTCATTAACCAGTGTGTGTGTAGGAGAGTAAACCCACTACAATATTTACAATCAGGAAGGGTTTGTCAAGTAAACAGAACGTGACATTTAGTTTCTTAGTTGTTCACTAACCTGTGTGCGTTTGTGTGTTGGAGAGTAAACCCACTTCAATATTTACAATTAGGAAGGGTTTGCCAAGTAAACAGAACGTGACAATAAGTTTCTTAGTTGTTCACTAACCTGTGTGTGTGTGTGTTGGAGAGTAAACCCACTACAATATTTACAATCAGGAAGGGTTTGTCAAGTAAATAGAACGTGACAATTAGTTCCTTAGTTCTTCACTAACCTGTGTGTGTGTGTGTGTTGGAGAGTAAACCCACTTCAATATTTACAATCAGGAAGGGTTTGTCTAGTAAACAGAACGTGGCAATTAGTTTCCTAGTCCTTCACTAACCTGTGTGTGTGTGTTGGAGAGTAAACCCACTACAATATTTACAATCAGGAAGGGTTTGTCAATTAAACAGAACGTGACAATAAGTTTCTTAGTTGTTCACTAACCTGTGTGTGTGTGTGTTGGAGAGTAAACCCACTTCAATATTTACAATCAGGAAGGGTTTGTCAAGCAAACAGAATGTGACAATTAGTTTCTTAGTTGTTCACTAACCTGCGTGTGTGTGTTGGAGAGAAAAACCCACATCAATATTTACAATTAGGAAGGATTTGTCAAGTACACAGAACGTGACAATAAGTTTCTTAGTTCTCCACTAACCTGTGTGTGTGTTGGAGAGTAAACCCACTTCAATATTTACAATCAGGAAGGGTTTGTCAAGTAAACAGAACGTGACAATTAGTTTATTAGTTCTTCACTAACCTGTGTGTGTGTGTTGGAGAGTAAACCCACTACAATATTTAAAATTAGGAAGGGTTTGTCAAGTAAACAGAACGTGACAATAAGTTTCTTAGTTGTTCACTAACCTGTGTGTGTTTGTGTGTTGGAGAGTAAACCCACTTCAATATTTACAATCAGGAAGGGTTCGTTAAGTAAATAGAACGTGACAATTAGTTTATTAGTTCTTCATTAACCAGTGTGTGTGTAGGAGAGTAAACCCACTACAATATTTACAATCAGGAAGGGTTTGTCAAGTAAACAGAACGTGACATTTAGTTTCTTAGTTGTTCACTAACCTGTGTGCGTTTGTGTGTTGGAGAGTAAACCCACTTCAATATTTACAATTAGGAAGGGTTTGCCAAGTAAACAGAACGTGACAATAAGTTTCTTAGTTGTTCACTAACCTGTGTGTGTGTGTGTTGGAGAGTAAACCCACTACAATATTTACAATCAGGAAGGGTTTGTCAAGTAAATAGAACGTGACAATTAGTTCGTTAGTTCTTCACTAACCTGTGTGTGTGTGTTGGAGAGTAAACCCACTACAATATTTACAATCAGGAAGGCTTTGTCAATTAAACAGAACGTGACAATAAGTTTCTTAGTTGTTCACTAACCTGTGTGTGTGTGTGTGTTGGAGAGTAAACCCACTACAATATTTACAATCAGGAAGGGTTTGTCAAGTAAATAGAACGTGACAATTAGTTCCTTAGTACTTCACTAACCTGTGTGTGTGTGTGTTGGAGAGTAAACCCACTTCAATATTTACAATCAGGAAGAGTTTGTCTAGTAAACAGAACGTGACAATTAGTTTCCTAGTCCTTCACTAACCTGTGTGTGTGTGTGTGTTTTGGAGAGTAAACCCACTACAATATTTACAATCAGGAAGGGTTTGTCAATTAAACAGAACGTGACAATAAGTTTCTTAGTTGTTCACTAACCTGTGTGTGTGTGTGTTGGAGAGTAAACCCACTTCAATATTTACAATCAGGAAGGGTTTGTCAAGCAAACAGAATGTGACAATTAGTTTCTTAGTTGTTCACTAACCTGTGTGTGTGTGTTGGAGAGAAAAACCCACATCAATATTTACAATTAGGAAGGATTTGTCAAGTACACAGAACGTGACAATAAGTTTCTTAGTTCTCCACTAACCTGTGTGTGTGTTGGAGAGTAAACCCACTTCAATATTTACAATCAGGAATGGTTTGTCAAGTAAACAGAACGTGACAATTAGTTTATTAGTTCTTCACCAACCTGTGTGTGTGTGTTGGAGAGTAAACCCACTACAATATTTAAAATTAGGAAGGGTTTGTCAAGTAAACAGAACGTGACAATAAGTTTCTTAGTTGTTCACTAACCTGTGTGTGTTGGAGAGTAAACCCACTTCAATATTTACAATCAGGAAGGGTTCGTTAAGTAAATAGAACGTGACAATTAGTTTATTAGTTCTTCATTAACCAGTGTGTGTGTAGGAGAGTAAACCCACTACAATATTTACAATCAGGAAGGGTTTGTCAAGTAAACAGAACGTGACATTTAGTTTCTTAGTTGTTCACTAACCTGTGTGCGTTTGTGTGTTGGAGAGTAAACCCACTTCAATATTTACAATTAGGAAGGGTTTGCCAAGTAAACAGAACGTGACAATAAGTTTCTTAGTTGTTCACTAACCTGTGTGTGTGTGTGTGTTGGAGAGTAAACCCACTACAATATTTACAATCAGGAAGGGTTTGTCAAGTAAATAGAACGTGACAATTAGTTCCTTAGTTCTTCACTAACCTGTGTGTGTGTGTTGGAGAGTAAACCCACTTCAATATTTACAATCAGGAAGGGTTTGTCTAGTAAACAGAACGTGACAATTAGTTTCCTAGTCCTTCACTAACCTGTGTGTGTGTGTGTGTTGGAGAGTAAACCCACTACAATATTTACAATCAGGAAGGATTTATCAATTAAACAGAACGTGACAATAAGTTTCTTAGTTGTTCACTAACCTGTGTGTGTGTGTGTTGGAGAGTAAACCCACTTCAATATTTACAATTAGGAAGGGTTTGCCAAGTAAACAGAACGTGACAATAAGTTTCTTAGTTGTTCACTAACCTGTGTGTGTGTGTTGGAGAGTAAACCCACATCAATATTTACAATTAGGAAGGATTTGTCAAGTACACAGAACGTGACAATACGTTTCTTAGTTCTCCACTAACCTGTGTGTGTGTGTTGGAGAGTAAACCCACTTCAATATTTACAATCAGGAAGGGTTTGTCAAGTAAACAGAACGTGACAATTAGTTTATTAGTTCTTCACTAACCTGTGTGTGTGTTGGAGAGTAAACCCACTACAATATTTAAAATTAGGAAGGGTTTGTCAAGTAAACAGAACTTGACAATAAGTTTCTTAGTTGTTCACTAACCTGTGTGTGTTGGAGAGTAAACCCACTTCAATATTTACAATCAGGAAGGGTTCGTTAAGTAAATAGAACGTGACAATTAGTTTATTAGTTCTTCATTAACCTGTGTGTGTGTGTTTGAGAGTAAACCCACTTCAATATTTACAATCAGGAAGGGTTTGTCAAGTAAACAGAACGTGACAATTAGTTTATTAGTTCTTCACTAACCTGTGTGTTCGTGTTTGAGAGTAAACCCACTACAACATTTACAATCAGGAAGGGTTTGTCAAGTAAACAGAACGTGACAATAAGTTTCTTAGTTCTTCACTAAACTGTGTGTGTGTGTTTGTTGGAGAGTAAACCCACTACAATATTTACAATTAGGAAGGGTTTGTCAAGTAAATAGAACGTGACAATTAGTTTCTTAGTTGTTCACTAACCTGTGTGTGTGTGTGTGTTGGAGAGTAAACCCACTACAATATTTACAATCAGGAAGGGTTTGTCACGCAAACGTTGACACAACACAACATTTTGTATTTACACGATCTAACCCAAAATCCTCGATTGTCGATCTTGTTAAGTTGTTACATTAACTTAAAACCCACAGCCTTTCACAGCCAGTACAAGGATGCATATTTGTGTGTGTTTGGTAGTAAAGTGATAAGACTGAATGATAAACATTTGGTTATTGTTAAGTTATTAGATTTAAAGCTTTCGTGAATGCAGGGATTCATATTCTTGGTTCTTTCGGTAAAGTCATCACCACGTAGAAGGGAAATAATAAAATAATAAAAATTAAACGTCGTGAGAATTTGTATTGTTTTATATATTTTATTATTTTATTGTTTCCCTTCAACGTGACTTTAGCGAAAGAGCTAAGAATATGAATTACCACAGTCACGAAAGCTTTAGAATCAAAATTCAACGTACATTGTCGTCGTCATTTTTAAGTGACGAAACCGGTGGGCTTCTCCACGGATCTGGCTGTCGCCTGATGAAGCTGGTTGCAATCACTGGCGAAACGTCGTTACTCGGTTTGTAAACATTGTCGCTTGGCTCTCGAACACACAACCGGTTATCGCGCTGTGCGAGTAACGACTTGGCCGCATTCTGTTTGCGTGAAAACCCTTATATCCTTAGCTCTTTCGGTAAAGTCACGTTGAAGAGAAACAATAAAATAATAAAATATATATAAAACAATAAAAAAAATCAATATATATTTTATTATTTTATTGTTTCACTTCAACGTGACTTTACCGAAAGAGCTAAGAATATAAATTACTGCAGTCACGAAAGCTTTAAATCAAAATTGAACTGCATGTTGTTGTTGTAACGTCCTTACCCCATGGCCCCTGAACTGGACATCGGTGAAAAAAGGGCTTTACAGCTCTTCGGATTCTATAAATACTCCGATTCTGATCCAAACATCCGATTATGCACTGCCCTCAATGTAGGAGAAGTCGTGAGGCCTGCCCAACACTTTCTTACAGACGTCTCGGCGGTGTGCCATAGACTAGCAGTGGTACGCAGACCCCTAAGGGGTACACAGACCCCTAAGGGGTACACAGACCCCTAGGGGGTACACAGACCCCTAGGGGGTACACAGACCCCTGGGGGTACACAGACCCCTAGGAGGTACACAGACCCCTGGGGGTACACAGACCCCTAGGGGGTACGCAGACCGGAGACCCCTAGGTGTACGCAGACCCCTAGGGCTACACAGACCGGAGACCCCCTAAGGGTACACAGACCCCTAGGGGGTACACAGACCCCCTGGGGTACACAGACCCCTGGGGGTACGCAGACCCCTGGGGGTACACAGACCCCTAGGGGTACGCAGACCCCCTGGGGGTACACAGTCCCCTGGGGGTACACAGACCCCTAGGGGTACGCAGACCCCTAGGTGTGCACAGACCCCTGGGGGTACGCAGACCCCTGGGGGTACACAGACCCCCTGGGGAGTACGCAGACCCCCTAGGGGGTACACAGACACCTGAGGGTACACAGACCCCTGGGGGTACACAGACCCCTAGGGGTACACAGACCCCTGGGGGTACACAGACCCCTAGGGGGTACACAGACCCCTGGGGGTACACAGACCCCTAGGGGTACACAGACCCCCTATAGGGTACGCAGACCCCTGGGGGTACACAAACCCCCTAGGGGGTACACAGACCCCTAGCGAGTACACAGACCCCTAGGGGGTACACAAACCCCTAGGGGTACACAGACCCCTAGGGGTACACAGACCCCTGGGGGTACACAGACCCCTAGGGGGTACACAGACCCCCTGGAGGTACACAGACCCCCTAGGGGGTACACAGACCCCTGGGGGTACACAGACCCCTAGGGGGTACACAGACCCCTGGGGGTACACAGACCCCTGGCGGTACGCAGACCCCTGGGGGTACACAGACCCCTGGGGGTACGCAGACCCCTAGGGGATACGCAGACCCCCTAGAGGGTACGCAGACCCCTGGGGGTACGCAGACCCCTAGGGGGTACACAGACCCCTGGGGGTACACAGACCCCTAGGGGGTACACAGACCCCTGGGGGTACGCAGACCCCTGGGGGTACACAGACCCCTAGGGGTGCACAGACCCCTAGGGGTACACAGACCCCTGGGGGTACACATTACATACGTACAGCACTATACGCTACGCTGCAATACACGACGCTATGAAACACCGCGCTACTATACACGAGGCATTACATTGTAATACACTACACTGGACATCGGTGAAAAAGAGCTTCGAAGCTCATCGCATTCCTCCTGAAAGCCTTAATGAAGGTTCCCATTCTGTGGTCGTTGCTGAAATGGAAAGCGCACATCGTTCTGTTTGCTAAAATATATCTATTTTAAAAATCGGTTGCTTCAGGATTTCCGACCGTTGCTACGACGCCTCTGCCGCCGACGACGTCACCGACGACGTCACCGATGACGTCATCGACGACGTCACCGATGATGTCACCGACGACGAGAACGAGTGCTCCTCCGTCGCAAGTGCCCACGAGCTACAATATCCGTGAGTGGATGTTGGTCTTCTATCACCCCCCCCACCCCCGCGGTTAGACACGGTGTGGCTACGTGCAGCGGTGCAATGTACACGCTACACTATACACTACACTATACACTACACTATACACTACAGTATACACTGCACTATACACTACACTACTATAAACTACACTATACACTACACTATACACTACTATACACTACACTATACACTACACTATACACTACACTATACACTACACTACACCACTATAAACTACACTACTATACACTACTATACACTACACTATACACTACACTATACACTACACTACACCTTACACTATACACTACACTATACACTACACTATACACTACACTATACACTACACTACACCACTATACACTACTATACACTACACTATACACTACACTATACACTACTCTATACACTACACTACACACTACACCACTATAAACTACACTACTATACACTATACATTACACTTTACATTACACTATACACAACACTGTACACTACACTACACACTACACTATACAATATACTACTATACACTACACTATACACTACACTATACACTATACAGTACCCTATACACTACACTATACACTACACTATACACTACACTTTACACTACACTATACACAACACTGTACACTACACTACACACTACACTATACAATATACTACTATATACTACACTATACACTACACTATACACTACACTATACATTACACTATACACTACACTACACACTACACCACTATAAACTACACTACTATACACTACTATACACTACACTACACTATACACTACACTATACACTACACTTTACACTACACTATACACAACACTATACACTACACTCCACACTACACTATACAATATACTACTATACACTACACTCTACACTACTATACACTACACTATACACTACACTATACACTGCACTATACACTAAGCTACGAATACCACTATACACTACACTATACACTACACTATACACTACTATACACTACACACTATACACTAAACTATACACTACTATACACTACACTATACACTACACCACTATACACTACTATACACTACACTATACACAACTATACACTACACTGTACACTACTATACACTACACTATACACTACACTGTACACTACTATACACTACACTATACACTACTACACTATACACTACACACTACACTATACACTACACTATACACTGCATTATACACTACTATACACTACACTATACACTACATTATACACTTCACTAAACACTACACTATACACTACACTATACAGTGAGGGAAAAAAGTATTTGATCCCCTGCTGATTTTGTACGTTTGCCCACTGACAAAGAAATGATCAGTCTATCATTTTAATGGGAGGTTAATTTGAACAGTGAGAGGCAGAATAACAACAAATACATCCAGAAAAATGCATGTCAATAATGTTATAAATTCATTTGCATTTTATTGAGGGAAAAAAGTATTTGACCCCATCTCAAGCAGAACAATTTCTGGCTCCCAGGTGTCTTTTATACTGGTAACGAGCTGAGATTAGGAGGACACTCTTAAAGGGAGTGCTCCTAATCTCAGCTTGTTACCTGTATAAAATACACCTGACCCCAGAATCAATCAGTCAATCAGATTCCAAACTCTCTACCATGGCCAAGACCAAAGAGCTCTCCATGGATGTCAGGGACAAGATTGTAGACCTACACAAGGCTGGAATGGGCTACAAGACCATTGCCAAGCAGCTTGGTGTTAAGGTGACAACAGTTGGTGCGATTGTTCGCAAATGGAAGAAACACAAAAGAACTGTCAATCAACCTCGGCCTTGTGCTCCATGCAAGATCTCACCTCGTGGAGTTGCAATGATCATGAGAACGGTGAGGAATCAGCCCAGAACTACAAGGGAGGATCTTGTCAATGATCGCAAGGCAGCTGGGACCATAGTTACCAAGAAAACAATTGGTAACACACTACGCCGTGAAGGACTGAAATCCTGCAGCGCCCGCAAGGTCCCCCTGCTCAAGAAAGCACATATACATGCCCGTCTGAAGTTTGCCAATGAACATCTGAATGATTCAGAGGACACCTGGGTGAGAGTGTTGTGGTCAGATGAGACCAAAATGGAGCTCTTTGGCATCAACTCAACTCGCTGTGTTTGGAGGAGGAGGAGGAATGCTGCCTATGACCCCAAGAACACCATCCCCACCGTCAAACATGGAGGTGGAAACATTATGCTTTGGGGGTGTTTTTCTGCTAAGGGGACAGGACAACTTCACCGCATTAAAGGGACGATGGACGGGGCCATGTACCATCAAATCTTGGGTGAGAACCTCCTTCACTCAGCCAGGGCATTGAAAAGAGTCGTGGATGGGTATTCCAGCATGACAATGGCCAAGGCAACCAAGGAATGGCTCAAGAAGAAGCACATTAAGGTCCTGGAGTGGCCTAGCAAGTCTCCAGACCTTAATCCCATGGAAAATCTGTGGAGGGAGCTGAAGGTTCGAGTTGCCAAACGTCAGCCTCGAAACTTTAATGACTTGGAGAAGATCTGCAAAGAGGAGTGGGACAAAATCCCTCCTGAGATGTGTGCAAACCTGGTGGCCAACTACAAGAAACGTCTGACCCCTGTGATTGCCAACACGGGTTTTGCCACCAAGTACTAAGTCATGTTTTGCAGAGGGGTCAAATACTTAATTCCCTCATTAAAATGCGAATCAATTTGTAACATTTTTGACATGCGTTTTTCTGGATTTTGTTGTTGTTATTCTGTCTCTATGCCTATCTCTCTCTGTCTCTCTCTGCCTCTCTCTCTGTGCCTCTCTGTTTCTCTGTCTCTCTCTGTCTCTCTCTCTATCTCTCTGTCTCTCTGTGTCTCTCTGTCTCTCTGTGTCTCTCTGTCTCTCTGTGTCTCTGTCTCTCTCTTTGTCTCTCTCTCTTTATCTCTCTATCTCTCTGTGTCTCTCTGTCTCTCTGTGTGTGTCTCTCTCTGTATCTCTCTGTCTCTCTGTGTCTCTCTGTCTCTCTGCGTCTCTCTGTCTCTCTTAGTCTCTCTCTATCTCTGTGTCTATCTCTGTCTCTCTGTGTCTCTCTGTCTCTCTGTGTCTCTCTCTATCTTTGCGTCTCTCTGTGTGTCTCTCTCTCTGTGTATTTCTGTCTCTCTGTGTATCTCTCTGTCTCTATCTCTCTGTGTCTCTCTGTCTCTCTATGTCTCTCTCTGTCTCTCTGCGTCTGTCTCTGTCTCGGCAGCGTTCTCCGGCACGAGCAGAAACTTCTTCTCCCCGGGGTTCACGGACAACACGACCTCACGGGAGGTCATCTTCACCATCACCACCGGCTACTCCTTCATCATCAAACTTCGCTTCGTTAGCACGAGGTGGGTGCTCACCCACACTCGTCACCCACTCTCACCCACGCCCTCACCCACACCCTCACCCACGCTCACCCATACCCTCATCCACGTTCACCCACGCTCACCCACACTCAACAACAACCACCATTCGCCACTAAGTGGTGGTGATGTCACCACGACTCTTGTGCCAGGCCATGTGCACGTTGGGGCCACGTGAAGTGTCGAACGCCCGCTGGCAGGAGGTCACGGGGCAGACCCAAGTGCCACGGGTTGACTGACTGAGATAACTGAGATGACTGGCTGATGCACCACCTGTGCCCCCTACTGTGCCAACTTGCTGTGCTTCAGCCAACTGGAACTCCGATCGTTGTTGTGAGCGTCGCTGCTCCGCCCTCCGTTGTTGTTGGAGGGCGACTACCTCCAACTGCCCAGTAGCGTCCTTCACGAGCCTCCTCCACTGAGGCCGATCTTGACACTGTCGGTACCAGTCATCGGCAAGTCCACTCAGCTCCACGTCCTCCTGTACCACATCACTCCATCTCTTCTCTAGCCCGTGCCGCGCCCATTTAGCCCCCTCGATCCGGCCGAACAAAAGATGTTTAGGCATGCGGTGGCTGGGCATGCGGGCTACATGACCCAGCCAACGCAGCGTTGCCTGCCAGAGGAGTTCGCCGATGGGACTTTGTCCAAATTTTTCAAGGATTTGTGAGCTCCTCACACAATCCAGCATGGTTAAACTCAGGATGGATTGTAGGCAGGCCAGCCTAAATGTTTCTAACCGGCGAAGATGTTCCATTAGGGGGGTCCACGTATCGCATGCGTAGAGAAGGGAAGGAATGACCGTGGCAGAGAAGACCTGAAGCTTCATGCGGAGCGACAGACCAGGTAGCTTCCACACAGCGTTACGCAACTGATCAAAATATATTGCCGCTCGACTGATTCGGAGTGAGACCTCTGCTGTTAAACTGGAGCCAGTCATAAGCACACTGCCCAGGTATGGGAAACTCTCCACTCTCTCCACAACTCCCCTATCACCAATTGGGAGTTGTGGGGGTGGAGTGTCCAATGGTACAAAATACCCAGGCAGGTGCTTAGTTTTGGTGGGGCTGATGGTAAGTCCCCACCTCTTAGTGGCAAGCTCCAGGTTTAGCAGCAGCGCCTCCAACTCCTCCTCTGAGTGAGCAGCAATTAGCAGATCATCGGCATACATAACGTGATTGAGCAATAGGGAGCAGCCATCCTTTGACCGCACCCGGGCATCAATCAACCTCCCATTGTATCTGCATCAGATGGAAATTCATCCGCTACAGCTTTGAAGGCTTCACGAACTACGTGGTCGAAATAAATGTTAAATAATGTGGGAGCCAGAGGACATCCCTGTCGCACCCCAACGTGTACAGGGAATGGCTCCGACTCCCGTCCACGTAGTTTTACCTGGGCCCGCTCACCATCATGAAGGTCCTTAATGATCGTGAGCAGCAGGTCAGGGACTCCAAAAGCACGAAGAACAACCCAGAGCCCAGTCCTACTCATGGTATCATAGGCCTTGACAAGGTCAATAAAGCATAGATGTAGGTCTTGTTGGAATTCCCTACAACTCTGCTGTAGCAGACGGACAGAAAATATGGCATCTGTGCAGGACCGCCCTTTCCTGAAACCGCATTGGGGCTCCGCAAGCCTCTCCTCAGCGTGCCTGGCGAGGCGATGTTGAATAATCCTTGCCAGGACCTTTCCCGGCACACTGAGGAGTGAGATGCCCCTGTAGTTGTTACAGTCTGTGCGGTCCCCCTTCTTAAAGAGAGTGACCACCAGGGCATCCTTCCAATCCTGCGGAACCTGTCCAGTAGGTCCAGACTGTTGTTATGATGTCATGTAGGGCAGTCTGTGCACAAACGCCACCCTCCCTCAGCATTTTGCTTGGGAGATCATCTCTGCCCGCTGCCTTTCCTGGTCTCAGACTCTGGATCGCCTTCAGTACTTCCTCAAAAGATGGCACCTCAGCCAGCCACTCACAGGGGGTGACTTTTTCCTCCAATATTTGAGGCACCGCAGCCTCGACAGGGTCATCCCCACTTTGTCCCACGTTGTTTTCCAGGCTGAGAGATTTCTTCTCCCCCAGGACCTCACAGAAATGCTCAGCAAATCTTCAAACCTGTTCCTGGGGGTCAGAGATTGGATCACCGTTCCTTCCCCTAATGATGGTAACAGGCGTGGCGCTGCAGGTTACTTTTTTGATGAAATTAAAGAGCGATTGGTCACCCATACCTTCACCCACACTCACCCACGCTCACCCACACCCTCACCCACGCTCACCCACACTCACCCACACCCTCACTCACGCTCCTCACCCATAACCTCACCCACGCTCACCCACGCTCACCTACACTCACCCACACCCTCACCCACACTCACCTACACCCTCAACCATACTCATCCACGCTCCTCACCCACCCCTCACCCATGCTCCTCACCCATAACCTCACCCACACTCACACTCACCCACGCTCACCCACACTCACCCACACCAAAACCCACACCCTCACCCATGCTCCTCACACATAACCTCACCCACGCTCACCCACCCCCTCAGCCACGCTCACCCACACCAAAACCCACACCCTCACCCATGCTCCTCACCCATAACCTCACCCACGCTCACCCACACCCTCAGCCACGCTCACCCACACCCTCACCCACGCTCACCTTCACCCATGCTCACCCTCACCCATGCTCCTCACCCACACTCACCCACACTCACCCACGCTCATCACCCACTCAGCAGCCCCGAGATAAACGAAACCTGCAATTTGTATGTTCACCAGCAGGGTAAGACACCCACCCCACACCACCCCTGCTGCTCTGTAGGAATTATGAGTGCATCGATTAATTATGAGTGAACGATTAGTTATTATTGAATGATGAGTGAATGATGAGTGATGAGTGAATGATGAGTAAATGATGAGTGATGAGTGAATGATGATTGAATGCTGAGGGAATCGACGAATTATTAGTGAATCGATGAATCATGAGTGAATCTATTAATTATGTAGATGTATAATTAATGCATAGAGACCCACAGACATGAGTGAAAATGCATAAAGACGCACAGAGACTCATATAGACACACAGAGATGCATAGAGACCCATGTAGATGCATAGAGACCCACAGACATAAGTGAAAATGCATAGAGACGCACAGAGACTCATAGAGACACACAGAGACTCATCGATTCCCATATAGATGCATAGAGACCCACAGACATAAGTGAAAATGCATAGAGACGCACAGAGACTCATCGATTCCCATATAGATGCATAGAGACCCAAAGACATGAGTGAAAATGCATAGAGACGCACAGAGACTCATAGAGACACACAGAGACGCATAGAGACCCATATAGATGCATAGAGACCCATAGACATGAGTGAAAATGCATAGAGACGCACAGAGACTCATAGAGACACACAGAGACGCATAGAGACCCATATAGATGCATAGAGACCCACAGACATAAGTGAAAATGCATAGAGACGCACAGAGACTCATAGAGACACACAGAGACACATAGAGACCCATACAGACGCATAGAGACCCACAGACATAAGTGTAAATGCATAGAGACACACAGAGACTCATAGAGACACACAGAGACGGATAGAGACACACAGAGACTCATAGAGACACACAGAGACGCATAGAGACCCATATAGATGCATAAAGACCCACAGACATAAGTGAAAATGCATAGAGACGCACAGAGACTCATAGAGACACATAGAGACGCATAGAGACCCATAGAGACGCATAGAGGCCCATAGAGATGCGTAGAGACCCATAGAGATGCATAGAGACCCACAGAGATACATAGAGACCCATAGAAATACGTAGATACCCATATAGATACAAATATAGAGACACATAGATATACATAGAGACCCATGAAGACCCAGACACTCATAGAGACTCATATAGATCCATTGAGATACATAGAGACCCATAGAGACCCATAGATATACATAGAGACCCATATAGATCCATAGAGACCCATAGAGATACGTAGCTACACATAGAGATACAAAGAGAGCCATATATATGCATATAGACCCATAGAGACGCATAGAGATGCATAGAGATGCATAGAGACCCATAAATATACATAGAGATCCATAGAGATAGATAGAGACCCATATATATACATAGAGACCCATAGAGACCCATAGAGATACATAGAGATCCATTGAGATACATAGAGACCCATATAGACCCATAGATATACATAGAGACCCATAGAGATACATAGAGATCCATTGAGATACATAGAGACCCATAGGGACACATAGATATTCATAGAGATCCATTGAGATACATAGAGATCCATAGAGATACATAGAGACCCATAGAGACCCATATAGATCCATTGAGCTAGATATAGACCAATAGAGACTCATAGAGACGCATAGAGACCCATACACACCCATAGATATTCATGGAGACCCATAGATATACATAGAGATCCATAGATATACATAGAGCCCCATAGATATACATAGAGACCCATAGATTTACATAGAGACCCATAGAGACCCATAGAGATCCATTGAGATACATAGAGACCAATAGAGACCCATAGAGACGCATAGAGACCCATACAGACCCATATATATTCATAGAGACCCATAGATATACATAGAGATCCATATATATACATAGAGCCCCATATATATGCATAGAGATGCATTGAGATACGTAGAGACCCATAGAGATACATAGAGTCCCATAGAGACCCATAGATATACATAGAGATGCATTGAGATACATAGAGACCCATAGAGATACATAGAGACCAATAGAGACCCATATAGACGCATAGAGACCCATAGAAACGCATAGAGACCCATACTGACCCATAGATGATGAGAGAGAGACGCAGACTCCAAATATACAGCAGCAGCAGCAGGCATCTTCAGGGTCGGGACGGAAACCCACGACCTCCTGCATACCAGGCGAGGTAGTTAACATCTCCTAGCCACCGTGATGATGAGAGAGACACAGACTCCACATATACCTCCTGTATACCAGGCGAGGTAGTTAACATCTCCTAGCCACCGTGATGATGAGAGAGACGCGCAAACTCCAAATATACAGCAGCAGGTGTTAGGGTCGGGATGGAACCCACGACCTCCTGTAGACCAGGCGAGGTAGTTAACATCTCCTAGCCACCGTGATGATGAGAGAGACACAGACTCCACATAGACCTCCTGTAGACCAGGCGAAGTAGTTAACATCTCCTAGCCACCGTGATGATAAGAGAGAGAGAGAGAGACGCAGACTCCAAATATATAGCAGCAACAGGCATCGTTAGGGTCGGGATGGAATCCACGACCTCCTGTATACCAGGCGAGGTAGTTAACATCTCCTAGCCACCGTGATGATGAGAGAGAGACACAGACTCCACATAGACCTCCTGTACACCAGTCGAGGTAGTTAACATCTCCTAGCCACCGTGATGATGATGAGAGAGAGAGACACGCAGACTCCAAATATACAGCATCAGGCATTGTCAGGGTCGGGATGGAACCCACGACCTCCTGTATACCAGGCGAGGTAGTCAACATCTCCTAGCCACCGTGATGATGAGAGAGACACGCAAACTCCAAATATACAGCAGCAGGTGTTAGGGTCGGGATGGAACCCACGACCTCCTGTAAACCAGGCGAGGTAGTTAACATCTCCTAGCCACCGTGATGATGAGAGAGACACAGACTCCACGTAGACCTCCTGTATACCAGGCGAGGTAGTTAACATCTCCTAGCCACCGTGATGATAAGAGAGAGAGAGACGCAGACTCCAAATATATAGCATCAGCAGGCATCGTTAGGGTCGGGATGGAATCCACGACCTCCTGTATACCAGGCGAGGTAGTTAACATCTCCTAGCCACCGTGATGATGAGAGAGAGAGACACAGACTCCACATAGACCTCCTGTATACCAGTCGAGGAAGTTAACATCTCCTAGCCACCGTGATGATGATGAGAGAGAGAGACACGCAGACTCCAAATATACAGCAGCAGGCATTGTCAGGGTCGGGATGGAACCCACGACCTCCTGTATACCAGGCGAGGTAGTCAACATCTCCTAGCCACCGTGATGATGATGAGAGAGAGAGACACATACTCCACATATACAGCAGCAGCAGGCATCGTCAGGGTCGGAATCGAACCCACGACCTCCTGCATACCAGGCGAGGTAGTTGACATCTCCTAGCCACCGTGATGATGATGAGAGAGACACACAGACTCCACATAGACCTCCTGTAGACCAGGCGAGGTAGTCAACATCTCCTAGCCACCGTGATGATGAGAGAGAGAGAGACACGCAAATTCCAAATATACAGAAGCAGGTTTTAGGGTCAGGATGGAACCCACGACCTCATGTAGACCAGGCGAGGTAGTTAACATCTCCTAGCCACCGTGATGATGAGAGAGACACAGACTCCACGTAGACCTCCTGTATACCAGGCGAGGTAGTTAACATCTCCTAGCCACCGTGATGATAAGAGAGAGAGAGACGCAGACTCCAAATATATAGCATCAGCAGGCATCGTTAGGGTCGGGATGGAATCCACGACCTCCTGTATACCAGGCGAGGTAGTTAACATCTCCTAGCCACCGTGATGATGAGAGAGAGAGACACACAGACTCCACATAGACCTCCTGTATACCAGTCGAGGAAGTTAACATCTCCTAGCCACCGTGATGATGATGAGAGAGAGAAACAGACTCCACATAGACCTCCTGTACACCAGTCGAGGAAGTTAACATCTCCTAGCCACCGTGATGATGAGAGAGAGAGAGACACGCAGACTCCAAATATACAGCAGCAGGCATTGTCAGGGTCGGGATGGAACCCACGACCTCCTGTATACCAGGCGAGGTAGTCAACATCTCCTAGCCACCGTGATGATGATGAGAGAGAGAGACACAGACTCCACATAGACCTCCTGTAGACCAGGCGAGGTAATAAACATCTCCTAGCCACCGTGATGATGAGAGAGAGAGACGCAGACTCCAAATATACAGCAGCAGCAGGCATCGTCAGGGTCTGGATGGAACCCACGACCTCCTGTACACCGGGCGAGGTAGTGAACATCTCCTCGCCACCGTATATCTCTCTCTCCACGTGGTCGCGTTGAATTTTTTCCAGGTCCTCCGGTTTTTCACTCCACATTTAGAATCAACGTCAGTGAGTGAGTGGATGAGTGAGTAGGTGAGTCAGTGGGTGGGTGAGTTAGTGAGTGAGTCAGTGAGTGAGTGGATGAGTGAGTAAGTGAGTGAGTGAGTCAGTGAGTGCGTGAGTTAGTGAGTGAGTCAGTGAGTAAGTGGATGAGTGAGTAGGTGAGTGAGTGAGTCAGTGAGTGTGTGAGTTAGTGAGTGAGTCAGTGAGTGAGTGGATGAGTGAGTAGGTGAGTGAGTGAGTCAGTGAGTGTGTGAGTGAGTGAGTGGGTGAGTGAGTGCGTGAGTGAGTGGGTGAGTCAGTGAGTGGGTGAGTTAGTGAGTGAGTTTGTAAGTGAGTAGGTGAGTGAGTCAGTGAGTACGTGAGTCGGTGAGTGAGTGCGTGAGTTGGTGAGTGGGTGAGTTATTGAGTAAGTGAGTCAGTGAGTGAGCGAGTGAGTGCGTGAGTCGGTGAGTGAGTGAGTCAGTGAGTGTGTGAGTTAGTGAGTGAGTCAGTGAGTGAGTCAGTGAGTGCGTGAGTCGGTGAGTGAGTGAGTTAGTGAGTGAGTGAGTCGGTGAGTGGGTGAATCAGTGAGTGGGTGAGTCAGTGAGTGAGTGAGTCAGTGAGTGGGTGAGTCAGTGAGTGAGTGAGTGAGTGGATGAGTGAGTCGGTGAGTGCGTGAGTCAGTGAGTGAGTGAGTCAGTGAGTGAGTAGGTGAGTGAGTGGATGAGTGAGTGAGTCAGTGAGTGAGTCAGTGAGTGAGTCAGTGAGTGAGGGAGTGAGTGGATGAGTGAGTGAGTCAGTGAGTGAGTGAGTCAGTGAGTGAGTGAGTCAGTGAGTGAGTCGGTGAGTGAGTGGATGAGTGAGTGAGTGAGTCAGTGAGTGAGTGAGTAGGTGAGTGAGTGAGCCGGCGTAATTTGCGCATCGCATTGGTGAGCCACGATCGCGACATTGAACCACCTTGGTTAACACACCCACCAACCCCCCATCCATACACGTACACCTGATCTTTCACCGGAAGATCTAATCATCTTGGTCACCCACCAACCCACACGTCCGTCCGTCCGCACGCACGCGTCTGCCCTGAACGCCTCTCTGCCCTCCCCGATTATAGTTGCGCTGCTGCTTCTGCTCTTGTTAATCCGGCTGTTATGGATTGACTTATGCATCTAGCGAAGGACGCTTGGTTCAGTGGCGTGTGTGTGTGTGATGTGTGTGTGTGATGTGTGTTTACGTGCGTCGCTATTGTAAAGTTTTAATGACGTTTGTTGGGAAAAGTGTCACGCTGTTGTACGTAGCATTGTTTTTAGAAAGTTTTAGAGGGGCTTGGTTTGGCCCGATTTTGATTAGGCGCTTTTGTGACTGCAGGAATTACTCTTTGTTTTCTTTACTGTAAAGTCACGTGGAAATAATAAAAAATAAAATGATATAATAGCATACGACGTTTCGATCGCAACCCAAGCAATCATCATCAGGTATATCTGCGGTTATGTGTTTCCTCTACCTGATCTTGATTGCTTGTGTTGCGATAGAAACCTCGTATGCTAATTTTATTTTGTATTATTTCTGCGTGACTTTACCGAAAAAACCCAAAGAGTTGGCCCGTTATTTATTTATTTAGTACGGATTTGCGCCTTAAAATTTCACTCTGTATTGCGTTACGATTGTTATTAGGATCAAACATCGAAATGGAAGTTTCTTGCACTACTTGTACGCCTTTTTTTCCTCTCTGTGTGAGAGACCCGTAGACTCACACAGAAACCCGTAGACTCACACAGAGATAGAGAGAATCACACAGAGAGACCCGTAGACTCACACAGAGACCCGTAGACTCACACAGAGATCCGTAGACTCACACAGAGACCCGTAGACTCACACAGAAACCCGTAGACTCACACAGAGATAGAGAGAATCACACAGAGAGACCCGTAGACTCACACAGAGACCCGTAGACTCACACAGAGACCCGTAGACTCACACAGATACCCGTAGACTCACACAGAGACGCTTAGACTCACACAGAGATAGAGAGAATCGCACAGAGACCCGTAGACTCGTTTGAATTGCATTGCTTACCTACGTGTGCGATGTTCAGACCTGCGCGCGGTGAATCGTTATTTGCTGACGATGGCAGGCTGAGCGCCTCCGAGCCGTGCGCCATCGACAGCGTGGAGGTGCTCGACGGAGCCTCGCTGGCCGCCGAGAGTCTGGCCCTGCTCTGCTCGACGCCCCTGGGCTCCACGGGGAAGCAGAGCATCGTGTCCACGGGCAGCAGCCTCACGCTGGCCCTCCGAGCCAATGACTCCCTGGAAGGTAGAGAGGAAGCGTCGTGTTTAAGTTCCCGACAGCCGCGCCTCTGATTGGGCACGGTGCGAGAGGAATTCAACACACACACAGAGACCCGTAGACTCACACAGCAGAGACCCGTAGACTCACACAGCAGAGACCCGTAGACTCACACAGATACCCGTAGACTTAGAGAGACCCATAGCCTCACACAGAGACCCATAGACTCACACAGAGACCCATAGACTCACACAGAGACCCATAGACTCACACAGAGATCTGTAGACTCACACAGAGCCCCGTAGACTCACACAGAGAGGGAGAGAATCACACAGAGACCCGTAGACTCACACAGAGACCCATAGACTCACACAGAGACCCGTAGACTCACACAGAGACCCGTAGACTCACACAGAGACCCGTAGACTCACACAGAAACCCGTAGACTCACACAGCAGACACCCGTAGACTCACACACAGAGACCCGTAGACTCACACAGCAGAGACCCGTAGACTCACACAGAGACCCGTAGACTCACACAGCAGAGACCCGTAGACTCACACAGAGACCCGTAGACTCACACAGCAGAGACCCGTAGACTCACACAGAGACCCATAGACTCACACAGAGAGCCGTAGACTCACACAGAGACCCGTAGACTCACACAGAGACCCGTAGACTCACACAGAGATGCATAGACTCACACAGAGACCAATAGACTTACACATAGATCCATAGACTCACGCA
This sequence comes from Petromyzon marinus, assembly GCF_048934315.1. Lineage (NCBI taxonomy): Eukaryota > Metazoa > Chordata > Hyperoartia > Petromyzontiformes > Petromyzontidae > Petromyzon > Petromyzon marinus. The sequence continues at coordinate 2,611,417 of NW_027423069.1, read as the reverse complement.
GAGATAAATAGACTCACACAGATAAAGATAATCACAGAGAGACCCGTAGACTCACACAGAGACCCGTAGACTCACACAGAGACCCATAGACTCACACAGAGACCCGAAGAATTACACAGAGACCCATAGACCACACAGAGACCCGTAGACTCACACAGAGACCCATAGACTCACACAGAGACCCGTAGACTCACACAGAGACCTGTAGACTCACACAGAGACCCAAAGACTCACACAGAGACCCGTAGACTCACACAGAGACCCGTAGGCTCACACAGAGACCCGTAGACTCACACAGCAGAGATCCGTAGACACACAGAGACCCATAGACTCACACAGAGACCCGTAGACTCACACAGAGACCCATTGACTCACACAGAGACCAATAGACTCACACAGAGACCCGTAGACTCACACAGAGACCCGTAGACTCACACAGATACCCGTAGACTCACACAGCAGAGATCCGTAGACTCACACAGAGACCCATAGACTCACACAGAGACCCGTAGACTCACACAGAGACCCATAGACTCACACAGAGACCCGAAGACTTATACAGAGACCCATAGACCACACAGAGACCCGTAGACTCACACAGAGACCCATAGACTCACACAGAGACCCGTAGACTCACACAGAGACCTGTAGACTCACACAGAGACCAGTAGACTCACACAGAGACCATAGACTCACACAGAGACCCGTAGACTCACACAGAGACCCGTAGACTCGCACAGCAGAGATCCGTAGACTCACACAGAGACCCATAGACTCACACAGAGACCCATAGACTCACACAGAGATCTGTAGACTCACACAGAGACCCGTAGACTCACACAGAGAGAGAGTATCACACAGAGACCCGTAGACTCACACAGCAGAGACCCGTAGACTCACACAGAGACCCGTAGACTCACACAGAGACCCGTAGACTCACACAGCAGAGACCCGTAGACTCACACAGAGACCCGTAGACTCACACAGAGACTCGTAGACTCACACAGAGACCCATAGACTCACAAAGAGACGCGAAGATTTACACAGAGACCCATAGACCATAGAGACCCGGAGACTCACATAGAGACCCATAGACTCACACAGAGACCCGTAGACTCACACAGAGACCTGTAGACTCACACAAAGTCCCATAGACTCACACAGAGACCTGAAGACTTACACAGAGACCCATAGACCACACAGAGACCCATAGACTCACACAGAAATCCGTAGACTCACACAGAGACCCATAGACTCACACAGAGACCCATAGACTCACACAGAGATCTGTAGACTCACACAGAGACCCGTAGACTCACACAGCAGAGATCCGTAGACTCACAGAGAGACCCACAGACTCACACAGAGACCCATAGACTCACACAGAGTTCTGTAGACTCACACAGAGACCCGTAGACTCACACAGAGAGAGAGAGAATCAAACAGAGACCCGAAGACGCACACAGAGACCCGTAGACTCACACAGCAGAGACCCGTAGACTCACACAGAGACCCGTAGACTCACACAGCAGAGACCCCTAGACTCACACAGAGACCCGTAGACTCACACAGAGACCCGTAGACTCACACAGAGACCCATAGACTCACACAGAGACGCGAAGACTTACACAGAGACCCATAGACCACACAGAGACCCGTAGACTCACACAGAGACCCATAGACTCACACAGAGACTCGAAGACTTACACAGAGACCCATAGACCACACAGAGACCCATAGACTCACACAGAAATCCGTAGACTCACACAGAGACCATAGACTCACCCAGAGACCCATAGACTCACACAGAGATCTGTAGACTCACACAGAGACCCGTAGACTCACACAGAGATAGAGAGATTCACACAGAGACCCGTAGACTCACACAGAGACCCGTAGACTCACACAGAGACCCATAGACTCACACAGAGATACATAGACTCACAAAGAGACCCGTAGACGCACACAGAGACATGTAGACTCACACAGAGATACATAGACTCACACAGAGATACATAGACTCACACAGAGACCCGTAGACGCACACAGAGACATGTAGACTCACACAGAGATACATAGACTCACACAGAGATACATAGACTCACACAGATACAGAGAATCACAGAGAGACCCGTAGACGCACACAGAGACCCGTAGACTCACACAGAGATACATAGACTCACACAGAGATACATAGACTCACACAGAGACACACAGACTCACACATAGACCCATAGACTCACACAGAGATCCATAGACTCAAACAGAGATATGTAGACTCACACAGAAATCCGTAAACTCACACAGAGATACATAGACTCACACAGAGATCTGTAGACTCACACAGAGACCCGTAGACTCACACAGAGAGAGGGAGATTCAAACAGAGACCCGAAGACGCACACAGAGACCCGTAGACTCACACAGCAGAGACCCGTAGACTCACACAGAGACCCGTAGACTCACACAGCAGAGACCCCTAGACTCACACAGAGACCCGTAGACTCACACAGAGACCCGTAGACTCACACAGAGACCCATAGACTCACACAGAGACGCGAAGACTTACACAGAGACCCACAGACCACACAGAGACCCATAGACTCACACAGAGACCCATAGACTCACACAGAGACCCGAAGACTTACACAGAGACCCATAGACCACACAGAGACCCATAGACTCACACCGAAATCCGTAGACTCACACAGAGACCCATAGACTCACCCAGAGACCCATAGACTCACACAGAGATCTGTAGACTCACACAGAGACCCGTAGACTCACACAGAGATAGAGAGGTTCACACAGAGACCCGTAGACTCACACAGAAACCCGTAGACTCACACAGAGACCCATAGACTCACACAGAGATACATAGACTCACACAGAGACCCGTAGACGCACACAGAGACATGTAGACTCACACAGAGTTACATAGACTCACACAGAGATACATAGACTCACACAGAGACCCGTAGACGCACACAGAGACATGTAGACTCACACAGAGATACATAGACTCACACAGAGATACATAGACTCACACAGATACAGAGAATCACAGAGAGACCCGTAGACGCACACAGAGACCCGTAGACTCACAGAGAGATACATAGACTCACACAGAGATACATAGACTCACACAGAGACACACAGACTCACACATAGACCCATAGACTCACACAGAGATCCATAGACTCACACAGAGACATGTAGACTCACACAGAAATCCGTAAACTCACACAGAGATACATAGACTCACACAGACACAGAGAATCACAGAGAGACCCATAGACTCACACAGAGACCCGTAGACTCACACAGAGATACATAGACTCACACAGATACAGAGAATAACAGAGAGACCCGTAGACTCACACAGAGACCCGTAGACTCACACAGCAGAGACCCGTAGACTCACACAGAGACCCGTAGACTCACACAGAGACCCGTAGACTCACACAGAGACCCATAGACTCACACAGAGACGCGAAGACTTACACAGAGACCCATAGACCACACAGAGACCCGTAGACTCACACAGAGACCCATAGACTCACACAGAGACCCGTAGACTCACACAGAGACCTTTAGACTCACACAGAGACCCGTAGACTCACACAGAGATACATAGACTCACACAGATACAGAGAATCACAGAGAGACCCGTAGACTCACAGAGGGACCCGTAGACTCACACATAGAACTGTAGACTCAGACTCCAAATATACAACAGCAGGTGTTAGGGTCTAGAATCTAGACCCATCTAGAGTCTAGATGGGTTCCATCTAGACTCTAGATGGAACCCACGACCTCCTGTATACCAGGCGAGGTAGTTAACATCTCTTAGCCACCGTGGTGATGAGAGATAGAGACACAGACTGCAAATATACAGCAGCAGGCATCGTCAGAGTCGGGTTCGAACCCACAACCTCCTCTATACCAGGCGAGGTAGTTAACATATCCTAGCCACTGTGATGATGAGAGAAAGAAACACAGACTCCAAATATACAGCAGCAGCAGCAGGTATCATCAGGGTCGGGATCGAACCCACGACCTCCTGTATACCAGGCGAGGTAGTTAACATCTCCTAGCCACCGTGATGATGAGAGAGAGACACAGACTCCACATATACCTCCTGTATACAAGGCGAGGTAGTCAACATCTCCTAGCCACCGTGATGATGAGAGAGAGACACAGACTCCACATATACCTCCTGTATACCAGGCGAGGTAGTCAACATCTCCTAGCCACCGTGATGATGAGAGAGAGACACAGACTCCACATAGACCTCCTATATACCAGGCGAGGTAGTTAACATCTCCTAGCCACCGTGATGATGAGAGAGAGACACAGACTCCACATAGACCTCCTGTATACCAGGCGAGGTAGTTAACATCTCCTAGCCACCGTGATGATGAGAGAGAGACACAGACTCCACATAGACCTCCTGTATACCAGGCGAGGTAGTTAACATATCTTAGCCACCGTGGTGCCCCAACAGCAGTGGTGTAAGACATTGCACAGAAGCGACCGGCCCATCACAAATGATAGCTGCTAAACAAAGTGGCTCGTCGTCATCATCATCATCACGTGGTCATCTATAGCCGCAGCCAGATACTCATCTATTCTGAGTGCGGAATGAGAAAAACCCGGATGACCTAGGAGGAAAATCCACGTGACCACGGGGAGAGAGATACATGCACACTCAAAATATACAGCAGCAGGCATTATCAGGGTCGGGATCGAATCCACTACCTCGTGTACACCAGGCGAGGTAGTTAAACATTTACCCAGCCGCTGTGTCACGTAAACAAAGTGCTTTCGATCAACGCAACGAACATCATTAATATAATAACAATAGGGGGTTTCCCCTTTTTTCTGGCAACACAACTGAAACCTTTTTACACGGATTCATGTCTGCATTAACCACAATACCTGCAGTCAAAATGCAAACAAAAAAACATACTAAATTTTTATTTAAAGCTTTCGTGACTGCAGGGTTTCATATTCTTGGTTCTTTCGGTAAAGTCACCACGTAGAAGGGAAACAATACAATAATAAAAATATAAAACACGTGACTTTACTGAAAGAACCAAGAATATAAAAACATACTATGATTATATATGATGCATTGTCCTTGTAACTTATTGGTCCACACCAAGGGACGGCTTTCTTTTGAGCCTCGACCCAATTGGTGCTCAACCACATGACGCCAAAAGGCGTTACACAGCTCAAAGACAATGCACTATAAGTTTCAAGGACAATGCATATATTCATCTTCTTTGGTTCTTTCGGTAAAGTCACGTAGAATGAGAATAAAATAATAAAATAACGCAATAAAATTCTCACGACGTGTGTTATTTTATTATTTTATTTTCATTCTACGTGGTGACTTTACCAAAAGACCCAAAGAAGATGAATCCTTGCAGTCACGAAAGCTTTAAATCGAAATGCATATATATAATCGTAGTATGTTTTTGTTCGCATTTTGACTGCAGGTATTGTGGCTAATGCAGTAACATGAATCCTTGTAAAAAAAGGCTTCAGTTTTGTTGCCAGAACAAAGGGGAAAACCCCCTATTATTATTACATTTTGGTACTGGCAAAGGAGGTCTAATGATGTAGATGCTCACCCCGAGCCCTCATTACTTTGATAGTGACATTGTCTTTGAGCTGTGTGACGCCTTCTGGCATCATCTGGTCGAGCACCAATTGGGTCGAGGCTCAAAAGAAAGTCGTCCCTTGGTGTGGACCAATCAGTTTCAAGGACAATGCATCATATATTATCATAGTATGTTTTTGTTCGCATTTTGACTACAGGTATTGTGGCTAATGTTGTAACATGAATCCTTGTAAAAAAAGGCTTCAGTTTTGTTGCCAGAAAAAGGGGAAAACCCTGTTATTATATTTTGGTACCGGCAAAGGAGGTCTAATGATGAAACGTTATTATTGTCGTCGTCGTCACTTGGAGAGGCATTCCCGGCACACCGCAGAGGGCTGCACCTCACACGGCGAGGCCCGATGAGGATTATCCCTCGTTTTCTTGTTTTCCGATGAGCAGAAGTTACATTTTGAGTGTGGATCGTCTCCTAAAGATTAGTACTCGGGTACCAGACAAACGTTTGGCAATGGTCAACAAAGATGTAACTTCTAAGTTTGCTGGCTGCTTAACACGTTGTAGTAGTGGTAGTAGGAGGCTTTCGCGACCGATATCCATAATAGGGGTGAAGCCAGCCATATGTACAGGCACAATTTCAACCGAGAGGATGGTTATGAGCCCAGCAATCATTGGAAAGATGTCATCAACCACTTTGGTTCGTGACTTGATTTGTGTTTTCTTGTCAACCTCCACCGTCAGCAGTGTGGGTGTGTGGAGCGAGGTGCAATGCTCTGATTGGTGTAAACCTCCTGCCAGTGTTGGTGCCCTCTTCTACATTAACATGAGCTGCCCCGCCCATCTCTAAACCTTAATAAACAGCTCTCTGATTGGTGTAGACCTACTGCCGGTGTTGGGGCCCTCTCCTACATTAACATTGGCTGCCCCGCCCATCTCTAAACCTTTATAAGCAGCTCTCTGATTGGTGTAGACCTACTGCCGGTGTTGGAGCCCTCTCCAACATTAACATGAGCTGCCCCGCCCATCTCTAAACCTTTATAAGCAGCTCTCTGATTGGTGTAGACCTCCTGCCAGTGTTGGTGCCCTCTTCAACATTAACATGAGCTGCCCCGCCCATCTCTAAACCTTAATAAACAGCTCTTTGATTGGTGTAGACCTACTGCCGGTGTTGGAGCCCTCTCCTACATTAACATTAGCTGCCCCGCCCATCTCTAAACCTTTAAAGCAGCTCTTTGATTGGTGTAGACCTACTGCCGGTGTCGGTGCCCTCTCCTACATTAACATTGGCTGCCCCGCCCATCTCTAAACCTTTATAAACAGCTCTCTGATTGGTGTAGACCTACTGCCGGTGTCAGAGCCCTCACCTACATTAACATTAGCTGCCCCGCCCATCTCTAAACCTTTATAAACAGCTCTTTGATTGGTGTAGACCTCCTGCCAGTGTTGGTGCCCTCTTCAACATTAACATGAGCTGCCCCGCCCATCTCTAAACCTTAATAAACAGCTCTTTGATTGGTGTAGACCTACTGCCGGTGTTGGAGCCCTCTCCTACATTAACATTAGCTGCCCCGCCCATCTCTAAACCTTTAAAGCAGCTCTCTGATTGGTGTAGACCTACTGCCGGTGTCAGAGCCCTCTCCTACATTAACATTAGCTGCTCCGCCCATTTCTAAACCTTTATAAGCAGCTCTCTGATTGGTGTAGACCTACTGCCCGTGTCGGAGCTTTCTCCTACATTAACATTAGCTCTAAACCTTTATAAACAGGTTTCTCTCAGAGGCTAACCTCCCTGTTCCTGATGACGGCCGCTTGTGTTGCGATAAAAGTGTCGTGATATTTTTTATCACGTTTTTTTCTATCTACGTGACTTTACCGAAAGAACCATGAAACATAAAAGAGGTGTTTTTTTTATTTAAAGCTTTCGTGACTGCAGGGATTCATATTCTTGGTTCTTTCGGTAAAGTCACCACCACGTAGAAGGGAAACAATAAAATAATAAAAATATAATAAAATAAAATTATTGTAAAACAATAAAATTATTATTCTTAGTTCTTTCGGTAAAGTCACCACCACGTAGAAGGGAAACATTAAAATAAAAATATAAAACAATAAAATTATTGTAAAACAATTAAATTATTATTCTTGGTTCTTTCGGTAAAGTCACCACCACGTAGAAGGGAAACAATAAAATAATAAAAATATAAAACAATAAAATTATTGTAAAACAATAAAATTATTATTCTTGGTTCTTTCGGTAAAGTCACCACCACGTAGAAGGGAAACATTAAAATAATAAAAATATAAAACAATAAAATTATTTTTATTTTGATTTAAAGCTTTCGTGACTGCAGTAATTCATATTCTTAGTTTTTTCGGTAAAGTCACGTTGAAGAGAAACAACAAAATAACAAAATATATATAAAACAATAAAAAATTCTCACGACGTTTCGACCATAACTCAAACGGTCATCATCAGGTGTGTCGGTTTGCATAAATTTATTTTGAAAACGGCATATTTATTTATTTATATAAAAATAACGTTTGCGTCACGCGCAACGATGGCAGTTTGCCAGGACTAGTCCATCTATTTTTTGAAAAGAGGAGGGGGGAGACGAAATTTGTTTTTATGTATGCTGTCTGAAAGCCACTGTAAGCGTGAACAATCAATCAAGAACTGAAATGATTTATCAAATCTTTCCAATGATTGCTAAGATAGAATCCATCTTCTCGGTTGAAATTGCCTCTGTGTTTGTATATGTGGATAGCCTCATGAACGAATCTCTCATGGAAGCCAGATGGCTTACAAAGAACCTCCGTCTTGGAAAAGTCAATGGCATGTGAGCCTACTGAATTAGAACAATGATCTGCTACGGCCGAGGTGTTGGTCCTACCGTGTTTAAGGTCTGCTTTATGTTCACGAATGCGGTCCGAGATATGGCGTTTGGTTTCTCCAATGTAACTACTACCACAGAGGCAACTTAGTTTGTAGACACCAGGGTATTGTATGTCCGGAATCACATCTTTTACAGACGGAACCAGATCACGGATTTTATGTAATGTGTTGAAACGGACCTGGATCTTGTGTTTATTCAAGATTTTGGAGATCTTTTTTGTGATCCCAGCAATGTAGGGTAAAGTGATGGTTTTGAAAGGCTCCTCAAGAGGGTTCTTCTTCATGGTTTGAGTGATAGCTTTGCGGATTGTATAGTCGGAGTAACCATTAGCCCTAAGAGCTTGGTGTACGTGCTTGAGTTCACTGCTTATGTGTTCCTGGTCGGATATGCATTGGGCTCTATGATACAGAGTCTTGATGAGAGAATTCTTCTGTGATGGATGGTGGTGGGAATCCGGTTTCAGATAAGCATCCGTATGGGTAGCTTTCCTGTAGACAGAGTGGCTCATTGAACCATCAGGTCTCTTTTTAATTAGGACATCCAAAAAAGGTATCTTGCCATCTATTTCGACTTCCATGGTAAATCTGATGGCTGGGTGTATGGAATTGATGTGGTCGAAGAATTGGTCTAGAGCAGGCCGGCCATGTGGCCAGATGACAAAAGTGTCATCCACGTACCTCTTCCATAAGGTTGGGCGCAGAGTGGCAGTCTTTATTGTAAAACAATAAAATTATTATTCTTGGTTCTTTCGGTAAAGTCACCACCACGTAGAAGGGAAACATTAAAATAATAAAAATATAAAACAATAAAATTATTGTAAAACAATTAAATTATTATTCTTGGTTCTTTCGGTAAAGTCACCACCACGTAGAAGGGAAACATTAAAATAATAAAAATATAAAACAATAAAATTATTGTAAAACAATTAAATTATTATTCTTGGTTCTTTCGGTAAAGTCACCACCACGTAGAAGGGAAACGATAAAATAATAAAAATATAAAACAATAAAATTTTTGTAAAACAATACAATTATTATTGTTGGTTCTTTCGGTAAAGTCACCACCACGTAGAAGGGAAACATTAAAATAATAAAAATATAAAACAATAAAATTATTGTAAAACAATTAAATTATTATTCTTGGTTCTTTCGGTAAAGTCACCACCACGTAGAAGGGAAACAATAAAATGATAAAAATATAAAACAATAAAATTCTCACGACGTTTTGACTGCTACACAAGCAATCATCATCAGGTGTGAAAACCACAGCTTCAAATTTTCTTGCTGTGGTTTTCACACCTGATGATGATTGCTTGTGTTGCAGTCGAAACGTCGTGAGAATTTTATTGTTTTATATTTTTATTATTTTATTGTTTCCCTTCTACGTGATTTTTACCGAAAGAACCAAGAATAAGAGGTGTTTTTTGTTTGGGTTAGGTCGTGTAAGTATAAATGTGTCGTTAATCCCACCACCACCCGACACAACCAAACAGTAAGGGTTCATCACGTAAACAAAACGTGGCCAATTATTTACTTAGTTCAGCACTAACTGGTGTGTGTTGGGGAGTAAACCCACAACAACGTTTACAATTCAAGTTAACGTGACGTTTCGCTGGTAATCACAATCAGCGGCTTCATCAGGCGGTTAGCCATATGAGGCTGGTTTTAATGAACTAATTGGTCACGTTTTGTTTAAGTGACAACCCCTACACAAATGAGGCTGTTTCGGGGCGGTGGTGGTCGGTTCAACGACACAGCGTTTATACGTACGTAATCTAACCCAAAAAAACAACCCTCTATCATGGATAATATTGGTTAGCGAAAGCCTCTCCCTTACTACTACAAATACGTGTTAAACTAAATAGCATGTGCTGCCCGTGGTCACGTGCATTTGTCTCCAGGTTATTTCTCTCCACACCACTGCCACAGCCTACGCTAGCACCACGGTGGCTAGGAGATGTTAACTACCTCGCCTGGTATGCAGGAGGTCGTGAATTCGACCCAAGCCTGACAATAAATGCTGATGTATATTTGGAGGCTGTGTTTCTCTCTCTCTCATCATCATAGTGGCTAGGAGATGTTAACTACCTCGCCTAGTATGTAGTAGTTTATAGTAGTGTAGTAGTATATAATGTAGTGTAGTAGTATATAATGTAGTGTAGTATATAATGTAGTGTAGTAGTATATAATGTAGTGTAGTAGTATGTAATGTAGCATAGTAGCATATTGTAGTGTAGTTTACAATGTAGCGTAGTAGAATATAATGTAGTGTAGTCATATATAGTTTTGTAGTAGTGTAGTAGTATACAATGTAGTGTAGTAGTATGTAATGTAGCGTAGTAGTATATAGTAGTGTAGTATATAATGTAGTGTAGTAGTATATAATGTAGTGTAGTATATATTGTAGTGTAGTAGTATATCATGTAGCGTAGTAGTATATAATGCAGTGTAGTCATATATAGTTTTGAGTAGTGTAGTAGTATATAATCTAGTGTAGTAGTATGTAATGTAGCGTAGTAGTATATAGTAGTGTAGTATATAATGTAGCGTAGTAGTATATAGTAGTGTAGTATATAATGTATCGTAGTAGAATATAATGTAGTGTAGTAGTATATAGTAGTGTAGTATATAATGTAGCGTAGTAGTATATAATGTAGTGTCGTAGTATATAATGTAGTGTAGTAGCATATAATGTAGTGTAGTAGTGTATCATGTAGCATAGTAGTATATAATGCAGTGTAGTCATATATAGTTTTGAGTAGTGTAGTAGTATATAAAGTAGTGTAGTAGTATATGATGTAGTGTAGTAGTGTATAACGTAGTGTAGTAGTATATAATGTAGTATAGTAGTATATCATGTAGCATAGTAGTATATAATGCAGTGTAGTGATATATAGTTTTGAGTAGTGTAGTAGTATATAAAGTAGTGTAGTAGTATATAATGTAGTGTAGTAGTATATAACGTAGTGTAGTAGTATATAATGTAGTGTAGTAGTATATAGTAGTGTCGTATATAATCGTGTAGTATATAATGTATCGTCGTAGTATAAAATGTAGTGTAGTCATATATAGTTTTGTGGTAGTGTAGTGGTATGTAAAAGAGTGTACAATGCACAGGAGTAAATTTGGGACTTGCAAACAGATCAACTTACAAACACAGACCTCTGGTACCCGACTCGTGCGGCTGTTTACATCTCCACTGACCGCTGATTTCCCGCCTGTCCGCCCCGCATCTCGACATTGTTGTTCTCTCAGGAAAGGGCTTCTGCATCAACTATTGGAGCGTGAGGCCCGTCACGAGCACCAAGGGTGAGTCTCGATGAGCAGAGACACCTTCATGTCGCGGTCTCAGTGGGGGTCATTTTTTAGTTTTACTTGGTTACGGTAACCTGGTTACGGTAACTTGGTTATGGTAACTTGGTTACGGTAACTTGGTTACTTTGTTACGGTAAACTTGGTTATGGTAACCTGGTTACGGTAAACTTGGTTATGGTAACCTGGTTACATTAACCTGATTACTTTGTTACGGTAAACCTGGTTATGTTAAACCTGGTTACAGTAAACCTGGTTATGTTAAACTTGGTTACGGTAAACCTGGTTATGTTAAACTTGGTTAGAGTAAACCTGGTTATGTTAAACCTGGTTACGGTAAACCTGGTTATGGTAAACTTGGTTACGGTAAACCTGGTTATGTTAAACTTGGTTATGGTAAACCTGGTTATGTTAAACTTGGTTAGAGTAAACCTGGTTATGGTAAACTTGATTATGTCAAACCTGGTTACAGTAAACCTGGTTATGTTAAACCTGGTTATGTTAAACCTGGTTATGGTAAACCTGGTTACAGTAAACCTGGTTATGTTAAACCTGGTTATGGTAAACCTGGTTATGTTAATCTTGGTTACAGTAAACCTGGTTATGTTAAACATGGTTACAGTAAACCTGGTTACAGTAAACCTGGTTATGTTAAACTTGGTTACAGTAAACCTGGTTATGTTAAACTTGGTTACGGTAAACCTGGTTATGGTAAACCTGGTTACGGTAAACCTGGTTATGGTAAACTTGGTTATGGTAAACCTGGTTACAGTAAACCTGGTTATGGTAAACTTGGTTATGGTAAACCTGGTTATGTTAAACTTGGTTACGGTAAACCTGGTTGTGGTAAACTTGGTTATGGTAAACCTGGTTATGTTAAACCTGGTTACAGTAAACCTCGTTATGGTAAACCTAGTTATGTTAAACCTGGTTACAGTAAACCTGCCATCTGCCGTCTGCTGTCTGCAGCCTGCGGTGTGAAGGGGTTCCAGTCACCGGCTCCCTGGGCGGCTGCGGTGGTGCAGTACAACGCGACGCTGTGCCACGCGACGCTTGTCAAGCCCTCCTGGTTCCTCGCGACCGCCGGCTGCGTCAACCTGCTCGTAAACAGGTCGGGGTGCAGGCCGCGGTGTGAGTCTATGGGTCTCTGTGTGAGTCTATGGGTCTCTGTGTGAGTCTATGGGTCTCCGTGAGAGTCTATGGATCCCTGGGTGAGTCTATGGGTCTCTGTGTGAGACTTTGGGGCTCTGTGTGAGTATATGGGTCTCTGTGTGAGTCTATGGGTCTCTGTGTGGGTTTTTGTGTCTCTGTGTAAGTCTATGGGTCTCCGTGTGAGTCTATGGGTCTCCATGTGAGTCTATGAGTCTCCGTGTGAGGCTATGGGTCTCTGTGTGAGTCTATGGGTCTCTGTGTGAGTCTACTGGTCTTAGTGTGAGTCTATGGGTCTCTTTGTGAGTCTATGGGTCTCTGTGTGAGTTTATGGGTCTCTGTGTGGGTTTTTGTATCTCAGTGTGAGTCTATGGGTCTTTGTGTGAATCTATGGGTCTCTGTGTGAGTCTATGGGGCTCTGTGTGAGTCTATGGGTCTCTGTGTGAGTCTATGGGTCTCTGTGTGAGTCTATGTGTCTCTGTGTGAGTCTACTGGTCTCTGTGTGAGTCTATGTGTCTCTGTGTGAGTCTACTGGTCTCTGTGTGAGTCTATGGGGCTCTGTGTGAGTCTATGGGGCTCTGTGTGAGTCTATGGGGCTCTGTGTGAGTCTATGGGGCTCTGTGGGAGTCTATGTGTCTCTGTGTGAGTCTATGGGTCTCTGTGTGAGTCTATGAGTCTCTGTGTGAGTCTATGGGTCCCTGTGTGAGTCTATGGGGCTCTGTGTGAGTCTATGGGTCTCTGTGTGAGTCTATATGTCTCTGTGTGAGTCTACTGGTCTCTGTGTGAGTCTATGTGTCTCTGTGTGAGTCTATTGGTCTCTGTGTGAGTCTATGGGGCTCTGTGTGAGTCTGTGAGGCTCTGTGTGAGTCTATGGGGCTCTGTGTGAGTCTATGGGGCTCTGTGGGAGTCTATGGGGCTCTGTGGGAGTCTATGTGTCTCTGTGTGAGTCTACGGGTCTCTGTGTGAGTCTATGGGTCTCCGTGTGAGTCTATACGTCTCTGTGTGAGTCTATGGGACTCCGTGTGAGTCTATGGGTCCCTGTGTGAGTCTATGGGGCTCTGTGTGAGTCTATGTGTCTTTGTGTGAGTCTATGTGGCTCTGTGTGAGTCTGTGTTTCTGTGTGAGTCTACTGATCTCTGTGTGAGTCTATGAGTTTATGTGTACGTAAGTCTGTGGATCTCTGTGAGTCTATTGGTCTCAGTGTGGTGAGTCTATGAGTCTCTGCTGTGTGAGTCTATGTGTTTCTGTGTGAGTCTACTGGTCTCTGTGTGAGTCTATGGGACTCTGTGTGAGTCTATGTGGCTTTTGCGAGTCTATGGGTCTCTGCTGTATGAGTCTATGGGGCTCTGTGTAAGTCTGTGGGGCTCTGTGTGAGTCTATGGGTCTCTGTGTGAGTCTATGGGTCTCTGTGTGAGTCTTTGGATCTCTGTGTGAGTCTATGGGTCTCTGTGTGAGTCTCTGTGTCTCTGTGTGATTCTATATGTCTCTGTGTGAGTCTATGGGTCTCTGTGTGAGTCTAATCGTCTCTGTGAGTCTATTGGTCTCTGATGTGAGTCTATGGGTCTCTTTGTGAGTCTACTGGTCTCTGTGTGAGTCTATGGGGCTCTGATGTGAGTCTATTGGTCTCTGTGTGAGTCTATGTGTCTCTGTGTGAGTCCACTGGTCTCTGTGTGAGTCTACTAGTCTCTGTGTGAGTCTATGGGTCTCTGTGTGAGTCTATGGGTGTCTGTGTGAGTCTATGGGTGTCTATGTGAGTCTATGGGTCACTGTGTGAGTCTACTGGTCTCTGTGTGATTCTATGGGTCTCTGTGTGAGTCTATGGGTCTCTGATGTGAGTCTATGGGTCTCTGTGTGAGCCTACTGGTCACTGTGTGAGTCTATGTGTCTCTGTGTGAGTCTACTGGTCTCTGTGTGAGTCTATGGGTCTCTGTGTGAGTCTATGGGTCCCTGTGTGAGTCTATGGGTCTCTGTGTGAGTCTATGGGTCTCTGTGGGAGTCTACTGGTCTCTGTGTGAGTCTATGGGGCTCTGTGTGAGTCTATGGGTCCCTGTGTGAGTCTATGGGGCTCTGTGTGAGTCTATGGGTCTCTGTGTGAGTCTATGGTTCTCTGCTGTGAGCCTATGTATGTACGTTGAACTTATTTTGTACGTAGCCAACCGTGGCTAATCGGAGGTGCGCCGGGGGAACTAAACACAACAAACGAGACCGTGAGAAGAGAGAAAGAGACGCAGATTACAAATATACATCAGGGCTCAGGATCGAACCCACGACCTCTAGCATACCAGGCGAGGTCGTCAACGTCTCCCCAGCCACCGCTGCACGGCAACAAAAGTTCGTCGCGAATAAAGACGTCGTTGGCTGCCGCCGATTTCAGGAGCGACCCGCAGCCCCCGAGTGTCCGGCTGAGCGGTGGCGTGGACCTGCGGGTGCTGAGCTACACCGTTCACGACCGGTACAACGCAGCACTGCTGAAGGTCGCCACTCCCGTGACCAACAGGAGCCCGGCCTGCCTGCCAGACTACCAGCGGCCTACGCACTACTCCGGGAAGACCTGCTTCATCGAAGGTGATCCCGCCTACTCGCTTACTCCCTCCGCTACCCTCTCCTCTCATCCCCTCTCCTTCCCTCCCTTCCCCTCCCCTACCGTCTTTTCCTTTTGTTACGATAAGAGGAAACAAGAAGATGCTCGGTGTAGTCGGCACTTTGCTTCGTTTATCATTTCGTTTTCTTGTTTAATGCTCTGCTTTATGTAACCCCCCCCCCCCCACCCGCCCGTTTGAAATGAAAGATTTCACGAAAGATTTCAAGCTCTGCTCTCCTTACCTCTTCCCTCTCTCTCTACCACCTCTCTCTACCTACCCCCTCTCTCTACCTACCCCCTCTCTCTACCTACCCCCTCTCTCTACCCCCTCTCTCTCTACCCTCTCTCTTTCTCTACCTACCCCCCTCTCTCTACCTACCCCCTCTCTCTCTCTACTCCATGTCTTTGTTCCCCCTATGTTTTATATGTAATATTTGTAATATTATTATGTATTTTTAACTACGACAAGTGCTGCATCGGCACGCAGCCCTTCCCGCAGTGCTACGGCCTCCGACGGGTAGCTCACAATCTGCACGCAGAGCTCTCTACCGTCATCTGCCACCGAGGCACACGGCCCTCCTCCAGCGCCCACCGCTCCTTGAAGGGCCGGCTCGCGCGTGGGTCAGCAGCGCACGGCGGAACTCCGGCCCACACACCCTGGCTCTGGTCGGAGCGCGCGGAAGACGCCCAGGCCGCTTGGCCGTACGTTTCCCCTCCAGGGCCACCTTCCTCGCCCTGTGCACGGCGAGCTTGGCGTGGCCGAAGAGCACGTTGACCAGGCCCCTGAAGATGTTGGGGTCCGTCGCCCTTCGGGTATCCGAAGATGAGAGGACCGTCGGGGAGAAGTGGAGGCTGAACCTTAGGAGGATGTTTTCTCAGGGACCTTGAACACAGCGAGTCCAGGCTCTTGCGCCCCGCGTATCGGCGCGCCACCGTCTCCGCTTTACCGCGGGACCGGCGCTCCGAGGACGTGTCGGTGAAGCCTCCGCTCCCTTCCCCTTCCGTCTCCTGCCTTCTCCTCCCCTCCCATTGCTTCCGCCGCCACTGCTGCCCGTGCGTTGGTAACGACTTGGGGGGGTATTCAAAGCCAGGATTATCGGCGCTCTCGCTTCACCTCGGCCGGGTAACATTTGAAACATTTTTGTTCGATTCTCTGCCCTCCCTTCGCGTTGGCCAGCACTCGACCAGAGGCAGATGCAGGTGCAGATGGCCACGGAGGGCAGCTGCGGAGTTTCCAGCATCTCAAGCCAAAAGATCTGCACCCAGCCTCCTAGGAGCTGCGTGCTGCCATTGCCGGTGAGTCTAGAATAGTGTACACTACACTATACACTACACTATACACTACACTATACACTACTATACACAACTATACACTACAAAACTATACACTACATTATACACTACACTATACACTACACTACTATACACTACACACTACACTACTATACACTACACTACTATACACTACACACTACACTACTATACACTACTATACACTACACTACTATACACTACACAATACACTACACTATACACTACACTACTATATACTACTATACACTACACTATACACTACTATACACTACGCTACTATACACTACACTACACACTACAATATACACTACTATACACCACACTACTATACACTACACTACTATACACTACTATACACTACGATACACTACACTACTATACACTACTATACACTACACTACTATACACTACACTATACACTACACTATACACTACACACTACACTATACACTGCTATATATACTACACTATACACTAAAATATACTACACTATACACTACACTACACACTACACTATACACTACACTACTATACACTACACTATACACTACACTATACACTACACTATACACTATGATACACTACACTATACACTACACTACTATACACTACACTACACTATACACTACAACACTACAGACTACACTTTACACTACTATACACTACGATGCACTACACTATACACTACACTACTATACACTACACTATACACTACACTACTACACTACACTATACACTACACTACACACTACACTATACACTACACTATACACTACACTATGCACACCACTATACACTGCACTACACACTACACTACACACTACACTATACACTACACTGTACACTACACTATACACTGCACTACTATACACTACACACTACACTATATACTACACTATACACTACCCAATAGACTACTATACACTACACTATACACTACACTATACACTACACTACACTATACACTACACTACTATAGACTACACTACTAAATACTACAGTATACACTACTATACAATACACTGTACACTACACTATATACTACAATATACACTACACTATACACTTCACTATACACTACACTACTACACTACACACTACACTACACACTGCCCCATCACCGATTTGGAGTTGTGGGGGTGGAGTGTCCGATGGTACAAAATACCCAGGCAGGTGCTTAGTTTTGGTGGGGCTGATGGTAAGGCCCCATCTCTTAGTAGCACGCTCCAGTCTCAGCAGCAGCGTCTCCAACTCCTCCTCTGAATGAGCAGCTATTACCAAATCATCAGCATACATAACGTGGTTGAGCAATAGGGAGCCATCCCTTGACCGCACCCGGGCATCGATCAACCTCCCATTATATCTGTACCATATGGAGATTCCCCCGGTACAGCTATTGAAGGCTTCACGAACTACGTGGTCAAAATAGATGTTAAATAATGTGGGAGCCAGAGGACATCCCTGTCACACCCCAAGGTGTACAGGGAATGGCTCTGACTCCCGGCCACGTAATTTTACCTGGGCCCGCTCACCATCATGAAGGTCCTTAATGATCGTGAGCAGCAGGTCAGGGACTCCAAAAGCACGAAGAACAACCCAGAGCCCAGGCCTACTGATGGTATCATAGGCCTTGCCCAGGTCAATAAAGCATAGATGTAGGTCTTGTTGGAATTCCCTACACCTCTGCTGGAACAGACGGACAGAAAATATGGCATCTGTGCAGGACCACCCTTTCCTGAAACCGCATTGGGGCTCCGCAAGCCTCACCTCAGCGTGCCTGGCAAGGCGATGCTGAATAATCCTTGCCAGGACCGTTCCCGGCACACTGAGGAGTGAGATGCCCCTGTAGTTGTTACAGTCTGTGCGGTCCCCCTTTTTTAAAGGGGGACCACCAGAGCATCCTTCCAATCCTGCAGAACTCGTCCAGTGGTCCAGACTGTTGTTATGATGTCATATAGGGCAGTCTGTGCACAAACGCCACCCTCCCTCAGCATTTCGCTTGGGAGATCATCTCTGCCCGCTGCCTTTCCTGGTCACAGACTCCGGATAGCCTTCAGTACTTCCTCAACAGATGGCACCTCAGCCAGCCACTCACAGGGGGTGACTTCTTCCAATATTTGAGGCACCGCAGCCTCAGCAGGGTCATCCTCACTTTGTGCCACGATGTTTTCCTGGCTGAGGGGTTTTCCCTCCCCCAGGACCTCACTGAAATGCTCAGCAAATCTGCAAACCTGTTCCTGGGGGTCGGAGATTGGATCACCGTTTTTTCCCCTAATGATGGTAATAGGTGTGGCGCTGCAGGTTACTTTTTTGATGGAGTTAAATAGAGATTTGCGATCACGGGCCACTGAGGCATACTCCATCTCCTCAGCAACCCGCGACCACCACCCATCCTTGCATTGCCTCACGGCTCTCCGAACCTCCGAGCGAAGGCTGCGGTAAGCCTCCTCATTCTCTGACGTGGGATTCTGTAGCCGATGACAGTGGGCCTGTCGCTTTTTCTCAACCATCCTGAACACGTCTTCTGTCAGCCAGGGTCTCTGGGGAGGTCTGGACCGCGTACCCAAAGCAGCCATTGCAGCTGCATGAGTCACAGTCCTAAACCTCACCCATTTACCCTCGACATCAGGAGGAGTCGGGTACGATGCCAATCTCAGCCGCAAGCAATGATGAAATTCTCGCTTGCAACTTTCATCAGATAGCTGAGACCAGGCCACTTTAGGTTGGAATGGGGTCCTGGGTGTACACCCACCACTGGAGTGGAAGAATGACAGGTGCATCTTACAGATGACTAGTCGATGGTCAGAGGGCAGATCAGCTCCACGGTAGGTCCTGGTGTCAAGGACATGGGCTCGCATCCGCTGGTCCGTCACTATGTAGTCCAGCAGATGTTCTTGCTTGGACCTAGCATGCATTCATGATGTTGTGTGGATGCGCCGATGCCGGAACAGCGTGTTGGTAATTACAAGCCCATGGGCTGTACAAAAATCTAGCAGCCTCCTACCATTGTTATTGAGCTGATCTGGCCCATGCCCTCCAATCACTCCAGACCAGGTGCCAGCACCATGACCAACTCGGGCATTGAAGTCACCCAACATGATGACTCTATCCCGAGGGGCCACTTTAGCCAGCACCTGTGACAGGAGGTCATAGAAGACATCTGACTCATCGGCTTTGCCTGTATCCCTCCACGGATGTTCATCTTCGGTGGGGGCATAAGTGACCACGACCACCATTCCTCACCTGCGGTTGATGGGATGGCGAGCCCAAAGTAGCCTCGGGCTTACAGCTTCCCACACCTCACCGCCACGCTCCCACGCCCCCTTCATTCTTTTATTCAGCCACACCCTGTTGTTTGGCACTCTGCTGCCCCGAGTAGAGGACTGTCCACCCCTCATGGTGGCAGGAGCCAGAACCGGTCCACCGGACTTCCTGACTGCCACATAGATCCAGGCGGTACCGGTCCAGCTCCCGACAGAGGAGTGGCAGCCTCTCCTCCGCAGTGAGCGTTCGAACATTCCACGTCGCCAACCGTAGTGGTTTTTCCTTGTTTCTGGAGGAGCCCCGAGCGTAGATATTCAATCTCCTGGCTCCGCCAATTGGGGTTTGGCCAGGAGACGTCATAGAAGCCTGGCCCTCCGGGGCCTCCGGCACAAGCTTATTAGATATATACTTAATTCGCGGTTTAGTGGTAATTAATTGACGGTGGAGGGGTTACCAGCCCCTCGCACCCGTCCAGAGCCCCCGTTTATCCCCTGTGGTGGACACATGCAATGAGGGGAGGAGCCAATCGAAATTGGACCTCCCCCCACAGCACTGTCATACACACACTCACTCATACACACTCACTCATACACTCACACAAGTGCTGTTAGCGAGCACCTATGAAGGCCGGAACAGCACACGAGGGGGTGGGTTGCCAGCACCACGCCCGACCGCCTTTGTCTCCCCAGTGGTGATATTCCTACACCGCACCTGGGTACTCATTTGAGGCTGAGTCGACCAAGGGGAGGCCCGGGACCGGTTCAGATAATCGTCACTGGTGCTGTTGGCCGTGAGCTGGGATAGAACCCGGGTCGCCGGGTTCGTAGTGCAGCGTAGCGCCGACCGCTACACCACCGCTCCCCACAAACACTCACACACACACTCGCATATATACCCACGCGTGTTTTTGTGTCGTTGGCATTTCTCTCCCCTCCGAAGTCGAACGCCTCTGCTGCTCTGATGTGCAAGCAAGAGGACGGCAAGTGGTACGTGGTGGGCATCTACGAGTCGGGCTCCTGTTGCGGGGGCCAGGCGGAGTGGGGGGTCTTCGCCAGGGCGTGGAAGCTCCGGAGGTTTTTCAACAACACGATGGGCGACGTACAATAACGCGCGCCCGTTCGTTCGTTCGTTCGCATGCCCGCCCGTTCGCATGCCCGCCCGTTCGCATCATAGTTCATAGTTTCATTTATTTGGTAAAGCCCTGTGAGCCATTCGGCTCTTGAATCGGGTGCAACCGCAACAAAAAAAAAAACATGAACAAGAAAAACATCTTAAAGTGACTTTGCGTGACTGTGCAAACAGAAAAATCCAGGAAAAAACATCAAAATATTCCTGAAATAGCACCGTACACCAACGCTGTGTGCAAAAAAATCCCAGTGGGATGCAAGTCAAATAACAACAACCTTTCGCTCGCGCATACACGCACCCCGCGTGCATGCGCGAGCAGAAATGGCGTGAGTCCGTGCCCAACACTTAAATCTGTTCCCCGTGCATTCAATGCGCTTCGTTAAAAAAACTCCTCACCCACGATGATGGAGGTTTCTGTGCTTTTCCTTGGGGTCAGATCACGCGAAGTGTATAAATGCCGTGTCGTTAAAACTCACCACTGCTGCCCCTACTTACAGCCCAATTTAGTACGGGTGTTGTCACGTAAACAAGACGTGGCCGATTAGTTCCTTATTTCAGCACTAATGGGTGTGCGTGTGTCGTAGAGTAAACCCACTACAACTTTTACAATCAGTAAAGGTTTGTTCAAATAAACAAAACGTGAACAATTAGTTACTTAGTCCAGCACTATCCGGTGTGTGTGTGTTGGAGAGTAAACTCACTACAACATTTACAATCAGTAAAGGTTTGTTCAAATAAACAAAGCGTGGACAATTAGTTACTTAGTTCAGCACTATCCGGTGTGTGTGTTGGAGAGTAAACCCACTACAACATTTACAATCAGTAAAGGTTTGTTCAAATAAACAAAACGTGGACAATTAGTTACTTAGTCCAGCACTATCCGGTGTGTGTGTGTGTTGGAGAGTAAACTCTCTACAACATTTACAATCAGTAAAGGTTTGTTCAAATAAACAAAACGTGGACAATTAGTTATTTAGTTCAGCACTATCCGGTGTGTGTGTGTGTATGTTGGAGAGTAAACCCACTACAACATTTACAATCAGTAAAGGTTTGTTCAAATAAACAAAACGTGACCAATTAGTTACTTAGTCCAGCACTATCCGGTGTGTGTGTTGGAGAGTAAACCCACTACAACATTTACAATCAGTAAAGGTTTGTTCAAATAAACAAAACGTGGACAATTAGTTACTTAGTCCAGCACTATCCGGTGTGTGTGTTGGAGAGTAAACCCACTACAACATTTACAATCAGTAAAGGTTTGTTCAAATAAACAAAACGTGGACAATTAGTTACTTAGTCCAGCACTATCCGGTGTGTGTGTGTTGGAGAGTAAACCCACTACAACATTTACAATCAGTAATGGTTTGTTCAAATAAACAAAACGTGGACAATTCGTTACTTAGTTCAGCACTATCCGGTGTGTGTGTTGGAGAGTAAACCCACGAGAACATTGACAATCAGTGAAGGTTTGTTCAAATAAACAAAACGTGGACAATTAGTTACTTAGTCCAGCACTATCCAGTGTGTGTGTGTGTGTGTTGGAGAGTAAACCCACTACAACTTTTACAATCAGTAAAGGTTTGTTCAAATAAACAAAACGTGGACAATTAGTTACTTAGTCCAGCACTATCCGGTGTGTGTGTGTGTGTTGGAGAGTAAACTCACTACAACATTTACAATCAGTAAAAGTTTGTTCAAATAAACAAAACGTGGACAATTAGTTACTTAGTTCAGCACTATCCGGTGTGTGTGTTGGAGAGTAAACCCACTACAACATTTACAATCAGTAAAGGTTTGTTCAAATAAACAAAACGTGGACAATTAGTTACTTAGTCCAGCACTATCCGGTGTGTGTGTGTTGGAGAGTAAACTCACTACAACATTTACAATCAGTAAAGGTTTGTTCAAATAAACAAAACGTGGACAATTAGTTACTTAGTTCAGCACTATCCGGTGTGTGTGTGTATGCTGGAGAGTAAACCCACTACAACATTTACAATCAGTGAAGGTTTGTTCAAATAAACAAAACGTGAACAATTAGTTACTTAATCCAGCACTATCCGGTGTGTGTGTGTGTGTGTGTTGGAGAGTAAACTCACTACAACATTTACAATCACTAAAGGTTTGTTCAAATAAACAAAACGTGGACAATTCGTTACTTATTTCAACACTATCCGGTGTGTGTGTGTGTATGTTGGAGAGTAAACCCACTACAACATTTACAATCAGTGAAGGTTTGTTCAAATAAACAAAACGTGAACAATTAGTTACTTAGTCCAGCACTATCCGGTGTGTGTGTGTGTGTTTTGGAGAGTAAACCCACCACAACATTTACAATCAGTAAAGGTTTGTTCAAATAAACAAAACGTGGACAATTAGTTACTTAGTTCAGCACTATCCGGTGTCTGTGTTGGAGAGTAAACCCACTATGACATTTACAATCAGTAAGGGGTTGTCACGTAATCACGACGTGGCCAATTCGTTACTTAGTTCAGTACTAACATGTGCGTGTTGGAGAGTAAATTCCCTACGGCATTTACAATCAGGAAGGGTTGTGTCACGTAAATAAAACGTGGCAATTAGTTACTTAGTTCACCAATAACCTGTGTGTGTGTGTTTCTGTTTAATAAAACAGAAAACAACAATAACATCAAAGTATCATCATCAATCTTGATTTGAAGCTTTCGTGACTGCAGGAATCCATACTCTTTGGTTCTTTCGGTAAAGTCAAGCAGCTAGAAATAAAATAAAACAAAACACGACGTTTCGATTGCAACACAAGCAATCTTCATCAGGTGGTAAAACCACAACAAGATTAAAAAAAAACCTGATTCCCACCACCATCCGGCACAGAAGAATTCCCTCATCAAAACACTACACAATAGGGCCCACTGCATTTCCGACCAACACCACCTAGCCAGTGAACTGGAACACGTACACCAGGCCCTCAAGATGAACGGGTACTCGGACCGCATTAATCGCAAAGCTGTTTCGCCAACCATGGAGAAACAACCCCCTGAGAGGCCGAATAAAAACCATCACGTTACCATACATAGCCGGCGTTACCAAAAAGATTTCCAAAATCTTAAACAAACACAAGATCCAGGTCCGATTCAATACAGTACACAAAAATCCGTGATCTGATCTCATCTGTGAAGGAGGTCATTCCTGACATGCAATACCCTGGAGCCTACAAACTGAGTTGTACCTGCGGCAGCAGTTACATCGGGGAAACGAAACGACATGTCTCGGACCGTGTTCGCGAACACAAGGCAGATCTGAAACACGGCAGAACCAATACCTCTGCCGTGGCTGACCATTGTTATAACGCTTTGGGCTCGTGTGATATTGTGTTTTTCCGAGACCAAGGTACTCTGAAAACCTTTGGGCTACTATCAAAGGTTTGTTCATGAAGCCATTCGCATATATAAACACAGGCATAACTTCAACCGGGAAGATGGATACAAATTGAGCAATCATTGGAAGGATGTTATTAACCAGGTAAACCCTTAACGTTTTGATTTAAAGCTTTCGTGACTGCAGGGATTCATATTCTTCGTTCTTTCGGTAAAGTCACCACCACGTAGAAGGGAAACAATAAAATAGTTTTATATTTTTATTATTTCATTGTTTCCCTTCTACGTGACTTTACCGAAAGACCCAAAAAACGAAACCCTTAACTGTTTATGGTTGTATCCATCATATCTGCCGGGTACTTGTCTATTTTTCCGAGTTAATTTCCCCCCCGCCGCATCCTCAGCTTTCCCAGCCATTCACTTCCAGCCCCGCCCACTCCTCCGCCCCCCTCCCCCCCAGCCTCACGTCCTCACTCCTCCTAGCGCTCACGCAGTGCCCCTACCCCTCCCCCTACCCCACACCTCCCCCCTCTCTCTCCCCCCTTGCTCCTCCCCCCTTCTTGCCTATATAACCTCTTGCCACGGCAGCTCTCTCGCCCACTTCAGCAGTTGTTTTCCTTGCTGCGCTTTTACCACCTGATGAAGGTCGCTCGCGGTGCCATCGAAACGTCGCGATTTGTTTCCATTGTATTTCTAACTACGTGGCTTTACCGAAAGAACCACAAAGAGTGTCATCATCAAGGTCTCGCATTCACCACACGTCGTCATTGCTTGCGATGAAACAATGCAACAGGCGCATTTTTTTTACGATGATGATAATAATCATCATCGATGATGATAATAATAATCATCATCGTCGTAATAATGTCTTGCATTGTTTTTTTTTTTAAGACTGCCTCGGCCGAAATAATTGGAATTGTGGAGGTGGGAAAAAATCCTTAGGAGACCCGGAAAAAAACCCCACACAATCACCACCGTGGGGAGAGAGACGCAGACTAAAAATATACAGCAGCAGCAGCAGGTGTTAGGGTCAGGATCGAACCCACGACCTCCTGCGTACCAGGCGAGGTAGTTAACATCTCCAACCACTGTGATGATGATGAGAGGGAGACGCAGACTCCAAATATCCAGCAGCACGTGTTAGGGTCAGGATCAAACCAACGACCTCCTGCGTAGCAGGCGAAGTAGTTAACATCTCCTAGCCACCGTGATGATGAGAGATGAAGAGAGACACGCAAACTCCAAATATACAGCAGGCGTTCTGGGTCGGGATCGAACCCACGGCCTCCTTCATACCAGGCGGGAATGGGGGTGAGGGGAGATCGAGGGGGTGCTGGGGGGGGGGGGACAATGGCAAAAATATCCACACACAGACAACTACAGCAAGTTAGGCGTCGGCATTGCTCGCTCGGGTTCAGGAGTCGCGTGTGTCGCGAGGTTTCGGGCGTGAGCTTCGTTCTGGAAATTGGAGACAAAAAAGTAATAAAAAGAAAACGGTTCTGCTAACTGCATTGGTGGGAGGTGGTCTTCTTTACGTTGTGTGGAGTGGTGGTGGTGATGTTGATGGTGATGATGTTGACTTTGTGTGGAGTTGGAGTGGTGGTGATGTTGATGGTGATGATGTTGACTTTGTGTGGAGTGGTGGTGGTGATGTTGATGGTGATGATGTTGACTTTGTGTGGAGTGGTGGTGATGTTGATGATGTTGACTTTGTGTGGAGTGGTGGTGGGGATGTTGACTTTGTGTAGAGTGGTGGTGGTGATGGTAACTTTGTGTAGAGTTGGAGTGGTGGTGGTGATGTTGATGGTGATGATGTTGACTTTGTGTGGAGTGGTGGTGGTGGTGATGTTAATGGTGATGATGTTGACTTTGTGTGGAGTGGTGGTGGTGATGTTGATGGTGATGATGTTGACTTCGTGTAGAGTTGGAGTGGTGGTGGTGATGATGATGATGTTGACTTTGTGTTGAGTTGGAGTGGTGGTGATGTTGATGGTGATGATGTTGACTTTGTGTGGAGTGGTGATGTTGATGGTGATGATGTTGACTTTGTGTAAAGTTGAAGTGGTGGTGGTGATGTTGATGGTGATGATGTTGACTTTGTGTAGAGTGGTGGTGGTGATGTTGATGGTGATGATGTTGACTTTGTGTAGAGTTGGAATGGTGGTGATGATGTTGATGATGTTGACTTTGTGTTGAGTTGGAGTGGTGGTGATGTTGATGGTGATGATGTTGACTTTGTGTAGAGTTGGAGGGGTGGTGGTGATGTTGATGGTGATGATGTTGACTTTGTGTGGTGTGGTGGTGGTGATGTTGATGGTGATGATGTTGACTTTGTGTTGAGTTGGAGTGGTGGTGATGTTGATGGTGATGATGTTGACTTTGTTTGGAGTGGTGGTGGTGATGTTGGTGGTGATGATGTTGACTTTGTGTTGAGTTGGAGTGGTGGTAGTGTTTTCAGTTTTCAGTTTAATTTATTAGGAATAACCCTGTGAGCCATGCGGCTCTTCACTCGGGTGCAACCGCAAAAAAACAAAAACATGAACAAGAAACACCTTAAAGTGACTACACGGAACAGAAACATACAGGAAAAAACAGCAAAGTCTTCCAGAAAAAAAAAACACCGTATTTCAACGCTGTGTGCAAAAATCCCAGTGGGATGCAAGCCAAACAATAACAACCATAATAAGACAATGCAGATGAAACTTATCAGGCTAACTCTGTACTACAAGAAACATACATGGCTAAACCAAAACGTCTTCAAAATCACCAAAATAAAGCTGTGAAAGCAATGCAACAGTGATCATAGGAACTGTCATTCAAATTTAACAAAAAACTATACATAATATGTACGACCAAACTTTGCACCGATAGCTGGCTGCATGAGTCACTCCATAACAGCAGGATTATCAGTAGCAGCATCACATTTTTTTCAATACACCTTTAAAGATCAGCACACTCTAATCAAAACTTAAGATCATACTTTGCAGCGGTCATCCGGAGCGATACATTTGATTTCAGGCAATTCTGAAAATCAGTGGCAGCTAGAGGTGTACAACTACTCTAGAGCAGTTTTTAGTGAAGATCTATCTCATAGGTAGTGACCCAAGTTGCAGTTTATTGGCTATATCATTCCAGACCCTGGGGGCATCAATAGTAAAGGCCCTTCCTCTCAGTATTTGTACGGCAAAAAGGAATGTGAAGCTGGTAAATGAGCAAAGACCTTAGGTCACATTTGTTCTTCGAAACAGTGAGGAGATCCAGCAGATAGTCTGTTGATTTTTTTGTAAGTACATCGTGAATAAATAAGATCTGGTGTACAAGCTGTCGATCATTAAGAGATGTTAAGTTTGACCCAATGTAGAGATCACAGTGGTGAGTCCTATATGGGCAGTTCAATGCAAATCTTAAGGCCGAGTAATAAATTGAGTCAAACTTCTTCAGTACAGTACTTGAGGCTGATTTGTACACGATGTCACAGTAATCAAGTAGAGGCAGTATGGTAGCTTTTATCAATTCCAAACGGAACATAGTGGGGGAGCAGTGCTTGTGTCGATACAGAAAACCTATTTTAAATGTTGTCTTTTTACCAATATAATCAATGTAATCTTGAAAATTCAGTTTGTAATCAAAGATGACCCCAAGATACTTATAGATCTTGACTTGCTCTATTTGATGATTATTTAAGGAATATAATTGGGAAAAATATCTTCCTGCAATTTAGTCCTGGTGAGAAGTATAGCACCTTGGTTTTGGAGGTATTCAGGACTAGTTTAAGAGCAACTAGCTGATGTTGTAGTTTGTTGAAATCACCCTGGAGCTGAGCAATCACGTCATCCAGAGAGCGGCCAGCAGTAATCAGTATCGTGTCATCTGCAAACAGATTTACCCTGGAATAATCCAGGTCAGTGCCCAAGTCATTGACATAAAGAGAGAACAAGAGGGGGCCAAGGATGGAACCCTGTGGAACCCCTTTTGTTATCTTAACACTGTTTGACCTCCAACCATCTACGAATACAGTTTGGGTGCGAGAAGAGAGGTAATTTTTTAACCATTCTACTGCGTGTTTGGAGAAACGGAGGCAACTTAGTTTACTAAGCAGGGTGTTGTGGTCGACTGTATCAAAAGCTTTGGACAGGTCAAGAAAAAGACAGGCACAGTACTGCTTATTATCAAGGCTACTGTAAATGTGATTAAGAGCGTTTAATGCAGCAGGTGTGGTGCTGTATTTTTTCGGAACCCAGATTGGTTCCGATGTAATAGTTTGTTGTCGGACAGGAAACTGCTTATTTGGTATTTCAAACATTTTTCAAGAATTTTCATCAATGGGGACAAAATTGAGATAGGTCCGTAGTTATTTGGATAATCTTTAGGGCCCCCTTTGTGAAGTGGCGAACATAGGAATATTACCATTCTAGAGGTACTGATGCTTCTTTCATGGACAGATTGAAAATATGAGCTATAGGTTTGTAGATTAGGTGACCAACAGATAGCAGAGCAAAGACGGGAATACTATCCGCTCCAGTAGAGGAGGACCCTTTGAGGTAGGACAGTTGTTTCAGAACATTACTTTCGTGGATAGGCTGGAAACTAAATTCGTTTAATGTTTGGACAGGAGTTTAGGAAATTGCATGAGCCGGGGTGACTCCCAGTACATTATCAAAAAGATTACCAGCTTCAGAAAAATGAAGGTTAAAATTGTGGACAATTTTTTTGGGCTCTGAAAAATATTCCCCATTTCGGTTAAGCACAACAGGCAGATTATCTGTGTTAGATGCCTTTTCGATACATTTGATTGTTTTCCAGAAGAGCCTGGCATTTCCATGTGATTCCAGGAGAGTGGAGGAAAAGTAGGCATTTTTTGCATGTTGTATTTTTTTGACGCATCTATTCCTTGAAATCCTGTATTCTAGCCAGTCATTGACCAAATTACTTTTCTGAGCACATGCCCAAGCCTTGTCTCTAGTTTTCATGAGCTTAGTAATCAAAGGATCAAACCATGGTGGGCAGTTGCCTTTAATTTTAAATCTAACCAACGGAGCATGTTTGTTAAGAATTTGGATAAACGTGTAACCGAAGGTCTCCCAAGCCGTAGTCAGGTTTGGAGATATCACAGACCTTGTCAATATCCGAGTGAAGCACATCATTAGTAAATGCCTGAGTGCTGAAGTGTCTCACAGAGTGCTTATCAACCAATTTAGCGGGGGGCTTTGGGTCTGGCTGATGATCTCACCCGGGTCCGAGTGGGCCAGTGGTCGGGGCTCGTAGCCGGAGGACCTAAGAGCTCTAGCCCGGTGTTAACACGCGCGAGTCCAGAGGCTGTTACCTAACCAGGTGATAAGTAAAACGGGCTGTTGCCTTAGTGAAGGCTGGGAATGTTGCTGTTGATTTGGCCATGTTTTTTTAATTCATTGTAGTACGGAGTTAGACTGATAGCCTTAAACTAAGTTTTCTTGTTGTTGTTGTTTGACTTGCATCCCACTGGGATTTTTGCACACAGCGTTGGTGTACAGTGCAAATTCAGGAATATTTTGATGTTTTTTTTCCATTAATTTTCTGTTTTGCACATGCACGCAAAGTCACTTTAAGATGTTTTCTTGTTCATGTTTTAGTTTTTTTGTTTGGTGAGGTTGCACCCGATTCAAGAGCCGAATGGCTCACAGGTCTATACCAAATAAATGAAACTAAATGAAACTATGTTAAGCGTTTATTGAATAAACACGTTGCGTCTACAAGTCGTCTCCGATAACTCACTACAAATGTAGAGGAGTAGAATGGGGAAGTGGCGTCACGTGTGCTGTCCAGGGCGATGACGTGAGGTCACGTGTGCCGTACAGGGCGATGACGTGACGTCACGCGCTCGGTGCAGCAGAGTGACGTCACGGCTCCACAAAGATAAAAGTGGGGGGGGGGGGGGGGCGTGACGTAAGCGGGGTCGTAGCTGGAGAGTGGGGTCGGAGAAGGTGTGGAACGGGGAGCCAGGGGCTAGAGGGTAGGGATAGTGGAGAGGGCACAGTGCCAGGGCTAGACGTGGCTGGGCTCCTCGGTCGGCCGTGTTGGCTGATCCCACAGCCGGCGCAGAGGAGACAGCACGGGGCAGCCGGCTGTGTCGGGACCTAGCCCGGGGACCCCCCTAACCCCTGGGAAGTTGTTCACCCCCTGTGTGTGCTGTTAAAGATTTGTAATCAACCCTTGGCGGAGGCCCTTAACTTACCTTAGCCTCCGAATGAGTTGTCGGGAACTCCTTTACACATACAAACAAAACGGTTATCAACAAGAGTCCAGGGGCGGAGCCGGGGGGGGGTGACAGGGGGTGACATTCTGCGTGTAAGTGTACGACACTCGGTCTGGCGGACTCCTTTGCAACTGCATTGTCAGAGCGTGTGTCCGCCAACCGATGGCGTCTAAGTTCAACAGCCTGACTCTCTCCAAATCATTCTTGAAATTAACATTTGTTGCATGTCACCCCGGGCTGAAAATCCTGGCTCCGCCCCTGGTCATACACACTTGATACATACACACTTCATCCATACACACGTCATACACGCGTCATGCACACACGTCATACACACGTCATACACGCGTCATACACACACGTCATACACGCGTCATACACACGTCATACACACACGTCACACACAGGGGCGGAGCCAGGGGGGGGTGACAGGAGGGGGTGACATTCTGCGTGTAAGTGTACGACACTCGGTCTGGCGGACTCCGTTGCAACAGCGTTGTCAAGAGCGTGTGTCCGCCAACCGATGGCGTCTAAGTTCAACAGCCTGACTCTCTCTAAATCATTCTTGAAATTAATATTTGTTGAATGTCACCCCGGGCTGAAAATCCTGGCTCCGCCCCTGAACATGACGAATGTTGAATTAATCAGCGGTATGGTTTCATTGCTGTCTAAAGGTCTCAACGTTGCCGTTGCCCCATATGAAATCTGTGTCGATGAGATCGTTGTTGATGTGGAATCAGCAGTTAGACATTTCCCACATACACTGAGATGACTGTGCATGAGGTTGCCAAAATGATTAAGAACAGTAAATTTCCAAAAAAATATATGTTATTTTCAGTGACGCAAAGCCTTAAGAGAATCGAGAGCAAATAAAGATACCAAATTCTTGCCGCTGTTAAGGGCCGATGGACTGTTGTGATGTCCCGTGAGGACTATGATAATAAATTCAAACATTTACTCGATTAAAATTAAACGAGACCCAACCAACACCTTGGTAGGTTTAAACAACGGTAATTATTGCCAAGTAATCGACTCCTAAGGAAGAGCAATACCTGATCAAACCAAGGGCGTCAAAACGCCCGAGACTTTATGGGCTACCAAAGATTCACAAACCTGATGTCCCATTAAGACCCATAGTTAGTCAAATAGACTCTGCCACATACAAATTAACATGAGTAGTGGTACCCCAAACTTTCGCAGCTCTTAAAAATTCCCTTTTCACACCATCAATAGGTAAACTCCCCCTCCCCCCCGCCCCCCCCCCCCCCCCGCGCCAACCGGCATGTTCACCCGCATGTACACCACCTCTACACCGTTCATCATGCTAAGTCTGCCAATCAAATGCTAATGTTTATGATAATTCCTTTGTCAAGGCACCTTGTTTCCTCGCACACAGCTTAAAGGTCGCGGTCTGAGCTTGGCTCTGTTTCACTTCAGCGCTCTCCTCGAGACAGCCTGGTCCCTTCACCTGATGAAGGCCGCTTGTGTTGTGGCCGAAACGTCGTGATTTTTGTTGTTTTATTTTTTACCTACGTGACTTTACCGAATAGAACCAAAGAGTAACACGAGGCAATGAAACAAATACAACCGTACATTGGTAGGACCTCTTCATTCATTAAAAGCTCTGAACATCTCGTAAATGTAATTATAGATATAACGCTTATCCCGAATGATATTCTCGTAAGTTTTGATGTGACTTCTCTGTTCACGAGGGTTCTGGTCAAGGGTCTATTAAAATACTCGACACTCTGGTGACGAACGCAGGTTCAGCCAAAGATATCCCACGATTAGCTGAACACTGTCTAAAGAACACCTACTTATTGTGGCAAGGTGCCTTCTATAAACAAAAGGAAGGAGCAGCAATGGGCTCTTCTTTGTCTCCTGTGATAGCGAATTTGTACTCGGAAGATTCTGAAACAAAAGCAGTATTTTCAAGCGCACTAAAACCCTCTTCTTGGTTTGGATACGTGGATGACAACATTGGTGGGTCTGGCCACATGGCAAAGATACACTTAACTAATGTCTAAATCATCTCAACTCGCAAAACCCATCCATCCAGTTCACCATGGAAGTGGAAGCTGACAGAACAACTCACATTTCTGGATATTCTGCTCAGACGTGGTCGAAACGATAAAATAACACACGGCATTTACCAAGAGAAAATGCACACTGACGCCTATCTTAAATGCAGTCACACCATCATCGCTTACAGAAATATGCTTTCATCAAGACACTCATACATCGGGCTAAGGAAGTGTCAGATGGTGATGGTCTGAGAAGTGAAATTAAACGTATATGAAGCGCTGTAATTGAATGGTTACAATGATGCACAAATCAACAGGGCATTGAATTCCGAAACCAAATAAAAATAACACGAGCATTGAAACTGACCAAGTGATTAAAACTAAAAAAATAATACCCTATATTGTGGGAGTAACTGATCAACTAGCCAGATGTTTGGAAAAACAAAACATCCGAGTCAGATTTGGCACGGTACATAAAATACAAAAAATGATATCTGGTACGAAAGATGTATTACCGAAGTTATCGACAGAAGGTGTGTACCGGATTACTTACACTTGTGGCAAATGCTATGTAGGGAAAACAAGACGAATGATCAGCACGAGACTAAAATTAACACGCGTGCCAACAAGGACACTCAATTGCTTTTGATAATATTAAAGTTCCGCGCAAAACTAGTTACTACTGGCGACGACTAATTGGAGAATCTATCGAAATTGAGATAAATACAATTTTCTTTTAACCTGACCATCAAATAACACATTGTTTAAATGCATGCCTATACAGGTCACCAAACTTCAATCGGGATTACCGTCGGTACTGCTATTTTAGTACACACAACCAACGGGGAGTACAATAACAAATGGGCTTGCATAACGCGCATGCATAATGTATCATAATTGATTACCATATAAATAACCCTAGCGGCAAAAGATGCCCATTGTCATTCATATGCATTCATTAACACTCCCCCCTCCCCACTCAATTTCACGCAAGAAGCACACACAAGTGACGTCGTTACATCTACCCCTCTATTTAAGGAGCGAAACAGGGGGATTTCCCCACGATTCTGGCTGCTGCCTGATGAAGCTAGTTGTAATTACCGGTGAAACGTCGTACTCAGATTCCAAATGTTGTGGCTTTGCTCTAGTAACGTTTTTTGGCACGTTCTGTCCACGTGACAAACCGCTTACTAATTGGCTGTGTCGGGTGGTGGCAGGTTTAGCGACACGTTTAAATATTATGCAATCAAACCCATAACAGTACCTGGATTATGGATGTTGATGATGTTGTTGATGGTGTTGTTGTTGATGATGTTGATGGTGTTGTTGTTGATGATGTTGATGGTGTTGATGGTGTTGTTGATGTTGATGGTGTTGTTGATGATGTTGATGGTGTTGTCGTTGATGATGTTGATGGTATTGATGGTGTTGTTGTTGTTCATGATGTTGATGGTGTTGTTGTTGATGATGTTCATGGTATTGATGGTGTTGTTGTTGATTTTGATGGTGTTGATGTTGTTGATGATGTTGATGGTATTGATGGTGTTGTTGATGTTGATGGTGTTGTTGTTGATGATGTTGATGGCATTGATGGTGTTGTTGTTGTTGATGATGTTGATAATGTTGTTGTTGATGATGTTGATGGTATTGATGGTGTTGTTGATGTTGATGGTGTTGTTGTTGATGATGTTGATGGTGTTGTTGTTGATGATGTTGATGGTGTTGTTGATGATGTTAATGGTGTTGATGGTGTTGTTGTTGATGATGTTGATGGTGTTGATGGTGTTGTTGTTGTTGTTGATCACGATGAAGATGTTACGGAAATAACACAGGAGTTGTGTAAAGATGTTCAAACGCCAAAATAAACCTTTTGCAAGGCATGAAGTTACCGTGTTAACCACACACACGGTACTCGTGGTGAACATGCAAACAGACATGGCTCTGATAAGATATGACACATTGTCTTTGAATCTGATTTGGCCTAGACCAGACACAACATCCTTCTTTAGGGTCTATTCTCACCAGTGTCAGACCAATTATAAATGCTGTGTCGTTAAACCCGCCACCACCCGACACAGCCCAATCAGTAAGTAGTTTGTGTCACGTTAACAAAACGTGGACTATTAGTTACTTTGTTCAGCACTCACCGGTGCGTGCGTGTGTGTGTTCTGGAGAGTTAACCCACAACATCATTCACGATCCGAGTAACCCTGGTCACTTATCGCCGGTAAGAACAAACGCAACCACGACCAGCAGCAGCAGCATCATTAGGCAGACAGCCACAGAGTTACATAGGAATCCTTCCTCCTATCTGGGTCTTAAGCAGATGGGGGAGGTGGTAATTGTGGTGTCTTCACTTGTAGGTCAATCAGGGTGTGCAAAAACCAGAGGGGTGGGGGAGGTGTTGGTTAATGTATGCCACGTAAATGATAATGGCTGACCAATTAACCGGTTGGGTTATTCATAGGGTAAATCAACAACCGTGCTTTGTATTTGTGTGCCAACACCATTGACGATTATCTGAACCGGTCCTGGGCCTCCCCTAGGTCGACTCAGCCTCAAATGAGTACCTGGTGCGGTGTGTAAGCATCGCCACTGGGGAGACAAAGGCGGCCGGGCGTGGTGCTGGCTACCCACCCCCTCGTGTAGCCGCTTCGGCCTTCATAGGTGCTGCTCGCTAGGTCGTGGCGGCGGCGGTGGCGGCGGCGGCAGCGGCGGCATCGCGCCAACCGCTCCACCACCGCTCGCTCGCGGTCCGAACGCGCCACTGAACACCCTTGGCTGATCATTAGCTTGGCAGTCGTCACGGGTGAGTGCGTGAAAAGTGTCACCTCTCAGCCGGGGGAAATCCCCAATCCCCGTCCGCACCAGTCCCGCGAGAGAGCTCATTTGCCTACGAATCCATCCCCACACCCCACAACCCCCCCCCCCCCCTAGAGAATGATCTCGTCGTAGGCACGTGCCAAGGTCGGTGAAACAGCGAATTAAGGGGCTGGGTCCATAAGCGACGTCACGCGATTTTGGATGAATGTTTTTTATCCCCCCCCCCATCCACCCACCCACCCCTAGTCACGTGGCGTCACAAAAAGTCAGACCCCCACCCCCGCCCTCAAATATGACGTCACAAAGCTCTGCTCCTCCCCCCTCCCCCCCAAAAAATATAATAATATAAAACAGCCTTCAAATCTTGATTTAAAGCTTTCGTGACTAAAGTCACATTGAAGGGAAACAATAAAATAATAAAATATATATAAAACAATAAAAAAACATTCTCACGACGTTTCGACCAAAACACAAACGGTCGTCACCAGGTGTGTCGGTCCGCATTAATTTATTTATTTTTAAACGGTGTATATATTTATTTATAAAAACGTCAGTGCCATGCGCAGCGATTTGACAGCTTGTTTAGAAGGACGAGTCCATCTATGTTCTGAAAAGAGGAGGGGGGAGATGAAAAATTAATGTAAGGGAAACAATAAAATAATACAATATATATAAAACAATAAAAAAAATTCTCACGACGTTTCGACCATAACGCAAACGGTCATCATCAGGTGTGAAAACTAACGGCAAAAAACATTTGAAAGAAGTTTTTCACACCTGATGATGACCGTTTGCGTTATGGTCGAAACGTCGTGAGAATTTTTTAATTGTTTTATATATATTTTATTATTTTATTGTTTCCCTTCAACGTGACTTTACCGAAAGAGCTAAGAATATAAATTACTGCAGTCACGAAAGCTTTAAATCAAAACCTTTATTATTATTTTTTTTAATTCATCACGGATCGATCATTGTTGTATTGCAGGGACGCCGGGCCAGGGAATCAAACTCGATTCCCGCCCGCCCGCCCGCTGAAGACTCAGCCTCAAGTGTGTGGTGAAATATCGCCACTGGGGGGAGACAAAGGCGGTCGGGCGTGGCGCTGGACAACCCACCCCGCTTGCCCCCTACAGCCCGTTGAGGTCACAAGGGGTGGGTCGCACGTTGCCACTGCCCTGCGCGAATCTGCTGCAGGCAGTGATGAGGAGTGAAACGATAAGAGGCCGTCCATGAATGACGTCACGCACCTAGAAGGGGGGGGGTGGGGAGGGGTCAGAGATTTGTGACGATGTGTGACGAGGGAGGGGGCGGGGTTTGAGAAATGTGACGTCACATCAGAACTTTCAACAAATACAGACGACACTTTCTACTTAATTAAAAATACTTTTTAATAAACGTTTTCTCCTACAACATCGGAGTGCAGCGCCACGTTAAATACGCACTACAGTGACAATAATTTTAAGCGATTTGAAGCATGTTTTATTTTCAAAATGAAAATATGTTTTTTTTTTGGGGAGGGTGGGGGTGTGGGGGGGGGCGAGGGGGTTGAGGGGAGGGGCAAGGAGGTGAGTGGGTGGATGAGTGAATGAGTGGGTGGGTGGGTGAGTGAATGAGTGGGTGGGTGAGTGAGTGGGTGGGTTAGTGAATGAGTGGGTGGGTGAGTGAGTGGGTGGGTGAGTGAGTGGGTGGGTTAGTGAATAAGTGGGTGGGTGAGGGAATAAGTGGGTGGGTGAGTGAATGAGTGGGTGGGTGAGTGAATGAGTGGATGGGTGAGTGAATGAGTTGGTGGGTGGGTGAGTGAATGAGTGGGTGGGTGAGTTAGTGAATGAACGGGTGGGTGAGTGAATAGGTCGGTGGGTTAGTGAATGAGTGGGTGGGTGAGGGAATAAGTGGGTGGGTGAGTGAATGAGTGGGTGAGTAAGTTAATGAGTGGGTGAGTGAGTGAATGAGCGGATGGGTGAATGAATGAGCAGGTAGGTGAGTGAATGAGTGGGTGGGTGAGTGAATGGGTGGGTGAGTGAATGAGTGGGTGGGTGAGTGAATGAACGGGTAGGTAAGTGAATGAGTGGGTGGGTGAGTGAATGAATGAGTGGGTGAGTGAATGAGTGGGTGGGTGAGTGAATGAGTGGGTGAGTGAATGAGTGGGTGGGTGAGTGAATGAACGGGTGGGTGAGTGAACGAGTGGGTGGGTGAGTGAATGAATGAGTGGGTGAGTGAATGAGTGGGTGGGTGAGTGAATGAACGGGTGAGTGAATGAGTGGGTGGACAGATGAGTGAATGAGCGGGTGGGTGAGTGAACGAGTGGGTGGGTGAGTGAATGAGTGGGTGGACAGATGATTGAGTGTGGGCGAGTTAGTGGGTGGGTGAGTAAATAAGTGGGTGGGTAGGTAAATTAGTGGGTGGGTGAGTGAGGTGCCGGCTCCCAGCCGCCATCTTGCGTAAAGAAGGCACCCAACCGCCAGCTTAGGTTGGAATGGTGAAAATCTTCCATCTTAAATTTTGATTCAAAGCGTTCGTGACTGCAGGGATTCATATTCTTGGTTCTTTCGGTAAAGTCACCACGTAGAAGGGAAACAATAAAATAATAAAAATATAAAACAATAAAATTATCACGACGTTTACGACCGCAACACAAGCAATCATCATCAGGTGTGAAAACCACAGCAAGACAATTTGAAAAAAGTGGCGGTTTTTTTAAGATGGATTATGGCTTAGCAATCATTGGAAGGATTTGATACACCATTTCAGGTCTTAATCGATTGTTCACGCTTACGGTGGCTTTCAGACAGCATACATTAATTTTTCGTCTCCCCCCTCCTCTTTTCCGAACATAGATGGACTCGTCCATTTAAACAAACTGCCAAATCGCTGTCCGTGGTGCTAACGTTTAAAAATAAATAAATACACACCGCCACTTCTTTCAATGTTTCCTGCCGTTGGTTTTCACACCCGATGATGACTGCTTGTGTTGCAGTCGAAACGTCGTGATAATTTTATTGCTTTATATATTTTTTATTATTTTATTGTTTCCCTTCAGCATAATCTTGTTTGAAGGCAACCAACCGCCATATTCGGTACGAAAGACGCCCAACCGCCATTTTAGGCAGTGAAGACTCCTGGCCGCCATTTTAGGTAGGGACGTTGCCCACCCGCCATCTTAGGTAGGGAAGCGCGCCAACAGAAGTCGCCCACTTCTAGGCGGAGCTCTCTGGGAAATCGGCACTCCCAAACATTCTGCACAAGTGCCACAACGGCCGCCTGTGGCTGATGGGGGTGCTCAAAAAGGGGCCGTCCATAAATGACGTCACGCACCTAGAAGGGGGGGGTGGGGAGGGGTCAGAGATTTGTGACGATGTGTGACGAGGGAGGGGGCGGGGTTTGAGAAATGTGACGTCACATCAGAACTTTCAACAAATACAGACGACACTTTCTACTTAATTAAATAGACTTTTTAATAAACGTTTTCTCCTACAACATCCGAGTGCAGCACCACGTTAAACACGCACTACAGTGACAATAATTTTAAGCGATTTGAAGCATGTTTTATTTTCAAAATGGAAATATGTTTTTTTTTGGGGAGGGTGGGAGTGTGTGGGGGGGGGGGGCAGAGCTTTGTGACGTCATATTTGAGGGGGGGGGTGTTAAAAATCGTTAAAAATCGCGTGACGTCATTTATGGACGGCCCTAAAGAGATAAAAAAAGTATTACACACGGAACTTTTATTTCCGATGTCAAGAAGAAGTCGACGTGACGGGGAGTAAGGGAATAATCGAGGCGACTTTGTTTGGTTCCGTTGCGGTTTGGGGAAGGCGAGGGGGTGGACAGGCGCCTGCAAACCAGGCGAGGGTTGGTGGATCACCGCAGGCACAGGCAGATGCCGGGAAATGGCGACAGAGGCCCGGGGCCCCACCTGTTACCGCCTCCACGGGGCGAGGCGATTCCCCCGTCGCATCGCCGAACGTTGCACCGCGGACTCGGCTCGCGTGGAGGGCGCGAAAGGAGATTCGACGTAGCATGGGGGACCGGCAGACTTACACAGGCACTCGCCCACAGACTCGCAACGGACACCCGCAGACTCACAATGGACACCCGCAGACTCACAACGGACACCCACAGACTCACAATGGACACCCACAGACTTACACAGCCACTCGCCCACAGACTCACAACGGACACCCACAGACTCGCAATGGACACCCACAGACTCACAACAGACACCCACAGACTCACAACGAACACCCGCAGACTCACAACGGACACCCGCAGACTCACAACGGATACCCACAGACTCACAATGGACACCCACAGACTCACAACGGACACCCACAGACTCGCAACAGACACTCACAGACTCACAACAGACACCCGCAGACTCAGAACGGACACCCACAGACTCACAACGGACACCCACAGACTCACAACGGACACCCACAGACTCGCAAGGGACACCCACAGACTCACAAGGGACACCCACAGACTCGCAAGGGACACCCACAGACTCGCAACGGACACCCACAGACTCACAACGGACACCCACAGACTCACAACAGACACCCACAGACTCACAACGGACACCCACAGACTCACAACGGACACCCACAGACTCACAACGGACACCCACAGACTGGCAACAGACACCCACAGACTCACAACGGACACCCACAGACTCGCAACGGACACCCACAGACTCACAACGGAGACCCACAGACTGGCAACAGACACCCGCAGACTCACAACGGACACCCACAGACTCACAACGGACACCCACAGACTGGCAACAGACACCCGCAGACTCACAACGGACACCCACAGACTCACAACGGACACCCACAGACTCACAACGGACACCCACAGACTCACAACAGACACCCACAGACTCACAACAGACACCCGCAGACTCGCAACGGACACCCACAGACTCACAACGGACACCCACAGACTCACAACGGACACCCACAGACTCACAATGGACACCCACAGACTCGCAACAGACACCCACAGACTCACAACGGACACCCACAGACTCACAATGGACACCCACAGACTCACAACAGACACCCGCAGACTCACAACGGACACGCAGACTCACAACGGATACCCACAGACTCACAACAGACACCCGCAGACTCAGAACGGACACCCACAGACTCACAACGGATACCCACAGACTCACAACGGACACGCACAGACTCACAACGGATACCCACAGACTCACAACGGACACCCGCAGACTCGCAACAGACACCCGCAGACTCAGAACGGACACCCACAGACTCACAACGGACACCCGCAGACTCGCAACGGACACCCACAGACTCGCAACAGACACCCACAGACTCACAACAGACACCCACAGACTCACAACGGACACCCACAGACTCACAATGGACACCCACAGACTCACAACGGACACGCGCAGACTCACAATGGACACCCACAGACTCACAACGGACACCCACAGACTCACAACGGACACCCAAAGACTCACAATGGACACCCACAGACTCACAACAGACACCCGCAGACTCACAACAGACACCCGCAGACTCAGAACGGACACCCACAGACTCACAACGGACACCCGCAGACTCGCAACGGACACCCACAGACTCGCAACAGACACCCACAGACTCACAACGGACACAAGCAGACTCACAACGGACGCCGGAAGACTCACAACGGACACCCACAGACTCACAACGGACACCCACAGACTCACAACGGACGCCGGAAGACTCACAACATACGCCCACAGACTCACAAAGAGACCCATTAACGTGGAAAGGGACCAATCTATTTGGAAAGGGACCAAGGGAAGGCGCCGAACCGTCATCTTACGTGGGGAAGGCATCCAATCGCCATCCCACCCTACCTGCCCATTATAAATCCACCCCACCTGTCCATTATGAACCCACTCTACCTGCCCATTATAAACCCACTCTACCTGCCCATTATAAACCCACCCTACCTGTCCATTATAAACCCACTCTACCTGCCCATTATTAACCCACTCTACCTGCCCATTATAAACCCACCCTACCTGCACATTATAAACCCACCCTACCTGCCCATTATAAACCCACCCTACCCGTCCATTATAACCTACCCTACCTGTCCATTATAAACCCACCCTACCTGCCCATTATAAACCCCAGTGACACGGCCAAGATGAACCCACGCTACCTGCCCATTATAAACCCCAGTGGCACGGCCAAGATGAACCCACCCTACCTGCCCATTATAAACCCACCCTACCTGTCCATTATAAACCTACCCTACCTGCCCATTATAAACCCACCCTACCTGTCCATTATAAACCCCAGTGACACGGCCAAGATGAACCCACCCTACCTGTCCATTATAAACCCCAGTGAAACGGCCAAGATGAACCCAGACCCCACAGGTCACTGACAATCGACGGCACCAGACCCCACAAAATCAACGTCCGCAAGGTCATCTCACGTCCCGATGACTTTATGCACAATAACAACGCTCTTAGAAGAACAAAACATTCTTACAATAATTATAATATTTACAATAAAACATTCAAAACTACGATATTATGTACAGAGCTATATGATGACTTTATGCACAATAACAACGCTCTTAGAAGAACAAAACATTCTTACAATAATTATAATATTTACAATAAAACATTCAAAACTACGATATTATGTACAGAGCTATATGATGACTTTATGCACAATAACAACGCTCTTAGGAAGAACAAAACATTCTTACAATAATTATAATATTTACAATAAAACATTCAAAACTACGAAATTATGTACAGAGCTATATATGATTAAATTATAACTTTTTTTCTTAACAAACTTCACGTGGCAGGGCCTAG
Organism: Petromyzon marinus; assembly: GCF_048934315.1. NCBI lineage: Eukaryota > Metazoa > Chordata > Hyperoartia > Petromyzontiformes > Petromyzontidae > Petromyzon > Petromyzon marinus. Next base: position 2,568,865 of record NW_027423069.1, on the reverse strand, counting down.
GCACGCTTCTCGTCCAGTGCCTGCACCAGGCCTCCCTTCCCCCTCCCCATGTCCTGGAAACCGTGTGGCGAGGTCACTCCCTCCCTCATCCTCCTCCTTTGAGGACTGCCACCGGATGAAAACCAGCATGGGTTGGAGTCCCGGGGTAAGGGAGCCCTGGGTAGGCTACTGGGCTGAGTGTGTGGTGAGCGTGTGGTGGGCTGAGTGTGTGGTGAGTGCAGTCAGAGTGGCTGTGTCCAGTCCATGTCTGGGTTTCCACTCTTTCGTCTTCTGCCACAGCTATTTCCCACGGGAGTGTGTGGGGTGAGTGTGTGTGTGGTGCGTGTGTGTGGTGAATATGTGTGTGGTGAGTATGTGTGTGGGATCAGTGTGTGTGTGGTGTCTGGTGCGGAGAGTGTGGTGTGAGTGTTTGTGTGTGGGGTGAGTGTGTGTGTGGGGTGAGTGTGTGTGTGGGGTGAGTGTGTATGTAGGGTAAGTGTGTGTGTGGGATCATTGTGTGTGATGTGTGGCTGGGTGTGTGTGTGGTGCGTGGTGCGGTGTGGGTGGGGTGAGTGTATGTGTGGTGAGTGTGTGTGTGGTGAGTGTGTGTGTGGCGAGTGTATGGTGCGTGTATGTATGTGGTGTGTGGGGTGAGTGTGGGGCTTGTGTGGTGTGTGGCTGGGTGTGTGTGAGTGTCTGGTGTGGTGTGAGTGTGGTGAGTGTGTGTGTGGGGTGAGTGTGTGTGGGATGAGTGTGTGTGTGTGGGGTGAGTGTGTGTGTGTGGGCTGGGTGTGTGTGGCTGGGTGTGTGTGGTGAGTGTGGTGTTATGGGGTGGGTGGGTGGTGCTTGCGGTGGTGGTGCTGCTCGTGGTGGTGGATGGCACCGACTCCACCACCACCACCACGCAGCTACTCTGCCGTGGGCCGGCCACCACACAGCAGCAGGCGGCCGAAGAGCGACCGGAGCGCCCTGCCCAGTTGGGCCAAGCCCCCTCGCTTCCTGTTCTTCTTCTTCTCCTCTTCCTCCTCCTCCTCCTTCTTCTGCTGTTGCCACATCTCCACCTCCTCCATCTTCTCCATCTTCTCCTTGTTCTCTTCTGTCTCCTCCTCCAACTCCTTCGTCTCGACCTCTTGCACCACGGCCACCACCACCACCTCCTTCTCCTTCTCCTCCATCTTCTCCTCCTCCTTCTCCTCCACCTCCTCCTTCTCCTCCATCTTCTCCTCCTCCTTCTCCTCCACCTCCTCCTTCTCCTCCATCTTCTCCTCCTCCTTCTCCTCCATCTTCTCCTCCTTCTCCTCCATCTTCTCTTCATCCTTCTCCTCCTCCTTCTCCTCCGATGAGGAGGAGGATGATGATGATGATGGAAGCCTCTTCTCCGGCTGAGCTCTGTGGAGAGAGAGGCAGCAGCACCACAGCACCACCACGTCAGCATCCCGCGACTACGGCCAGAGGTCACAGTCGGTCCCCACCCCCAGGAGTGGACTTGCCCATCACGAGTTTCTACAGACTCATAGACACCCACAGAGATTCACAGAGACCCATACTCATAGAGACCCATACTCATAGAGACCCATACTCATAGACACCCACAGAGATTCACAGAGACGCATACTCATAGAGACCCATACTCACAGAGACCATACTCAGTAGAGACCCGCAGAGACCCATACTCATAGAGACCCATACTCATAGAGACCGATACTCATAGAGACCCACAGAGACCCATACTCATAGAGACCCACAGACACCCATACTCATAGAGACCCATACTCATAGAGACCCATACTCATAGAGACCCATACACACAGAGAGAGCCTCACCGTGGCTTCACAGCTCTGGGGAGGGCCCGGCTGGTGGTGGGGAGGGCCCGGCTGGTGGTGGGGAGGGCCCGGCTGGTGGTGGGGAGGGCCCGGCTGGTGGTGGGGAGGGCCCGGCTGGTGGTGGGGAGGGCCCGGCTGGTGGTGGGGAGGTCGTCGCTGGGGCTGGCGGTGTCGTCGCTCTGGAGCCAGCCGTGAGCCAGCGCCTGCTCCGGTGTCATGCGGCGTTCTGGATCCCAGCTAGGGTGAGGGGGGGCACGGAGGGGGATAAAGGGGGGGGCACAGAGGGGGGTGAGGGGTGGTGGTCGTGGGTTGCTGAGGAGATGGAGTCTGCCTCAATGGCTTGCGATCACAAATCTCTATTTAACTACATCAAAAAAAGTAACCTGCATCGCCACACATATTACCATCGTTAGGGGAAACAACGGTGATCCAATCTCCGACCCCCAGGAACGGGTTTGCAGATTTGCTGAGCATTTCTGTGAGGTCCTGGGGAAGGGGGAATCCCTCAGCCTGGCAAAACGTGGGACAAAGTGGGGTTGACCCTGCTGAGGCAGTGGTGCCTCAAATATTGGAGGAGGTTGTCACCCCCTGTGAGTGGCTGGCTGAGGTGTCATCTGTTGAGGAAGTACTGAAGGCGATCCAGAGTCTGAGACCAGGAAAGGCACCGGGCAGAGGTGATCTCCCAAGCAAAATGCTGAGGGAGGGTGGCGTTTGTGCACAGACTGCCCTACATGACATCATAACAACAGTCTGGGCCACTGGACGGGGAGGCTTGCGGAGCCCCAATGTGATTTCAGGAAAGGGCGGTCTTGCACAGATGCCATATTTTCTGTCCGTTTGTTACAGTAGAGGTGTAGGGAATTCCAACAAGACCTACATCTCTGCTTTATTGACCTGGTCAAGAGCTATGAAACCATCAGTAGGCCTGGGCTCTGGGTTGTTCTTTGTGCTTTCGGAGTCCCTGACTCTCTGCTCGCGATGATTAAGGACCTTCATATTGGTGAGCGGGCCCAGGTAAAACTACGTGGACTGGAGTCAGAGCCATTCCCTGTTCACCTTGGGGTGCGACAGGGATGTCCTCTGCCTCCCACATTATTTCACATTTATTTCGACCACGTAGTTTGTGAAGCCTTCGATGGCTACAGATATAATGGGAGGCTGATCGATGCCCAGGTACGGTCAACGGATGGCTCCCTATTGGTCAACCATGTTACGTATGCCAATGATTTGGTAATAGCTGCTCAGAGGAAGAGTTGGACGCACTGCTGCTGAAACAGGAGCATGCCACTAAAAGTTGGGGCCTTACCATCAGCACCACCAAAACTAAGCATCTGCCTGGGTACTTGTGGAGGAGGCTTGTGGAGGACGCTGCTACTGGGCGATTGGAGGCAGTCGCGCTCCAACAACAATGGAAGGCATTAGAGCGACGCTCACAACAATGAGCGGAACACCGGGTGGCCAAAGCACAGCAGGTTGGCACAGTAGGGGGCACAGGTGGTGCATCAGCCAGCAGTCATCTCAGTCAGTCGACCCGTGGCACCTGCTGGATCTGCCCCGTGACCTCCTGCCAGCGAGCGTTCGACACTTCACTTTGGCCTCAACGTGCACATGGCCTGGCACAAGCGCCGTGGTGATGTCACCGCCACTTAGTGGCGAATGGCGGTTGTTATTGTTGCGGACGTGTGTGAGTGTGTGTGTATATATTAACCTGCTCATCCCACTAATCTCTCTTGCATAATCTCTCCCATCAACATAGTGATACTCTCCCATTAACGCGGCTGTTGCGCGCATATGCAGGGGCGATACTCTTATGCGGCGACGGAAGCCCAGTTCATGCTAATCTCTCTCCCTAATCTCTCTCTCTCTCCCTGATCTCCCCCATTAACACAACTGACGCGCTTGCATGCAGGGATGGAATTCCTTTCCAGCTCAGACCCTGCCTGCTCGCCCTTCGACAACGCATATATATAAAGTCTTGTTGTTGTAACAGCTCTCTCGCTGTGTTTCTTCCTGGTTCAGCTGTTCCCCTGCTGGATTAATTTTTTTCCACCTGAGGACGACCGCTTGGTGTTGCGATGGAAACGTCGTGATATTTTATATTTATTATATTCTACTTTTTTTTACCTGCGTGACTTTACCGAAAAAAAACCACGGCCAACAGCAGGGACTGCGTTTATCTGAGCAACCGGTCCTGGCCCTCCCCTCGGTCGACTCAGCCTCAAATGAGTACCTGGTGCGGTGTGTAAATATCGCCACCCGGGAGACAAAGGCGGCCGGGCGTGGTGGTGCTGGCCACCCACGCCCTCTGTGTGTGCCACAGTGCCGGCCTTCATAGATGCTGCTACTCGCTACTCGCTAACAGCACTTGCCCCTACAGCCTGCTAGAGGCTACACGGGGGATCTTTATCTGCGTGTAGGTGCTGCTACTCGCTACTCGCTAACAGCACTTGCCCCTACAACCTGCTAGAGGCTACACGGGGGATCTTTATCTGTGTGTAGGTGCTGCTACTCGCTACTAGTAACAGCACTTGCCCCTACAGCCTGCTAGAGGCTACACGGGGGATCTTTGTCTGTGTGTAGGTGCTGCTACTCGCTACAACTAACAGCACTTGCCCCTACAGCCTGCTAGAGGCTACACGGGGGATCTTTATCTGTGTGTAGGTACTGCTACTCGCTACTAGTAACAGCACTTGCCCCTACAGCCTGCTAGAGGCTACACGGGGGATCTTTGTCTGTGTATAGGTGATGCTGCTACCCGCTACTACTAACAGCACTTGCCCCTACAACCTGCTAGAGGCTACACGGGGGATCTTTTCTGTGTATAGGCACTGCTACTCACTAATAACAGCACTTGCCCCTACAGCCTGCTAGAGGCTACACGGGGGATCTTTTTCTGTGTGTAGGTGCTGCTACTCGCTACTACTAACAGCACTTGTCCCTACAGCCTGCTAGAGGCTACACGGGGGATCTTTGTCTGTGTAGAGGTGCTGCTACTCGCTACTACTAACAGCACTTGCCCCGACAGCCTGCTAGAGGCTACACGGGGGATCTTTGTCTGTGTATAGGTGATGCAGCTACTCGCTACTATTAACAGCACGTGCCCCTACAGCCTGCTAGAGGCTACACGGGGGATCTTTGTCTGTGTATAGGCGCTGCTACTCGCTACTACTAACAGCACTTGCCCCGACAGCCTGCTAGAGGCTACACCGGGGATCTTTGTCTGTGTATAGGTGCTGCTGCTACTCGCTAACAGCACTTGCCCCTACAGCCTGCTAGAGGCTACACGGGGGATATTTATCTGTGTGTAGGTGCTGCTACTCGCTGCTACTAACAGCACTTGCCCCTACAGCCTGCTAGAGGTTACACAGGGGATCTTTGTCTGTATATAGGTGCTACTAACAGCACTTGCCCCTGCAGCCTGCTAGAGGCTACACGGGGGATCTTTGTCTGTGTATAGATGCTGCTGCTACTCGCTAACAGCACTTGCCCCTACAGCCTGCTAGAGGCTACACGGGGGATCTTTGTCTGTGTTCTTACTGTAGGCAGTTTCTGATAAAGTTCACGAGCTGAACTCCACATCCCCGCAGCACGAAGTGCAGGGGAATACTTCCCGGGTGACGCTTCTTGCCCAGGCAGAGAGGATGGCCGAAATGGTCTGCAGGAGGGAGAGAGAGAGAGAAAAGCAGAGAGAGACAGAGAGAGACAGAGAGACAAAGTAGGAGAGACAGAGAGAGACAGAGAGAGAGAGAGAAAGAGATGGATCGAGAGACAGGGAGAGAGAGAGAGAGTGATAGAGACAAAGAGACAGAGAAAGACAGAGAGACAGAGAACGAGAGACAGAGAGAGACACAGATAGAGAGAGAGATAGAGAGATAGGCAGAGAGAGACACAGAGACAGAAAGAGACAGAGAGACAGAAAGATGGAGAGACAGAGATAGAGACGCACACAGAGAGACACAGAGAGAGACACACAGAGAGAGAGAGATAGAGAGATAGGCAGAGAGAGACACAGAGACAGAGAGACAGACAGAGAGACAGAAAGACAGAGAGACACAGACAGATAGAGAGACAGAGACACACAGAGAGAGACAGAGATGGATAGAGAGACAGGGAGAGAGAGAGAGTGATATAGACAAAGAGACAGAGAAAGACAGAGAGACAGAGAACGAGAGACAGAGGGAGACAGGCAGAGACAGAGAGAGACACACAAAGAGATAAAGAGAGAGACACACAGAGAGAGAGAACGAGAGAGAGAGACACACGCACAGTGTCACCAACCACCACGTCATCCACATATCAACTCACCCACCCACACCTACACTCCCACCCACCTACCCACCCACCCACCTACCCCCGCTTTGGTTACTTATCGCCCCTAACCCAGGTCGTTACTGAGTCGGCCCAAGCCCCAACCACCACCTCCTCCCTCCCCATCCCCCCAGGCCCCCCCCACCACGACACCACCACCATCGCCACCACCACAGCACCATCACTGCACCACCACCACACCACCCTTCTACTCACCAAAGTAGTACTCTTTGTTGCGAGATCTCTCCAACATGTCTTTCGGAGGCATGCCCATGATCTGCACAACCATTTCAAGACAGAGAGAGAGACACGCTTGTTACACGCTTGTTACACGCATGTTACACGCGTGTTACACGCATGTTACACGCGTGTTACACGGAGAGACCCATAGAGATTCAGAGACATATAGAAACATAGGGACTCCTAGAGACCCATACATAGAAACATAGAGACCCACAGAGATTCAGAGACTCACATAGAACCATAGGGACTCACAGAAACCCATACAGAGACCCATAGAGATTCAGAGACTCACATAGAACCATAGGGACTCACAGAGACACATACAGAGACCCATAGAGACCCATAGACTTACATAGAACAATAGGGCATCACTGAGACCCATACAGACACCCATAGAGACCCATAGACTTACATAGAACAATAGGGACTCACAGAGACACATACAGAGACCCATAGAGACCCATAGACTTGCATAGAACAATAGGGCCTCACAGAAACCCATACAGAGACCCATAGAGACCCACAGACTTCCATAGAACAATAGGGCCTCACAGAGACCCATACAGAGCCCCTTGGAGATCTAGAGACTCATGTAGAAGGACAGGGACCTACAAAGGGACCCACACTACAGCTAAACTATTTTTCTTTAACCAGGTAAGGCGCCCACAGAGCTGCGTAGCTATTTCTCATCGGCCGTACGGCAGAAGAAGATCTCATTGTGACATTGTCACATCGAGCATTATGGGTGCGTAGGTGGGTAGATGGGTGGGTAGGTTGGTAGGTGGGTGGGTGAGTGGGTAGGTGGGTCAGTAAGTTGGTAGGTGGGCGAGTGGGTCGGTGGGTAGATAGGTGGGTTGGTAGGTGGGTGGGTGTGTCGGTAGGTAGGTGGGTGGGTAGGTGGGGGCGTAGGTTGGTAGGTGGGTGGGTGAGTGGGCGAGTGGGTCGGTCAGTGGGTGGGCGAGTCGGTGGGTAACTGGCCAGGTGACTGGCTGGGTGACTGGCTGCGTGTCTGGCTGGGTGACTGGCTGGGTGACTATCTGGGTGACTGGCTGTGTGTCCGGCTGGGTGACTGGCTGGATAACTGGCTAGGTGACTGGCTGGGTGACTGGCTGGGTGACTGGCGGCGTGACTGGATGGGTGACTGGCCATGTGGCTGGCTGCGGGACTGGCTGCGTGACTGGCTGGGTGACTGGCTGGGTGTCTGACTGGGTGGCTGGCTGGGTGACTGGCTGGGTGACTGGCCAGGTGACTGGCTGGGTGTCTGACTGGGTGACTGGCTGGGTGACTGGCTGGGTGACTGGCCGGGTGGCTGCATGTCTGGCTGGGTGACTGGCTGGGTGACTTCTACATGTCTGACTGGGTGACTGGCTGGGTGTCTGGCTGGGTGACTGGCTGGGTGGCCGGCTGGGTGGATGTCTGCGGGGCCGGTCTGGGCCAAGTCTCCTGCTTGAGGTGTCCCCCCCCCTTCCCCCAAGGAGGCTCCCCGGTCACCTCGATGCAGCATGCCAGGTGGTCGTCGTGGCCGAAGGAGCGGAAGAGGTCCCTGCCGGTGGCCAGCTTGGCGACGGTGCAGCCCAGGGACCACGTGTCCGCGGCGCAGGTGACCGGGTAGCCCAGCAGCACCTCGGGCGCCACGTAGACGAGGGTGCCTCCCACGCACGGGGCTGTGTGGATGACGGCAAGCGACAGCGGCGGTGATGGTGAATGTGGACTGGGTACGTGCGTGTGTGGGGGGTGGTGGTGGGTGGGTGGGTGGGTGGAGAAACCCACACACACAGACACCCACACACACACACAGACACCCACACACACAGACACCCACACACACAGACACCCACACACACCCACACACCCACACACACCCACACACACAGACACCCACACACACACACACCCACACACACAGACACCCACACGCACAGACACCCACACACCCACACACCCACACACACCCACACACACCCACACACACCCACACACGTGCAGGTGTAGGGGGGTCACCACTCACGTGGACGGTCCACAAAGAAGCTGAGGCCGAAGTCGGTGACTCTGGCAACGCGGCTCGCGATGTTTTTCACCAGAATGTTGCTCTGGATGGGGAGCGAGCGGCAGGGAGAGAGAGGATTCACACTCAGCGGGGTCAAGGCGGCGAGCACTCTCTAGGACTGTACGTCTATGTACGGTGACTACCTCTACTTATGAACGTTCAGCTTGCGAACTTTCAGAGATACTAACCAAACCCAGTCCGTACGCTCAAGTTGCTGCTGTTCAGAACCGAGAGTTCATAAGTTCGATAGATGGCGATGATGGCATCTACATCTGCAGAACGTGAACATCCAGTGGCAATCTACATCTGCTGAATGTGAAGGACCAGTGACATGTACGTCTACAGAATGTGAAGAACCAGTGGCGTCTACATCTACAGAACATGAAGAACCAGTGGCATCTACATCTACAGAACGTGTAGAACCAGTGGCATCTACATCTGCAGAACGAGAAGAACCAGTGGCATCTAATCTACAGAACGTGAAGGACCAGTGGCATCTACATCACAGAACGTGAAGAACCAGTGGCGTCTACATCTACAGAACGTGAAGAACCAGTGGCATCTACGTCTACAGAACGTGAAGAACCAGTGGCGTCTACATCTACAGAACGTGAAGAACCAGTGGCGTCTACATCTACAGAACGTGAAGAACCAGTGGCAATCTACATCTGCTGAATGTGAAGAACCAGTGGCATCTACATCTGCAGAACGTGAAGAACCAGTGGCATCTACAACTGCAGAACGTGAAGAACGAATGACATCTACATCTGCAGAACGTGAAGAACCAGTGCCATCGATATCTGCAGAACGGGAAGAACCAGTGGCATCTACATCTGCAGAACGTGAAGAACCAGTGGCATCTACATCTACAGAACGTGAAGAACCAATGGCGTCTACATCTGCAGAACATGAAGAACCAGTGGCATCTGTGTCTACAGAATGTGAAGAACCAGTGGCATCTACATCTACAGAACGTGAAGAACCAGTTGCATCTGCTTCTACAGAACGTGAAGGACCAGTGGCATCTACATCTACAGAACATGAAGAACCAGTGGCATCTACATCTACAGAATGTGAAGAACTAGTGACATCTAAATCTATAGAACGTGAAGAACCAGTGGCGTCTACATCTACAGAACGTGAAGAATCAGTGGCATCTACATCTGCAAAAGGTGAAGAACCAGTGGCGTCTGCGTCTACAGAATGTGAAGAACCAGTGGCATCTACATCTACAGAACGTGAAGAACCAGTGGCATCTACATCTACGGAACATGAAGAACCAGTGGCATCTACATCTACAGAACGTGAAGGACCAGTGGCATCTACATCTACAGAACGTGAAGAACCAGTGGCATCTACAGAACGTGAAGAACCAGTGGCATCTACATTTACAGAATGTGAAGAACCAGTGGCATCTGCATCTACAGAACGTGAAGGACCAGTGGCATCTACATCTACAGAACGTGAAGAACCAGTGGCATCTACAGAACGTGAAGAACCAGTGGCATCTGCGTCTACAGAAGGTGAAGAACCAGTGGCATCTGCGTCTACAGAACGTGAAGAACCAGTGACATCTACATCTGTCAGAGTGCCGAGCGTCAAAGCGAGCGTACGCGCCCCCAGCCTGCCCTCCGCTCACCGGCTTGATGTCCCCGTGGACGATGCCCCGGGACTTGGCGTAGGCGAGGAAGCGGAGGATGCCCCTGGTGTAGGCCCTCGCGATGTCCTCGTCGATGTGCCCCTGCCCCATGTCTCTGAGTAGCCGATGGAGGTTCGTGCTGTGACGGGGAGACAGAGGCGTCAGCGATGCCCCTCTCTGTGGGTCTCTGTGGGTGGTGGTGTGGTGGAGGTGAGTGGGTGGTGATGGTGGTAGTGGTGATGGTGAGTGGTGGTGATGGTGAGTGAGTGAGTGGTGGTGGTAGTGGTGATGGTGAGTGAGTGAGTGGTGGTGATGGCGGTAGTGGTGATGGTGAGTGAGTGGTGGTGGTGATGGTGGTGATGGTGGTGATGGTGGTAGTGTGTTGGTGGGTTAGTGGTGCTGATGGTGGTAGTGGTGATGGTGAGTGAGTGAGTGGTGGTGGTGGTGTTGATGGTGGTGATGGTGGTAGTGCTGATGGTGAGTGAGTGGTGGTGATGGTGGTAGTGGTGATGGTGAGTGAGTGAGTGGTGGTGATGGTGGTAGTGGTGATGGTGAGTGAGTGAGTGGCTGGTGTTGCTGGTGGTGTGGTGGTGGTGGTAGTGGTGATGGTGAGTGTGTGAGTGGTGGTGCTGGTGGTGTGGTGGTAGTGGTGTTGGTGAGTGAGTGAGTGAGTGAATGGTGGTTGTGGTGGTGGTGGTAGTGGTGATGGTGAGTGAGTGGTGGTGATGGCGGTAGGGGTGATGGTGAGTGAGTGGTGGTGGTGGTGATGGTGGTGGTGGTGGTGATGGTGGTAGTGGTGATGGTGAGTGAGTGAGTGAGTGGTGGTTGTGCTGGTGGTAGTGGTGATGGTGAGTGTGTAGTGGTGGTGATGGTGAGTGAGTGGTGGTGATGGTGGTAGTGGTGATGGTGAGTGAGTGAGTTGTGGTGGTGCTGGTGGTGTGGTGGTAGTGGTGTTGGTGAGTGAGTGAGTGAGTGGTGGACATGGTGGTAGTGGTGATGGTGAGTGAGTGAGTGAGTGGTGGTGATGGTGGTAGTGGTGATGGTGGGTGAGTGGTGGTGGTGCTGGTGGTGTGGTGGTAGTGGTGATGGTGAGTGAGTGAGTGGTGGTGGTGATGGTGGTAGTGGTGATGGTGAGTGAGTGGTGGTGGTGCTGGTGCTGGGGTGGTAGTTGTGATGGTGATTAAGTGAGTGGTGGTGATGGTGGTAGTGGTGATGGTGAGTGAGTGGTGGTGGTGATGGTGAGTGAGTGGTGATGGTGGTAGTGGTGATGGTGAGTGAGTGGTTGTGGTGATGGTGGTGATGGTGGTAGTGGTGATGGTGAGTGAGTGGTGGTGGTGGTGGTGGTGATGGTGAGTGGTTGTGGTGGTGGTGATGGTGGTGTGGTGGTAGTGGTGATAGTGAGTGAGTGAGTGGTGGTGATGGTGGTATTGGTGATGGTGAGTGAGTGGTGGTGGTGATGGTGGTAGTGGTAATGGTGAGTGAGTGGTGGTGGTGGTGATGGTGGTGATGCTGAGTGAGTGAGTGAGTGTTGGTGATGGTGGTAATGGTGATGGTGAGTGAGTGGTGGTCGTGGTGGTGGTCCTGGTGATGGTAAGTGAGTGAGTGGTGGTGGTGGTGATGGTGAGTGAGTGGTGGTGATGGTGGTACTGGTGATGGTGAGTGAGTGGTGGTGGTGATGTTGAGTGAGTGGTGGTGATGGCGGCAGTGGTGATGGTGAGTGAGTGAGTGGTGCTGGTGCTGGTGCTGTTCGTACCTCAACAGCTCCATGACGAGGCATTTGTGGCCTCGGAAGGAGAAAGTCTCCAGGACTTTTGCAACGTTGAAGTCCACGTCGCTACGTTGGCTCTGCAGCTCCATAGACATCTGGATCTCCCTCAGCTGGTTGTCCTCTTGCCTGGAGCTGCGAGCGAGTGAGCGAGTGCACAGAGAGAGACACAGAGACACAGAGACAGAGAGTTTAGATGTAACGTAGAGGAGGGATGGTGGTGATGGTGGGGAAGGGTGGTGGTAGGGAGGGGGTGGTGGTGGTAGTGTGGGGATGGTGGTGCTGGTGGTGGTGATGGTGGTGGTGGTGGGGGTAGGGAGAGAGGGGTGGTGGTAGTGGTGGTGATGGTGGTGGTAGTGTGATGGTGATGGTGGTGGTAGTGTGATGGTGGTGATGGTGGTGGTGGAAGTGAGAGAGGGGTGGTGGCAGTGGTGGTGATGGTGGTGGTGGTGTTAGTGTGATGGTGATGGTGGTGGTGTGATGGTGGTGGTAGTGGTCGTGATGGTGGTAGTGTGGGGGTGGTAGTGTGATGGTGGTGTTGGTGGTAGTGTGATGGTGGTGGTGGTGGTAGTGTGATGGTGGTGGTAGTCGTGATGGTGGTGGTAGTGTGATGGTGGTGGTAGTGGTCGTGATGGTAGTGGTGGCAGTGTGATGGTGGTGGTAGTGTGATGGTGCTGATGGTGGTGGTGGTGGTAGGGAGAGAGGGGCGGTGGTAGTGGTCGTGATGGTGGTGGCAGTGGTCGTGATGGTGGTGGTGGTGGTAGGGAGAGAGGGGTGGTGGTAGTGTGATGGTGGTAGTGTGGTGGTGGTAGAGAGAGAGGGGTGGTGGCAGTGGTCGTGATGGTGGTGGTAGTGTGATGGTGGTGGTGGTAGTGTGATGGTGGTGATGGTGGTGGCAGTGGTCGTGATGGTGGTGATGGTGGTAGGGAGAGAGGGGTGGTGGTAGTGTGATGGTGATGGTGGTGGCAGTGGTCGTGATGGTGGTGGTGGTGGTGGTAGGGAGAGAGGGGTGGTGGTAGTGTGATGGTGGTGATGGTGGTGACAGTGGTGGTGGTGATGGTGGTGGTAGTGGTCGTGATGGTGGTGGGTGCTCGAGCGAGGGAGAGTCAAGTAAAGGTTGTTTCAGCCATAGTTTGTTATTGTTGTCACTGTGAGCTAACACTCAACAGCAGTCCCATAGTTGGCCCATTGTTGTTGTTGACATCGTTGTTGTTGTTGTTGTTGGTGCTGCTGTTGCTGTTGACTGCACCGCTGCACCAGGGCCCACTCACTTGGAGGGCGAGGCGAGGATCTTGAGCGCCACCATCGTCTGAGTCTTGTGGTCCAGACACTGCACCACCACGCCCTGTCCACCATGCCCAATCTTCTTGTTCAGCTCGAAGCGGTAGTGGAAGTGCTCGTTCTGGACCTTGCAGGGGTCACGGGGGAAGTCACGCGGAGTGGTCAGGGTGAAGGTCAAAGTGGGGTCACGGGGAGGTCACGGGAAGCATCAGGGTGAAGGTCAAATTGGGGGTCTGTGTGTGTCTGTGTGTGTCTGTGTGTGTCTGTGTGTGTGGGGAGCGGTGGTGCAGCAGTTAGCGTTACGCTGCGCTATGAACCCGGCGACCCGGGTTTGATTCCCACTCACGGCCAACACCAACAGTGACGATTATCTGAACCGGTCCCTGGCCTCCCCTAGGTCGACTCAGCCTCAAATGAGTAGCTGGTGCGGTGTGTAAACATCGCCACTGGGGAGACAAAGGCGGTCGGTCGTGGTGCTGGCCACCCACCCCCTCGTGTAACGTTCTGGCCTTCATAGGTGCTCGCTAACAGCACTTGCCCCTACAGTCTGTGAAGGCTATATAGGGGATCTTTGTCTTGTGTGTGAGTCTCACAGGGATGTAGTTGTGTGTGTGTCTGTGTGTGTGTGTGTGTGTCTGTGTGTGTCTGTGTGTCTGTGTTTGTATGTATGTGTCTGTGTCTGTGTGTGTCTGTGTCTGTGTGTGTGTTTGTGTGTGTGTGTCTGTGTGTGTCTGTGTATCTGTGTGTGTCTGTGTGTCTGTGTGTCTGTGTCTGTGTGTGTGTGTCTGTGTGTGTGTCTGTGTGTGTGTGTCTGTGTGTGTGTGTCTGTGTGTGTGTGTGTCTGTGTGTGTGTCTGTGTGTGTGTGTGTGTCTGTGTGTCTGTGTGTGTGAGTCTCACAAGGATGTAGTTGTTATCGTCGTCGTCATATCCTCCATTGGCGACGCCCCCTCGGCTTTCCTCCTCCCCCTCGTCCAAAGTAAAAAACCAAACCGCGTCCATGGCGGCGAGCTCCAGCTTCTGGCGCTTAGTCAGGGAAGTCTTGAAGATACGCTGGATCGCTGCACAAGTGACAACAACAACAACATCAGCCACAACAACTGAAGCTATCAACTTGTTTTGTATACACACACACCGCGTTATGCCCCCCCCCCCCCCCAAAGTGGCTGGTGTCATCATCATCGTCGTAATCATCACCGTCGTCATCATCCTCATCATCGTCGTCGTCATCATCGTCATCACCACGTGGCAGAAAAATGCTCTAAACGCATTTTTCTACAGACTCAAAGAGACCCACAGAGACTCAAAGAGACCCACCGAGACTAATAGAGACCCACAGAGAGCCACAGAGACCCACTGACACCCACAGAGACTCACAGAGACTCACCAGAGACCTTTACTAATGCAGAGGAGTCAAATGGAAACGTGACGTCATGCGCACCGGGCGGCTCCATGACGTCACGTCTCCCCTTGGTATAAAAAGGGGAACCCCGTGACGTAGGCGGGGTCGTTGCTGGAGCCGGGGCTCAGAGTAGGGTGGAACGGGGGGAGCCAGGGGCAAGAGGGTAGGAGTAGGGGATAGCACAGCGTACAGGGCTGGAGGTGACCGCGCTCCTCGGTCGGCCGGGTTGGCTGAACCCACGGTCGGACGCAGAGGAGGCAGCACGGGGCAGCCGGCTGTGACGGGGGGGCTAGTGGGATGTAGCCCGGGACCCCTGGGGAAGTTGTTACACCCTCGTGTACTGAAATAAGCTTCGAGTAAACTTACGGCGAAAGCCCCTAAACCTCCGAGTCGTTGGGAACCCTTCAACGCTAATGTAGACCCACGTGGCGGTACAGGTTGCATCTACGAAAGTTAAACTTCTTTTTGCACCGTACGTTGCCAACCGTGTTAATGTATGGGTCTCTATGGCTGTCTCTGTGGGTCCACGGGGTCTCTGTGGTTGCCTCTGTGGGTCTATGGGTGTCTCTGTGGGTTTGTAGGGTCTCTATCGGTGCCTCTGTGGGTCTCTATGGGTCTGGGTGTCTATGTGGGTCTTTGTGTGTCTACGGGTGCCTCTGTTTGTCTCTGTGTGTCTATGAGTGTCTATGGGTGTCTATGGGTGTCTATGAGTGTCTATGGGTGTCTATGGGTGTCTCTGTGTGTCTATGGTTGTCAATGTGTGTCTATGGGTGTCTCTGTGTGTCTATGGGTGTCTTTGTGAGTATCCCCCCACTCAACATTTAGAGGAATCAACATCACCCCGCTTGAATCCAAGTGTTATTTGGCTGCTGCTAAACATTTCCACGCGACAGCGACAATGATGATGCCGACGATGATGATGATGATGATGACGACGATGATGATGACGATGATATCAGCCCACTTGGTTGAGCTGCTTTGATTTGAGCTGCCATCATTCTTAGACTTTGATGATTCTCCTGCTCCTCTCTCGTTCTTACCTTTGGGTGATTTGCTGCGGATTAACATGGAGCTGGCGGTCAGCGCACTCCACCTGGTGATAGGCGGAGGCTGCCTCCCACTCGGTCCAGCTTGCCTCGTCTACACGCACACAAATCCATACATACGCACACATACACACACATACATATATACACACATATACACATACACGCATACACACACACATACACACACATACACACACACACATACACATTCATACACACATACACATTCATAGATACATATATATACACACATACACACATACATACACATTCATACACACACACATACACATTCATACATACATATATACACACACAAACATATATATGTATACATATATGGGTGGTGTTTGTAAGTGTGAGTGGTGTTCACAGGTGTGGGTGGTGTTTGTAAGTGTGGGTGGTGTTTGTAAGTGTGGGTGGTGTTTGTAAGTGTGGGTGGTGTTTGTAATAGTGGATGGTGTTTGTAAGTGTGAGTGGTGTTTGTAAGTGTTGGTGGTGTTTGTAAGTGTGGGTGGTGTTTGTAAGTGAGGGTGGTGTTTGTAAGTGAGGGTGGTGTTCGTAAGTGAGGGTGGTGTTTGTAAGTGAGGGTGGTGTTTGTAAGTGAGGGTGGTGTTTGTAAGTGAGGGTGGTGTTTGTAAGTGAGGGTGGTGTTTGTAAGTGAGAGTGGTTGTTCGTAAGTGAGGGTGGTGTTTGTAAGTGAGGGTGGTGTTTGTAAGTGTGGGTGGTGTTTGTAAGTGTGAGTGGTGTTTGTAAGTGTGGATGGTGTTTGCAAGTGTGGGTGGTGTTTGTAAGTGTGAGTGGTGTTTGTAAGTGTGAGTGGTGTTTGTGGTGTTTGTAAGTGTGGGTGGTGTTTGTAAGTGTGGGTGGTGTTTGTAAGTGTGGGTGGTGTTTGTAAGTGAGGGTGGTGTTTGTAAGTGTGAGTGGTGTTTGTAAGTGTGGATGGTGTTTGTAAGTGTGGGTGGTGTTTGTAAGTGTGGGTGGTGTTTGTAAGTTAGGGTGGTGTTTGTAAGTGTGAGTGGTGTTTGTAAGTGTGGGTGGTGTTCGTAAGTGTGGGTGGTGTTTGTAAGTGTGGGTGGTGTTTGTAAGTTAGGGTGGTGTTCATATGTTGAGTGGAGGGGGCCACGCCTACCTGCATGGCGTTGCTGTGCTCCGTAAATCTCTCGGTGTCTCTGCGTGGAGAGTGGAGGGTGGGGAGAGTCAGGCAGAGTTCAGTGGAGGGCGATTGCACCGCTACCACGTGGACTCACATTGTTAGCATGGACTCACGCACCACAAACCCACATCCTCACCACGAACCCTCACAACTCACCATGAATCCTCACCACGGACACCCACACTCACCAATAAGCCACAATAAGGACCCACACAACTCACCACGAACCAACACTCTCACCAAGAACCCACACAACTCACCACGGATCCACAACACGGACCCACACAACTCACCACGGACCCAGACAACTCAACACAGACCCACAACACTGACCCACACAACTCACCACGTCAATGGCTTCAGCAGAAGGTGCTCGGCGATTAGGATGATGAAGAATCTGAAGATGTCGACGCTGAAGACGAAAAAGCAGCCACATTGTTAGCATGGACTCACGCACCACAAACCCACATCCTCACCACGAACCCACCAACCCTCACCAAGAACCCACATCCTCACCACGAACCCTCATAACTCACCACAAACCCACATCCTCACCACGAACCCTCACAACTCACCACAAACCCACATCCTCACCACGAACCCTCACAACTCACCACAAACCCACATCCTCACCACGGACCCACACAACTCACCACAAACCCACATCCTCACCACGAACCCACACAACAAACCAAGAACCCACATCCTCACCACGAACCCACACAACTCACCACAAACCCACATCCTCACCACGGACCCACACAACTCACCACAAACCCACATCCTCACCACGAACCCACACAACAAACCAAGAACCCACATCCTCACCACGAACCCACACAACTCACCACAAACCCACATCCTCACCACGGACCCACACAACTCACCACAAACCCACATCCTCACCACGAACCCACACAACAAACCAAGAACCCACATCCTCACCACGAACCCACACAACTCACCACAAACCCACATCCTCACCACGAACCCACACAACTCGCCACAAACCCACATCCTCACCACGAACCCACACAACTCACCACAAACCCACATCACCACGAACCCACACAACTCACCACGAACCCACATCCTCACCACGGACTCTCACAACTCACCATGAATCCTCACCACGGACACCCACACTCACCAATACGCCACAATAAGGACCCACACAACTCACCACGAACCAACACTCTCACCAAGAAAACACACAACTCACCACGGATCCACAACCCAGACCCACACAACTCACCACGGACCCAGACAACTCACCACAGACCCACAACACTGACCCACACAACTCACCACGTCAATGGCTTCAGCAGAAGGTGCTCGGCGATTAGGATGATGAAGAATCTGAAGATGTCGACGCTGAAGACGAAAAAGCAGCCGCCTCCTTCACGTCCGTCGCCAACTGACGAGCCACGTGGTCGCGTGACGTCACCGATGACGTTTAGTGCGACGGAAGTGACCACGCCCACTCCTAGCCACGCCCACGCAGAGCCACGCCCCTGCCGAGTGACGTGAGATAACGCGGCCACGCCCCCGGCAGCCGGGCGCCCCTCAATCTACAGATTCTACTTCCGCTTCCGGGTCGGGACGAGTGGAGGCGGTGGCGGGAAAATCTGAACCCTGTCTGGGCCTCCTCAAGGTCGACTCAGCCTGAAGGTGCCCACACGGGCTCTGTGTGGTGAGTCTGTGGGTCTCTGTGTGGTGAGTCTGTGGGTCTCTGTGTGGTGAGTCTGTGGGTCTCTGTGTGGTGAGTCTGTGGGTCTCTGTGTGGTGAGTCTGTGGGCCTCTGTGTGGTGTGTCTGTGGGTCTCCTTGTGGTGAGTCTGTGGGTCTCCTTGTGGTGAGTCTGGGTCTCTGTGTGTTGAGTCTGTGGGTCTCTGTGTGGTGAGTCTGTGGGTCTCTGTGTGGCGAGTCTGTGGGTCTCTGTGTGGTGAGTGTGTGGGTCTCTGTGTGGTGAGTCTGTGGGTCTCTGTGTGGTGAGTCTGTGGGTGTCTGTGTGGTGAGTCTGTGGGTCTCTGTGTGGTGAGTCTGTCGGTCTCTGTGTGGTGAGTCTGTGGGTCTCTGTGTGGTGAGTCTGTGGGTGTCTGTGTGGTGAGTCTGTGGGTCTCTGTGTGGTGAGTCTGGGTCTCTGTATGGTGAGTCTGTGGGTCTCTTTGTTGTGAGTCTGTGGGTGTCTGTGTGGTGAGTCTGTGGGTCTCTGTGTGGTGAGTCTGTGGGTCTCCGTGTGGTGAGTCTGTGGGTGTCTGTGTGGTGAGTCTGTGGCTGTCTGTGTTGTGAGTCTGTGGGTCTCTGTGTGGTGAGTCTATGGGTCTCTGTGTGATGAGTCTGTGGGTCTCTGTGTGGTGAGTCTCTGTGGGGAGCGGTGGTGCAGTGGTTAGCGCACTGTTTGTGGAGCGGTGGTGCATTGGTTAGCGCACTGTGTGTGTGTGGGGAGCGGTGGTGCAGTGATTAGTGCACTGTGTGTGTGTGGGGAGCGGTGGTGCAGTGGTTAGCGCACTGTGTCTGTGGAGCGGTGGTGCAGTGGTTAGCGCACTGTGTGTGTGTGGGGAGCGGTGGTTGCAGTGGTTAGCGCACTGTGTGTGTGTAGGGAGTGGTGGTGCAGTGGTTAGCGCACTGTGCGTGTGTAGGGAGCGGTGGTGCAGTGGTTAGCGCACAGACTCACACAGAGACCTACAGACTCACACAGAGACACACAGGCTCACACAGAGACCCACAGGCTCACACAGAGACCCATAGACTCACACAGAGACCTACAGTCTCACACAGAGACCCACAGGCTCGCACAAAGACCCATAGTCTCACACAGAGACCCACAGACTCACACAGAGACCCACAAGCTCACACAGAGACCCACAGACTCACACAGAGACCCACGGGCTCACACAGAGACCCATAGACTCACACAGAGCCACAGGCTCACAGAGACCCACAGACTCACACAGAGACTCACAGACTCACACAGAGACCCACAGAGCCCTACAGAGATGCACAGAGACACCCATAGACCCACAGAGACACCCATAGACACACACAGACACCCATAGACACACCGAGACACACAGAGGCACCCATGGAGACCCCATAGATCCACAGAGACACCCATATAGACCCATACATTAGCACGGTTGTCAACGTACGGTGCGAAAGAAGTTTAACATTCGTCACCTGCTCATGATTATTAATGAAGGGGGATGGTGCGTCCATGTGGAGTGCCGCGGGGGGCCAGTGGGTCTCTGTTGTTCTCTATGAGTGTGGGTATCTGTGGATCTCTGTGGGTCTCTATGGTAAAAAATGAGTATGGGTCTCTTTGAGTCTCTGTGAGTCTCTGTGGATCTCTGTGGGTGTCAGTGGGTCTCTGTTGTTCTCTATGAGCATGGGTCTCTATGAGTCTCTGTGAGTCTCTGTGGGTCTCTGTGAGTCTCTATGAGTCTCTGTGGGTCTCTGCGAATCTATGTGGGTCTCTTCTAGTGAGTTGAAAAATGCGTTTAGAGCATTTTGCTTCCAAGGGGTGATGACAATGATGATGATGACCATGAGGATGATGATGATGAGGATGATGACACCAGCCACTTCGGGTTGGGGGGGGGCATAACGCGGTGTGGGTGTATAAAGAATTAGTTGATAGCTTCAGTTGTTGTGGCTGATGTTGTTGTCACGTGTGCAGTGATCCAACGTATCTTCAAGACTTCCCTGACGAAGCGCCAGAAGCTGGAGCTCGCCGCCATGGACGCGGTTTGGTTTTTTACTTTGGACGAGGGGGAGGAGGAAAGCCGAGGGGGCGTCGCCAATGGGGGATATGACGACGACGATAACAACTACATCCTTGTGAGACTCACACACACACACAGACACACAGACACACCACACACAGAAACACACACAGACACACCCACAGACACACCCACAGACACACACAGACACAGACACACACACACAGACATACACACACAGACACACACAGACACACACACAGACACACACACCCACAGACACACACAGACACACCCACAGACACACACAGAAACACACACAGACGACAACAACAACCGCCATTCGCCACTAAGTGGCGGTGACGTCACCACGACTCTTGTGCCAGGCTATGTGCACCTTGAGGCCACGTGAAGTGTCGAACGCCCGATGGCAGGAGGTCACGGGGCAGACCCAGGTGCCACGGGTTGACTGACTGAGATGACTGGCTGATGCACCACCTTTGCCCCCTACTGTGCCAATTTGCTGTGATTTAGCCACCCGGCGCTCCGCTCGTTGTTGTGAATGTCGCTCCTCCGCCTTCCGTTGTTGTTGGAGGGCGACTGCCTCCAACTGCCCAGTAGCGTCCTTCACGAGCCTCCTCCACTGAGGCCGATCTTGACACCGCTGGTACCAGTCATCGGCAAGTCCACTCAGCTCCACGTCCTCTTGTACCACATCACTCCATCTCTTTTCTAGCCTGTGCCGTGCTCGTTTAGCCCCCTCGATCCGGCTGAACAAAAGCTGTTTGGGCATGCGGTGATTGGGCATGCGGGCTACATGGCCCAGCCAACGCAGTCTTGCCTGACGGAGGTGCTCACCGATGGGACTTTGTCCAGATCTTTTGAGGATTTGTGAGCTCCTCACACAATCCAGCCTGGTTAAATCCAGGATTGATCGTAGGCAGGCCAGCCTAAATGTTTCTAGCCGGCGAAAATGTTCCATTAGGGGTGTCCACGTTTCGCAAGTGTAGAGAAGGGAGGGAATGACCGTGGCCGAGAAGACCCGAAGCTTCATGCGGAGCGACAGACCAGGTAGCTTCCACACAGCGTTATGCAACCGAAGAAAAGATAATGCCGCTCGACTGATTCTGATTGAGACCTCATGAGTACACTGCCCAGATATGGGAAACTCTCCACTCTCTCCACAACTGCTCCATCACCAATTGGGAGTTGTGGGGGTGGAGTGTCCGATGGTACAAAATACCCAGGCAGGTGCTTCGTTTTGGTTGGGCTGATGGTAAGGCCCCACCTCGTATTGGCATGCTCCAGTTTCAGCAGCAGTGCCTTCAACTCCTCCTCTGAGTGAGCCGCAATTACCAGGTCATCGAAATACATAACGTGGTTGACCAATAAGGAGCCATCCCTTGACCGCACCCCGGCATTGATCAGCCTCCCATTGTATCTGTACCAGATGGAAATTCCTCCGGTACAGCTACTGAAGGCTTCACGAACTACATGGTCGAAATGGATGTCAAATAATGTTGGAGCCAGAGGACATCCCTGTCGCACCCCAAGGTGAACAGGGAATGGCTCCGACTCCCTGCCACATAGTTTTACCCGGGCCCGCTCACCATCATGATGGTCCTTAATGATCATGAGCAAAGGGTCAGGGACTCCGAAAGCACGAAGAACTACCCAGAGCCCAGGCCTACTGATGGTATCATAGGCCTTGGCCAGGTCAATAAAGCAGAGATGTAGGTCTTGTTGGAATTCCCTACACCTCTGCTGTAGCAGACGGACAGAAAATATGGCATCTGTGCAGGACCCCCCTTTCCTGAAACCGCATTGGGGCTCCGCAAGCCTCTCCTCAGCGTGCCTAGAAGGTGATGTTAAATAATCCTTGCCAGGACCTTTCCCGGCACACTGAGGAGTCAGATGCCCTTGTAGTTGTTAAAGTCTGTGCGGTCCCCCTTCCTAAAGAGGGGGACCACCAAGGCATCCTTCCAATCCTGCGGAACTTGTCCAGTGGCCCAGAATGTTGTTATGATGTCATGTAGGGCAGTCTGGCACAAACGCCACCCTCCCTCAGCATTTCGCTTTGGGGATCATCTCTGCCCGGTGCTTTTCCTGGTCTAAGACTCTGGATCAACTTCAGTACTTCCTCAATGGATGGCACCTCAGCCAGCCACTCACAGGGGTGACTTTCTCCAATATTTGAGGCACCGCAGCCTCAGCAGGGTCATCCCCACTTTGTCCCATGATGTTTTCCAGGCTGAGGGATTCCCCCTCCCCCAGGACCTCACAGAAATGCTCAGCAAATCTGCAAACATGTTCCTGGTGGTCGGAGATTGGATCACCGTTCTTTCCCCTAATGATTGTAATAGGTGTGGCACTGCAGGTTACTTTTTTGATGGAGTTAAATAGGGATTTGTGATCGCGGGCCATTGAGGCAGATTCCATCTCCTCAGCAACCCACGACCACCACCCATCCTTGCAGCGCCTCACGGCTCTCCAAACCTCCGAGCGAAGGCTGCGGTAAGCCTCCTCATTCTCTGACGTGGGATGCTGTAGCTGATGAGAGTAGGCCTGTCGCTTTTTCTCAGCCAGCTTGAACACCTCTGTCAGCCAATGTCTTTGGGGAGGTTTGGACCGCGTACCCAAAGCAGCCATTGCAGCTGTCTGAGTCGCAGTCCTAAACCTCACCCATTTGCCCTCGACATCTGGAGGAGTGGGAGACGATGCCAACCGTAGCTGCAAGCGATGATGAAATTCTCGCTTGCAACTTTCATCAGCTAGCTGAGACCAGGCTACCTTAGGTTTGAATGGGTCCTGGGTGTACACCCACCACCCGAGTGAAGAATGGCAGGCGCATCTTACAGATAACTAGTCGATGGTCAGAGGGTAGATCAGCTCCACGGTAGGTCCTGGTGTCAAGGACATGGGCCCGCATCTGCTGTTCCATCACTACGTAGTCCAGCAGATGTTTTTAATTGGACCCGGCATGCATCCATGATGTATGGATGCGCTGATGCCGGAACAGCGTGTTGGTAATTACAAGCCCATGGGCTGCATAAAAATCTAGCAGCCTCCTACCTTTGTTATTGAGCTGATCTGTCCCATGCCTTCCAATCACTTTAGACCAGATGCCACCATCATGACCAACTCGGACATTAAAGTCACCCAACAAGATGACTCTGTCCCGAGGGGCCACCTTAGCTAGCACCTAGCATCATAGAAGGCATCTGACTCATCAGCCTTGCCTGCATCCCTCCACGGCTGTTCGGGTTCAGTGGGGGCATAAGTAACCACGACCACTACTCCTCGCCTCCGGTTGATGGGAAGTCGAGCCCAAAGTAGCCTGGGGCTTACAGCTTCCCACACCTCACCACCACTCTCCCACACCCCTTCATTCTTTTGTTCAGAAGAAGAGCCACTCCCTGTTGTTTAGCAGTCTCCTGCCCCGGGTATAGGACTGTCCACCCCTCATGGTGGCAGGAGCCAGAACCGGTCCCCCGGACCTCCTTAATACCACAGAGATCCAGGCGGTACCGGTCCAACTCCCCACAGAGGAGTGGCAGCCTCTCCTCCGCAGTGAGTGTTCCACGTGGCCATCCGTAGTGGCTTTTTGTTTCTGGAGGAGCCCTGAGGGTAAATATTCAGTCTTCTGGCTCCGACAAATGAGGTTTGGCCAGGAGACGTCATAGACGCCTGTCTCCCCCGGGGCCTCCATCACAAGCTTGTTAATTACATTTTTCGGTCGTGGTTTAGTGGTAGTTAATTGAAGGTGGAGGGGTTACCAGCCCCTTGCACCCGTCCAGAGCCCCCATTTAGCTGCTGTGGTGGTCACAGACGCCATGAGGAGAAAGGACAATCGGAATTGGCCCTCCCCCCCACAGCACTGTCCACGACAGCGTTGCCCGTCCGGCACCACGAGGAGGTAGGGGATTGTTTTACCGGATACAGACGCACACAGACACACACACACACACAGACATACACAGACTCACACAGACACACACAGACACCCACAACAACAACCGCCATTCACCACTAAGTGGCAGTGGCATCACCACGACGCTTGTGCCAGGCCATGTGGACCTTGAAGCCACGTGAAGTGTCGAACGCCCGCTGGTAGGAGGTCACGGGGCAGACCCAAGTGCCACGGGTTGACTGACTGAGATGACTGAGATGACTGGCTGATGCACCACCTGTGCCCCATTACTGTGCCAACTTGCTGTGCTTTAGCCACCCGGCACTCTGCACGTTGTTGTTGGAGGACGACTGCCTCCAACTGCCCAGCAGCGTCTTTCACGAGCCTCCTCCACAGAGGCTGATCTTTACAACGCTATTACCAGTCATCGGCAAGTCCACTCAGCTCCACGTCCTCCTGTACCACGTCACTCCATCTCTTCTCTAGCCCGTGCCGCGCCCGTTTAGCCCCCTCGATCCGGCCGAACAAAAGCTGTTTAGGCATTCGGTGGCTGGGCATGCGGGCTACATGGCCCAGCCAACGCAGCCTAGCCTGTCAAAGGAGCTCACCGATGGGACTTTGTCCAGATCTTTCAATGATTTGTGAGCTCCTCACACAATCCAGCCTGGTTAAACCCAGGATGGATCATATGCAGGCCAACCTAAATGTTTCTAACCGGCAAAGATGTTCCATTAGGGGGGTCCACGTTTCGCAAGCGTAGAGAAGGCACCCTCGTTTACGTGGCCCCCGAGGTGCTGCTGGGCTACCCGGTTACCTGCGCCGCGGACACGTGCTCCCTGGGCTGCACCGTCGCCAAGATGGCCACCGGCAGGGACCTCTTCCGCTCCTTCGGCCGCGACGACCACCTGGCATGCTGCATCGAGGTGACCGGGGAGCCTCCTTGGGGGAAGCGGGGGGGGGGGACACCTCAAGCGGGAGACTTGGCCCAGACCGGCCCCGTAGACAGCCACCCAGCCAGACACCCAACCAGTCACCCAGCCAGTCACCCAACCAGTCAGCAACCCGGCCAGTCACCCAGCCAGACACGCAGAAGTCACCCAGCCAGCCACGCAGTCACCCGACCAGCCACCTGGCCAGTCACCCAGCCAGTTACCCAGCCAGACACGCAGCCACCCGGCCAGTCACCCAGCCAGTCACCCAGCCAGACACACAGCCGCCCAACCAGTCACCCAGCCAGTCACCCAGCCAGTTACACAGACAGACACGCAGCCACCCGGCCAGTCACCCGGCCAGTCACCCAGCCAGTCACCCAGCCAGTTACCCAGACAGACACGCAGCTACCCAGCCAGTCACCCAGCCAGTCACCCAACCAGTCACCCAGCCAGTTACCAAGCCAGTCACCCAGTCAGTTAACAAGCCAGTCACCCAGCCAATCACCCAGCCAGTCACCCAGCCAGACACGCAGCCACCTGGCAGTCGCTTATCCGATGCACCGATGCTCGAATATCCAGATTTTTCCTTGCCGTTTATATTAAGACACCGACGCCAGCGACATGGGTATCGGCGCCGTTTTATCTCAATCGTGTGCATGGGGATAAATTGTTGCACCTCGGCGTTCAAAAAACTTTGCTGACGCTGCAATGGAATTACTTTTCGCCCCGGCATCACGTTCCTGCCCTGACGGCACTTGGCGGAAACCGCCGCACCAAAGATGTCTTCCGCCGTTGTGATCCATTTCGGTCACGCGCATCAACGAGCTGGTGGCCCTTGATGTCCTGGGCCCATTCCCGATCACTCCCAGGGGTAACAAATACCTTTTGGTGGGTGTGGAATATTTTGCTCGGTGGCCGATGGCATGGCCCTTGCCCGATCAATCGGCGTACTCTATCGTGACTGAATCGTACTCTGACTGTCATGCTTTGCCACACTGTCAATGAAAAACAGGCCGATTGGGATTTACACGCGCCGAGCGTGCTCGCCGTGTATAGAATGGCCCCGCACGCTTCCACAGGATTCTCACCGTTTTCCCTCGTGTACGGAAGGGAGAACGTGCCACCCCATTGATACCCAATTGGGCACGACTGATGGAGACGCTGAACGGGGACCCTACCTGACCACGTCCGAGACTCCCTGCGCCGGATTTCTGAGGCGCGGGAGGCGGCTCGGGTCAACGCCGCTAAAACGCGGGCTCGCAACGAGCGTTGTGCACGCGGGTCCGGCCGCGACATGCCATGGTCTGTCGGTGATGGGCACCTCTCCCAAGTTACACAGGCCATGCACGGTCCTGTTGAAGTGGTAGAGGTTAGGCATCCACAGTGCGTGCACATTCGAGGCGGGGGTCTCTCCGTCGTTGGTTCGTCCACCCATTTCGGTTGACGCAATTCTTTCCTACGGGCGTTGCTTCTTCATCCCCAACAATTGGCCTGCCAGGGTCTGATGTGTCCGACGTGCCAGAGCGGTTTGCAGATTGATCCCCCGTGGGATTCTGTTTTACCGCCCGCGGCAGCGAAGCCCTTGGCTGCTGCTGCGGACGCTGACCCCGCACGATCCAGCCCCGCAGCGACGGACTTCATCACCCTTCCGCTGACCGACCGCCCTTCCTCCTGCCGAGCCAACCCATGCAGGGCTGGATACGGATGCAGGGGATGGTACGGCGTCACAGACCCGTTCAAAGACGCCCCGATTCCGTTAACGTTCGTGTGTGCCTTTGCCTGTGTTGGGTATTCACCTTGCTTCCTTGTTCTTGCGTTCGTTATCGTTCGTGCGCTATTCTTCATTATGTATGCTCTCTTGTGCTTGTTGCCACCAGGGTTATGTCGCTCTTTCCATTACTTGTTCGGGTCCATTCCTAGCTGGGACGGCTCGTCTTTTCATCACGAGGGGGGAGGGGGGAGGTGATGGAATGAGAGAGCGCCATCTAGGGGTTGACGAGGGGTATCTGCATAAGCCACCACTTGGTAACTAATACCCAATGGGAAGTGTGGGATCCATCTGGGCCAAAGGTGACGGGAGGAGCTAGAGAGTACGCGCGAGAACGGTCGAGAAAGTTCTACGAAAGGGGTGTGTCCGGAGGCGGAGCTAGAGAGTACGTGCGAGAACGGTCGAGAAGGTTCTACGAGGGGGCGTGTCCGGAGGCGGAGCTAGAGAGTACGCGCGAGAACGGTGGAGAAGGTTCTACGAGGGGGCGTGTCCGGAGGCGGAGCTAGAGAGTACGCGCGAGAACGGTCGAGAAGGTTCTACGAGGGGGCGTGTCCGGAGGCGGAGCTAGAGGGTACGTACGAGAACGGTCGAGAAGGTTCTACGAGGGGGCGTGTCCGGAGGCGGAGCTTGCTCCACCGAGGGGAATATAAGGGGAGGCAGTGAGAGGACGCTGGGTCGGTGTGGGAAGCCTGGAGCCCGGACTGCGTCATCGCCACGCTCTACTCGCCACCGGCCACCTGGCGGTCCTTCCAGCGTAGCCGTCTCTCCTCCCGGCACGCCGTCAGCCAGCGGTGGACAGGGAGCGAGGGGGAGAGACGCGCGACGACAGTTGAGCAGGGAGGCGCGCGTCACGGCAGAGAGAGTGAGAGAGTGTGGAGCCATCCGGAGAGAGAAAGAGAGAGCAGAGCTGTGCAGTCATATAATACTGGTAGGAAACGTAGTGGACTGGAAGCCCAACCCGGGATTAATTCACAGGAGGCAGGGGATTAATTGTGTATGTCTGTGGATGTCTGTCCACATCGCAGGGGTGGGGCTGGGTGGAGAGGGGAGGGTAGGGAGGGGCTGGGTGGAGAGGGTGGGGAGGGTGGGGAGGGGCTGGGTGGGGTTGGGTGGGGGGTGGGAGGGGTTGGGTGGGGGGTGGGAGGGGTGGGGGTGGGTCTGGGTGGGGAGGGGCTGGTCACCCCGTGGTGCCCTTATATGGACTGGAAGCCCAACCGGGATTAATTCTTCACAGGAGGCAGGGGATTATAACACTGCACTTTCTGGTGAGACCTCTTTTACACTGCAACTTTCTGGCGTCGTTTTATAATTCTGCTCACTTTTCATTTTGCTTTCTTCTGCGCACGACTCCTAACAAGTTTGGCTTAAATATCCGTGCACAATTACTTCAAAATTTCCTACCAGCCCCCTCCGCAGGAATGTGTTCAAAGAGAGATGCCAGTCAACAGTTGTCGTGGAAGTGCTTTTATTACAATTGTATGCAGTCTACGTTCCAGTAGTTTAACAATGGGCAGCGTTAAGGTAGATATTCGATTAAATGAAATAATCATAGGAAGTGCATAGCATATGCACAGTGATCGCATTCGGGTAGCGATAGACAACCGACAACAATATCCACACGGAGTCTCGCCCAGCTCCCCGTCGGTAGCTGCAGTCTTGCCGATGTCCTCAATCTGCTATAGATCTCCGGAGAGTCCAGAACACGCTGTGCTTACATTACCAGCTTGCAAAATGAAGGGCTGGAACCTTTGCTTTTGTCTGGTGCAGGTGTTGCAGCCCACTTGTCTGGTAATGAACCATAAGCTCCAAGCACCCACTGGAGCAGGTGAGCCGTGGCGGGAAAGCAGCTTGTTGGCCGGAGGCTGCCCAGCTTGAGGCGGGCGGCGGTAGCTATCCACTAGGGTGCAATGACCCCTCCCACTGACGATGGAAACCCTTGGCGCCCATTTTTTTACGCCAATCTAAAATGAGCTTATAACCCGTGAGCTGCTGCCGCCCGTGTTTCTTGGCCACGGTTAGGTGGCCGAGAAGGAGTGTTCTCTCCCCATTCTTGCACCTCGTGTTGGCGCAAAGCCCGGGCAGGTTACTCTGGAAATCCTGGTGTTGCCCATGCGTCAGGATCCCCCCCCTCGGCCTTGCTGGCGATGTTCATACGAGTGCGTAGCACGACGTTTGGTACCAGTTTGGCTGCAGGGGCTGCCGGGAATGTGCCGCTTTGCGTCACAAAACCGCCTAAGGGGCCCCACTCCTGATTTTCTGTAGGGGTTTGCTCCCTTAGCCATTGACTCTCCCGAGACGATCACAAGGCAGTGAGAAGACCGCGTAACCCTTACGAGGTACTGACGGCCGGGCCAACTGTGCCTGGGACTCGCGTAAGGCAGGGTCATCACGCCCTGAAGTAGTTTATCGCAAACTACCCACTACCGATACAATAACAACAGTCCCAGACCACACCGAGACAACAACAACAACAGTCTCAGACAACGCCAAGACAACAACAACAACAACAGAGTAAGTAGCAGATCCCTATAATAAAATATACGCATTAAAAATGTAACTATCGATGATGCACGGTTAAAGGGGTCAAAAGTTAATAACCTCATTTGCAAATGTGCTTGCTGTATTCAGCACTAATCTGGTTCATGATCATTTTGCTGAAGGAATATTTACGACGTTAAGCTGAAGGGAACGAGATTGTTCCAAAACGGTGGTGCTGCGATGGTAAAAGCTTTGTCAGCTATTCCAATTCTCGTTCTTTGGGATCGTTAAAAATGGCAATTAGACGGATGTCTCAGATTTATTGGGTTTGACAGTGGGGTTAATGAATTAGCTACATATGGAATGTAAGAAGTTCAATAATAGTGTAGCGCAGATTTGCCAATAAGGATTTAATGGACGAACAGGGCCCTAATGTTAGATGATTTCTTCTTGCGTCGAGGGATGTGAGATTTGATTTTAGGTCTAGATTTGAGAATTCGTGACTGCAAGGATTCATACTCTTTGGTGTTTTCCGTAAAGTCACGTAGGTAAAATAAAGTAAATAATTTAGTTTTCATTTATTTTATGTACCTACGGTCAGAATGGTGGGTCCTGTGTGGTACATCCAGTAGAAATCAAAGAGCAGAATTAGAAATTTCGGTTAGTCTGTTTAGCGTTGCACTAGTCGATATACTTTAAGCCGTGTCGTAGTAGCTGAAAAGGAGTGGTAGAATGATAGCTTCCACAATTTACAGGCACAATAGATGGGACAACTTTTTTCCCGTGTGAAAACCCTATTTTTGATTAGATTTACTTTCATATGTGATCAATATGGGGTTGGAATGTAAGCTTTTAATCGATCAGTAAACCCAAGTATTTTAAACACTCCGTTTGTTAAATGATGTTCTTTCTCATATCTGTAATAGGTGAATGGAATGAAACGATGTTTGTTTTTTTGGGGGGCTTTAGGGGCAATTTTACTTATGAAAATTGATGTTGAATTAAGTCGAAATTATGTTGGAGATTCTGTTTGACTTCGTTTGGGGATTTATCAAATATCCGCATGACAAGTGTCATCAGCAAATTGATTTAATTCTGAGTGATTTAAGTTTAGTCCAAGATTGTTTCAATATAAAAACAGAATTGGGCCCAGCATGGAACCCTGTGGAACAGCCTTTGCTATATTAATATTTGTGGACGTGAGGTTATCACTTGTAGGAACAGGCTCCTTCATTACTGTCTGAACATTTTAGCTGGCCAAGTCTTGTGATTAGAATATCTTAGTCAACAGTGTCAAAGGCTTTTACCAAGTCAAAGAATAGTGCACAGCAGTAGTGGTCTTTATCCAGGGTACTGAAGAAAACAATAATAATACATCCATCGTAGCTGTGGTGGTGCAGGAATCCTCTCGAAAACCTGTTTACTGCGCAGGAGATTGTGACTTTTTAGGCAGCAGTTTATTTGTGATTTAACTTTTTATTCCCTCGAATATTTTAGCTTACTGGTAAAATAATAGATATTGGCCTATAATTATTCGGATCTTTTTGTAGCCATTTTTATACAATGTATGCATGTATGTTGACCTTCTTTCACACCGTATGTAGCCAACCGTGCTGATCGGAGGTGCGTAATGGACGAATGCGAGCGGATTATCACTCGAGTGGAAATGTACGTTTGGTGAGGTGAGAGGTTGAAAATGTTTGCGAGGGGGTTCATAGATTGGATCTGCTGCAGTCACAAGTGAAAACGCAGGCAAGTCATCTTCTCCCATGCATGACGAAGTCATAATTAATGCGAAGTTGAAGCAGCGCATCCAGTTCAAAAAGGAGACCCTAACGAGAAGTAGGGCCGAAGACTTTCGCTAAACACTTTGAGGTTTGGTGGCAGAAGGAGGAGGAGGAAGAAGAAGTGAGTGATGTGAATGGTGGTGCATCTGGAGACCTTTCCTCCACTTTCAAAGACTATAAATTTTGCTCACTACATCCCAGGCAAAATGGGGAGTGTCACGTATGCATACTGTAAATGCTTCAATATCTGTTAATAAAAATGATCGTTGTACAATGATCGAGGTGTTTAAGTTGTTTTTGCACGACCGATGCCATAGGTAAAGGCACAGACGGTCTGAGCGGGTCTGAGGGAGCCTAGGTGAGGGCGGCGGTGGAGATGTAGAGTCGCTGTGTGCGGAGACGCTGAGAGCAGAGCTGCCGAGTGCAGGATAAGCGAGGTGAAAGGTAAACAAGAGTGGGGAGAGGTTAAACACAAGTGACCGTATAGATAGTTATAAGAGTGCCTACAACTGGTGCAAGAATAGGCGAATAAAGTGTAAGCAGGTGAACTGTTCCAACGCGTCGGTGTGAGCAACTTTTCGAAGACACTACATTTGGTGCCACAAGTGCCAACGAACACTTCGCCCGTCATGTCCCGAGTCGGCGATTTAAATGTAATGACCCAGCTGTTGCGTCACCCGATGACGACGCCGAACTAAGGAAGGCGTCGTCCCCCTTCGAGCGCCCCGCTCTCGACGAACGTGCTCCAGTCGGCTCGGGAGTGCACGGCGAGCCCAGCCAAGCCACCTCCGCAGGAGCTGGGCTGGGCATCGCCGGGTCACCTGGGGGAGGGTTTGCTGTCGGCCGTTGGCCGCCGCTCATCTCTTTGAGCGGATGACTGCCGCGACTTCTACCGGACGGCAAACACGCTCTTCCCGCCGCTGTCATAACCGAGGCGACCGGAGCGCTGGACCTTCCCGCCATTTCGGGGTTTGCAGCCCCGAAATGGTGGGAAGGGCATTGAAAAATTTGATACTCCGACCGATGCTTCTGTTGTTGTGGAGTGACTCATGCAGCCAGCTATGGCTACAGGATTTTGGTGTTACGTGTTATTTACGTAGTTTATTGTTAAAAATTCGGTCATAGTCCCTGTGCTCGCTGTTACGTTGCAATTATGGCTTTATTTTTTGGTGATTTTGCAAACTTTTTTTTGGTTTGGACATGTTTGTTTTGTTGTAGTACGGAGTTAGACTCATGGCCTTAATCTAAGCTTTCTTGTGGTTGCTGTTGTTGTTGTTTGAGTTGCATCCCACTGGGATTTTTTTGTACACAGCGTTGGTGCACGGTGCTTTTTTCAGGAATATTTTGCTGTTTTTTTAATGGATTTTCTGTTTCGCACAGTCAACACACAGTAGTCACTTGAAGATGTTTTTCTTGTTCATGTGTTTTAGTTGTTTTGTTGCGGTTGCACTCCGATTCAAGAGCCGAATGGCTCACAGGGCCATACCAAAATAAATAAAACTGAAAAACTGAAAAAACTTAACTCGTCCGCCATTCTGGGTCGAATCGGCATGCGCCGCAGCAGCCCGCAATCTTTCAAGGTGGAAATCCTTACTCTTTGGTTCTATTCGGTAAAGTCACGTAAGGTAAAAGACAAAATAACAAAATTCACGACGTTTCGGCCACAACACAAGTGGCCTTCATCAGGTGAAGGGGACCGTGCTGTCACGAAGACAGCGTCGGAGTAAAGAAAGTCAAGCCAGGTCGCGTCCTTTAAGCTGTGTGGGAGGAAACCAAACGTTTGACAAAGGAAACGTGAACACCAGTGGCATTTACATCTGTGGAATGTATAGAACCCGTGGCATCTATATATGCAGAAGGTGAAGAAACAGTGGCATCTACATCTGTAGAACATGAAGAACCATTTACATCTACATATGCACAACGTGAATAACAAGTGGCATCTACATCTGCAGAAGGTGAAAACCCAATGGCATCTACATCTGTAGAATATAAAGAACCAGTGGCATCTATCATCTGCAGAAAATGAAGAACCAGTGGCATCCACATCTGCAGAGCGTGAAGAACCGTTGGCATCTACGTCTACAGGCGATTATACAACGTTTAACGCCATTCCCCGTGTTTTTTGTACAGGCCATACAACATATATGGGGAGTCCCTGTACATTCAACAAGGCGGGGTAACAGCGATGGCAGCCCTGACAATGTTGAAATCCACCCCTGGCACGATGGTCCATAACTCACACTCATACTTTGATGTGACTCTGACTTTACCACGAATATGGTTTTGCGCTGAGCTTCCTTTCATCCATCCCAGGCCCTCTGTGGGCCCTCTACACACATCGCACGTTGTCCAGGTCACTATAGGAAGCAACCCTGGGGGCTAAGGTCACGTCAGTATGCCACCTCGGGTGCTACAGTGGCTAAGAGATGTTAACTACCTTCCATGGTATACAGGAGGTCGTGAGTTCCATCCAGACCCTGACGATGCCTGCTGCTGCTGTATATTTGGAGTATGTGTCTCTCTCTCATCATCACAGTGGAGATGTTACCTACCTCGCCTGGTATACAGGAGGTCGTGGGTTTGATCCCGACCCGTGACGATGCCTGCTGCTGCTGAATATTTGGAGTCTGCGTCTCTCTCTCTCATCATCACAGTGGTGAGGAGATTCTAGATTTGAAGCTTTCATGACTGCAAGGATCCATACTGTTTGGTTCTATTCGGTAAAGTCACGTAGGTAAAAAATAAAACAAAAAATAACGACGTTTCGGCCAAAACACAAGTGGCCTTCATCAGGTGAAGGGACCGCACTGTCCAGAGGACAGCGTTGGAGTGAATACAGCGTCCTTTAAGCTGTATGGGAGGAAACCAAACGCTTTGACAAAGGAATTAGCATAAAATGCTGTAGAGGACCGGCACGGGGGGGGGGGGGGGGGGTTACAAATGTTGGTGTGAAGGGAAATAAGCTGCTGTGAAAGTTTAGGATACCACTACTTGAATAAATATACTGTACCATTGAAAATTGGTTTAATGTGAGTATGGATCCTTGCAGTCACGAAAGCTTCAAATCTAGAAGGTGGAAATCGTTCACCAAGTTCCAACTGCAAGTCAGTTCACTGCTGCGGGAGGAGATTGGACGGCTTTTCTTCGTCGATTCGAGGGCCGTCTACATCTCGGTGGGATGGACATCCCCCCGGGCCCTCGACGACGACTCGTTAGCCTATAGTGATAGGTTTTTACCCTTTTATCTGGCACAAAAACTGACACCTTTATACAAGGGATCATGTTTGCAATAACCACAACACAAGCAGTCAAAATGCAACCAAAAAGAGACAACTCTGATAATGATGATGGCACTGTCCTTGAATTTGATTGGTCCACACCCGAGACAGCTTTTCTTAGAGCCTAGTCTCCACTGGTGTTAGACCAGATGACACCACAAGGCGTACAACTAAAAAAAAACGCGCACTGTCAGAGTTATTGAGAGCTCGGGGTAATCCTTTACACTATGAGACCTCCTTTGCCAGTAGCAAGATACAGTAATAGGTTTTTACCCTTTTATCTGGCACAAAAACTGACACCTTTATACAAGGGATCATGTTTGCAATAACCACAACACAAGCAGTCAAAATGCAACCAAAAAGAGACAACTCTGATAATGATGATGGCACTGTCCTTGAATTTGATTGGTCCACACCCGAGAGACAGCTTTTCTTAGAGCCTAGTCTCCACTGGTGTTGGACCAGATGACACCACAAGGCGTACAACTCAAAGACAGCGCACTGTCAGCATCCCCGAGTCGGAATGGGACGGCTCCCGCGTGCACCTACACCGAGATGGCCGCTATTTTTATCACCCGTCTAATGTTCGGAGAAGATTCGACTCGGGAGTGATGCGCTCAATATACATCTGACCACCGCGTTCTCATTGAAGGACCACAGACGTGGCTTGGCCTCTCCTTGGAGAGATCTTCCCTCCTCAAAGATAGACATCGCACGTGGCATTCCGCAGTGTCGAGTGTGTGTATAGTAGTGTATAGTGTAGTGTATGGTATAGTGTAGTGTATAGTAGTGTAGTGTATAGTAGTGTAGAGTATAGTAGTGTATAGTAGTGTAGTATCTAGTAGTGTAGTGTATAGTAGTGTATAGTAGTGTAGAGTATAGTAGTGTATAGTAGTGCAGTGTATAGTAGTGCAGTGTATAGTAGTGCAGTGTATAGTAGTGTAGTGTGTAGTGTATAGTAGTGTATTGTATAGTAGTGTATAGTAGTATAGTGTATAGTCGTGAAGTGTATAGTAGTGTAGTGTACAGTGTAGTGTAAGTAGCGTAGTGTATAGTTGAGTGTACAGTGGCGTAGTAAATATGTATGTAATGATTCTCGAGTTATGATATTATTTCACACATTCATGCATATCTTGGCACACCGCCTGGGTGGACAAACATCTGGATTATAGTGCAGCGTTATGGTTTATTTTCCCTGCAAAGTCCATTCACGTGCCCATTGGTTCTGGAAGAACCAGTTGGGCCCCCCAACGTGTCAATGTTTTGATGTCCTCGGCAGCACTTTGCATAGCGCTGTCGACTGGGACGCGATCCCTCGCCTCACCGTCACGCACGGCTGCCGCCGATACTGCGAGATCGTTTGCATCGTGACCCCAAGAAACATGGGGAGGTGGTGGTGGGGTGGTAGTCGGGTGGTGGGGGTGATGGTGGTAGTGGGGAGGGGAGGTGATGGTGGGGAGCGGAGGTGGTGGTGGGGTGGTGGGAGGTGGTGGTGGTGGGGAGGAGAGGTGGTGGTGGTGGGGAGGTGGTGGTGGGGTGGTGGTGGTGGGGAGGAGAGGTGGTGGGGAGGTGGTGGGGAGGTGGTGGTGAGGAGGTGGTGGTGGTGGGGAGGTGGTGGTGGGGAGGTGGTGGTGGGGAGGTGGTGGTGGTGGGGAGGTGGTGGTGGTGGGGTGGTGGTAGTGGTGGGGTGGTGGGGTGGTGGTGGGGTGGTGGTGGTGGGGTGGTGGTGGTGGTGGTGGGTGGTGGTGGTGGGTGGTGGGTGGGGGTGGTGGTGGTGGGTGGTGGTGGTGGGTGGTGGTGGTGGGGATGAGAGGTAGTGGCGGGGTGGAGTTGGTGGAGGTGGTGATGTGGGAGTAATCAGGGCTTTCCGAGTGCAGGCGGGTGGGGTGGTGATGTCGAGCGAGAGAGAGACGTACCGAAGATTCAACATCTCATTATTTCCGCCTCCTCCACCCCTCCGCTGGGCTCCTGTGTGAGTCTCTGTTCTCCGCTGTGCGAGAGAGACTCCGTTGCAGGTGAGCTTTTAGCGTTCCGCGCTCTGTTAACTGAAGCCCCAAACTAGTTACACGTTTTTCATGGAACGTAACTTTTTTCGCCGGTGTAAGTTCGGAAACCGAAGAGACACAGCACCATCATCACCAAGTATTGCGTTCACCACACACACACATACACGCCGTAATTGATGTGAAACGATGATGGTAGTGATAACAATATTCACGATGCACGACGCAAATACATCTTTCTCGCCGGGATGCCTTGTGGCTTACGGGTTTCGCCGCGGTGCCTAGGAGATGTTAGCTACCTCGCCTGGTCTGCAGGAGGTCGTCGGTTCGATCTCGACCGCTAACGATGCCTGCTGCTGTATATTTGGAGTCTGTGTCTCTCTCTCATCATCATCACGGTGGCTAAGAGATGTTACCTACCTCGCCTGGTATTTAGGAGGTCGTGGGTTCGATCTCGACCGCTGACGATGCCTGCTGCTGTATATTTGGAGTCTGCGTCTCTCTCATCATCATCACTGTGGCTCGGAGATGTTAACTACCTTGCCTGGTATACAGGAGGTCGTGGGTTCGATCCATTCCCTTGACGATGCCTGTAGCCACGATGGCTACAGGCATGGAGAGCCGCACACTTACAAAGGGGACGCGTTGCCTGCGTGTTTTTTTTCAGGCTGTCATAATCACCGCAGCCACGCTAATGGTTGTCTTGTGTTGTGTGCTACTAAATAAATTTGCGTCCAACCAAGACCCACTATCTGAGAGAGTGAGACAGAGAGCGGAGGAGGGAGAGGGAGCCCTTGTCTGTAGCATCTGGAAGTTAAAGAAATACTGCTGATGACGAGACACTGGAATGTCGAAACTTGTCCAGAATTTGACCAGTGTTGAACCAATTCCGCCATAAATTATTGACTCGCGAAAATTAATTGCGGCACGTGCGATGTTCATAACGTCTCCTTGACACCGTGGCGCCCACGATCTCGTGCATACAAGGCGAGGTAGTTAACATCTCCTAGCCACTGTGAGGATGATGATGATGATGAGAGACAGACGCAGACTTCAAATATACAGCAGAAGGCATTATCAGGGTTGGAATCGAACCCATGAATTTCTGGATACCAGGCGAGGTAGTTAAGATCTCTTCACCATACTATTTGGTTCTATTCGGTAAAGTCACGTAGGTAAAAAATAAAACAACAAAAAATCACGACGTTTCGGCCACAACACAAGTGGCCTTCATCAGGTGAAGGGACCGTACTGTCCAGAGGACAGCTTTGGAGTGAAGACAGCCAAGCTCAGGTCGCGTCCTTTAAGCTGTGTGGGAGGAAACCAAATGCTTTGACAAAGGAATTAGCATAAAATGCTGTAGAGGACCGGCACGGGGGGGGGGGAAGGGGGGGGGGGAGTTTACAAATGTTGGTGTGAAGGGAAATAAGCTGCTGTGAAAGTTTAGGATACCACTACTTGAATCAATATACTGTACCATTAAAAATTAGTTTAATGTTGGTATGATTTAGAACATCTTTCCAATAATTGCTTAATTTGAAACCATCCTCTCGGTTGAAATTGTGTCTGTGTTTGTAAATCTGAATTACCTCGTGAACAAATCTCTGATAAAAACCCGTGGGTTTGCAGAGAACCTCGGTATCGGAGAAAACTATATCGTGATCACCCACAGCGTTGTAACAGTGATCAGCTACGGCAGAAGAATTCGTTCTGCCGTGTTTCAAGTCTGATTTGTGCTCGCGAATTCGGTCAGAGACATGTCGTTTCGTCTCCCTAATATAGCAATCACCACAGGTGCAGCTCAATTTGTAAACCCCGGGATACTGTAAGTCAGGAATGACATCCTTCACGGATGGAATCAGGTCACGGATTTTGTGTACTGTATTGAACCGGACCAGGATCTTGTGTTTGTTTAGAATTTTGGAGATCTTTTTAGTAACGCCTGCTATATATGGTAGTGTGATGGTTTTGATCAGAGTATCAAGTGGTTGTTTCTGTATGGAGGGAGAAACAGCTTGGCAGATGGTACGGTCAGAGTATCCGTTCCTCTTGAGGGCCAAATGTACATGTTTTAATTCACTGGTCAGGTGGTGTTGGTCCGAAATGCAATAAGCCCTGTGGTATAACGTTTTTATGAGAGAATTCTTTTGAGTCGGGTGGTGGTGGGAATCAGGTTTCAAGTAGGAATCTGTGTGGGTAGGTTTTCCTGTAGACAATGTCCCAATGAGCCATCAGGTCTCCTCTCAAACAGAACATCCAAGAATGGTAGCTTTCCATCATTCTCCACTTCCATGGTGAATTTGATGGCGGGATGTCTGGAATTGATGTGGTCTAGGAAAAGGTTCAAAGCTGGGAGGCCAAGTGGCCAAATGACGAAAGTGTCGTCTACATATCTCTTCCACAGGGAAGGTCTGAGGGTGGAAGTCTGGATGGCGTCTGATTCAAATTTCTCCATGAAAACATTGGCTATCACTGGTGACAAGGGAGAACCCATGAGGGAACCCTCATTTTGTTTGTAGAATGTGCCATTCCAAGTAAAGTAGGTATTGTTTAGGCAGTGCCTAACCAGCACAGGTGTATCAGGGTCTAGTCCATGTTTGACCAAATTTTAAATTATTTCAATGGTATCAGGTACTGGGACCTTGGTGAACAGAGAGACCACATCGAAGCTGACAAGGATATCGTCAGGGGACAGTACAACGTCTTTGACCATAGAGACCAATTGGGCTGAGTTAGGTACTTCTGAGGAGGTCTTGCCAGTGAAAGGCAGCAAGGTATCTGACAGAAAATGGGCTAGTCTATAGGTAGGGGAGTTGATCGTGGATACGATGGGTCATAGTGGGGTGCCTTCTTTATGAATCTTGGGAAGACCATATAATCTAGGGGGTCTTGCAGCAGAAGGTTTTAGGGAGGGACGTTTAGTTTGTTCGATTAGGGAGGTCGAACTTGTGATGATCTTGTTGGTTTTTATCGTTAGGCTATTAGTAGGGTCATTTTTATTTATTGAGTAACTTCCATCGTTGAGCAGGTTCTGGATTTTGTTGTTGTATGAATCTTTATCCATAATTACAGTAGCGTTGCCTTTGTCGGCTGAGAGGATGACTATATCATTTCTGTTTTTTAAATTCGCGAGTTCAGAGCGTTCATTTTTGCTGATGTTGCTAATGGGTTTCTTAGCATTCTTAAGAATAGTGGCTATTTCAGCTCTCACAACGTCTGCTTGGATGTGTCCTACGACTTTGAGGGCTACATCGACCTGAGAGATGATATCATCTACAGGTATATGTTTTGGGGTGACAGCAAAATTTAGCCCTTTAGCCAGTACTGTTTTCAGATTGTCCAAAATCGGGGTGCTACTCTGATTAATGACGATTTTGTTAACGTCTAGTTTTGTTATATGTGGGACTGGGTTCTCCTTTGATAGGTGGTTGAATTTAGAAATCAGGTTAGCTTTGCATTTGACTGATAGTGAATCAGCAGAAGAAGCAGTCATGTTGTCTACGTGGTTCCAATCAGAAGGTGACATTTTTTGTATTAACATTAAATGAGCTTGTAGGAGCGTCCTGTCTAAAGTATCGAGTTCAAATCGGAGTAGCCTTATCCTCTCTGAGATTAAAGATAGGCTGGCCTTAAACAGAATCTGTTTAGAATTCGGTGAAGATACAGCAGCAGAAGTGAGTGTGAAAGCAATGACTTACAGTACCCCCCGGGGTTTACAAATTGAGCTGCACCTGTGGTGATTGCTATATCGGGGAGACGAAACGACATGTCTCTGACCGAATTCGCGAGCACAAATCAGACTTGAAACACGGCAGAACGAATTCTTCTGCCATAGCTGATCACTGTTGCAACGCTGTGGGTAATCACGATATAGTTTTCTCCGATACCAAGGTTCTCTGCAAACCCACGGGTTTTTATCAGAGATTTGTCCACGAGGCAATTCAGATTTACAAACACAGACACAATTTCAACCGAGAAGATGGTTTCAAATTAAGCAATCATTGGAAAGATGTTCTAAATCATACCAAACATTAAACTAATTTTCAATGGTACAGTATATTTATTCAAGTAGTGGTATCCTAAACTTTCACATCAGCGTATTTCCCTTCACACCAACATTTGTAACCCCCCCCCCTCCCCGTGCCGGTCCTCTACAGCATTTTATGCTAATTCCTTTGTCAAAGCGTTTGGTTTCCTCCCACACAGCTTAAAGGACGCGACCTGAGCTTGGCTGTCTTCACTCCAACGCTGTCCACTGTACAGTACGGTCCCTTCACCTGATGAAGGCCACTTGTGTTGTGGCCGGAACGTCGTTATTTTTTGTTTTATTTTTTACCTACGTGACTTTACCGAATAGAACCAAAGAGTATGGATCCTTGCAGTCATGAAAGCTTCAAATCTGGAATCTCCTCACCACTGTGATGATGAGAGAGAGACGCAGACTCCAAATATTCAGCAGCAGCAGGCATCATCACGGGTCGGGATCAAACCCACGACCTCCTGTATACCAGGGGAGGTAGGTAACATCTCCACTGTGATGATGAAAGAGAGACACAGACTCCAAATATACAGCAGCAGCAGGCATCGTCAGGGTCTGGATGGAACTCACGACCTCCTGTATACCATGGAAGGTAGTTAACATCTCTTAGCCACTGTAGCACCCGAGGTGGCATACTCACGTGACCTTAGCCCCCAGGGTTGCTTCCTAGAGTTAACTGGCACAACGTGCGATGTGTGTAGAGGGCCCACAGAGGGCCTGGGATGGATGAAAGGAAGCTCAGCGCAAAACCATATTCGTGGTAAAGTCCGAGTCACATCAAAGTATGAGTGTGAGTTATGGACCATCGTTACCAGGGGTGGATTTCAACATTGTCAGGGCTGCCATCGCTGTTACCCCGCCTTGTTGAATGTACAGGGACTCCCCATATATGTTGTATGGCCTGTACAAATAACACGGGGAATGGCGTTAAACGTTGTATAATCGCCTGTAGACGTAGATGCCAACGGTTCTTCACGTTCTGCAGATGTAGATGCCACCGGTTCTTCACGTTCTGCAGATGTGGATGCCACTGGTTCTTCATTTTCTGCAGGTGATAGATGCCACTAGTTCTTTATATTCTGCAGATGTAGATGCCATTGGGTTTTCACCTTCTGCAGACGTAGATGCCACTTGTTATTCACGTTGTGCAGATGTAGATGTAAATGGTTCTTCATGTTCTACAGATGTAGATGACACTGTTTCTTCACCTTCTGCATATATAGATGCCACGGGTTCTTTACATTCCACAGATGTAGATGCCACTGGTGTTCACGTTTGCAGATGAAGATGTCACTTGTTCTTCACCTGCTGCAGATGTAGTTGCCACTGGTTCTTCACGTTCTGCAAATGTAGATACCACTGGTTCTTCACGTTCTGCAGATGGAGATGCAACTGGTTCTTCACCTTCTGCAGATGTAGATGCCACTGGTTCTTCACGTTTTGCAGATGTAGATGCCAATGGTTCTTCACGTTCTGCAGATGTAGATGCCACTGGTTCTTCATATTCTGCCGATGTAGATGCCACCGGTTCTTCATGTTCTGCAGGTGTGGATGCCACTGGCTTTTCACGTTCTGAAGATGTAGATGCCACTGGTTTTTCATTTTCTGCAAATAATAGATGCCACTGGTTCTTTATATTCTGCAGATGTAGATGCCATTGGTTTTTCACCTTCTGCAGACATAGATGCTACTGGTTCTTCAGCTTCTGTAGATGAAGATGCCACTGGTTCTTCACGTTGTTCAGATGTAGATGTCACTGGTTCTTCAGCTTCTGCAGATGTAGATGCCACTGGTTCTTTACATTCCACAGATGTAGATGCCACTGGTTTTTCACGTTCTGAAGATGTAGATGCTACTGGTTGTTCACGTTTGCAGATGAAGATGCCAGGGTTGTGAGACACTGGATAGTGATACACTGGGTCGGAAGACACTGGGTAGTGAGACACTGGGTAGTGAGACACGGGTAGTGAGACACTGGGTAGTGAGACACTGGGTAGTGACACACTGGGTAGTGAGACACTGGGTAGTGAGACACCGGTAGTGAGACACTGGGTAGTGAGACGCTGGGTAGTGAGACGCTGGG
This sequence comes from Petromyzon marinus, assembly GCF_048934315.1. NCBI lineage: Eukaryota > Metazoa > Chordata > Hyperoartia > Petromyzontiformes > Petromyzontidae > Petromyzon > Petromyzon marinus. The sequence continues at coordinate 2,526,170 of NW_027423069.1, read as the reverse complement.
TAGTGAGACAATGGGTAGTGAGACACTGGGTAGTGAGACACTCGTAGTGAGACACTTGTAGCGAGACACTGGGTAGTGAGACACTGGGTAGTGAGACACTGGGTAGTGACACACTGGGTAGTGAGACACTGGGTAGTGAGACACCGGTAGTGAGACACTGGGTAGTGAGACGCTGGGTAGTGAGACGCTGGGTAGTGAGACAATGGGTAGTGAGACACTGGGTAGTGAGACACTCGTAGTGAGACACTTGTAGCGAGACACTGGGTAGTGAGACACTGGGTAGTGAGACACTGGGTAGTGAGACACCGGTAGTGAGACACTGGGTAGTGAGACGCTGGGTAGTGAGACGCTGGGTAGTGAGACAATGGGTAGTGAGATACTGGGTAGTGAGACACTGGTAGCGAGACACTGGGTAGTGAGACACTGGGTAGTGAGACACTGGGTAGTGAGACGCTGGGTAGTGAGACGCTGGGTAGTGAGACGCTGTGTAGTGAGACACTGGGTAGTGAGACACTGGGTAGTGAGACACTCGTTGTGAGACACTGGTAGCGAGACACTGGGTAGTGAGACACTGGGTAGTGAGACACTGGGTAGTGAGACACTGGGTAGTGAGACTGGGTAGTGAGACACTGGCTAGTGAGACACTGGTAGTGGGACACTGGGTAGTGACACACTGGGTAGTGAGACACGGGGTAGTGAGACACTGGGTAGTGAGACACTTGGTAGTGAGACACTTGGTAGCGAGACACTGGGTAGTGAGACACTGGGTAGTGAGACACTGGTGTTGAGACACTGGGTAGTGAAACACTGGGTAGTGAGACACTGGGTAGTGAGACACTGGGTATTGAGACACTTGGTAGTGAGACACTGGGTAGCGAGACACTGGGTAGTGAGACACTGGGTAGTGAGACACTGGGTAGTGAGACACTTGGTAGTGAGACACTGGGTAACGAGTCGCTGGGCAGTGAGACACTGGGTAGCGAGACACTGGGTAGTGAGACACTGGGTAGTGAGACACTGTGTAGTGAGACACTGGGGTAGTGAGACACTGGGGTAGTGAGACACTGGGGTAGTGAGACACTGGGTAGTGAGACACAGGTAGTCAGACACTGGTAGTGAGACATTGGGTAGTGAGACACTGGGTAGTGAGACACTGCTAGTCAGACACTGCTAGTGAGACACTGGGGAGTGAGACACTGAATGGTGAGACACATGTAGTGAGAGACTGGGTAATGAAACACTGGTAATGAGACTCTGGGTAGTGAGACAGTGAGACTCTGGGTAGTGAGACAGTGAGACGCTGGGTAATGAGACAGTAAGGCACTGGGTAGTGAGACACTTGTGTAGTGAGACAGTGAGACTCTGGGTAGTGAGACAGTGAGACACTGGGTAGTGAGACAGTGAGACTCTGGGTAGTGAGACAGTGAGACTCTGGGTAGTGAGACAGCGAGACTCTGGGTAGTGAGACAGTGAGACACTGGGTAGTGAGACACTGGGTAGTGAGGCAGTGAGACACTGGGTAGTGAGACAGTGAGACACTGGGTAGTGAGACAGTGAGACTCTGGGTAGTGAGACACTGGGTAGTGAGGTAGTGAGACACTGGGTAGTGAGACACTGGGTAGTGAGACACGGGTAGTGAAACACTGTGTAGTGAGACACTGGGTAGTGAGACACTGGGGTAGTGAGACACTGGGGTAGTGAGACACTGGGTAGTGAGACACTGGGTAGTGAGACACGGGGGTAGTGAGACACTGCTAGTGAGACACTGGGTAGTGAGACACTAGGTAGAGAGACACTGGGGTAGTGAGACACTGGGTAGTGAGACCCTGGGTAGTAAGACACTGCTAGTCAGACACTGGTAGTGAGACATTGGGTAGTGAGACACTGGGTAGTGAGACACTGGGTAGTGAGACATTGGGTAGTGAGACACTGCTAGTCAGACAATGCTAGTGAGACACTGGGTAGTGAGACACTGAATGGTGAGACACTGGGTAGTGAGACACTGAATGGTGAGACATGTAGTGAGAGACTGGGTAATGAAACACTGGTAATGAGACTCTGGGTAGTGAGACAGTGAGACTCTGGGTAGTGAGACAGTGAGACTCTGGGTAGTGAGACAGTGAGACTCTGGGTAATGAGACAGTGAGGCACTGGGTAGTGAGACACTGGGTAGTGAGACAGTGAGACTCTGGGTAGTGAGACAGTGAGACACTGGGTAGTGAGACAGTGAGACTCTGGGTAGTGAGACAGTGAGACACTGGGTAGTGAGACAGTGAGATACTGGGTAGTGAGACTCTGGGTACTGAGACAGCGAGACTCTGGGTAGTGAGATAGTGAGACACTGGTTAGTGAGACACTGGGTAGTGAGGCAGTGAGACTCTGGGTAGTGAGACAGTGAGACACTGGGTAGTGAGACACTGGGTAGTGAGACCCTGGGTAGTAAGACACTGCTAGTCAGACACTGGTAGTGAGACACTGGGTAGTGAGACACTGGGGTAGTGAGACACTGGGGTAGTGAGACACTGGGTAGTGAGACGCTGGGTAGTGAGACGCTGCGTAGTGAGACATTGGGTAGTGAGACACTGGGTAGTGAGACACTGGGTAGTGAGGCAGTGAGACACTGGGTAGTGAGACAGTGAGACACTGCGTAGTGAGACAGTGAGACTCTGGGTAGTGAGACACTGGGTAGTGAGGCAGTGAGACTCTGGGTAGTGAGACAGTGAGACACTGGGTAGTGAGACACTGGGTAGTGAGACACTGGGTAGTGAGACACGGGTAGGGAAACACTGTGTAGTTAGACACTGGGTAGTGAGACACTGGGTAGTGAGACACTCGGTAGTGAGACACTGCTAGTGAGACACTGGGTAGTGAGACACTGGGGTAGTGAGACTCTGGGGTAGTGAGACACTGCTAGTGAGACACGGGTAGTGAAACACTGTGTAGTGAGACACTGGGTAGTGAGACACTGGGTAGTGAGACACTCGGTAGTGAGACACTGCTAGTCAGACGCTGGGTAGTGAGACACTGGGGTAGTGAGACACTGGGTAGTGAGACACTGGGTAGAGAGACACTGGGGTAGTGAGACACTCGGTAGTGAGACACTGCAAGTCAGACGCTGGGTAGTGAGACACTGGGGTAGTGACACACTGGGTAGTGAGACACTGGGTAGTGAGACACTGGGTAGAGAGACAGTGGGGTAGTGAGACACTGGGTAGTGAGACCCTGGGTAGTAAGACACTGCTAGTCAGACACTGGTAGTGAGACATTGGGTAGTGAGACACTGGGTAGTGAGACACTGCTAGTCAGACACTGCTAGTGAGACACTGAATGGTGAGACACATGTAGTGAGAGACTGGGTAATGAAACACTGGTAATGAGACTCTGGGTAGTGAGACAGTGAGACTCTGGGTAGTGAGACAGTGAGACTCTGGGTAATGAGACAGTGAGGCACTGGGTAGTGAGACACTGGGTAGTGAGACAGTGAGACTCTGGGTAGTGAGACAGTGAGACACTGGGTAGTGAGACAGTGAGACTCTGGGTAGTGAGACAGTGAGACTCTGGGTAGTGAGACAGCGAGACTCTGGGTAGTGAGACAGTGAGACACTGGGTAGTGAGACACTGGGTAGTGAGGCAGTGAGACACTGGGTAGTGAGACAGTGAGACACTGGGTAGTGAGACAGTGAGACTCTGGGTAGTGAGACACTGGGTAGTGAGGCAGTGAGACTCTGGGTAGTGAGACACTGGGTAGTGAGACACGGGTAGTGAAACACTGTGTAGTGAGACACTGGGTAGTGAGACACTGGGGTAGTGAGACACTGGGGTAGTGAGAGACTGGGGTAGTGAGACACGGGGGTAGTGAGACACTGCTAGTGAGACACTGGGTAGTGAGACACTGGGTAGTGAGACCCTGGGTAGTAAGACACTGCTAGTCAGACACTGGTAGTGAGACATTGGGTAGTGAGACACTGGGTAGTGAGACACTGGGTAGTGAGACATTGGGTAGTGAGACACTGGGTAGTGAGACACTGCTAGTCAGACACTGCTAGTGAGACACTGGGTAGTGAGACACTGAATGGTGAGACACTGGGTAGTGAGACACTGAATGGTGAGACATGTAGTGAGAGACTGGGTAATGAAACACTGGTAATTAGACTCTGGGTAGTGAGACAGTGAGACTCTGGGTAGTGAGACAGTGAGACTCTGGGTAGTGAGACAGTGAGACTCTGGGTAATGAGACAGTGAGGCACTGGGTAGTGAGACACTGGGTAGTGAGACAGTGAGACTCTGGGTAGTGAGACAGTGAGACACTGGGTAGTGAGACAGTGAGACTCTGGGTAGTGAGACAGTGAGACACTGAGTAGTGAGACAGTGAGACACTGGGTAGTGAGACTCTGGGTACTGAGACAGCGAGACTCTGGGTAGTGAGACAGCGAGACTCTGGGTAGTGAGATAGTGAGACACTGGGTAGTGAGACACTGGGTAGTGAGGCAGTGAGACTCTGGGTAGTGAGACAGTGAGACACTGGGTAGTGAGACACTGGGTAGTGAGACCCTGGGTAGTAAGACACTGCTAGTCAGACACTGGTAGTGAGACACTGGGTAGTGAGACACTGGGGTAGTGAGACACTGGGGTAGTGAGACACTGGGTAGTGAGACGCTGGGTAGTGAGACGCTGGGTAGTGAGACATTGGGTAGTGAGACACTGGGTAGTGAGACACTGGGTAGTGAGGCAGTGAGACACTGGGTAGTGAGACAGTGAGACACTGCGTAGTGAGACAGTGAGACTCTGGGTAGTGAGACACTGGGTAGTGAGGCAGTGAGACACGGGGTAGTGAGACACTGGGTAGTGAGACACTGGGTAGTGAGACACGGGTAGTGAAACACTGTGTAGTGAGACACTGGGTAGTGAGACACTGGGTAGTGAGACACTCGGTAGTGAGACACTGCTAGTGAGACACTGGGTAGTGAGACACTGGGGTAGTGAGACTCTGGCGTAGTGAGACACTGCTAGTGAGACACGGGTAGTGAAACACTGTGCAGTGAGACACTGGGTAGTGAGACACTGGGTAGTGAGACACTCGGTAGTGAGACACTGCTAGTCAGACGCTGGGTAGTGAGACACTGGGGTAGTGAGACACTGGGTAGTGAGACACTGGGTAGAGAGACACTGGGGTAGTGAGACACTGGGTAGTGAGACCCTGGGTAGTGAGACACTGGGTAGTGAGACATTGGGTAGTGAGACACTGGGTAGTGAGACACTGGGTAGTGAGACACTGCTAGTGAGACACTGGGTAGTGAGACACTGGGGTAGTGAGACTCTGGGGTAGTGAGACACTGCTATTGAGACACGGGTAGTGAAACACTGTGTAGTGAGACACTGGGTAGTGAGACACTGGGTAGTGAGACACTCGGTAGTGAGACACTGCTAGTCAGACGCTGGGTAGTGAGACACTGGGGTAGTGAGACACTGGGTAGTGAGACACTGGGTAGAGAGACACTGGGGTAGTGAGACACTGGGTAGTGAGACCCTGGGCAGTAAGACACTGGGTAGTGAGACATTGGGTAGTGAGACACTGGGTAGTGAGACACTGGGTAGTGAGACATTGGGTAGTGAGACACTGGGTAGTGAGACACTGCTAGTCAGACACTGCTAGTGAGACACTGGGTAGTGAGACACTGAATGGTGAGACACATGTAGTGAGAGACTGGGCAATGAAACACTGGTAATGAGACTCTAGGTAGTGAGACAGTGAGACACTGGGTAGTGAGACAGTGAGACTCTGGGTAATGAGACAGTGAGGCACTGGGTAGTGAGACACTGGGTAGTGAGACAGTGAGACTCTGGGTAGTGAGACAGTGAGACACTGGGTAGTGAGACAGTGAGACTCTGGGTAGTGAGACAGTGAGACACTGAGTAGTGAGACAGTGAGACACTGGGTAGTGAGACTCTGGGTACTGAGACAGCGAGACTCTGGGTAGTGAGACAGCGAGACTCTGGGTAGTGAGATAGTGAGACACTGGGTAGTGAGACACTGGGTAGTGAGGCAGTGAGACTCTGGGTAGTGAGACAGTGAGACACTGGGTAGTGAGACACTGGGTAGTGAGACCCTGGGTAGTAAGACACTGCTAGTCAGACACTGGTAGTGAGACACTGGGTAGTGAGACGCTGGGTAGTGAGACGCTGGGTAGTGAGACATTGGGTAGTGAGACACTGGGTAGTGAGACACTGGGTAGTGAGGCAGTGAGACACTGGGTAGTGAGACAGTGAGACACTGCGTAGTGAGACAGTGAGACTCTGGGTAGTGAGACACTGGGTAGTGAGGCAGTGAGACACGGGGTAGTGAGACACTGGGTAGTGAGACACTGGGTAGTGAGACACGGGTAGTGAAACACTGTGTAGTGAGACACTGGGTAGTGAGACACTGGGTAGTGAGACACTCGGTAGTGAGACACTGCTAGTGAGACACTGGGTAGTGAGACACTGGGGTAGTGAGACTCTGGCGTAGTGAGACACTGCTAGTGAGACACGGGTAGTGAAACACTGTGCAGTGAGACACTGGGTAGTGAGACACTGGGTAGTGAGACACTCGGTAGTGAGACACTGCTAGTCAGACGCTGGGTAGTGAGACACTGGGGTAGTGAGACACTGGGTAGTGAGACACTGGGTAGAGAGACACTGGGGTAGTGAGACACTGGGTAGTGAGACCCTGGGTAGTAAGACACTGGGTAGTGAGACATTGGGTAGTGAGACCCTGGGTAGTGAGACACTGGGTAGTGAGACATTGGGTAGTGAGACACTGGGTAGTGAGACACTGGGTAGTGAGACACTGCTAGTGAGACACTGGGTAGTGAGACACTGGGGTAGTGAGACTCTGGGGTAGTGAGACACTGCTAGTGAGACACGGGTAGTGAAACACTGTGTAGTGAGACACTGGGTAGTGAGACACTGGGTAGTGAGACACTCGGTAGTGAGACACTGCTAGTCAGACGCTGGGTAGTGAGACACTGGGGTAGTGAGACACTGGGTAGTGAGACACTGGGTAGAGAGACACTGGGGTAGTGAGACACTGGGTAGTGAGACCCTGGGCAGTAAGACACTGGGTAGTGAGACATTGGGTAGTGAGACACTGGGTAGTGAGACACTGGGTAGTGAGACACTGGGTAGTGAGACACTGCTAGTCAGACACTGCTAGTGAGACACTGGGTAGTGAGACACTGAATGGTGAGACACATGTAGTGAGAGACTTTGCAATGAAACACTGGTAATGAGACTCTAGGTAGTGAGACAGTGAGACACTGGGTAGTGAGACAGTGAGACTCTGGGTAGTGAGACAGTGAGACTCTGGGTAATGAGACAGTGAGACACTGGCTAGTGAGACAGTGAGACTCTGGGTAGTGAGACAGTGAGACTCTGGGTAGTGAGACAGCGAGACTCTGGGTAGTGAGACAGTGAGACACTGGGTAGTGAGACACTGGGTAGTGAGGCAGTGAGACACTGGGTAGTGAGACAGTGAGACACTGGGTAGTGAGACAGTGAGACTCTGGGTAGTGAGACACTGGGTAGTGAGACAGTGAGACTCTGGGTAGTGAGACAGTGAGACACTGGGTAGTGAGACACTGGGTAGTGAGACACTGGGTAGTGAGACACGGGTAGTGAAACACTGTGTAGTGAGACACTGGGTAGTGAGACACTCGGTAGTGAGACACTGCTAGTGAGACACTGTGTAGTGAGACACTGGGGTAGTGAGACACTGGGGTAGTGAGACACTGGGGTAGTGAGACACTGGCGTAGTGAGACACTGGGTAGTGAGACACAGATAGTCAGACACTGGTAGTGAGACATTGGGTAGTGAGACACTGGGTAGTGAGACACTACTAGACAGACACTGCTAGTGAGACACTGGGTAGTGAGACACTGAATGGTGAGACACATGTAGTGAGAGACTGGGTAATGAAACACTGGTAATGAGACTCTGGGTAGTGAGACAGTGAGACTCTGGGTAGTGAGACAGTGAGACTCTGGGTAATGAGACAGTGAGGCACTGGGTAGTGAGACACTGGGTAGTGAGACAGTGAGACTCTGGGTAGTGAGACAGTGAGACACTGGGTAGTGAGACAGTGAGACTCTGGGTAGTGAGACAGTGAGACTCTGGGTAGTGAGACAGCGAGACTCTGGGTAGTGAGACAGTGAGAAACTGGGTAGTGAGACACTGGGTAGTAAGGCAGTGAGACACTGGGTAGTGAGACAGTGAGACACTGGGTAGTGAGACAGTGAGACTCTGGGTAGTGAGACACTGGGTAGTGAGGTAGTGAGACACTGGGTAGTGAGACACTGGGTAGTGAGACACGGGTAGTGAAACACTGTGTAGTGAGACACTGGGTAGTGAGACACTGGGGTAGTGAGACACTGGGGTAGTGAGACACGGGGGTAGTGAGACACTGCTAGTGAGACACTGGGTAGTGAGACACTGGGTAGTGAGACCCTGGGTAGTAAGACACTGCTAGTCAGACACTGGTAGTGAGACATTGGGTAGTTAGACACTGGGGTAGTGAGACACTGGGGTAGTGAGACACTGGGTAGCGAGACGCTGGGTAGTGAGACGCTGGGTAGTGAGACATTGGGTAGTGAGACACTGGGTAGTGAGACACTGGGTAGTGAGGCAGTGAGACACTGGGTAGTGAGACAGTGAGACACTGCGTAGTGAGACAGTGAGACTCTGGGTAGTGAGACACTGGGTAGTGAGGCAGTGAGACTCTGGGTAGTGAGACAGTGAGACACGGGGTAGTGAGACACTGGGTAGTGAGACACTGGGTAGTGAGACACGGGTAGTGAAACACTGTGTAGTGAGACACTGGGTAGTGAGACACTGGGTAGTGAGACACTCGGTAGTGAGACACTGCTAGTGAGACACTGGGTAGTGAGACACTGGGGTAGTGAGACTCTGGGGTAGTGAGACACTGCTAGTGAGACACGGGTAGTGAAACACTGTGCAGTGAGACACTGGGTAGTGAGACACTGGGTAGTGAGACACTCGGTAGTGAGACACTGCTAGTCAGACGCTGGGTAGTGAGACACTGGGGTAGTGAGACACTGGGTAGTGAGACACTGGGTAGAGAGACACTGGGGTAGTGAGACACTGGGTAGTGAGACCCTGGGTAGTAAGACACTGGGTAGTGAGACATTGGGTAGTGAGACACTGGGTAGTGAGACACTGGGTAGTGAGACATTGGGTAGTGAGACACTGGGTAGTGAGACACTGCTAGTCAGACACTGCTAGTGAGACACTGGGTAGTGAGACACTGAATGGTGAGACACATGTAGTGAGAGACTGGGTAATGAAACACTGGTAATGAGACTCTAGGTAGTGAGACAGTGAGACACTGGGTAGTGAGACAGTGAGACTCTGGGTAGTGAGACAGTGAGACTCTGGGTAATGAGACAGTGAGACACTGGGTAGTGAGACAGTGAGACTCTGGGTAGTGAGACAGTGAGACTCTGGGTAGTGAGACACTGGGTAGTGAGGCAGTGAGACTCTGGGTAGTGAGACAGTGAGACACGGGGTAGTGAGACACTGGGTAGTGAGACACTGGGTAGTGAGACACGGGTAGTGAAACACTGTGTAGTGAGACACTGGGTAGTGAGACACTGGGTAGTGAGACACTCGGTAGTGAGACACTGCTAGTGAGACACTGGGTAGTGAGACACTGGGGTAGTGAGACTCTGGGGTAGTGAGACACTGCTAGTGAGACACGGGTAGTGAAACACTGTGCAGTGAGACACTGGGTAGTGAGACACTGGGTAGTGAGACACTCGGTAGTGAGACACTGCTAGTCAGACGCTGGGTAGTGAGACACTGGGGTAGTGAGACACTGGGTAGTGAGACACTGGGTAGAGAGACACTGGGGTAGTGAGACACTGGGTAGTGAGACCCTGGGTAGTAAGACACTGGGTAGTGAGACACTGGGTAGTGAGACACTGGGTAGTGAGACACTGGGTAGTGAGACACTGCTAGTCAGACACTGCTAGTGAGACACTGGGTAGTGAGACACTGAATGGTGAGACACATGTAGTGAGAGACTGGGTAATGAAACACTGGTAATGAGACTCTAGGTAGTGAGACAGTGAGACACTGGGTAGTGAGACAGTGAGACTCTGGGTAGTGAGACAGTGAGACTCTGGGTAATGAGACAGTGAGACACTGGGTAGTGAGACAGTGAGACTCTGGGTAGTGAGACAGTGAGACTCTGGGTAGTGAGACAGCAAGACTCTGGGTAGTGAGACAGTGAGACACTGGGTAGTGAGACACTGGGTAGTGAGGCAGTGAGACACTGGGTAGTGAGACAGTGAGACACTGGGTAGTGAGACAGTGAGACTCTGGGTAGTGAGACACTGGATAGTGAGGCAGTGAGACTCTGGGTAGTGAGACAGTGAGACACTGGGTAGTGAGACACTGGGTAGTGAGACACTGGTTAGTGAGACACGGGTAGTGAAACACTGTGTAGTGAGACACTGGGTAGTGAGACACTGGGTAGTGAGACACTCGGTAGTGAGACACTGCTAGTGAGACACTGTGTAGTAAGACACTGTGGTAGTGAGACACTGGGGTAGTGAGACACTGGGGTAGTGAGACACTGGGGTAGTGAGACACTGGGTAGTGAGACACAGGTAGTCAGACACTGGTAGTGAGACATTGGGTAGTGAGACACTGGGTAGTGAGACACTGCTAGTCAGACACTGCTAGTGAGACACTGGGTAGTGAGACACTGAATGGTGAGACACATGTAGTGAGAGACTGGGTAATGAAACACTGGTAATGAGACTCTGGGTAGTGAGACAGTGAGACTCTGGGTAGTGAGACAGTGAGACTCTGGGTAATGAGACAGTGAGGCACTGGGTAGTGAGACACTGGGTAGTGAGACAGTGAGACTCTGGGTAGTGAGACAGTGAGACACTGGGTAGTGAGACAGTGAGACTCTGGGTAGTGAGACAGTGAGACTCTGGGTAGTGAGACAGCGAGACTCTGGGTAGTGAGACAGTGAGAAACTGGGTAGTGAGACACTGGGTAGTAAGGCAGTGAGACACTGGGTAGTGAGACAGTGAGACACTGGGTAGTGAGACAGTGAGACTCTGGGTAGTGAGACACTGGGTAGTGAGGTAGTGAGACACTGGGTAGTGAGACACTGGGTAGTGAGACACGGGTAGTGAAACACTGTGTAGTGAGACACTGGGTAGTGAGACACTGGGGTAGTGAGACACTGGGGTAGTGAGACACGGGGGTAGTGAGACACTGCTAGTGAGACACTGGGTAGTGAGACACTGGGTAGTGAGACCCTGGGTAGTAAGACACTGCTAGTCAGACACTGGTAGTGAGACATTGGGTAGTTAGACACTGGGGTAGTGAGACACTGGGGTAGTGAGACACTGGGTAGCGAGACGCTGGGTAGTGAGACGCTGGGTAGTGAGACATTGGGTAGTGAGACACTGGGTAGTGAGACACTGGGTAGTGAGGCAGTGAGACACTGGGTAGTGAGACAGTGAGACACTGCGTAGTGAGACAGTGAGACTCTGGGTAGTGAGACACTGGGTAGTGAGGCAGTGAGACTCTGGGTAGTGAGACAGTGAGACACGGGGTAGTGAGACACTGGGTAGTGAGACACTGGGTAGTGAGACACGGGTAGTGAAACACTGTGTAGTGAGACACTGGGTAGTGAGACACTGGGTAGTGAGACACTCGGTAGTGAGACACTGCTAGTGAGACACTGGGTAGTGAGACACTGGGGTAGTGAGACTCTGGGGTAGTGAGACACTGCTAGTGAGACACGGGTAGTGAAACACTGTGCAGTGAGACACTGGGTAGTGAGACACTGGGTAGTGAGACACTCGGTAGTGAGACACTGCTAGTCAGACGCTGGGTAGTGAGACACTGGGGTAGTGAGACACTGGGTAGTGAGACACTGGGTAGAGAGACACTGGGGTAGTGAGACACTGGGTAGTGAGACCCTGGGTAGTAAGACACTGGGTAGTGAGACATTGGGTAGTGAGACACTGGGTAGTGAGACACTGGGTAGTGAGACATTGGGTAGTGAGACACTGGGTAGTGAGACACTGCTAGTCAGACACTGCTAGTGAGACACTGGGTAGTGAGACACTGAATGGTGAGACACATGTAGTGAGAGACTGGGTAATGAAACACTGGTAATGAGACTCTAGGTAGTGAGACAGTGAGACACTGGGTAGTGAGACAGTGAGACTCTGGGTAGTGAGACAGTGAGACTCTGGGTAATGAGACAGTGAGACACTGGGTAGTGAGACAGTGAGACTCTGGGTAGTGAGACAGTGAGACTCTGGGTAGTGAGACAGCAAGACTCTGGGTAGTGAGACAGTGAGACACTGGGTAGTGAGACACTGGGTAGTGAGGCAGTGAGACACTGGGTAGTGAGACAGTGAGACACTGGGTAGTGAGACAGTGAGACTCTGGGTAGTGAGACACTGGGTAGTGAGGCAGTGAGACTCTGGGTAGTGAGACAGTGAGACACTGGGTAGTGAGACACTGGGTAGTGAGACACTGGGTAGTGAGACACGGGTAGTGAAACACTGTGTAGTGAGACACTGGGTAGTGAGACACTGGGTAGTGAGACACTCGGTAGTGAGACACTGCTAGTGAGACACTGTGTAGTGAGACACTGTGGTAGTGAGACACTGGGGTAGTGAGACACTGGGGTAGTGAGACACTGGGGTAGTGAGACACTGGGTAGTGAGACACAGGTAGTCAGACACTGGTAGTGAGACATTGGGTAGTGAGACCCTAGGTAGTGAGACACTGGGTAGTGAGACATTGGGTAGTGAGACACTGGGTAGTGAGACACTGGGTAGTGAGACACTGCTAGTGAGACACTGGGTAGTGAGACACTGGGGTAGTGAGACTCTGGGGTAGTGAGACACTGCTAGTGAGACACGGGTAGTGAAACACTGTGTAGTGAGACACTGGGTAGTGAGACACTGGGTAGTGAGACACTCGGTAGTGAGACACTGCTAGTCAGACGCTGGGTAGTGAGACACTGGGGTAGTGAGACACTGGGTAGTGAGACACTGGGTAGAGAGACACTGGGGTAGTGAGACACTGGGTAGTGAGACCCTGGGCAGTAAGACACTGGGTAGTGAGACATTGGGTAGTGAGACACTGGGTAGTGAGACACTGGGTAGTGAGACATTGGGTAGTGAGACACTGGGTAGTGAGACACTGCTAGTCAGACACTGCTAGTGAGACACTGGGTAGTGAGACACTGAATGGTGAGACACATGTAGTGAGAGACTGGGCAATGAAACACTGGTAATGAGACTCTAGGTAGTGAGACAGTGAGACACTGGGTAGTGAGACAGTGAGACTCTGGGTAGTGAGACAGTGAGACTCTGGGTAATGAGACAGTGAGACACTGGCTAGTGAGACAGTGAGACTCTGGGTAGTGAGACAGTGAGACTCTGGGTAGTGAGACAGCGAGACTCTGGGTAGTGAGACAGTGAGACACTGGGTAGTGAGACACTGGGTAGTGAGGCAGTGAGACACTGGGTAGTGAGACAGTGAGACACTGGGTAGTGAGACAGTGAGACTCTGGGTAGTGAGACACTGGGTAGTGAGGCAGTGAGACTCTGGGTAGTGAGACAGTGAGACACTGGGTAGTGAGACACTGGGTAGTGAGACACTGGGTAGTGAGACACGGGTAGTGAAACACTGTGTAGTGAGACACTGGGTAGTGAGACACTCGGTAGTGAGACACTGCTAGTGAGACACTGTGTAGTGAGACACTGGGGTAGTGAGACACTGGGGTAGTGAGACACTGGGGTAGTGAGACACTGGCGTAGTGAGACACTGGGTAGTGAGACACAGATAGTCAGACACTGGTAGTGAGACATTGGGTAGTGAGACACTGGGTAGTGAGACACTGCTAGACAGACACTGCTAGTGAGACACTGGGTAGTGAGACACTGAATGGTGAGACACATGTAGTGAGAGACTGGGTAATGAAACACTGGTAATGAGACTCTGGGTAGTGAGACAGTGAGACTCTGGGTAGTGAGACAGTGAGACTCTGGGTAATGAGACAGTGAGGCACTGGGTAGTGAGACACTGGGCAGTGAGACAGTGAGACACTGGGTAGTGAGACAGTGAGACTCTGGGTAGTGAGACACTGGGTAGTGAGGTAGTGAGACACTGGGTAGTGAGACACTGGGTAGTGAGACACGGGTAGTGAAACACTGTGTAGTGAGACACTGGGTAGTGAGACACTGGGGTAGTGAGACACTGGGGTAGTGAGACACGGGGGTAGTGAGACACTGCTAGTGAGACACTGGGTAGTGAGACACTGGGTAGTGAGACCCTGGGTAGTAAGACACTGCTAGTCAGACACTGGTAGTGAGACATTGGGTAGTTAGACACTGGGGTAGTGAGACACTGGGGTAGTGAGACACTGGGTAGCGAGACGCTGGGTAGTGAGACGCTGGGTAGTGAGACATTGGGTAGTGAGACACTGGGTAGTGAGACACTGGGTAGTGAGGCAGTGAGACACTGGGTAGTGAGACAGTGAGACACTGCGTAGTGAGACAGTGAGACTCTGGGTAGTGAGACACTGGGTAGTGAGGCAGTGAGACTCTGGGTAGTGAGACAGTGAGACACGGGGTAGTGAGACACTGGGTAGTGAGACACTGGGTAGTGAGACACGGGTAGTGAAACACTGTGTAGTGAGACACTGGGTAGTGAGACACTGGGTAGTGAGACACTCGGTAGTGAGACACTGCTAGTGAGACACTGGGTAGTGAGACACTGGGGTAGTGAGACTCTGGGGTAGTGAGACACTGCTAGTGAGACACGGGTAGTGAAACACTGTGCAGTGAGACACTGGGTAGTGAGACACTGGGTAGTGAGACACTCGGTAGTGAGACACTGCTAGTCAGACGCTGGGTAGTGAGACACTGGGGTAGTGAGACACTGGGTAGTGAGACACTGGGTAGAGAGACACTGGGGTAGTGAGACACTGGGTAGTGAGACCCTGGGTAGTAAGACACTGGGTAGTGAGACATTGGGTAGTGAGACACTGGGTAGTGAGACACTGGGTAGTGAGACATTGGGTAGTGAGACACTGGGTAGTGAGACACTGCTAGTCAGACACTGCTAGTGAGACACTGGGTAGTGAGACACTGAATGGTGAGACACATGTAGTGAGAGACTGGGTAATGAAACACTGGTAATGAGACTCTAGGTAGTGAGACAGTGAGACACTGGGTAGTGAGACAGTGAGACTCTGGGTAGTGAGACAGTGAGACTCTGGGTAATGAGACAGTGAGACACTGGGTAGTGAGACAGTGAGACTCTGGGTAGTGAGACAGTGAGACTCTGGGTAGTGAGACAGCAAGACTCTGGGTAGTGAGACAGTGAGACACTGGGTAGTGAGACACTGGGTAGTGAGGCAGTGAGACACTGGGTAGTGAGACAGTGAGACACTGGGTAGTGAGACAGTGAGACTCTGGGTAGTGAGACACTGGGTAGTGAGGCAGTGAGACTCTGGGTAGTGAGACAGTGAGACACTGGGTAGTGAGACACTGGGTAGTGAGACACTGGTTAGTGAGACACGGGTAGTGAAACACTGTGTAGTGAGACACTGGGTAGTGAGACACTGGGTAGTGAGACACTCGGTAGTGAGACACTGCTAGTGAGACACTGTGTAGTAAGACACTGTGGTAGTGAGACACTGGGGTAGTGAGACACTGGGGTAGTGAGACACTGGGGTAGTGAGACACTGGGTAGTGAGACACAGGTAGTCAGACACTGGTAGTGAGACATTGGGTAGTGAGACACTGGGTAGTGAGACACTGCTAGTCAGACACTGCTAGTGAGACACTGGGTAGTGAGACACTGAATGGTGAGACACATGTAGTGAGAGACTGGGTAATGAAACACTGGTAATGAGACTCTGGGTAGTGAGACAGTGAGACTCTGGGTAGTGAGACAGTGAGACTCTGGGTAATGAGACAGTGAGGCACTGGGTAGTGAGACACTGGGTAGTGAGACAGTGAGACTCTGGGTAGTGAGACAGTGAGACACTGGGTAGTGAGACACTGGGTAGTGAGACCCTGGGTAGTAAGACACTGCTAGTCAGACACTGGTAGTGAGACACTGGGTAGTGAGACACTGGGGTAGTGAGACACTGGGTAGTGAGACACTGGGTAGTGAGACACGGGTAGTGAAACACTGTGTAGTGAGACACTGGGTAGTGAGACACTGGGTAGTGAGACACTCGGTAGTGAGACACTGCTAGTGAGACACTGTGTAGTGAGACACTGTGGTAGTGAGACACTGGGGTAGTGAGACACTGGGGTAGTGAGACACTGGGGTAGTGAGACACTGGGTAGTGAGACACAGGTAGTCAGACACTGGTAGTGAGACATTGGGTAGTGAGACCCTAGGTAGTGAGACACTGGGTAGTGAGACATTGGGTAGTGAGACACTGGGTAGTGAGACACTGGGTAGTGAGACACTGCTAGTGAGACACTGGGTAGTGAGACACTGGGGTAGTGAGACTCTGGGGTAGTGAGACACTGCTAGTGAGACACGGGTAGTGAAACACTGTGTAGTGAGACACTGGGTAGTGAGACACTGGGTAGTGAGACACTCGGTAGTGAGACACTGCTAGTCAGACGCTGGGTAGTGAGACACTGGGGTAGTGAGACACTGGGTAGTGAGACACTGGGTAGAGAGACACTGGGGTAGTGAGACACTGGGTAGTGAGACCCTGGGCAGTAAGACACTGGGTAGTGAGACATTGGGTAGTGAGACACTGGGTAGTGAGACACTGGGTAGTGAGACATTGGGTAGTGAGACACTGGGTAGTGAGACACTGCTAGTCAGACACTGCTAGTGAGACACTGGGTAGTGAGACACTGAATGGTGAGACACATGTAGTGAGAGACTGGGCAATGAAACACTGGTAATGAGACTCTAGGTAGTGAGACAGTGAGACACTGGGTAGTGAGACAGTGAGACTCTGGGTAGTGAGACAGTGAGACTCTGGGTAATGAGACAGTGAGACACTGGCTAGTGAGACAGTGAGACTCTGGGTAGTGAGACAGTGAGACTCTGGGTAGTGAGACAGCGAGACTCTGGGTAGTGAGACAGTGAGACACTGGGTAGTGAGACACTGGGTAGTGAGGCAGTGAGACACTGGGTAGTGAGACAGTGAGACACTGGGTAGTGAGACAGTGAGACTCTGGGTAGTGAGACACTGGGTAGTGAGGCAGTGAGACTCTGGGTAGTGAGACAGTGAGACACTGGGTAGTGAGACACTGGGTAGTGAGACACTGGGTAGTGAGACACGGGTAGTGAAACACTGTGTAGTGAGACACTGGGTAGTGAGACACTCGGTAGTGAGACACTGCTAGTGAGACACTGTGTAGTGAGACACTGGGGTAGTGAGACACTGGGGTAGTGAGACACTGGGGTAGTGAGACACTGGCGTAGTGAGACACTGGGTAGTGAGACACAGATAGTCAGACACTGGTAGTGAGACATTGGGTAGTGAGACACTGGGTAGTGAGACACTGCTAGACAGACACTGCTAGTGAGACACTGGGTAGTGAGACACTGAATGGTGAGACACATGTAGTGAGAGACTGGGTAATGAAACACTGGTAATGAGACTCTGGGTAGTGAGACAGTGAGACTCTGGGTAGTGAGACAGTGAGACTCTGGGTAATGAGACAGTGAGGCACTGGGTAGTGAGACACTGGGTAGTGAGACAGTGAGACACTGGGTAGTGAGACAGTGAGACTCTGGGTAGTGAGACACTGGGTAGTGAGGTAGTGAGACACTGGGTAGTGAGACACTGGGTAGTGAGACACGGGTAGTGAAACACTGTGTAGTGAGACACTGGGTAGTGAGACACTGGGGTAGTGAGACACTGGGGTAGTGAGACACGGGGGTAGTGAGACACTGCTAGTGAGACACTGGGTAGTGAGACACTGGGTAGTGAGACCCTGGGTAGTAAGACACTGCTAGTCAGACACTGGTAGTGAGACATTGGGTAGTTAGACACTGGGGTAGTGAGACACTGGGGTAGTGAGACACTGGGTAGCGAGACGCTGGGTAGTGAGACGCTGGGTAGTGAGACATTGGGTAGTGAGACACTGGGTAGTGAGACACTGGGTAGTGAGGCAGTGAGACACTGGGTAGTGAGACAGTGAGACACTGCGTAGTGAGACAGTGAGACTCTGGGTAGTGAGACACTGGGTAGTGAGGCAGTGAGACTCTGGGTAGTGAGACAGTGAGACACGGGGTAGTGAGACACTGGGTAGTGAGACACTGGGTAGTGAGACACGGGTAGTGAAACACTGTGTAGTGAGACACTGGGTAGTGAGACACTGGGTAGTGAGACACTCGGTAGTGAGACACTGCTAGTGAGACACTGGGTAGTGAGACACTGGGGTAGTGAGACTCTGGGGTAGTGAGACACTGCTAGTGAGACACGGGTAGTGAAACACTGTGCAGTGAGACACTGGGTAGTGAGACACTGGGTAGTGAGACACTCGGTAGTGAGACACTGCTAGTCAGACGCTGGGTAGTGAGACACTGGGGTAGTGAGACACTGGGTAGTGAGACACTGGGTAGAGAGACACTGGGGTAGTGAGACACTGGGTAGTGAGACCCTGGGTAGTAAGACACTGGGTAGTGAGACATTGGGTAGTGAGACACTGGGTAGTGAGACACTGGGTAGTGAGACATTGGGTAGTGAGACACTGGGTAGTGAGACACTGCTAGTCAGACACTGCTAGTGAGACACTGGGTAGTGAGACACTGAATGGTGAGACACATGTAGTGAGAGACTGGGTAATGAAACACTGGTAATGAGACTCTAGGTAGTGAGACAGTGAGACACTGGGTAGTGAGACAGTGAGACTCTGGGTAGTGAGACAGTGAGACTCTGGGTAATGAGACAGTGAGACACTGGGTAGTGAGACAGTGAGACTCTGGGTAGTGAGACAGTGAGACTCTGGGTAGTGAGACAGCAAGACTCTGGGTAGTGAGACAGTGAGACACTGGGTAGTGAGACACTGGGTAGTGAGGCAGTGAGACACTGGGTAGTGAGACAGTGAGACACTGGGTAGTGAGACAGTGAGACTCTGGGTAGTGAGACACTGGGTAGTGAGGCAGTGAGACTCTGGGTAGTGAGACAGTGAGACACTGGGTAGTGAGACACTGGGTAGTGAGACACTGGTTAGTGAGACACGGGTAGTGAAACACTGTGTAGTGAGACACTGGGTAGTGAGACACTGGGTAGTGAGACACTCGGTAGTGAGACACTGCTAGTGAGACACTGTGTAGTAAGACACTGTGGTAGTGAGACACTGGGGTAGTGAGACACTGGGGTAGTGAGACACTGGGGTAGTGAGACACTGGGTAGTGAGACACAGGTAGTCAGACACTGGTAGTGAGACATTGGGTAGTGAGACACTGGGTAGTGAGACACTGCTAGTCAGACACTGCTAGTGAGACACTGGGTAGTGAGACACTGAATGGTGAGACACATGTAGTGAGAGACTGGGTAATGAAACACTGGTAATGAGACTCTGGGTAGTGAGACAGTGAGACTCTGGGTAGTGAGACAGTGAGACTCTGGGTAATGAGACAGTGAGGCACTGGGTAGTGAGACACTGGGTAGTGAGACAGTGAGACTCTGGGTAGTGAGACAGTGAGACACTGGGTAGTGAGACAGTGAGACTCTGGGTAGTGAGACAGTGAGACTCTGGGTAGTGAGACAGCGAGACTCTGGGTAGTGAGACAGTGAGAAACTGGGTAGTGAGACACTGGGTAGTAAGGCAGTGAGACACTGGGTAGTGAGACAGTGAGACACTGGGTAGTGAGACAGTGAGACTCTGGGTAGTGAGACACTGGGTAGTGAGGTAGTGAGACACTGGGTAGTGAGACACTGGGTAGTGAGACACGGGTAGTGAAACACTGTGTAGTGAGACACTGGGTAGTGAGACACTGGGGTAGTGAGACACTGGGGTAGTGAGACACGGGGGTAGTGAGACACTGCTAGTGAGACACTGGGTAGTGAGACACTGGGTAGTGAGACCCTGGGTAGTAAGACACTGCTAGTCAGACACTGGTAGTGAGACATTGGGTAGTTAGACACTGGGGTAGTGAGACACTGGGGTAGTGAGACACTGGGTAGCGAGACGCTGGGTAGTGAGACGCTGGGTAGTGAGACATTGGGTAGTGAGACACTGGGTAGTGAGACACTGGGTAGTGAGGCAGTGAGACACTGGGTAGTGAGACAGTGAGACACTGCGTAGTGAGACAGTGAGACTCTGGGTAGTGAGACACTGGGTAGTGAGGCAGTGAGACTCTGGGTAGTGAGACAGTGAGACACGGGGTAGTGAGACACTGGGTAGTGAGACACTGGGTAGTGAGACACGGGTAGTGAAACACTGTGTAGTGAGACACTGGGTAGTGAGACACTGGGTAGTGAGACACTCGGTAGTGAGACACTGCTAGTGAGACACTGGGTAGTGAGACACTGGGGTAGTGAGACTCTGGGGTAGTGAGACACTGCTAGTGAGACACGGGTAGTGAAACACTGTGCAGTGAGACACTGGGTAGTGAGACACTGGGTAGTGAGACACTCGGTAGTGAGACACTGCTAGTCAGACGCTGGGTAGTGAGACACTGGGGTAGTGAGACACTGGGTAGTGAGACACTGGGTAGAGAGACACTGGGGTAGTGAGACACTGGGTAGTGAGACCCTGGGTAGTAAGACACTGGGTAGTGAGACATTGGGTAGTGAGACACTGGGTAGTGAGACACTGGGTAGTGAGACATTGGGTAGTGAGACACTGGGTAGTGAGACACTGCTAGTCAGACACTGCTAGTGAGACACTGGGTAGTGAGACACTGAATGGTGAGACACATGTAGTGAGAGACTGGGTAATGAAACACTGGTAATGAGACTCTAGGTAGTGAGACAGTGAGACACTGGGTAGTGAGACAGTGAGACTCTGGGTAGTGAGACAGTGAGACTCTGGGTAATGAGACAGTGAGACACTGGGTAGTGAGACAGTGAGACTCTGGGTAGTGAGACAGTGAGACTCTGGGTAGTGAGACAGCAAGACTCTGGGTAGTGAGACAGTGAGACACTGGGTAGTGAGACACTGGGTAGTGAGGCAGTGAGACACTGGGTAGTGAGACAGTGAGACACTGGGTAGTGAGACAGTGAGACTCTGGGTAGTGAGACACTGGGTAGTGAGGCAGTGAGACTCTGGGTAGTGAGACAGTGAGACACTGGGTAGTGAGACACTGGGTAGTGAGACACTGGGTAGTGAGACACGGGTAGTGAAACACTGTGTAGTGAGACACTGGGTAGTGAGACACTGGGTAGTGAGACACTCGGTAGTGAGACACTGCTAGTGAGACACTGTGTAGTGAGACACTGTGGTAGTGAGACACTGGGGTAGTGAGACACTGGGGTAGTGAGACACTGGGGTAGTGAGACACTGGGTAGTGAGACACAGGTAGTCAGACACTGGTAGTGAGACATTGGGTAGTGAGACCCTGGGTAGTGAGACACTGGGTAGTGAGACATTGGGTAGTGAGACACTGGGTAGTGAGACACTGGGTAGTGAGACACTGCTAGTGAGACACTGGGTAGTGAGACACTGGGGTAGTGAGACTCTGGGGTAGTGAGACACTGCTAGTGAGACACGGGTAGTGAAACACTGTGTAGTGAGACACTGGGTAGTGAGACACTGGGTAGTGAGACACTCGGTAGTGAGACACTGCTAGTCAGACGCTGGGTAGTGAGACACTGGGGTAGTGAGACACTGGGTAGTGAGACACTGGGTAGAGAGACACTGGGGTAGTGAGACACTGGGTAGTGAGACCCTGGGCAGTAAGACACTGGGTAGTGAGACATTGGGTAGTGAGACACTGGGTAGTGAGACACTGGGTAGTGAGACATTGGGTAGTGAGACACTGGGTAGTGAGACACTGCTAGTCAGACACTGCTAGTGAGACACTGGGTAGTGAGACACTGAATGGTGAGACACATGTAGTGAGAGACTGGGCAATGAAACACTGGTAATGAGACTCTAGGTAGTGAGACAGTGAGACACTGGGTAGTGAGACAGTGAGACTCTGGGTAGTGAGACAGTGAGACTCTGGGTAATGAGACAGTGAGACACTGGCTAGTGAGACAGTGAGACTCTGGGTAGTGAGACAGTGAGACTCTGGGTAGTGAGACAGCGAGACTCTGGGTAGTGAGACAGTGAGACACTGGGTAGTGAGACACTGGGTAGTGAGGCAGTGAGACACTGGGTAGTGAGACAGTGAGACACTGGGTAGTGAGACAGTGAGACTCTGGGTAGTGAGACACTGGGTAGTGAGGCAGTGAGACTCTGGGTAGTGAGACAGTGAGACACTGGGTAGTGAGACACTGGGTAGTGAGACACTGGGTAGTGAGACACGGGTAGTGAAACACTGTGTAGTGAGACACTGGGTAGTGAGACACTCGGTAGTGAGACACTGCTAGTGAGACACTGTGTAGTGAGACACTGGGGTAGTGAGACACTGGGGTAGTGAGACACTGGGGTAGTGAGACACTGGCGTAGTGAGACACTGGGTAGTGAGACACAGATAGTCAGACACTGGTAGTGAGACATTGGGTAGTGAGACACTGGGTAGTGAGACACTGCTAGACAGACACTGCTAGTGAGACACTGGGTAGTGAGACACTGAATGGTGAGACACATGTAGTGAGAGACTGGGTAATGAAACACTGGTAATGAGACTCTGGGTAGTGAGACAGTGAGACTCTGGGTAGTGAGACAGTGAGACTCTGGGTAATGAGACAGTGAGGCACTGGGTAGTGAGACACTGGGTAGTGAGACAGTGAGACACTGGGTAGTGAGACAGTGAGACTCTGGGTAGTGAGACACTGGGTAGTGAGGTAGTGAGACACTGGGTAGTGAGACACTGGGTAGTGAGACACGGGTAGTGAAACACTGTGTAGTGAGACACTGGGTAGTGAGACACTGGGGTAGTGAGACACTGGGGTAGTGAGACACGGGGGTAGTGAGACACTGCTAGTGAGACACTGGGTAGTGAGACACTGGGTAGTGAGACCCTGGGTAGTAAGACACTGCTAGTCAGACACTGGTAGTGAGACATTGGGTAGTTAGACACTGGGGTAGTGAGACACTGGGGTAGTGAGACACTGGGTAGCGAGACGCTGGGTAGTGAGACGCTGGGTAGTGAGACATTGGGTAGTGAGACACTGGGTAGTGAGACACTGGGTAGTGAGGCAGTGAGACACTGGGTAGTGAGACAGTGAGACACTGCGTAGTGAGACAGTGAGACTCTGGGTAGTGAGACACTGGGTAGTGAGGCAGTGAGACTCTGGGTAGTGAGACAGTGAGACACGGGGTAGTGAGACACTGGGTAGTGAGACACTGGGTAGTGAGACACGGGTAGTGAAACACTGTGTAGTGAGACACTGGGTAGTGAAACACTGGGTAGTGAGACACTCGGTAGTGAGACACTGCTAGTGAGACACTGGGTAGTGAGACACTGGGGTAGTGAGACTCTGGGGTATTGAGACACTGCTAGTGAGACACGGGTAGTGAAACACTGTGCAGTGAGACACTGGGTAGTGAGACACTGGGTAGTGAGACACTCGGTAGTGAGACACTGCTAGTCAGACGCTGGGTAGTGAGACACTGGGGTAGTGAGACACTGGGTAGTGAGACACTGGGTAGAGAGACACTGGGGTAGTGAGACACTGGGTAGTGAGACCCTGGGTAGTAAGACACTGGGTAGTGAGACATTGGGTAGTGAGACACTGGGTAGTGAGACACTGGGTAGTGAGACATTGGGTAGTGAGACACTGGGTAGTGAGACACTGCTAGTCAGACACTGCTAGTGAGACACTGGGTAGTGAGACACTGAATGGTGAGACACATGTAGTGAGAGACTGGGCAATGAAACACTGGTAATGAGACTCTAGGTAGTGAGACAGTGAGACACTGGGTAGTGAGACAGTGAGACTCTGGGTAGTGAGACAGTGAGACTCTGGGTAATGAGACAGTGAGACACTGGCTAGTGAGACAGTGAGACTCTGGGTAGTGAGACAGTGAGACTCTGGGTAGTGAGACAGCGAGACTCTGGGTAGTGAGACAGTGAGACACTGGGTAGTGAGACACTGGGTAGTGAGGCAGTGAGACACTGGGTAGTGAGACAGTGAGACACTGGGTAGTGAGACAGTGAGACTCTGGGTAGTGAGACACTGGGTAGTGAGGCAGTGAGACTCTGGGTAGTGAGACAGTGAGACACTGGGTAGTGAGACACTGGGTAGTGAGACACTGGGTAGTGAGACACGGGTAGTGAAACACTGTGTAGTGAGACACTGGGTAGTGAGACACTCGGTAGTGAGACACTGCTAGTGAGACACTGTGTAGTGAGACACTGGGGTAGTGAGACACTGGGGTAGTGAGACACTGGGGTAGTGAGACACTGGCGTAGTGAGACACTGGGTAGTGAGACACAGATAGTCAGACACTGGTAGTGAGACATTGGGTAGTGAGACACTGGGTAGTGAGACACTGCTAGACAGACACTGCTAGTGAGACACTGGGTAGTGAGACACTGAATGGTGAGACACATGTAGTGAGAGACTGGGTAATGAAACACTGGTAATGAGACTCTGGGTAGTGAGACAGTGAGACTCTGGGTAGTGAGACAGTGAGACTCTGGGTAATGAGACAGTGAGGCACTGGGTAGTGAGACACTGGGTAGTGAGACAGTGAGACACTGGGTAGTGAGACAGTGAGACTCTGGGTAGTGAGACACTGGGTAGTGAGGTAGTGAGACACTGGGTAGTGAGACACTGGGTAGTGAGACACGGGTAGTGAAACACTGTGTAGTGAGACACTGGGTAGTGAGACACTGGGGTAGTGAGACACTGGGGTAGTGAGACACGGGGGTAGTGAGACACTGCTAGTGAGACACTGGGTAGTGAGACACTGGGTAGTGAGACCCTGGGTAGTAAGACACTGCTAGTCAGACACTGGTAGTGAGACATTGGGTAGTTAGACACTGGGGTAGTGAGACACTGGGGTAGTGAGACACTGGGTAGCGAGACGCTGGGTAGTGAGACGCTGGGTAGTGAGACATTGGGTAGTGAGACACTGGGTAGTGAGACACTGGGTAGTGAGGCAGTGAGACACTGGGTAGTGAGACAGTGAGACACTGCGTAGTGAGACAGTGAGACTCTGGGTAGTGAGACACTGGGTAGTGAGGCAGTGAGACTCTGGGTAGTGAGACAGTGAGACACGGGGTAGTGAGACACTGGGTAGTGAGACACTGGGTAGTGAGACACGGGTAGTGAAACACTGTGTAGTGAGACACTGGGTAGTGAGACACTGGGTAGTGAGACACTCGGTAGTGAGACACTGCTAGTGAGACACTGGGTAGTGAGACACTGGGGTAGTGAGACTCTGGGGTAGTGAGACACTGCTAGTGAGACACGGGTAGTGAAACACTGTGCAGTGAGACACTGGGTAGTGAGACACTGGGTAGTGAGACACTCGGTAGTGAGACACTGCTAGTCAGACGCTGGGTAGTGAGACACTGGGGTAGTGAGACACTGGGTAGTGAGACACTGGGTAGAGAGACACTGGGGTAGTGAGACACTGGGTAGTGAGACCCTGGGTAGTAAGACACTGGGTAGTGAGACATTGGGTAGTGAGACACTGGGTAGTGAGACACTGGGTAGTGAGACATTGGGTAGTGAGACACTGGGTAGTGAGACACTGCTAGTCAGACACTGCTAGTGAGACACTGGGTAGTGAGACACTGAATGGTGAGACACATGTAGTGAGAGACTGGGTAATGAAACACTGGTAATGAGACTCTAGGTAGTGAGACAGTGAGACACTGGGTAGTGAGACAGTGAGACTCTGGGTAGTGAGACAGTGAGACTCTGGGTAATGAGACAGTGAGACACTGGGTAGTGAGACAGTGAGACTCTGGGTAGTGAGACAGTGAGACTCTGGGTAGTGAGACACTGGGTAGTGAGGCAGTGAGACTCTGGGTAGTGAGACAGTGAGACACGGGGTAGTGAGACACTGGGTAGTGAGACACTGGGTAGTGAGACACGGGTAGTGAAACACTGTGTAGTGAGACACTGGGTAGTGAGACACTGGGTAGTGAGACACTCGGTAGTGAGACACTGCTAGTGAGACACTGGGTAGTGAGACACTGGGGTAGTGAGACTCTGGGGTAGTGAGACACTGCTAGTGAGACACGGGTAGTGAAACACTGTGCAGTGAGACACTGGGTAGTGAGACACTGGGTAGTGAGACACTCGGTAGTGAGACACTGCTAGTCAGACGCTGGGTAGTGAGACACTGGGGTAGTGAGACACTGGGTAGTGAGACACTGGGTAGAGAGACACTGGGGTAGTGAGACACTGGGTAGTGAGACCCTGGGTAGTAAGACACTGGGTAGTGAGACACTGGGTAGTGAGACACTGGGTAGTGAGACACTGGGTAGTGAGACACTGCTAGTCAGACACTGCTAGTGAGACACTGGGTAGTGAGACACTGAATGGTGAGACACATGTAGTGAGAGACTGGGTAATGAAACACTGGTAATGAGACTCTAGGTAGTGAGACAGTGAGACACTGGGTAGTGAGACAGTGAGACTCTGGGTAGTGAGACAGTGAGACTCTGGGTAATGAGACAGTGAGACACTGGGTAGTGAGACAGTGAGACTCTGGGTAGTGAGACAGTGAGACTCTGGGTAGTGAGACAGCAAGACTCTGGGTAGTGAGACAGTGAGACACTGGGTAGTGAGACACTGGGTAGTGAGGCAGTGAGACACTGGGTAGTGAGACAGTGAGACACTGGGTAGTGAGACAGTGAGACTCTGGGTAGTGAGACACTGGGTAGTGAGGCAGTGAGACTCTGGGTAGTGAGACAGTGAGACACTGGGTAGTGAGACACTGGGTAGTGAGACACTGGTTAGTGAGACACGGGTAGTGAAACACTGTGTAGTGAGACACTGGGTAGTGAGACACTGGGTAGTGAGACACTCGGTAGTGAGACACTGCTAGTGAGACACTGTGTAGTGAGACACTGTGGTAGTGAGACACTGGGGTAGTGAGACACTGGGGTAGTGAGACACTGGGGTAGTGAGACACTGGGTAGTGAGACACAGGTAGTCAGACACTGGTAGTGAGACATTGGGTAGTGAGACACTGGGTAGTGAGACACTGCTAGTCAGACACTGCTAGTGAGACACTGGGTAGTGAGACACTGAATGGTGAGACACATGTAGTGAGAGACTGGGTAATGAAACACTGGTAATGAGACTCTGGGTAGTGAGACAGTGAGACTCTGGGTAGTGAGACAGTGAGACTCTGGGTAATGAGACAGTGAGGCACTGGGTAGTGAGACACTGGGTAGTGAGACAGTGAGACTCTGGGTAGTGAGACAGTGAGACACTGGGTAGTGAGACAGTGAGACTCTGGGTAGTGAGACAGTGAGACTCTGGGTAGTGAGACAGCGAGACTCTGGGTAGTGAGACAGTGAGAAACTGGGTAGTGAGACACTGGGTAGTAAGGCAGTGAGACACTGGGTAGTGAGACAGTGAGACACTGGGTAGTGAGACAGTGAGACTCTGGGTAGTGAGACACTGGGTAGTGAGGTAGTGAGACACTGGGTAGTGAGACACTGGGTAGTGAGACACGGGTAGTGAAACACTGTGTAGTGAGACACTGGGTAGTGAGACACTGGGGTAGTGAGACACTGGGGTAGTGAGACACGGGGGTAGTGAGACACTGCTAGTGAGACACTGGGTAGTGAGACACTGGGTAGTGAGACCCTGGGTAGTAAGACACTGCTAGTCAGACACTGGTAGTGAGACATTGGGTAGTTAGACACTGGGGTAGTGAGACACTGGGGTAGTGAGACACTGGGTAGCGAGACGCTGGGTAGTGAGACGCTGGGTAGTGAGACATTGGGTAGTGAGACACTGGGTAGTGAGACACTGGGTAGTGAGGCAGTGAGACACTGGGTAGTGAGACAGTGAGACACTGCGTAGTGAGACAGTGAGACTCTGGGTAGTGAGACACTGGGTAGTGAGGCAGTGAGACTCTGGGTAGTGAGACAGTGAGACACGGGGTAGTGAGACACTGGGTAGTGAGACACTGGGTAGTGAGACACGGGTAGTGAAACACTGTGTAGTGAGACACTGGGTAGTGAGACACTGGGTAGTGAGACACTCGGTAGTGAGACACTGCTAGTGAGACACTGGGTAGTGAGACACTGGGGTAGTGAGACTCTGGGGTAGTGAGACACTGCTAGTGAGACACGGGTAGTGAAACACTGTGCAGTGAGACACTGGGTAGTGAGACACTGGGTAGTGAGACACTCGGTAGTGAGACACTGCTAGTCAGACGCTGGGTAGTGAGACACTGGGGTAGTGAGACACTGGGTAGTGAGACACTGGGTAGAGAGACACTGGGGTAGTGAGACACTGGGTAGTGAGACCCTGGGTAGTAAGACACTGGGTAGTGAGACATTGGGTAGTGAGACACTGGGTAGTGAGACACTGGGTAGTGAGACATTGGGTAGTGAGACACTGGGTAGTGAGACACTGCTAGTCAGACACTGCTAGTGAGACACTGGGTAGTGAGACACTGAATGGTGAGACACATGTAGTGAGAGACTGGGTAATGAAACACTGGTAATGAGACTCTAGGTAGTGAGACAGTGAGACACTGGGTAGTGAGACAGTGAGACTCTGGGTAGTGAGACAGTGAGACTCTGGGTAATGAGACAGTGAGACACTGGGTAGTGAGACAGTGAGACTCTGGGTAGTGAGACAGTGAGACTCTGGGTAGTGAGACAGCAAGACTCTGGGTAGTGAGACAGTGAGACACTGGGTAGTGAGACACTGGGTAGTGAGGCAGTGAGACACTGGGTAGTGAGACAGTGAGACACTGGGTAGTGAGACAGTGAGACTCTGGGTAGTGAGACACTGGGTAGTGAGGCAGTGAGACTCTGGGTAGTGAGACAGTGAGACACTGGGTAGTGAGACACTGGGTAGTGAGACACTGGGTAGTGAGACACGGGTAGTGAAACACTGTGTAGTGAGACACTGGGTAGTGAGACACTGGGTAGTGAGACACTCGGTAGTGAGACACTGCTAGTGAGACACTGTGTAGTCAGACACTGTGGTAGTGAGACACTGGGGTAGTGAGACACTGGGGTAGTGAGACACTGGGGTAGTGAGACACTGGGTAGTGAGACACAGGTAGTCAGACACTGGTAGTGAGACATTGGGTAGTGAGACACTGGGTAGTGAGACACTGCTAGTCAGACACTGCTAGTGAGACACTGGGTAGTGAGACACTGAATGGTGAGACACATGTAGTGAGAGACTGGGTAATGAAACACTGGTAATGAGACTCTGGGTAGTGAGACAGTGAGACTCTGGTTAGTGAGACAGTGAAACTCTGGGTAATGAGACAGTGAGGCACTGGGTAGTGAGACACTGGGTAGTGAGACAGTGAGACTCTGGGTAGTGAGACAGTGAGACACTGGGTAGTGAGACAGTGAGACTCTGGGTAGTGAGACAGTGAGACTCTGGGTAGTGAGACAGCGAGACTCTGGGTAGTGAGACAGTGAGACACTGGGTAGTGAGACACTGGGTAGTGAGGCAGTGAGACACTGGGTAGTGAGACAGTGAGACACTGGGTAGTGAGACAGTGAGACTCTGGGTAGTGAGACACTGGGTAGTGAGGTAGTGAGACACTGGGTAGTGAGACACTGGGTAGTGAGACACGGGTAGTGAAACACTGTGTAGTGAGACACTGGGTAGTGAGACACTGGGGTAGTGAGACACTGGGGTAGTGAGACACTGGGTAGTGAGACACTGGGTAGTGAGACACGGGGGTAGTGAGACACTGCTAGTGAGACACTGGGTAGTGAGACACTGGGTAGAGAGACACTGGGGTAGTGAGACACTGGGTAGTGAGACCCTGGGTAGTAAGACACTGCTAGTCAGACACTGGTAGTGAGACATTGGGTAGTGAGACACTGGGTAGTGAGACACTGGGTAGTGAGACATTGGGTAGTGAGACACTGTGTAGTGAGACACTGCTAGTCAGACACTGCTAGTGAGACACTGGGTAGTGAGACACTGAATGGTGAGACACTGGGTAGTGAGACACTGAATGGTGAGACATGTAGTGAGAGACTGGGTAATGAAACACTGGTAATGAGACTCTGGGTAGTGAGACAGTGA
The DNA here is from genome assembly GCF_048934315.1 of Petromyzon marinus. Taxonomy (NCBI): domain Eukaryota; kingdom Metazoa; phylum Chordata; class Hyperoartia; order Petromyzontiformes; family Petromyzontidae; genus Petromyzon; species Petromyzon marinus. The sequence continues at coordinate 2,495,817 of NW_027423069.1, read as the reverse complement.
GACTCTGGGTAGTGAGACAGTGAGACTCTGGGTAGTGAGACAGTGAGACTCTGGGTAATGAGACAGTGAGGCACTGGGTAGTGAGACACTGGGTAGTGAGACAGTGAGACTCTGGGTAGTGAGACAGTGAGACACTGGGTAGTGAGACAGTGAGACTCTGGGTAGTGAGACAGTGAGACACTGGGTAGTGAGACAGTGAGACACTGGGTAGTGAGACTCTGGGTACTGAGACAGCGAGACTCTGGGTAGTGAGACAGCGAGACTCTGGGTAGTGAGATAGTGAGACACTGGGTAGTGAGACACTGGGTAGTGAGGCAGTGAGACTCTGGGTAGTGAGACAGTGAGACAGTGGGTAGTGAGACACTGGGTAGTGAGACCCTGGGTAGTAAGACACTGCTAGTCAGACACTGGTAGTGAGACACTGGGTAGTGAGACACTGGGGTAGTGAGACACTGGGGTAGTGAGACACTGGGTAGTGAGACGCTGGGTAGTGAGACATTGGGTAGTGAGACACTGGGTAGTGAGGCAGAGAGACACTGGGTAGTGAGACAGTGAGACACTGCGTAGTGAGACAGTGAGACTCTGTGTAGTGAGACACTGGGTAGTGAGACAGTGAGACACGGGGTAGTGAGACACTGGGTAGTGAGACACTGGGTAGTGAGACACGGGTAGTGAAACACTGTGTAGTGAGACACTGGGTAGTGAGACACTGGGTAGTGAGACACTCGGTAGTGAGAAACTGCTAGTGAGACACTGGGTAGTGAGACACTGGGGTAGTGAGACTCTGGGGTAGTGAGACACTGCTAGTGAGACACGGGTAGTGAATCACTGTGTAGTGAGACACTGGGTAGTGAGACACTGGGTAGTGAGACACTCGGTAGTGAGACACTGCTAGTCAGACGCTGGGTAGTGAGACACTGGGGTAGTGAGACACTGGGTAGTGAGACACTGGGTAGAGAGACACTGGGGTAGTGAGACACTGGGTAGTGAGACCCTGGGTAGTAAGACACTGGGTAGTGAGACATTGGGTAGTGAGACACTGGGTAGTGAGACACTGGGTAGTGAGACATTGGGTAGTGAGACACTGGGTAGTGAGACACTGCTAGTCAGACACTGCTAGTGAGACACTGGGTAGTGAGACACTGAATGGTGAGACACATGTAGTTAGAGACTGGGTAATGAAACACTGGTAATGAGACTCTAGGTAGTGAGACAGTGAGACACTGGGTAGTGAGACAGTGAGACTCTGGGTGGTGAGACAGTGAGACTCTGGGTAATGAGACAGTGAGACACTGGGTAGTGAGACAGTGAGACTCTGGGTAGTGAGACAGTGAGACTCTGGGTAGTGAGACAGCGAGACTCTGGGTAGTGAGACAGTGAGACACTGGGTAGTGAGACACTGGGTAGTGAGGCAGTGAGACACTGGGTAGTGAGACAGTGAGACACTGGGTAGTGAGACAGTGAGACTCTGGGTAGTGAGACACTGGGTAGTGAGGCAGTGAGACTCTGGGTAGTGAGACAGTGAGACACTGGGTAGTGAGACACTGGGTAGTGAGACACAGATAGTCAGACACTGGTAGTGAGACATTGGGTAGTGAGACACTGGGTAGTGAGACACTGCTAGACAGACACTGCTAGTGAGACACTGGGTAGTGAGACACTGAATGGTGAGACACATGTAGTGAGAGACTGGGTAATGAAACACTGGTAATGAAACTCTGGGTAGTGAGACAGTGAGACTCTGGGTAGTGAGACAGTGAGACTCTGGGTAGTGAGACAGTGAGACACTGGGTAGTGAGACAGTGAGACTCTGGGTAGTGAGACAGTGAGACTCTGGGTAGTGAGACAGCGAGACTCTGGGTAGTGAGACAGTGAGACACTGGGTAGTGAGACACTGGGTAGTAAGGCAGTGAGACACTGGGTAGTGAGACAGTGAGACACTGGGTAGTGAGACAGTGAGACTCTGGGTAGTGAGACAGTGAGACTCTGGGTAGTGAGACAGCGAGACTCTGGGTAGTGAGACAGTGAGACACTGGGTAGTGAGACACTGGGTAGTAAGGCAGTGAGACACTGGGTAGTGAGACAGTGAGACACTGGGTAGTGAGACAGTGAGACTCTGGGTAGTGAGACATTGGGTAGTGAGGTAGTGAGACACTGGGTAGGGAGACACTGGGTAGTGAGACACGGGTAGTGAAACACTGTGTAGTGAGACACTGGGTAGTGAGACACTGGGGTAGTGAGACACTGGGGTAGTGAGACACGGGGGTAGTGAGACACTGCTAGTGAGACACTGGGTAGTGAGACACTGGGTAGTGAGACCCTGGGTAGTAAGACACTGCTAGTCAGACACTGGTAGTGAGACATTGGGTAGTGAGACACTGGGGTAGTGAGACACTGGGGTAGTGAGACACTGGGTAGCGAGACGCTGGGTAGTGAGACGCTGGGTAGTGAGACATTGGGTAGTGAGACACTGGGTAGTGAGACACTGGGTAGTGAGGCAGTGAGACACTGGGTAGTGAGACAGTGAGACACTGCGTAGTGAGACAGTGAGACTCTGGGTAGTGAGACACTGGGTAGTGAGGCAGTGAGACTCTGGGTAGTGAGACAGTGAGACACGGGGTAGTGAGACACTGGGTAGTGAGACACTGGGTAGTGAGACACGGGTAGTGAAACACTGTGTAGTGAGACACTGGGTAGTGAGACACTGGGTAGTGAGACACTCGGTAGTGAGACACTGCTAGTGAGACACTGGGTAGTGAGACACTGGGGTAGTGAGACTCTGGGGTAGTGAGACACTGCTAGTGAGACACGGGTAGTGAAACACTGTGCAGTGAGACACTGGGTAGTGAGACACTGGGTAGTGAGACACTCGGTAGTGAGACACTGCTAGTCAGACGCTGGGTAGTGAGACACTGGGGTAGTGAGACACTGGGTAGTGAGACACTGGGTAGAGAGACACTGGGGTAGTGAGACACTGGGTAGTGAGACCCTGGGTAGTAAGACACTGGGTAGTGAGACATTGGGTAGTGAGACACTGGGTAGTGAGACACTGGGTAGTGAGACATTGGGTAGTGAGACACTGGGTAGTGAGACACTGCTAGTCAGACACTGCTAGTAAAGACACTGGGTAGTGAGACACTGAATGGTGAGACACATGTAGTGATAGACTGGGTAATGAAACACTGGTAATGAGACTCTAGGTAGTGAGACAGTGAGACACTGGGTAGTGAGACAGTGAGACTCTGGGTAGTGAGACAGTGAGACTCTGGGTAATGAGACAGTGAGACACTGGGTAGTGAGACAGTGAGACTCTGGGTAGTGAGACAGTGAGACTCTGGGTAGTGAGACAGCAAGACTCTGGGTAGTGAGACAGTGAGACACTGGGTAGTGAGACACTGGGTAGTGAGGCAGTGAGACACTGGGGTAGTGAGACACTGGGTAGTGAGACCCTGGGTAGTAAGACACTGGGTAGTGAGACATTGGGTAGTGAGACACTGGGTAGTGAGACACTGGGTAGTGAGACATTGGGTAGTGAGACACTGGGTAGTGAGACACTGCTAGTCAGACACTGCTAGTGAGACACTGGGTAGTGAGACACTGAATGGTGAGACACATGTAGTGAGAGACTGGGTAATGAAACACTGGTAATGAGACTCTAGGTAGTGAGACAGTGTGACACTGGGTAGTGAGACAGTGAGACTCTGGCTGGTGAGACAGTGAGACTCTGGGTAATGAGACAGTGAGACACTGGGTAGTGAGACAGTGAGACTCTGGGTAGTGAGACAGTGAGACTCTGGGTAGTGAGACAGCGAGACTCTGGGTAGTGAGACAGTGAGACACTGGGTAGTGAGACACTGGGTAGTTAGGCAGTGAGACACTGGGTAGTGAGACATTGAGACACTGGGTAGTGAGACAGTGAGACTCTGGGTAGTGAGACACTGGGTAGTGAGGCAGTGAGACTCTGGGTAGTGAGACAGTGAGACACTGGGTAGTGAGACACTGGGTAGTGAGACACAGATAGTCAGACACTGGTAGTGAGACATTGGGTAGTGAGACACTGGGTAGTGAGACACTGCTAGACAGACACTGCTAGTGAGACACTGGGTAGTGAGACACTGAATGGTGAGACACATGTAGTGAGAGACTGGGTAATGAAACACTGGTAATGAAACTCTGGGTAGTGAGACAGTGAGACTCTGGGTAGTGAGACAGTGAGACTCTGGGTAATGAGACAGTGAGGCACTGGGTAGTGAGACACTGGATAGTGAGACAGTGAGACTCTGGGTAGTGAGACAGTGAGACACTGGGTAGTGAGACAGTGAGACTCTGGGTAGTGAGACAGTGAGACTCTGGGTAGTGAGACAGCGAGACTCTGGGTAGTGAGACAGTGAGACACTGGGTAGTGAGACACTGGGTAGTAAGGCAGTGAGACACTGGGTAGTGAGACAGTGAGACACTGGGTAGTGAGACAGTGAGACTCTGGGTAGTGAGACACTGGGTAGTGAGGTAGTGAGACACTGGGTAGGGAGACACTGGGTAGTGAGACACGGGTAGTGAAACACTGTGTAGTGAGACACTGGGTAGTGAGACACTGGGGTAGTGAGACACTGGGGTAGTGAGACACGGGGGTAGTGAGACACTGCTAGTGAGACACTGGGTAGTGAGACACTGGGTAGTGAGACCCTGGGTAGTAAGACACTGCTAGTCAGACACTGGTAGTGAGACATTGGGTAGTGAGACACTGGGGTAGTGAGACACTGGGGTAGTGAGACACTGGGTAGCGAGACGCTGGGTAGTGAGACGCTGGGTAGTGAGACATTGGGTAGTGAGGCAGTGAGACACTGGGTAGTGAGACAGTGAGACACTGCGTAGTGAGACAGTGAGACTCTGGGTAGTGAGACACTGGGTAGTGAGGCAGTGAGACTCTGGGTAGTGAGACAGTGAGACACGGGGTAGTGAGACACTGGGTAGTGAGACACTGGGTAGTGAGACACGGGTAGTGAAACACTGTGTAGTGAGACACTGGGTAGTGAGACACTGGGTAGTGAGACACTCGGTAGTGAGACACTGCTAGTGAGACACTGGGTAGTGAGACACTGGGGTAGTGAGACTCTGGGGTAGTGAGACACTGCTAGTGAGACACGGGTAGTGAAACACTGTGCAGTGAGACACTGGGTAGTGAGACACTGGGTAGTGAGACACTCGGTAGTGAGACACTGCTAGTCAGACGCTGGGTAGTGAGACACTGGGGTAGTGAGACACTGGGTAGTGAGACACTGGGTAGAGAGACACTGGGGTAGTGAGACACTGGGTAGTGAGACCCTGGGTAGTAAGACACTGGGTAGTGAGACATTGGGTAGTGAGACACTGGGTAGTGAGACACTGGGTAGTGAGACATTGGGTAGTGAGACACTGGGTAGTGAGACACTGCTAGTCAGACACTGCTAGTGAGACACTGGGTAGTGAGACACTGAATGGTGAGACACATGTAGTGAGAGACTGGGTAATGAAACACTGGTAATGAGACTCTAGGTAGTGAGACAGTGAGACACTGGGTAGTGAGACAGTGAGACTCTGGGTAGTGAGACAGTGAGACTCTGGGTAATGAGACAGTGAGACACTGGGTAGTGAGACAGTGAGACTCTGGGTAGTGAGACAGTGAGACTCTGGGTAGTGAGACAGCAAGACTCTGGGTAGTGAGACAGTGAGACACTGGGTAGTGAGACACTGGGTAGTGAGGCAGTGAGACACTGGGTAGTGAGACAGTGAGACACTGGGTAGTGAGACAGTGAGACTCTGGGTAGTGAGACACTGGGTAGTGAGGCAGTGAGACTCTGGGTAGTGAGACAGTGAGACACTGGGTAGTGAGACACTGGGTAGTGAGACACTGGGTAGTGAGACACGGGTAGTGAAACACTGTGTAGTGAGACACTGGGTAGTGAGACACTGGGTAGTGAGACACTCGGTAGTGAGACACTGCTAGTGAGACACTGTGTAGTGAGACACTGGGGTAGTGAGACACTGGGGTAGTGAGACACTGGGGTAGTGAGACACTGGTTTAGTGAGACACTGGGTAGTGAGACACAGGTAGTCAGACACTGGTAGTGAGACATTGGGTAGTGAGACACTGGGTAGTGAGACACTGCTAGTCAGACACTGCTAGTGAGACACTGGGTAGTGAGACACTGAATGGTGAGACACATGTAGTGAGAGACTGGGTAATGAAACACTGGTAATGAGACTCTGGGTAGTGAGACAGTGAGACTCTGGTTAGTGAGACAGTGAGACTCTGGGTAATGAGACAGTGAGGCACTGGGTAGTGAGACACTGGGTAGTGAGACAGTGAGACTCTGGGTAGTGAGACAGTGAGACACTGGGTAGTGAGACAGTGAGACTCTGGGTAGTGAGACAGTGAGACTCTGGGTAGTGAGACAGCGAGACTCTGGGTAGTGAGACAGTGAGACACTGGGTAGTGAGACACTGGGTAGTGAGGCAGTGAGACACTGGGTAGTGAGACAGTGAGACACTGGGTAGTGAGACAGTGAGACTCTGGGTAGTGAGACACTGGGTAGTGAGGTAGTGAGACACTGGGTAGTGAGACACTGGGTAGTGAGACACGGGTAGTGAAACAATGTGTAGTGAGACACTGGGTAGTGAGACACTGGGGTAGTGAGACACTGGGGTAGTGAGACACTGGGTAGTGAGACACTGGGTAGTGAGACACGGGGGTAGTGAGACACTGCTAGTGAGACACTGGGTAGTGAGACACTGGGTAGAGAGACACTGGGGTAGTGAGACACTGGGTAGTGAGACCCTGGGTAGTAAGACACTGCTAGTCAGACACTGGTAGTGAGACATTGGGTAGAGAGACACTGGGTAGTGAGACACTGGGTAGTGAGACATTGGGTAGTGAGACACTGTGTAGTGAGACACTGCTAGTCAGACACTGCTAGTGAGACACTGGGTAGTGAGACACTGAATGGTGAGACACTGGGTAGTGAGACACTGAATGGTGAGACATGTAGTGAGAGACTGGGTAATGAAACACTGGTAATGAGACTCTGGGTAGTGAGACAGTGAGACTCTGGGTAGTGAGACAGTGAGACTCTGGGTAGTGAGACAGTGAGACTCTGGGTAATGAGACAGTGAGGCACTGGGTAGTGAGACACTGGGTAGTGAGACAGTGAGACTCTGGGTAGTGAGACAGTGAGACACTGGGTAGTGAGACAGTGAGACTCTGGGTAGTGAGACAGTGAGACACTGGGTAGTGAGACAGTGAGACACTGGGTAGTGAGACTCTGGGTACTGAGACAGCGAGACTCTGGGTAGTGAGACAGCGAGACTCTGGGTAGTGAGATAGTGAGACACTGGGTAGTGAGACACTGGGTAGTGAGGCAGTGAGACTCTGGGTAGTGAGACAGTGAGACACTGGGTATTGAGACACTGGGTAGTGAGACCCTGGGTAGTAAGACACTGCTAGTCAGACACTGGTAGTGAGACACTGGGTAGTGAGACACTGGGGTAGTGAGTCACTGGGGTAGTGAGACACTGGGTAGTGAGACGCTGGGTAGTGAGACGCTGGGTAGTGAGACATTGGGTAGTGAGACACTGGGTAGTTAGGCAGAGAGACACTGGGTAGTGAGACAGTGAGACACTGCGTAGTGAGACAGTGAGACTCTGTGTAGTGAGACACTGGGTAGTGAGACAGTGAGACACGGGGTAGTGAGACACTGGGTAGTGAGACACTGGGTAGTGAGACACGGGTAGTGAAACACTGTGTAGTGAGACACTGGGTAGTGAGACACTGGGTAGTGAGACACTCGGTAGTGAGACACTGCTAGTGAGACACTGGGTAGTGAGACACTGGGGTAGTGAGACTCTGGGGTAGTGAGACACTGCTAGTGAGACACGGGTAGTGAAACACTGTGTAGTGAGACACTGGGTAGTGAGACACTGGGTAGTGAGACACTCGGTAGTGAGACACTGCTAGTCAGACGCTGGGTAGTGAGACACTGGGGTAGTGAGACACTGGGTAGTGAGACACTGGGTAGAGAGACACTGGGGTAGTGAGACACTGGGTAGTGAGACCCTGGGTAGTAAGACACTGGGTAGTGAGACATTGGGTAGTGAGACACTGGGTAGTGAGACACTGGGTAGTGAGACATTGGGTAGTGAGACACTGGGTAGTGAGACACTGCTAGTCAGACACTGCTAGTGAGACACTGGGTAGTGAGACACTGAATGGTGAGACACATGTAGTGAGAGACTGGGTAATGAAACACTGGTAATGAGACTCTAGGTAGTGAGACAGTGAGACACTGGGTAGTGAGACAGTGAGACTCTGGGTGGTGAGACAGTGAGACTTTGGGTAATGAGACAGTGAGACACTGGGTAGTGAGACAGTGAGACTCTGGGTAGTGAGACAGTGAGACTCTGGGTAGTGAGACAGCGAGACTCTGGGTAGTGAGACAGTGAGACACTGGGTAGTGAGGCACTGGGTAGTGAGGCAGTGAGACACTGGGTAGTGAGACAGTGAGACACTGGGTAGTGAGACAGTGAGACTCTGGGTAGTGAGACACTGGGTAGTGAGGCAGTGAGACTCTGGGTAGTGAGACAGTGAGACACTGGGTAGTGAGACACTGGGTAGTGAGACACTGGGTAGTGAGACACGGGTAGTGAAACACTGTGTAGTGAGACACTGGGTAGTGAGACACTGGGTAGTGAGACACTCGGTAGTGAGACACTGCTAGTGAGACACTGTGTAGTGAGACACTGTGGTAGTGAGACACTGGGGTAGTGAGACACTGGGGTAGTGAGACACTGGGGTAGTGAGACACTGGGTAGTGAGACACAGGTAGTCAGACACTGGTAGTGAGACATTGGGTAGTGAGACACTGGGTAGTGAGACACTGCTAGTCAGACACTGCTAGTGAGACACTGGGTAGTGAGACACTGAATGGTGAGACACATGTAGTGAGAGACTGGTTAATGAAACACTGGTAATGAGACTCTGGGTAGTGAGACAGTGAGACTCTGGGTAGTGAGACAGTGAGACTCTGGGTAATGAGACAGTGAGGCACTGGGTAGTGAGACACTGGGTAGTGAGACAGTGAGACTCTGGGTAGTGAGACAGTGAGACACTGGGTAGTGAGACAGTGAGACTCTGGGTAGTGAGACAGTGAGACTCTGGGTAGTGAGACAGCGAGACTCTGGGTAGTGAGACAGTGAGAAACTGGGTAGTGAGACACTGGGTAGTAAGGCAGTGAGACACTGGGTAGTGAGACAGTGAGACACTGGGTAGTGAGACAGTGAGACTCTGGGTAGTGAGACACTGGGTAGTGAGGTAGTGAGACACTGGGTAGTGAGACACTGGGTAGTGAGACACGGGTAGTGAAACACTGTGTAGTGAGACACTGGGTAGTGAGACACTGGGGTAGTGAGACACTGGGGTAGTGAGACACGGGGGTAGTGAGTCACTGCTAGTGAGACACTGGGTAGTGAGACACTGGGTAGTGAGACCCTGGGTAGTAAGACACTGCTAGTCAGACACTGGTAGTGAGACATTGGGTAGTTAGACACTGGGGTAGTGAGACACTGGGGTAGTGAGACACTGGGTAGCGAGACGCTGGGTAGTGAGACGCTGGGTAGTGAGACATTGGGTAGTGAGACACTGGGTAGTGAGACACTGGGTAGTGAGGCAGTGAGACACTGGGTAGTGAGACAGTGAGACACTGCGTAGTGAGACAGTGAGACTCTGGGTAGTGAGACACTGGGTAGTGAGGCAGTGAGACTCTGGGTAGTGAGACAGTGAGACACGGGGTAGTGAGACACTGGGTAGTGAGACACTGGGTAGTGAGACACGGGTAGTGAAACACTGTGTAGTGAGACACTGGGTAGTGAGACACTGGGTAGTGAGACACTCGGTAGTGAGACACTGCTAGTGAGACACTGGGTAGTGAGACACTGGGGTAGTGAGACTCTGGGGTAGTGAGACACTGCTAGTGAGACACGGGTAGTGAAACACTGTGCAGTGAGACACTGGGTAGTGAGACACTGGGTAGTGAGACACTCGGTAGTGAGACACTGCTAGTCAGACGCTGGGTAGTGAGACACTGGGGTAGTGAGACACTGGGTAGTGAGACACTGGGTAGAGAGACACTGGGGTAGTGAGACACTGGGTAGTGAGACCCTGGGTAGTAAGACACTGGGTAGTGAGACATTGGGTAGTGAGACACTGGGTAGTGAGACACTGGGTAGTGAGACATTGGGTAGTGAGACACTGGGTAGTGAGACACTGCTAGTCAGACACTGCTAGTGAGACACTGGGTAGTGAGACACTGAATGGTGAGACACATGTAGTGAGAGACTGGGTAATGAAACACTGGTAATGAGACTCTAGGTAGTGAGACAGTGAGACACTGGGTAGTGAGACAGTGAGACTCTGGGTAGTGAGACAGTGAGACTCTGGGTAATGAGACAGTGAGACACTGGGTAGTGAGACAGTGAGACTCTGGGTAGTGAGACAGTGAGACTCTGGGTAGTGAGACAGCAAGACTCTGGGTAGTGAGACAGTGAGACACTGGGTAGTGAGACACTGGGTAGTGAGGCAGTGAGACACTGGGTAGTGAGACAGTGAGACACTGGGTAGTGAGACAGTGAGACTCTGGGTAGTGAGACACTGGGTAGTGAGGCAGTGAGACTCTGGGTAGTGAGACAGTGAGACACTGGGTAGTGAGACACTGGGTAGTGAGACACTGGGTAGTGAGACACGGGTAGTGAAACACTGTGTAGTGAGACACTGGGTAGTGAGACACTGGGTAGTGAGACACTCGGTAGTGAGACACTGCTAGTGAGACACTGTGTAGTGAGACACTGTGGTAGTGAGACACTGGGGTAGTGAGACACTGGGGTAGTGAGACACTGGGGTAGTGAGACACTGGGTAGTGAGACACAGGTAGTCAGACACTGGTAGTGAGACATTGGGTAGTGAGACACTGGGTAGTGAGACACTGCTAGTCAGACACTGCTAGTGAGACACTGGGTAGTGAGACACTGAATGGTGAGACACATGTAGTGAGAGACTGGGTAATGAAACACTGGTAATGAGACTCTGGGTAGTGAGACAGTGAGACTCTGGTTAGTGAGACAGTGAAACTCTGGGTAATGAGACAGTGAGGCACTGGGTAGTGAGACACTGGGTAGTGAGACAGTGAGACTCTGGGTAGTGAGACAGTGAGACACTGGGTAGTGAGACAGTGAGACTCTGGGTAGTGAGACAGTGAGACTCTGGGTAGTGAGACAGCGAGACTCTGGGTAGTGAGACAGTGAGACACTGGGTAGTGAGACACTGGGTAGTGAGGCAGTGAGACACTGGGTAGTGAGACAGTGAGACACTGGGTAGTGAGACAGTGAGACTCTGGGTAGTGAGACACTGGGTAGTGAGGTAGTGAGACACTGGGTAGTGAGACACTGGGTAGTGAGACACGGGTAGTGAAACACTGTGTAGTGAGACACTGGGTAGTGAGACACTGGGGTAGTGAGACACTGGGGTAGTGAGACACTGGGTAGTGAGACACTGGGTAGTGAGACACGGGGGTAGTGAGACACTGCTAGTGAGACACTGGGTAGTGAGACACTGGGTAGAGAGACACTGGGGTAGTGAGACACTGGGTAGTGAGACCCTGGGTAGTAAGACACTGCTAGTCAGACACTGGTAGTGAGACATTGGGTAGTGAGACACTGGGTAGTGAGACACTGGGTAGTGAGACATTGGGTAGTGAGACACTGTGTAGTGAGACACTGCTAGTCAGACACTGCTAGTGAGACACTGGGTAGTGAGACACTGAATGGTGAGACACATGTAGTGAGAGACTGGGTAATGAAACACTGGTAATGAGACTCTAGGTAGTGAGACAGTGAGACACTGGGTAGTGAGACAGTGAGACTCTGGGTAGTGAGACAGTGAGACTCTGGGTAATGAGACAGTGAGACACTGGGTAGTGAGACAGTGAGACTCTGGGTAGTGAGACAGTGAGACTCTGGGTAGTGAGACAGCAAGACTCTGGGTAGTGAGACAGTGAGACACTGGGTAGTGAGACACTGGGTAGTGAGGCAGTGAGACACTGGGTAGTGAGACAGTGAGACACTGGGTAGTGAGACAGTGAGACTCTGGGTAGTGAGACACTGGGTAGTGAGGCAGTGAGACTCTGGGTAGTGAGACAGTGAGACACTGGGTAGTGAGACACTGGGTAGTGAGACACTGGGTAGTGAGACACGGGTAGTGAAACACTGTGTAGTGAGACACTGGGTAGTGAGACACTGGGTAGTGAGACACTCGGTAGTGAGACACTGCTAGTGAGACACTGTGTAGTGAGACACTGTGGTAGTGAGACACTGGGGTAGTGAGACACTGGGGTAGTGAGACACTGGGGTAGTGAGACACTGGGTAGTGAGACACAGGTAGTCAGACACTGGTAGTGAGACATTGGGTAGTGAGACACTGGGTAGTGAGACACTGCTAGTCAGACACTGCTAGTGAGACACTGGGTAGTGAGACACTGAATGGTGAGACACATGTAGTGAGAGACTGGGTAATGAAACACTGGTAATGAGACTCTGGGTAGTGAGACAGTGAGACTCTGGTTAGTGAGACAGTGAAACTCTGGGTAATGAGACAGTGAGGCACTGGGTAGTGAGACACTGGGTAGTGAGACAGTGAGACTCTGGGTAGTGAGACAGTGAGACACTGGGTAGTGAGACAGTGAGACTCTGGGTAGTGAGACAGTGAGACTCTGGGTAGTGAGACAGCGAGACTCTGGGTAGTGAGACAGTGAGACACTGGGTAGTGAGACACTGGGTAGTGAGGCAGTGAGACACTGGGTAGTGAGACAGTGAGACACTGGGTAGTGAGACAGTGAGACTCTGGGTAGTGAGACACTGGGTAGTGAGGTAGTGAGACACTGGGTAGTGAGACACTGGGTAGTGAGACACGGGTAGTGAAACACTGTGTAGTGAGACACTGGGTAGTGAGACACTGGGGTAGTGAGACACTGGGGTAGTGAGACACTGGGTAGTGAGACACTGGGTAGTGAGACACGGGGGTAGTGAGACACTGCTAGTGAGACACTGGGTAGTGAGACACTGGGTAGAGAGACACTGGGGTAGTGAGACACTGGGTAGTGAGACCCTGGGTAGTAAGACACTGCTAGTCAGACACTGGTAGTGAGACATTGGGTAGTGAGACACTGGGTAGTGAGACACTGGGTAGTGAGACATTGGGTAGTGAGACACTGTGTAGTGAGACACTGCTAGTCAGACACTGCTAGTGAGACACTGGGTAGTGAGACACTGAATGCTGAGACACTGGGTAGTGAGACACTGAATGGTGAGACATGTAGTGAGAGACTGGGTAATGAAACACTGGTAATGAGACTCTGGGTAGTGAGACAGTGAGACTCTGGGTAGTGAGACAGTGAGACTCTGGGTAGTGAGACAGTGAGACTCTGGGTAATAAGACAGTGAGGCACTGGGTAGTGAGACACTGGGTAGTGAGACAGTGAGACTCTGGGTAGTGAGACAGTGAGACACTGGGTAGTGAGACAGTGAGACTCTGGGTAGTGAGACAGTGAGACACTGGGTAGTGAGACAGTGAGACACTGGGTAGTGAGACTCTGGGTACTGAGACAGCGAGACTCTGGGTAGTGAGACAGCGAGACTCTGGGTAGTGAGATAGTGAGACACTGGGTAGTGAGACACTGGGTAGTGAGGCAGTGAGACTCTGGGTAGTGAGACAGTGAGACACTGGGTAGTGAGACACTGGGTAGTGAGACCCTGGGTAGTAAGACACTGCTAGTCAGACACTGGTAGTGAGACACTGGGTAGTGAGACACTGGGGTAGTGAGACACTGGGGTAGTGAGACACTGGGTAGTGAGACGCTGGGTAGTGAGACATTGGGTAGTGAGACACTGGGTAGTGAGGCAGAGAGACACTGGGTAGTGAGACAGTGAGACACTGCGTAGTGAGACAGTGAGACTCTGTGTAGTGAGACACTGGGTAGTGAGACAGTGAGACACGGGGTAGTGAGACACTGGGTAGTGAGACACTGGGTAGTGAGACACGGGTAGTGAAACACTGTGTAGTGAGACACTGGGTAGTGAGACACTGGGTAGTGAGACACTCGGTAGTGAGACACTGCTAGTGAGACACTGGGTAGTGAGACACTGGGGTAGTGAGACTCTGGGGTAGTGAGACACTGCTAGTGAGACACGGGTAGTGAATCACTGTGTAGTGAGACACTGGGTAGTGAGACACTGGGTAGTGAGACACTCGGTAGTGAGACACTGCTAGTCAGACGCTGGGTAGTGAGACACTGGGGTAGTGAGACACTGGGTAGTGAGACACTGGGTAGAGAGACACTGGGGTAGTGAGACACTGGGTAGTGAGACCCTGGGTAGTAAGACACTGGGTAGTGAGACACTGGGTAGTGAGACACTGGGTAGTGAGACATTGGGTAGTGAGACACTGGGTAGTGAGACACTGCTAGTCAGACACTGCTAGTGAGACACTGGGTAGTGAGACACTGAATGGTGAGACACATGTAGTGAGAGACTGGGTAATGAAACACTGGTAATGAGACTCTAGGTAGTGAGACAGTGAGACACTGGGTAGTGAGACAGTGAGACACTGGGTAGTGAGACAGTGAGACTCTGGGTAGTGAGACACTGGGTAGTGAGGTAGTGAGACACTGGGTAGTGAGACACTGGGTAGTGAGACACGGGTAGTGAAACACTGTGTAGTGAGACACTGGGTAGTGAGACACTGGGGTAGTGAGACACTGGGGTAGTGAGACACTGGGTAGTGAGACACTGGGTAGTGAGACACGGGGGTAGTGAGACACTGCTAGTGAGACACTGGGTAGTGAGACACTGGGTAGAGAGACACTGGGGTAGTGAGACACTGGGTAGTGAGACCCTGGGTAGTAAGACACTGCTAGTCAGACACTGGTAGTGAGACATTGGGTAGTGAGACACTGGGTAGTGAGACACTGGGTAGTGAGACATTGGGTAGTGAGACACTGTGTAGTGAGACACTGCTAGTCAGACACTGCTAGTGAGACACTGGGTAGTGAGACACTGAATGGTGAGACACTGGGTAGTGAGACACTGAATGGTGAGACATGTAGTGAGAGACTGGGTAATGAAACACTGGTAATGAGACTCTGGGTAGTGAGACAGTGAGACTCTGGGTGGTGAGACAGTGAGACTCTGGGTAGTGAGACAGTGAGACTCTGGGTAATGAGACAGTGAGGCACTGGGTAGTGAGACACTGGGTAGTGAGACAGTGAGACTCTGGGTAGTGAGACAGTGAGACACTGGGTAGTGAGACAGTGAGACTCTGGGTAGTGAGACAGTGAGACACTGGGTAGTGAGACAGTGAGACACTGGGTAGTGAGACTCTGGGTACTGAGACAGCGAGACTCTGGGTAGTGAGACAGCGAGACTCTGGGTAGTGAGATAGTGAGACACTGGGTAGTGAGACACTGGGTAGTGAGGCAGTGAGACTCTGGGTAGTGAGACAGTGAGACACTGGGTAGTGAGACACTGGGTAGTGAGACCCTGGGTAGTAAGACACTGCTAGTCAGACACTGGTAGTGAGACACTGGGTAGTGAGACACTGGGGTAGTGAGACACTGGGTAGTGAGACGCTGGGTAGTGAGACATTGGGTAGTGAGACACTGGGTAGTGAGGCAGAGAGACACTGGGTAGTGAGACAGTGAGACACTGCGTAGTGAGACAGTGAGACTCTGTGTAGTGAGACACTGGGTAGTGAGACAGTGAGACACGGGGTAGTGAGACACTGGGTAGTGAGACACTGGGTAGTGAGACACGGGTAGTGAAACACTGTGTAGTGAGACACTGGGTAGTGAGACACTGGGTAGTGAGACACTCGGTAGTGAGACACTGCTAGTGAGACACTGGGTAGTGAGACACTGGGGTAGTGAGACTCTGGGGTAGTGAGACACTGCTAGTGAGACACGGGTAGTGAATCACTGTGTAGTGAGACACTGGGTAGTGAGACACTGGGTAGTGAGACACTCGGTAGTGAGACACTGCTAGTCAGACGCTGGGTAGTGAGACACTGGGGTAGTGAGACACTGGGTAGTGAGACACTGGGTAGAGAGACACTGGGGTAGTGAGACACTGGGTAGTGAGACCCTGGGTAGTAAGACACTGGGTAGTGAGACATTGGGTAGTGAGACACTGGGTAGTGAGACACTGGGTAGTGAGACATTGGGTAGTGAGACACTGGGTAGTGAGACACTGCTAGTCAGACACTGCTAGTGAGACACTGGGTAGTGAGACACTGAATGGTGAGACACATGTAGTGAGAGACTGGGTAATGAAACACTGGTAATGAGACTCTAGGTAGTGAGACAGTGAGACACTGGGTAGTGAGACAGTGAGACTCTGGGTGGTGTGACAGTGAGACTCTGGGTAATGAGACAGTGAGACACTGGGTAGTGAGACAGTGAGACTCTGGGTAGTGAGACAGTGAGACTCTGGGTAGTGAGACAGCGAGACTCTGGGTAGTGAGACAGTGAGACACTGGGTAGTGAGACACTGGGTAGTGAGGCAGTGAGACACTGGGTAGTGAGACAGTGAGACACTGGGTAGTGAGACAGTGAGACTCTGGGTAGTGAGACACTGGGTAGTGAGGCAGTGAGACTCTGGGTAGTGAGACAGTGAGACACTGGGTAGTGAGACACTGGGTAGTGAGACACAGATAGTCAGACACTGGTAGTGAGACATTGGGTAGTGAGACACTGGGTAGTGAGACACTGCTAGACAGACACTGCTAGTGAGACACTGGGTAGTGAGACACTGAATGGTGAGACACATGTAGTGAGAGACTGGGTAATGAAACACTGGTAATGAAACTCTGGATAGTGAGACAGTGAGACTCTGGGTAGTGAGACAGTGAGACTCTGGGTAATGAGACAGTGAGGCACTGGGTAGTGAGACACTGGATAGTGAGACAGTGAGACTCTGGGTAGTGAGACAGTGAGACACTGGGTAGTGAGACAGTGAGACTCTGGGTAGTGAGACAGTGAGACTCTGGGTAGTGAGACAGCGAGACTCTGGGTAGTGAGACAGTGAGACACTGGGTAGTGAGACACTGGGTAGTAAGGCAGTGAGACACTGGGTAGTGAGACAGTGAGACACTGGGTAGTGAGACAGTGAGACTCTGGGTAGTGAGACATTGGGTAGTGAGGTAGTGAGACACTGGGTAGGGAGACACTGGGTAGTGAGACACGGGTAGTGAAACACTGTGTAGTGAGACACTGGGTAGTGAGACACTGGGGTAGTGAGACACTGGGGTAGTGAGACACGGGGGTAGTGAGACACTGCTAGTGAGACACTGGGTAGTGAGACACTGGGTAGTGAGACCCTGGGTAGTAAGACACTGCTAGTCAGACACTGGTAGTGAGACATTGGGTAGTGAGACACTGGGGTAGTGAGACACTGGGGTAGTGAGACACTGGGTAGCGAGACGCTGGGTAGTGAGACGCTGGGTAGTGAGACATTGGGTAGTGAGACACTGGGTAGTGAGACACTGGGTAGTGAGGCAGTGAGACACTGGGTAGTGAGACAGTGAGACACTGCGTAGTGAGACAGTGAGACTCTGGGTAGTGAGACACTGGGTAGTGAGGCAGTGAGACTCTGGGTAGTGAGACAGTGAGACACGGGGTAGTGAGACACTGGGTAGTGAGACACTGGGTAGTGAGACACGGGTAGTGAAACACTGTGTAGTGAGACACTGGGTAGTGAGACACTGGGTAGTGAGACACTCGGTAGTGAGACACTGCTAGTGAGACACTGGGTAGTGAGACACTGGGGTAGTGAGACTCTGGGGTAGTGAGACACTGCTAGTGAGACACGGGTAGTGAAACACTGTGCAGTGAGACACTGGGTAGTGAGACACTGGGTAGTGAGACACTCGGTAGTGAGACACTGCTAGTCAGACGCTGGGTAGTGAGACACTGGGGTAGTGAGACACTGGGTAGTGAGACACTGGGTAGAGAGACACTGGGGTAGTGAGACACTGGGTAGTGAGACCCTGGGTAGTAAGACACTGGGTAGTGAGACATTGGGTAGTGAGACACTGGGTAGTGAGACACTGGGTAGTGAGACATTGGGTAGTGAGACACTGGGTAGTGAGACACTGCTAGTCAGACACTGCTAGTAAAGACACTGGGTAGTGAGACACTGAATGGTGAGACACATGTAGTGAGAGACTGGGTAATGAAACACTGGTAATGAGACTCTAGGTAGTGAGACAGTGAGACACTGGGTAGTGAGACAGTGAGACTCTGGGTAGTGAGACAGTGAGACTCTGGGTAATGAGACAGTGAGACACTGGGTAGTGAGACAGTGAGACTCTGGGTAGTGAGACAGTGAGACTCTGGGTAGTGAGACAGCAAGACTCTGGGTAGTGAGACAGTGAGACACTGGGTAGTGAGACACTGGGTAGTGAGGCAGTGAGACACTGGGGTAGTGAGACACTGGGTAGTGAGACCCTGGGTAGTAAGACACTGGGTAGTGAGACATTGGGTAGTGAGACACTGGGTAGTGAGACACTGGGTAGTGAGACATTGGGTAGTGAGACACTGGGTAGTGAGACACTGCTAGTCAGACACTGCTAGTGAGACACTGGGTAGTGAGACACTGAATGGTGAGACACATGTAGTGAGAGACTGGGTAATGAAACACTGGTAATGAGACTCTAGGTAGTGAGACAGTGAGACACTGGGTAGTGAGACAGTGAGACTCTGGCTGGTGAGACAGTGAGACTCTGGGTAATGAGACAGTGAGACACTGGGTAGTGAGACAGTGAGACTCTGGGTAGTGAGACAGTGAGACTCTGGGTAGTGAGACAGCGAGACTCTGGGTAGTGAGACAGTGAGACACTGGGTAGTGAGACACTGGGTAGTGAGGCAGTGAGACACTGGGTAGTGAGACAGTGAGACACTGGGTAGTGAGACAGTGAGACTCTGGGTAGTGAGACACTGGGTAGTGAGGCAGTGAGACTCTGGGTAGTGAGACAGTGAGACACTGGGTAGTGAGACACTGGGTAGTGAGACACAGATAGTCAGACACTGGTAGTGAGACATTGGGTAGTGAGACACTGGGTAGTGAGACACTGCTAGACAGACACTGCTAGTGAGACACTGGGTAGTGAGACACTGAATGGTGAGACACATGTAGTGAGAGACTGGGTAATGAAACACTGGTAATGAAACTCTGGGTAGTGAGACAGTGAGACTCTGGGTAGTGAGACAGTGAGACTCTGGGTAATGAGACAGTGAGGCACTGGGTAGTGAGACACTGGATAGTGAGACAGTGAGACTCTGGGTAGTGAGACAGTGAGACACTGGGTAGTGAGACAGTGAGACTCTGGGTAGTGAGACAGTGAGACTCTGGGTAGTGAGACAGCGAGACTCTGGGTAGTGAGACAGTGAGACACTGGGTAGTGAGACACTGGGTAGTAAGGCAGTGAGACACTGGGTAGTGAGACAGTGAGACACTGGGTAGTGAGACAGTGAGACTCTGGGTAGTGAGACACTGGGTAGTGAGGTAGTGAGACACTGGGTAGGGAGACACTGGGTAGTGAGACACGGGTAGTGAAACACTGTGTAGTGAGACACTGGGTAGTGAGACACTGGGGTAGTGAGACACTGGGGTAGTGAGACACGGGGGTAGTGAGACACTGCTAGTGAGACACTGGGTAGTGAGACACTGGGTAGTGAGACCCTGGGTAGTAAGACACTGCTAGTCAGACACTGGTAGTGAGACATTGGGTAGTGAGACACTGGGGTAGTGAGACACTGGGGTAGTGAGACACTGGGTAGCGAGACGCTGGGTAGTGAGACGCTGGGTAGTGAGACATTGGGTAGTGAGACACTGGGTAGTGAGACACTGGGTAGTGAGGCAGTGAGACACTGGGTAGTGAGACAGTGAGACACTGCGTAGTGAGACAGTGAGACTCTGGGTAGTGAGACACTGGGTAGTGAGGCAGTGAGACTCTGGGTAGTGAGACAGTGAGACACGGGGTAGTGAGACACTGGGTAGTGAGACACTGGGTAGTGAGACACGGGTAGTGAAACACTGTGTAGTGAGACACTGGGTAGTGAGACACTGGGTAGTGAGACACTCGGTAGTGAGACACTGCTAGTGAGACACTGGGTAGTGAGACACTGGGGTAGTGAGACTCTGGGGTAGTGAGACACTGCTAGTGAGACACGGGTAGTGAAACACTGTGCAGTGAGACACTGGGTAGTGAGACACTGGGTAGTGAGACACTCGGTAGTGAGACACTGCTAGTCAGACGCTGGGTAGTGAGACACTGGGGTAGTGAGACACTGGGTAGTGAGACACTGGGTAGAGAGACACTGGGGTAGTGAGACACTGGGTAGTGAGACCCTGGGTAGTAAGACACTGGGTAGTGAGACATTGGGTAGTGAGACACTGGGTAGTGAGACACTGGGTAGTGAGACATTGGGTAGTGAGACACTGGGTAGTGAGACACTGCTAGTCAGACACTGCTAGTGAGACACTGGGTAGTGAGACACTGAATGGTGAGACACATGTAGTGAGAGACTGGGTAATGAAACACTGGTAATGAGACTCTAGGTAGTGAGACAGTGAGACACTGGGTAGTGAGACAGTGAGACTCTGGGTAGTGAGACAGTGAGACTCTGGGTAATGAGACAGTGAGACACTGGGTAGTGAGACAGTGAGACTCTGGGTAGTGAGACAGTGAGACTCTGGGTAGTGAGACAGCAAGACTCTGGGTAGTGAGACAGTGAGACACTGGGTAGTGAGACACTGGGTAGTGAGGCAGTGAGACACTGGGTAGTGAGACAGTGAGACACTGGGTAGTGAGACAGTGAGACTCTGGGTAGTGAGACACTGGGTAGTGAGGCAGTGAGACTCTGGGTAGTGAGACAGTGAGACACTGGGTAGTGAGACACTGGGTAGTGAGACACTGGGTAGTGAGACACGGGTAGTGAAACACTGTGTAGTGAGACACTGGGTAGTGAGACACTGGGTAGTGAGACACTCGGTAGTGAGACACTGCTAGTGAGACACTGTGTAGTGAGACACTGGGGTAGTGAGACACTGGGGTAGTGAGACACTGGGGTAGTGAGACACTGGTTTAGTGAGACACTGGGTAGTGAGACACAGGTAGTCAGACACTGGTAGTGAGACATTGGGTAGTGAGACACTGGGTAGTGAGACACTGCTAGTCAGACACTGCTAGTGAAACACTGGGTAGTGAGACACTGAATGGTGAGACACATGTAGTGAGAGACTGGGTAATGAAACACTGGTAATGAGACTCTGGGTAGTGAGACAGTGAGACTCTGGTTAGTGAGACAGTGAGACTCTGGGTAATGAGACAGTGAGGCACTGGGTAGTGAGACACTGGGTAGTGAGACAGTGAGACTCTGGGTAGTGAGACAGTGAGACACTGGGTAGTGAGACAGTGAGACTCTGGGTAGTGAGACAGTGAGACTCTGGGTAGTGAGACAGCGAGACTCTGGGTAGTGAGACAGTGAGACACTGGGTAGTGAGACACTGGGTAGTGAGGCAGTGAGACACTGGGTAGTGAGACAGTGAGACACTGGGTAGTGAGACAGTGAGACTCTGGGTAGTGAGACACTGGGTAGTGAGGTAGTGAGACACTGGGTAGTGAGACACTGGGTAGTGAGACACGGGTAGTGAAACAATGTGTAGTGAGACACTGGGTAGTGAGACACTGGGGTAGTGAGACACTGGGGTAGTGAGACACTGGGTAGTGAGACACTGGGTAGTGAGACACGGGGGTAGTGAGACACTGCTAGTGAGACACTGGGTAGTGAGACACTGGGTAGAGAGACACTGGGGTAGTGAGACACTGGGTAGTGAGACCCTGGGTAGTAAGACACTGCTAGTCAGACACTGGTAGTGAGACATTGGGTAGAGAGACACTGGGTAGTGAGACACTGGGTAGTGAGACAATGGGTAGTGAGACACTGTGTAGTGAGACACTGCTAGTCAGAGACTGCTAGTGAGACACTGGGTAGTGAGACACTGAATGGTGAGACACTGGGTAGTGAGACACTGAATGGTGAGACATGTAGTGAGAGACTGGGTAATGAAACACTGGTAATGAGACTCTGGGTAGTGAGACAGTGAGACTCTGGGTAGTGAGACAGTGAGACTCTGGGTAGTGAGTCAGTGAGACTCTGGGTAATGAGACAGTGAGGCACTGGGTAGTGAGACACTGGGTAGTGAGACAGTGAGACTCTGGGTAGTGAGACAGTGAGACACTGGGTAGTGAGACAGTGAGACTCTGGGTAGTGAGACAGTGAGACACTGGGTAGTGAGACAGTGAGACACTGGGTAGTGAGACTCTGGGTACTGAGACAGCGAGACTCTGGGTAGTGAGACAGCGAGACTCTGGGTAGTGAGATAGTGAGACACTGGGTAGTGAGACACTGGGTAGTGAGGCAGTGAGACTCTGGGTAGTGAGACAGTGAGACACTGGGTAGTGAGACACTGGGTAGTGAGACCCTGGGTAGTAAGACACTGCTAGTCAGACACTGGTAGTGAGACACTGGGTAGTGAGACACTGGGGTAGTGAGTCACTGGGGTAGTGAGACACTGGGTAGTGAGACGCTGGGTAGTGAGACGCTGGGTAGTGAGACATTGGGTAGGGAGACACTGGGTAGTTAGGCAGAGAGACACTGGGTAGTGAGACAGTGAGACACTGCGTAGTGAGACAGTGAGACTCTGGGTAGTGAGACAGTGAGACACTGGGTAGTGAGACAGTGAGACTCTGGGTAGTGAGACAGTGAGACTCTGGGTAGTGAGACAGCGAGACTCTGGGTAGTGAGACAGTGAGACACTGGGTAGTGAGACACTGGGTAGTGAGGCAGTGAGACACTGGGTAGTGAGACAGTGAGACACTGGGTAGTGAGACAGTGAGACTCTGGGTAGTGAGACACTGGGTAGTGAGGTAGTGAGACACTGGGTAGTGAGACACTGGGTAGTGAGACACGGGTAGTGAAACAATGTGTAGTGAGACACTGGGTAGTGAGACACTGGGGTAGTGAGACACTGGGGTAGTGAGACACTGGGTAGTGAGACACTGGGTAGTGAGACACGGGGGTAGTGAGACACTGCTAGTGAGACACTGGGTAGTGAGACACTGGGTAGAGAGACACTGGGGTAGTGAGACACTGGGTAGTGAGACCCTGGGTAGTAAGACACTGCTAGTCAGACACTGGTAGTGAGACATTGGGTAGAGAGACACTGGGTAGTGAGACACTGGGTAGTGAGACATTGGGTAGTGAGACACTGTGTAGTGAGACACTGCTAGTCAGAGACTGCTAGTGAGACACTGGGTAGTGAGACACTGAATGGTGAGACACTGGGTAGTGAGACACTGAATGGTGAGACATGTAGTGAGAGACTGGGTAATGAAACACTGGTAATGAGACTCTGGGTAGTGAGACAGTGAGACTCTGGGTAGTGAGACAGTGAGACTCTGGGTAGTGAGTCAGTGAGACTCTGGGTAATGAGACAGTGAGGCACTGGGTAGTGAGACACTGGGTAGTGAGACAGTGAGACTCTGGGTAGTGAGACAGTGAGACACTGGGTAGTGAGACAGTGAGACTCTGGGTAGTGAGACAGTGAGACACTGGGTAGTGAGACAGTGAGACACTGGGTAGTGAGACTCTGGGTACTGAGACAGCGAGACTCTGGGTAGTGAGACAGCGAGACTCTGGGTAGTGAGATAGTGAGACACTGGGTAGTGAGACACTGGGTAGTGAGGCAGTGAGACTCTGGGTAGTGAGACAGTGAGACACTGGGTAGTGAGACACTGGGTAGTGAGACCCTGGGTAGTAAGACACTGCTAGTCAGACACTGGTAGTGAGACACTGGGTAGTGAGACACTGGGGTAGTGAGTCACTGGGGTAGTGAGACACTGGGTAGTGAGACGCTGGGTAGTGAGACGCTGGGTAGTGAGACATTGGGTAGGGAGACACTGGGTAGTTAGGCAGAGAGACACTGGGTAGTGAGACAGTGAGACACTGCGTAGTGAGACAGTGAGACTCTGTGTAGTGAGACACTGGGTAGTGAGACAGTGAGACACGGGGTAGTGAGACACTGGGTAGTGAGACACTGGGTAGTGAGACACGGGTAGTGAAACACTGTGTAGTGAGACACTGGGTAGTGAGACACTGGGTAGTGAGACACTCGGTAGTGAGACACTGCTAGTGAGACACTGGGTAGTGAGACACTGGGGTAGTGAGACTCTGGGGTAGTGAGACACTGCTAGTGAGACTCGGGTAGTGAAACACTGTGTAGTGAGACACTGGGTAGTGAGACACTGGGTAGTGAGACACTCGGTAGTGAGACACTGCTAGTCAGACGCTGGGTAGTGAGACACTGGGGTAGTGAGACACTGGGTAGTGAGACCCTGGGTAGTAAGACACTGGGTAGTGAGACATTGGGTAGTGAGACACTGGGTAGTGAGACACTGGGTAGTGAGACATTGGGTAGTGAGACACTGGGTAGTGAGACACTGCTAGTCAGACACTGCTAGTGAGACACTGGGTAGTGAGACACTGAATGGTGAGACACATGTAGTGAGAGACTGGGTAATGAAACACTGGTAATGAGACTCTAGGTAGTGAGACAGTGAGACACTGGGTAGTGAGACAGTGAGACTCTGGGTGGTGAGACAGTGAGACTCTGGGTAATGAGACAGTGAGACACTGGGTAGTGAGACAGTGAGACTCTGGGTAGTGAGACAGTGAGACTCTGGGTAGTGAGACAGCGAGACTCTGGGTAGTGAGACAGTGAGACACTGGGTAGTGAGACACTGGGTAGTGAGGCAGTGAGACACTGGGTAGTGAGACAGTGAGACACTGGGTAGTGAGACAGTGAGACTCTGGGTAGTGAGACACTGGGTAGTGAGGCAGTGAGACTCTGGGTAGTGAGACAGTGAGACACTGGGTAGTGAGACACTGGGTAGTGAGACACTGGGTAGTGAGACACGGGTAGTGAAACACTGTGTAGTGAGACACTGGGTAGTGAGACACTGGGTAGTGAGACACTCGGTAGTGAGACACTGCTAGTGAGACACTGTGTAGTGAGACACTGGGGTAGTGAGACACTGGGGTAGTGAGACACTGGGGTAGTGAGACACTGGGGTAGTGAGACACTGGGTAGTGAGACACAGGTAGTCAGACACTGGTAGTGAGACATTGGGTAGTGAGACACTGGGTAGTGAGACACTGCTAGTCAGACACTGCTAGTGAGACACTGGGTAGTGAGACACTGAATGGTGAGACACATGTAGTGAGAGACTGGGTAATGAAACACTGGTAATGAGACTCTAGGTAGTGAGACAGTGAGACACTGGGTAGTGAGACAGTGAGACTCTGGGTAGTGAGACAGTGAGACTCTGGGTAATGAGACAGTGAGACACTGGGTAGTGAGACAGTGAGACTCTGGGTAGTGAGACAGTGAGACTCTGGGTAATGAGACAGTGAGGCACTGGGTAGTGAGACACTGGGTAGTGAGACAGTGAGACTCTGGGTAGTGAGACAGTGAGACACTGAGTAGTGAGACAGTGAGACTCTGGGTAGTGAGACAGTGAGACTCTGGGTAGTGAGACAGCGAGACTCTGGGTAGTGAGACAGTGAGACACTGGGTAGTGAGACACTGGGTAGTGAGGCAGTGAGACACTGGGTAGTGAGACAGTGAGACACTGGGTAGTGAGACAGTGAGACTCTGGGTAGTGAGACACTGGGTAGTGAGGCAGTGAGACTCTGGGTAGTGAGACAGTGAGACACTGGGTAGTGAGACACTGGGTAGTGAGACACTGGGTAGTGAGACACGGGTAGTGAAACACTGTGTAGTGAGACACTGGGTAGTGAGACACTGGGTAGTGAGATACTCGGTAGTGAGACACTGCTAGTGAGACACTGTGTAGTGAGACACTGGGGTAGTGAGACACTGGGGTAGTGAGACACTGGGGTAGTGAGACACTGGGTAGTGAGACACAGGTAGTCAGACACTGGTAGTGAGACATTGGGTAGTGAGACACTGGGTAGTGAGACACTGCTAGTCAGACACTGCTAGTGAGACACTGGGTAGTGAGACACTGAATGGTGAGACACATGTAGTGAGAGACTGGGTAATGAAACACTGGTAATGAGACTCTGGGTAGTGAGACAGTGAGACTCTGGGTAGTGAGACAGTGAGACTCTGGGTAATGAGACAGTGAGGCACTGGGTAGTGAGACACTGGGTAGTGAGACAGTGAGACTCTGGGTAGTGAGACAGTGAGACACTGGGTAGTGAGACAGTGAGACTCTGGGTAGTGAGACAGTGAGACTCTGGGTAGTGAGACAGCGAGACTCTGGGTAGTGAGACAGTGAGACACTGGGTAGTGAGACACTGGGTAGTGAGGCAGTGAGACACTGGGTAGTGAGACAGTGAGACACTGGGTAGTGAGACAGTGAGACTCTGGGTAGTGAGACACTGGGTAGTGAGGTAGTGAGACACTGGGTAGTGAGACACTGGGTAGTGAGACACGGGTAGTGAAACACTGTGTAGTGAGACACTGGGTAGTGAGACACTGGGGTAGTGAGACACTGGGGTAGTGAGACACTGGGTAGTGAGACACTGGGTAGTGAGACACGGGGGTAGTGAGACACTGCTAGTGAGACACTGGGTAGTGAGACACTGGGTAGAGAGACACTGGGGTAGTGAGACACTGGGTAGTGAGACCCTGGGTAGTAAGACACTGCTAGTCAGACACTGGTAGTGAGACATTGGGTAGTGAGACACTGCGTAGTGAGACACTGGGTAGTGAGACATTGGGTAGTGAGACACTGTGTAGTGAGACACTGCTAGTCAGACACTGCTAGTGAGACACTGGGTAGTGAGACACTGAATGGTGAGACACTGGGTAGTGAGACACTGAATGGTGAGACATGTAGTGAGAGACTGGGTAATGAAACACTGGTAATGAGACTCTGGGTAGTGAGACAGTGAGACTCTGGGTAGTGAGACAGTGAGACTCTGGGTAGTGAGACAGTGAGACTCTGGGTAATGAGACAGTGAGGCACTGGGTAGTGAGACACTGGGTAGTGAGACAGTGAGACTCTGGGTAGTGAGACAGTGAGACACTGGGTAGTGAGACAGTGAGACTCTGGGTAGTGAGACAGTGAGACACTGGGTAGTGAGACAGTGAGACACTGGGTAGTGAGACTCTGGGTACTGAGACAGCGAGACTCTGGGTAGTGAGACAGCGAGACTCTGGGTAGTGAGATAGTGAGACACTGGGTAGTGAGACACTGGGTAGTGAGGCAGTGAGACTCTGGGTAGTGAGACAGTGAGACACTGGGTAGTGAGACACTGGGTAGTGAGACCCTGGTTAGTAAGACACTGCTAGTCAGACACTGGTAGTGAGACACTGGGTAGTGAGACACTGGGGTAGTGAGACACTGGGGTAGTGAGACACTGGGTAGTGAGACGCTGGGTAGTGAGACGCTGGGTAGTGAGGCATTGGGTAGTGAGACACTGGGTAGTGAGACACTGGGTAGTGAGACAGTGAGACACTGGGTAGTGAGACAGTGAGACACTGCGTAGTGAGACAGTGAGACTCTGGGTAGTGAGACACTGGGTAGTGAGGCAGTGAGACTCTGGGTAGTGAGACAGTGAAACACGGGGTAGTGAGACACTGGGTAGTGAGACACTGGGTAGTGAGACACGGGTAGTGAAACACTGTGTAGTGAGACACTGGGTAGTAAGACACTGGGTAGTGAGACACTCGGTAGTGAGACACTGCTAGTCAGACGCTGGGTAGTGAGACACTGGGGTAGTGAGACACTGGGTAGTGAGACACTGGGTAGAGAGACACTGGGGTAGTGAGACACTGGGTAGTGAGACCCTGGGTAGTAAGACACTGGGTAGTGAGACACTGGGTAGTGAGACACTGGGTAGTGAGACACTGGGTAGTGAGACACTGCTAGTCAGACACTGCTAGTGAGACACTGGGTAGTGAGACACTGAATGGTGAGACACATGTAGTGAGAGACTGGGTAATGAAACACTGGTAATGAGACTCTAGGTAGTGAGACAGTGAGACACTGGGTAGTGAGACAGTGAGACTCTGGGTAGTGAGACAGTGAGACTCTGGGTAATGAGACAGTGAGACACTGGTTAATGAGACACTGGGTAGTGAGACAGTGAGACTCTGGGTAGTGAGACACTGAGACATTGGGTAGTGAGACAGTGAGACTCTGGGTAGTGAGACAGTGAGACTCTGGGTAGTGAGACAGTGAGACTCTGGGTAGTGAGACAGTGAGACACTGGGTAGTGAGACACTGGGTAGTGAGACACTGGGTAGTGAGGCAGTGAGACTCTGGGTAGTGAGACAGTGAGACACTGGGTAGTGAGACACTGGGTAGTGAGACAGTGAGACTCTGGGTAGTGAGACAGTGAGACTCTGCGTAGTGAGACACTGGGCAGTAAGACACTGGGTAGTGAGACACTAGGGTAGTGAGACACTGGGGAGTGAGACACTGGGTAGTGAGACACTGGGGTAGTGAGACACTGGGTAGTGAGACACTGGGTAGTGAGACACTAGGGTAGTGAGACACTGGGTAGTGAGACACTGGGGTAGTGAGACACTGGGTAGTGAGACACTGGGTAGTGAGACACTGGGTAGTGAGACACTAAGGTAGTGAGACACTGGGTAGTGAGACACTGGGGTAGTGAGACAGTGAGACTCTGGGTAGTGAGACAGTGAGACACTGGGTAGTGAGACAGTGCGACTCTGGGTAGTGAGACACTGGGTAGTGAGGCAGTAAGACTCTGGGTAGTGAGACAGTGAGACACTGGGTAGTGCCACTCTGGGTAGTGAGACACTGGGTAGTGAGGCAGTAAGACTCTGGGTAGTGAGACAGTGAGATTCTGGGTAGTGAGACACTTGTCTGCTGTTGTCTCTGCATATAACATTATTACTCTCATAGCCATGTGTTTGTTTGCGTGTTCACCACAAGTACTGTGTGAGGTTAATGTTGTTTCTTGATTTATTGCGAAAGGTTATCATCTATGTTGGTGTTTGAACACCTCAAAACCACTCTTGTTGTATTGCCAGAAAGGGTGCAAACCTATTGTTACTTTGGAACTGCCAAAAAAAATGGGTCTCATGATACCCATCATTATTTTCATTGTTCTTGTTTCATAACTTTCATACTGGGCACAACAAAATAGAATGCCCCACGGACATCAACTGCTGCTCTCTCCATTCTCATTTCAGTCGTCAACGAGAGCCTGGCCGACACCACCGCCGCCAACACCGCCGCCAACACCGACGCCGCCAACACCACCACCACCGCCAACACCGCCACCAACATCGCCACCACCAACACCACCACCGCCAACACCACCGCCAACACCACCGCCGCCATCACCGCCGCCAACACCGCCGCCAACACCGCCAACGCCGCCGCCAACACCGACGCTGCCAACACCGCCGCCAACACCGCTGCCAACATCACCACCAACAGCACCGCCACCAACACCGCCGCCACCAACACCGCCGCCAACACCGCCAACACCGCCACCGCCAACACCGCCACCGCCAACACTGCCACCAACACTGCCACCACCACCGCCACCGCCAACACCGCCAACACCGCCAACACCGCCACCAACACCACCGCCAACACCACCGCTAACACCGCCAACATCACCGCCAACAGCGCCACCACCAACACCGCCAACAACACCACCAACATCACCACCAACACCACCACCAACACTGCCACCAACACCGCCACCAACACCACCACCAACACTGCCACCAATACTACCACCAACACCGCCGCAAACACCACCGCCAACACCACCACCACCGCCAACACCGCCAACACCGCCACCGCCAACACTGCCACCAACACCACCGCTAACACCGCCACCAACACCACCACTAACACCGCCACCACCACCACCACCACCGCCAACACCACCACCAACACTGTCGCCAACACTGCCGCCAACACCACTACCAACACCACCGCCGACACCACCGCCAACACTGCCACCAACACCACCGCTAACACCGCCACCACCACCACCACCACCACCGCCAACACCGCCACCAACACCGCCACCAACACCGCCACCAACACCACCACCAACACCACCACCAATACCACCAACACCGCCGCCGCCAACACCGCCACCAACACCACCGCCAACGCCGCCGCCGCCAACGGCACCACCAACACCACCGCCAACACTGCCACCAACACTGCCACCAACCCCACCGCCAACACCACCACCACCGCCAACACTGCCAACACTGCCACCACCGCCAACATTGCCACCACCAACACCACCGCCACCAACACCGCCAACGGCACCACCAACACCGCCACCAACAGCACCGCCAACACCACCACCGCCAACACTGCCACCACCAACACCACCGCCAACACCACCGCCAACACTGCCACCACCAACACCACCGCCAACGGCACCACCGCCAACGGCACCACCACCAACACCGCCAACGGCACCACCACCGGTGAGGCTCTGTCGCTGAGTAAGTGCCAGCGACTCATTGTCGACGGGCGGCTTCTCGCATCGACGCCGGGCACACGAACGGGGGCCGGAGGCCGTCTCCGTTTATTGCTACAAACGACGCCCTGTCTCGATCATGGCACCTCCTTTGCCAGTGCCACAATATAACAATAGGGTTTTTCCCCCTCTTTTTTCTGGCAACGGAACTGAAACCTTTTTGCAAGGAATCATGTCACTGCATTAACAACAATACTCGTGGTCTGAATGCAGACAAAAAACACTGATAATATATGCATCATATTTTTTTAAAATAAAAATAAAATTTCATTTTTTTTAAGTATTTTGTATTTTATTTTTTTTATTGTTTTTTTTTTAATTTGTTGTTTTTTACGTGACTTTACCGAATAGAGCCAAAGAGTATGGATCCTTGCAGTCGCGAAAGCTTTAAATCTAGAATTTAAATCTCGAATGCATTATATTGTTGGTTCTTTCGGTAAAGTCACGTATAAAGGAAACAATAAAATAATAACAAAAAATATAACAATAAAATTCTCACGACGTTTCGACTGCAACACAAGCAGCAATCATCATCAGGTGTGAAAAGCACAGCAAGAAAAATTGAAAGGATTTTCTTTGCTGTCGTTTTCACACCCGATGGTGATTGCTGCTTTGTGTTGCAGTCGTAAACGTCGTGATAATTTTATCGTTTTATACTTTTTTATTATTTTATTGTTTCCCTTCTACGTGGTGACTTTACCAGAAGAGCCAAGAATAATAATTTTATTGTTATATATTTTTATTATTTTATTGTTTCCCTTCTACGCGGTGACTTTACCGGAAGAACCAAGAATAATAATTTTATTGTTTTACAATAATTGTATTGTTTTATATTTTTTTTATTATTTTAATGTTTCCCTTCTACGTGGTGGTGACTTTACCGGAAGAGCCAAGAATAATAATTTTATTGTTTTACAATAATTCTATCGTTTTATATTTTTATTATTTTAGTGTTTCCCTATCTACGCGGTGGTGACTTTACCGAAAGAACCAAGAATAATAATTTTATTGTTTTACAATAATTGTATTGTTTTATATTTTTATTATTTTATTATTTCCCTTCTACGTGGTGGTGACTTTACCGAAAGAACCAAGAATATGAATCCCTGCAGTCACGAAAGCTTTAAATCAAAATGTAATAAATGCATTGTCCTTGAAACTGATTGGTCCACACCAGAGACGGCTTTCTTTCGAGCCTCGTCTCAAACGGTGTTATGCCAGAAGGACGCCACAAGGCGAACAGCTCATTACTCTGATAGTGGCGTTGTCTTTTTAGCTGTTCGCCTTTTTTGGCGTCCTCTGGTCTAACCCCGGTTGAGACGAGGCTCGAAAGGGAGCCGTCTCTGGTTGTGGACCAATCGGTTTCAAGGACAATGCATCGCATATTATCATAGTATGTTTTTTGTTGTTTGTATTTTGACCACAAGTATTGTGGTTAATGCAGTAACATGATTCCTCGCACCAAGGTTTCAGTTTTGTTGCCGGAAGAAAGGGGGAAACCCCTATGATTTTATGAGACATTTACATTTACGTGATATAACCCCCCCAAAAAACCCCTGTATTATGGATCCTGCAAGGAAATGGTGAAGACTATTTGGCCAAAACGTCCCCCATGCACGCTGTAGAACGTGGGATGAGCCCGCCCAATGTTGAGCACTTTCTTGCTCGACCGTCTGGTCGAGCACCAATTGGGTCGAGGCTCAAAAGATAAGCCGTCCCTTGGTGTGGATCAATCAGTTTCAAGGACAATGCCACATATATTATCATAGTATGTTTTTTTTTTCGATTTTAAGCTTTCGTGACTGCAAGGATTCATCTTCTTCGGTTCTTTCGGTAAGGTCACGTAGAATGAGAATGAAATAATTAATTAATAATAAAAAATAACACAATAAAATTCTCACGACGTTTCGGCCACAACACAAGTGGCCTTCTTGTGATGAATATAATCTAGGGTGGGATACAGAGCACAGACCGCTATAGTGCGTGAGACGATGCGTAACGCCGGGCCTCAAAAAAGACCGAGTAGCATCGAAAAGCATCCAGCAGCATCCCAGTGCCTCATGTGACGATGACGACGACGACGATAATAATGGCTAGGAGATGTTAACTACCTCGCCTAGTATGCAGGAGGTCGTGGGTTCGATCCCGACCCTGACGATGCCTGCTGCTGCTGTTTATGTAGAGTCTGTGTTTCTCTCTCTCATAATCACGGTGGCTATGAGATGTTAACTACCTCGCCTGGTATACAGGAGGTCGTGGGTTCGATCCCGACCCTGACGATGCCTGCTGCTGCTGTATATGTGGAGTCTGTGTGTGTCTCTCTCTCATCATCACGGTGGGTAGGAGACGTTAACTACCTCGCCTGGTATACAGGAGGTCGTGGGTTCGATCCCGACCCTGACGATGCCTGCTGCTTCTGTATATGTGGAGTTTGTGTGTGTCTCTCTCATCACCACGGTGGCTAGGAGATGTTAACTACCTCGCCTGGTATGCAGGAGGTCGTGGGTTCGATCCCGACCCTGACGCTGCCTGCTGCTGCTGTATATGTGGAGTCTTTGTGTCTCTCTCTCATCACCACGGTGGCTAAGAGATGTTAACTACCTCGCCTGGTATACAGGAGGCCGTGGGTTCGATCCCGACCCTGACGATGCCTGCTGCTGCTGCTGTATATATGGAGTTTGTGTGTCTCTCTCTCCCGGTGGTCGCGTGGATTTTTCCCCGGGTCTCCTCCGGTTTTTCCCTTCCACATTTAGAATCAACGTCGCTACGCATTGAGAGGGTTTCCACGCGATGATGACAGCGATGATGATGATGATGAAGCCCACTTCATCGAGCTATCATTTGTGAAAGCCAGGTCGCTTCTGATAAAGAGCGACTACACAGCGGCTCGATGGTGTCCTCACCTGGTTAAATATCAACATCGTTTTAGTTTAATCTGTTGCTGCTACTGATATTGTTGTTGTTGTTGTTCAGATACCTCAATGCCGACCACTGCTCCCGCTGTTCTATCGACCGTCGCGAGTTGGGACTGGAGTGAGTCGCCTCTCGCCACGCCTTGAGCCAGAAAGCAAAACCTCGAGAGATGTTAAGAATAAGAAACAGTGACCGTTGTATGTACGCGTGTGTGAGTGTCGATTTAAAGCTTTCCCGACTGCAGGGATTCATCTTCTTGGTTCTTTCGGTAAAGTCGCCACCACGTAGAAGGGGAGTAATAAAATGATACAAATATAAAACATTAATAACATAAAATTCTCACGACGTTTCGGCCACAACGCAAGCAGCCGTCCTCAGGTGAAGAAACAGAGCTGTCGGGAAGACGGCGCTCCAATGTCGTGAGAATTTCCTTTCATTATGTTTTATATTTTGATTATTTTATTATTTCCCTTCTACTTGACTTTACCGAAAGGACCAAGAAGATGTGTATGTGTGTTGAACCCCTTTCGCACCGGACGTGGCCAAGCATGGCTAATCTGAGGTTCGGGGGAGGGACAACAAACTATGGGTCTTTGTGTGAGTCTATGGGTCTTTGTGTGAGTCTGGGTCTTTGTGTGAGTCTATGAGTCTCTGTGTGAGTCTATGAGTCTCTGTGAGGCTGTAAGCCTCTGTGTGAGTCTATGGATCTCAGTGTGGGGAGTCTATGGGTCTGCCTGAATCAATGGGTCTCTGCGTGAGTCTATGGGTCTCCGCGTGAGTCTATGGGTTTCTGTGTGAGTCTATGGGTCTCTGCGTGAGTCTATGGGTCTCTGTGTGAGTCTATGGGTCTCTGTGTGAGTCTATGGGTCTGTGTGTGAGTATGGGTCTCTGTGTGAGTCTATGGGTCTCTGTGTGAGCCTACTGGTCTTTGTGTGAGTCTATGGGTCTTTGTGTGAGTCTGGGTCTCTGTGTGAGTCTATGAGTCTCTGTGAGGCTGTAAGCCTCTGTGTGAGTCTATGGATCTCAGTGTGAGGAGTCTATGGGTCTGCCTGAATCTATGGGTCTCCGCGTGAGGCTATGGATCTCCGCGTGAGTCTATGGGTTTCTGTGTGAGTCTATGGGTCTCTGCGTGAGTCTATGGGTCTCTGTGTGAGTCTATGGGTCTCTGTGTGAGTCTATGGGTCTCTGTGTGAGTCTATGGGTCTCTGCGTGAGTCTATGGGTCTCTGTGTGAGTCTATGGGTCCTCTGTGTGAGCCTATGGGTCTCTGTGTGAGTCTATGGGTCTCTGTGTGAGTCTATGGGTCTCTGTGTGAGTCTATGGGTCTCCGAGTGAGTCCATAGGTCTCTATGTGAGCCTATGGGTCTCTGTGTGAGTCTATAGGTCTCTGTGAGTCTATGGGTCTCTGTGTGAGTCTATGGGTCTGTGTGTGAGTCTGTGGGTCTCTGTGTGAGTCTATGGGTCTGTACGTGAGAGGCTATGGGTTTCTGTGTGAGTCTATGGGTCTCTGTGTGAGTCTACGAGTCTCTGTGTGAGTCTATGAGTCTCTGTGAGGCTGTACGTCTCTGTGTGAGTCTGTGGATCCTAGTGTGAGGAGTCTATGGGTATCTGTGTGAGTCTATGGGGCTCTGCATGAGTCTATGGGTCTCTGCGTGAGTCGACGAGTCTCTGCGTGAGTCTACAAGTCTCTGTGTGAGTTTATGGGTCTCTGTGTGAGTCTATGGGTCTCTGCGTGAGTCTATGGGTCTCTGCGTGAGTCTACGAGTCTCTGCGTGAGTCTATGGGTCTCTGTGTGAGTCTATGGGTCTCTGTGTGAGTCTACGAGTCTCTGCGTGAGTCTATGGGTCTTTGTGTGAGTCTATGGGTCTCTGTGTGAGTCTATGGCTATCTGTGTGAGTCTACGAGTCTCTGTGTGAGTCTCCGAGTCTCTGTGTGAGTCTATGGGTCTCTGTGTGAGTCTACGAGTCTCTGTGTGAGTCTACGAGTCTCTGTGTGAGTCTGTGGATCTCTGTGTGAGTCTACTGGTCGATGTGTGAGTCTATGAGTCTCTGCGTGAGTCTACTGGTCTATGTGTGAGTCTATGAGCCTCTGCGTGAGTCTTCGAGTCTCTGTGCGAGTCCACGAGTCTCTGTGTGAGTCTATGGGTCTTTCTGTGCATCTATGGGTCTCTGTGTGAGTCTGTGGGTCTCTGTGTGAGTCTGTGGGTCTCTGTGAGTCTATGGGTCTCCGCGTGAGTCTATGGGTCTGTATGTGATAGGCTATGGGTCTATGTGTGAGTCTACGAGTCTCAGCGCGGGTCTCCGCGTGCGATGTGTGTGCGTTTGAACTTCTCGTCTCGCCGAATCACCGCGCCGCCTCTGTCTCAACCCGCCGACCCCTGATCTCCCCGGACCCCCCCCCCCCGCGAACCGTCCACGAAGACCCCCAGGTTGGACTCAGCGGCAGCGGCAGCGCGACGCCGTGCCAGGGCCTCCTGGAGCTGCTCCACGGCGGCTCGTGGGGCACCGTCTGCGGCCAGCGCCTCCCGGCGCTGGCCGACGCCGCCTGCCTTAAGCTCGGCTGCGGCCGCTTGGGCCGCCTGCTCAACGGCAGCGACGCCGGCGGTGGGATCGGCGTGGCGCCCGTGGCGTGGTGGAGCATCTCCTGCGCCCGGTGGCAGCCGGCGCCCACCCACTGCGCTGTGACGTCGGCGGGGGCAGATTGCGGCGGCGGCGGAGGCGGCGCGGCGATCGTCCAGTGCACGGGTGAACGAACGTTGGGGTGGGGGTCGCGGTGGGGGTGGGGGCGTGGGTGGGGGTGGGGTGGGGTTGAGTTTGGTGGAGTGGGTGGCGTGGGTGGGGTGGGTGGGGTGGGTGGGGTTGAGTTTGGTGGAGTGGGTGGGGTGGGTGGGGTGGGTGGGGTTGAGTTTGGTGGAGTGGGTGGGGTAGGATTGGGGTTCATTTTGTTGGGCTAGGGCTGGGGTGGATTGGGTTGCGGTAGGGTTGGGTGGGTGTGGTCGGGTGGGTAGGGTGCAGTGGGGTGGCTAGAGTGGGTAGGGTGTTGTTGGGTGGCTAGGGTGGGTAGGGTGTTGTGGGGTGGCTAGGGTGGGTAGGCTGTTGTGGGGTGGCGAGGGTGGGTAGGGTGGCTGGGATGGGTGTGGTGGGTTTTCTGGGTGGGGTTTGGTGGCTAGGGTTAGGATGTTCGATTTTGCAAGCTTGGACAAAGCTCCAGCAAGCAAGAAGACCACGCCACGATGCACACCCCACATAGCACAGTAGTAGCAGCAGTAGTTAGGCCCTGAGTACAATGACATTGCTGGACCTTGCTCTGCATCTACATCGGCTGTGATAATTCCCACGCGATGATGATGTTGATGCCGATGTTGTTGTCGATGATGGCGATGGGTGATGTTGATGATGTTGTTGATGATGCTGTTGATGATGTTGATGACGGTGATGATGCTGGCGGGTGTATGTTGGTGATGATGCATACCGATGCTGTTGACGTTGTTGTTGATGATGCTGACGTCGTTGACGCTATTTATTACGTTGGTGCTGATGTTGTTGACGCTATTTATTAATGTTGATGTTGTTGACGCTGCTGTTGCTGCTGCTACTGTTGTCTCCCATCGCCTTCTCTATCCTCCCCACAGGCGCCGTGCTCCGTCTCTCGGGTGACCCTGGCACTTGCTCGGGCTCCGTGCAGTATTTCTCCAACGGCTCTTGGCACGACGTCTGTGCCTCCTCCTCCACTCCCTCCTCCTCCTTCTCCTCCACGTCCTCCTACACCTCTTCCTACCCCTCCACACCTCCCACCACCACCACCACCTCGAACCTCACGGCCGAAAACTCCACGACCACCACCACCTCATCACCCGTCTCCACCTCCTCACCCACCGGCGCCTCCTCCTCGAACCTCACGGCCGAAAACTCCACCACCACCACCGCCACCACCACCTCATCATCATCATCCTCCACCTCCTCCACCACCTGCACAACCTCGAACCTCACGGCCGAAAACTCAACCACCACCGCCACCACCACCAACACCACCGCCACCACCCCATCCTCCACCACTACCACCTCCACAACCTCGAACCTCACGGCCGAAAACTCCACCACCACCGCCACCACCTCATCATCCTCCACCTCATCATCCTCCAACTCGAACCTCACGGCTGAAAACTCCACCACCACCGCCACCACCACATCATCCTCCACTTCGAACCTCACAGCCGACAACACCACCACCACCAACACCGCCACCACCCCATCCTCCACCACCACTAACACCACCACCACCACCACCCCATCCTCCACCACTACCACCTCCACAACCTCGAACCTCACGGCCGAAAACTCCATCATCACCGCCACCACCTCATCATCCTCCACCTCATCATCCTCCACCTCGAACCTCACGGCTGAAAACTCCACCACCACCTCCACCACCTCATCATCCTCCACCTCATCATCCTCCACTTCGAACCTCACGGCCGAAAACTCCACCACCACCGCCACCACCACCAACACCACCGCCACCACCACATCATCCTCCACCTCGAACCTCACGGCCGACACCACCACCACCCCATCCTCCACCACCTCCACAACCGCGAACCTCACGGCCGACGTGGTCTGCCGTCTGCTTGGGTGCGGCAGCGGAGCTTGGAGCGTCGTCGACTCCCGACCTTCGATGGCCAACTCCTCGACCTCCTCGTCAGCCCGACCCATTGGGCTCTCCTGTCGGGGTGACGAGAGTAGCGTATTCGACTGCCAACTCGGCGGCCAGGACAAGTGCCCGGGCAGTGGCGCCTTGCACGTGGTGTGCGCAGGTGAATGCCTCAATAGTGGCTCGGACGGTAGCAGCAGCAGCAGCAACACCAGCAAGGTGTGACATTTTGAAACGTTTACGAAAGGAAGAATGGAACGGCATGGGGAGAGGGAGAGATAGAGAGAGAGAGGGGCAGACGTCAAATATACAGCAGCGGCGGGCATCGTCATCTGTCGGGATCGAACCCACGAACTTCCTTCATACCGTATCTTAGCCACTGTAATGAGAGAGACACACACACAGAGTTCAAATATACAGCAGCGGCAGGCATCATCAGGGTCTGGATCGAACCCACGAACTTCCTGCATACCGTATCTTAGCCACTGGTAATGAGAGAGACACACACACAGACTTCAAATATACAGCGGCAGGCATCATCAGGGTCTGGATCGAACCCACGAACTTCCTGCATACCGTATCTTAGCCACTGTAATGAGAGAGACACACACAGACTTCAAATATACAGCAGCGGGCATCGTCAGCTGTCGGGATCGAACCCACGAACTTCCTGCGTACCGTATCTTAGCCACAGTAATGAGAGAGACACACACACACAGAGTTCAAATATACAGCGGCAGGCATCATCAGGGTCTGGATCGAACCCACGAACTTCCTGCATACCA
Organism: Petromyzon marinus; assembly: GCF_048934315.1. Classification (NCBI taxonomy): domain Eukaryota; kingdom Metazoa; phylum Chordata; class Hyperoartia; order Petromyzontiformes; family Petromyzontidae; genus Petromyzon; species Petromyzon marinus. Next base: position 2,456,757 of record NW_027423069.1, on the reverse strand, counting down.
TATCTTAGCCACTGTAATGAGAGAGACACACACACAGACTTCAAATATACAGCGGCAGGCATCATCAGGGTCTGGATCGAACCCACGAACTTCCTGCGTACCGTATCGTAGCCACTGTAATGAAAGAGACACACACAGAGTTCAAATATACAGCAGCGGCAGGCATCATCAGGGTCTGGATCGAACCCACGAACTTCCTGCATACCATATCTTAGCCACTGTAATGAGAGAGACACACACAGAGTTCAAATATACAGCAGCGGCGGGCATCATCACGGTCTGGATCGAACCCACGAACTTCCTGCGTACCGTATCTTAGCCACTGGTAATGAGAGAGACACACATAGACTTCAAATATACAGCTGCGGCGGGCATCGTCAGGTGTCTGGATCGAACCCACGCTCTCCTGTATACCTGGCGAGGTAGTTAACATCTCCTAGCTACTTACCTGTTGTATGGGAAAAAAGTGAAGCGGTGCATTTGGGAATGGTCGATGATCCTCTGTCATCCATAAGAGAGGAGGTTTTGTTGGGTTAGATCACATGAATATTAATGTTGTGTTGTTAAACCCGCCGCAGCCAATCAGTGACAGGTTTGTCACTTAAACAACACGTGACAATTCGTTACTTAGTTCAGCACGAACCGGTGCGTGTGTGTGTGTGTGTTGGAGAGTAAACCCACTACAATATTTAAAATTAGGAAGGGTTTGTCAAGTAAACAGAACGTGACAATAAGTTTCTTAGTTGTTCACTAACCTGTGTGTGTTGGAGAGTAAACCCACTTCAATATTTACAATCAGGAAGGGTTCGTTAAGTAAATAGAACGTGACAATTAGTTTATTAGTTCTTCATTAACCAGTGTGTGTGTAGGAGAGTAAACCCACTATAATATTTACAATCAGAAAGGGTTTGTCAAGTAAACAGAACGTGACATTTAGTTTCTTAGTTGTTCACTAACCTGTGTGCGTTTGTGTGTTGGAGAGTAAACCCACTTCAATATTTACAATTAGGAAGGGTTTGCCAAGTAAACAGAACGTGACAATAAGTTTCTTAGTTGTTCACTAACCTGTGTGTGTGTGTGTTGGAGAGTAAACCCACTACAATATTTACAATCAGGAAGGGTTTGTCAAGTAAATAGAACGTGACAATTTGTTCCTTAGTTCTTCACTAACCTGTGTGTGTGTGTGTTGGAGAGTAACCCACTTCAATATTTACAATCAGGAAGGGTTTGTCTAGTAAACAGAACGTGACAATTAGTTTCCTAGTCCTTCACTAACCTGTGTGTGTGTGTGTTGGAGAGTAAACCCACTACAATATTTACAATCAGGAAGGGTTTGTCAATTAAACAGAACGTGACAATAAGTTTCTTAGTTGTTCACTAACCTGTGTGTGTGTGTGTTGGAGAGTAAACCCACTTCAATATTTACAATCAGGAAGGGTTTGTCAAGCAAACAGAATGTGACAATTAGTTTCTTAGTTGTTCACTAACCTGTGTGTGTGTGTTGGAGAGTAAACCCACATCAATATTTACAATTAGGAAGGATTTGTCAAGTACACAGAACGTGACAATAAGTTTCTTAGTTCTCCACTAACCTGTGTGTGTGTGTTGGAGAGTAAACCCACTTCAATATTTACAATCAGGAAGGGTTTGTCAAGTAAACAGAACGTGACAATTAGTTTATTAGTTCTTCACTAACCTGTGTGTGTGTTGGAGAGTAAACCCACTACAATATTTAAAATTAGGAAGGGTTTGTCAAGTAAACAGAACGTGACAATAAGTTTCTTAGTTGTTCACTAACCTGTGTGTGTTGGAGAGTAAACCCACTTCAATATTTACAATCAGGAAGGGTTCGTTTTCAAATAGAACGTGACAATTAGTTTATTAGTTCTTCATTAACCTGTGTGTGTGTAGGAGAGTAAACCCACTACAATATTTACAATCAGGAAGGGTTTGTCAAGTAAACAGAACGTGACATTTAGTTTCTTAGTTGTTCACTAACCTGTGTGCGTTTGTGTGTTGGAGAGTAAACCCACTTCAATATTTACAATTAGGAAGGGTTTGCCAAGTAAACAGAATGTGACAATAAGTTTCTTAGTTGTTCACTAACCTGTGTGTGTGTGTGTGTTGGAGAGTAAACCCACTACAATATTTACAATCAGGAAGGGTTTGTCAAGTAAATAGAACGTGACAATTAGTTCCTTAGTTCTTCACTTACCTGTGTGTGTGTGTGTTGGAGAGTAAACCCACTTCAATATTTACAATCAGGAAGGGTTTGTCTAGTAAACAGAACGTGACAATTAGTTTCCTAGTCCTTCACTAACCTGTGTGTGTGTGTTGGAGAGTAAACCCACTACAATATTTACAATCAGGAAGGGTTTGTCAATTAAACAGAACGTGACAATAAGTTTCTTAGTTGTTCACTAACCTGTGTGTGTGTGTTGGAGAGTAAACCCACTTCAATATTTACAATCAGGAAGGGTTTGTCAAGCAAACAGAATGTGACAATTAGTTTCTTAGTTGTTCACTAACCTGTGTGTGTGTGTGTGTTGGAGAGTAAACCCACATCAATATTTACAATTAGGAAGGCTTTGTCAAGTACACAGAACGTGACAATAAGTTTCTTAGTTCTCCACTAACCTGTGTGTGTGTGTTGGAGAGTAAACCCACTTCAATATTTACAATCAGGAAGGGTTTGTCAAGTAAACAGAACGTGACAATTAGTTTATTAGTTCTTCACTAACCTGTGTGTGTGTGTTGGAGAGTAAACCCACTACAATATTTAAAATTAGGAAGGGTTTGTCAAGTAAACAGAACGTGACAATAAGTTTCTTAGTTGTTCACTAACCTGTGTGTGTTGGAGAGTAAACCCACTTCAATATTTACAATCAGGAAGGGTTCGTTAAGTAAATAGAACGTGACAATTAGTTTATTAGTTCTTCATTAACCTGTGTGTGTGTTGGAGAGTAAACCCACTACAATATTTACAATCAGGAAGGGTTTGTCAAGTAAACAGAACGTGACATTTAGTTTCTTAGTTGTTCACTAACCTGTGTGCGTTTGTGTGTTGGAGAGTAAACCCACTTCAATATTTACAATTAGGAAGGGTTTGCCAAGTAAACAGAATGTGACAATAAGTTTCTTAGTTGTTCACTAACCTGTGTGTGTGTTGGAGAGTAAACCCACTACAATATTTACAATCAGGAAGGGTTTGTCAAGTAAATAGAACGTGACAATTAGTTCCTTAGTTCTTCACTTACCTGTGTGTGTGTGTGTGTTGGAGAGTAAACCCACTTCAATATTTACAATCAGGAAGGGTTTGTCTAGTAAACAGAACGTGACAATTAGTTTCCTAGTCCTTCACTAACCTGTGTGTGTGTGTGTGTTGGAGAGTAAACCCACTACAATATTTACAATCAGGAAGGGTTTGTCAATTAAACAGAACGTGACAATAAGTTTCTTAGTTGTTCACTAACCTGTGTGTGTGTGTTGGAGAGTAAACCCACTTCAATATTTACAATCAGGAAGGGTTTGTCAAGCAAACAGAATGTGACAATTAGTTTCTTAGTTGTTCACTAACCTGTGTGTGTGTGTGTTGGAGAGTAAACCCACATCAATATTTACAATTAGGAAGGCTTTGTCAAGTACACAGAACGTGACAATAAGTTTATTAGTTCTCCACTAACCTGTGTGTGTGTGTTGGAGAGTAAACCCACTTCAATATTTACAATCAGGAAGGGTTTGTCAAGTAAACAGAACGTGACAATTAGTTTATTAGTTCTTCACTAACCTGTGTGTGTGTGTGTTGGAGAGTAAACCCACTACAATATTTAAAATTAGGAAGAGTTTGTCAAGTAAACAGAACGTGACAATAAGTTTCTTAGTTGTTCACTAACCTGTGTGTGTTGGAGAGTAAACCCACTTCAATATTTACAATCAGGAAGGGTTCGTTAAGTAAATAGAACGTGACAATTAGTTTATTAGTTCTTCATTAACCAGTGTGTGTGTAGGAGAGTAAACCCACTACAATATTTACAATCAGGAAGGGTTTGTCAAGTAAACAGAATGTGACATTTAGTTTCTTAGTTGTTCACTAACCTGTGTGCGTTTGTGTGTTGGAGAGTAAACCCACTTCAATATTTACAATTAGGAAGGGTTTGCCAAGTAAACAGAACGTGACAATAAGTTTCTTAGTTGTTCACTAACCTGTGTGTGTGTGTGTGTTGGAGAGTAAACCCACTACAATATTTACAATCAGGAAGGGTTTGTCAAGTAAATAGAACGTGACAATTAGTTCCTTAGTTCTTCACTAACCTGTGTGTGTGTGTGTGTTGGAGAGTAAACCCACTTCAATATTTACAATCAGGAAGGGTTTGTCTAGTAAACAGAACGTGACAATTAGTTTCCTAGTCCTTCACTAACCTGTGTGTGTGTGTGTGTTGGAGAGTAAACCCACTACAATATTTACAATCAGGAAGGGTTTGTCAATTAAACAGAACGTGACAATACGTTTCTTAGTTGTTCACTAACCTGTGTGTGTGTGTGTTGGAGAGTAAACCCACTTCAATATTTACAATCAGGAAGGGTTTGTCAAGCAAACAGAATGTGACAATTAGTTTCTTAGTTGTTCACTAACCTGTGTGTGTGTGTTGGAGAGTAAACCCACATCAATATTTACAATTAGGAAGGATTTGTCAAGTACACAGAACGTGACAATAAGTTTCTTAGTTCTCCACTAACCTGTGTGTGTGTGTTGGAGAGTAAACCCACTTCAATATTTACAATTAGGAAGGGTTTGTCAAGTAAACAGAACGTGACAATTAGTTTATTAGTTCTTCACTAACCTGTGTGTGTGTTGGAGAGTAAACCCACTACAATATTTAAAATTAGGAAGGGTTTGTCAAGTAAACAGAACGTGACAATAAGTTTCTTAGTTGTTCACTAACCTGTGTGTGTTGGAGAGTAAACCCACTTCAATATTTACAATCAGGAAGGGTTCGTTAAGTAAATAGAACGTGACAATTAGTTTATTAGTTCTTCATTAACCTGTGTGTGTGTTGGAGAGTAAACCCACTTCAATATTTACAATCAGGAAGGGTTTGTCAAGTAAACAGAACGTGACAATTAGTTTATTAGTTCTTCACTAACCTGTGTTTTCGTGTTTGAGAGTAAACCCACTACAATATTTACAATCAGGAAGGGTTTGTCAAGTTAACAGAACGTGACAATAAGTTTCTTAGTTCTTCACTAAACTGTGTGTGTGTGTTTGTTGGAGAGTAAACCCACTACAATATTTACAATTAGGAAGGGTTTGTCAAGGAAATAGAACGTGACAATTAGTTTCTTAGTTGTTCACTAACCTGTGTGTGTGTGTGTTGGAGAGTAAACCCACTTCAATATTTACAATCAGGAAGGGTTTGTCACGCAAACGTTGACACGACACAACATTTTGTATTTACACGATCTAACCCAAAATCCTCGATTGTCGATCTTGTTAAGTTGTTACATTAACTTAAAACCCACAGCCTTTCACAGCCAGTACAAGGATGCATATTTGTGTGTGTTTGGTAGTAAAGTGATAAGACTGAATGATAAACATTTGGTTATTGTTAAATTATTAGATTTAAAGCTTTCGTGAATGCAGGGATTCATATTCTTGGTTCTTTCGGTAAAGTCATCACCACGTAGAAGGGAAATAATAAAATAATAAAAATTAAACGTCGTGAGAATTTTAATTGTTTTATATATTTTATTATTTTATTGTTTCCCTTCAACGTGACTTTAGCGAAAGAGCTAAGAATATGAATTACCGCAGTCATGAAAGCTTTAGAATCAAAATTCAACGTACATTGTCGTCGTCATTTTTAAGCGACGAAACCGGTGGGCTTTTCCACGGATCTGGCTGTCGCCTGATGAAGCTGGTTGCAATCACTGGCGAAACGTCGTTACTCGGTTTGTAAACGTTGTCGCTTGGCTCTCGAACACACAACCGGTTATCGCGCTGTGCGAGTAACGACTTGGCCGCATTCTGTTTGCGTGAAAACCCTTATATCCTTAGCTCTTTCGGTAAAGTCACGTTGAAGGGAAACAATAAAATAATAAAATATATATAAAACAATAAAAATTCAATATATATTTTATTATTTTATTGTTTCCCTTCAACGTGACTTTACCGAAAGAGCTAAGAATATGAATTACTGCAGTTACGAAAGCTTTAAATCAAAATGAAAACCCTTGCTTAGTTGGCGGTGTGTTCGGGTGGTGGCGGGTTTACCGACACATTTATATATTTACACGATATAACCCACCCCCCCCCCAAAAAAACCTTACATTATGGATATTGGTCACGAAAGCCTACGTGATAAGCTTACTATCTATCGTGTTTGTGCGTAGAACTGTATGTTATAATCTTAGCTCTTTCGGTAGAGTCACGTTGAAGGGAAACAATAAAATAATGAAATATATATAAAACAATAAAAATTCTCACGAGGTTTCGACCATAACACACACCTGATGACGACCGTTTGTGTTATGGTCGAAACGTCGTGAGAAATGTTTTTGTTTTATATATATTTTGTTATTTTATTGTTTCACTTCAACGTGACTTTACCGAAAGAGCTAAGAATATAAATTACTGCAGTCACGAAAGCTTTAAATCAAAATTGAACTGCATGTTGTTGTTGTAACGTCCTTACCCCATGGCCCCTGAACTGGACATCCGTGACAAAAGGGCTTTACAGCTCTTCGGATTCTATAAATGCTCCGATTCTGATCCAAACATCCGATTATGCACTGCCCTCAATGTAGGAGAAGTCGTGAGGCCTGCCCAACACTTTCTTACAGACGTCTCGGCGGTGTGCCATAGACTAGCAGTGGTACGCAGACCCCTAAGGGGTACACAGACCCCTAAGGGGTACACAGACCCCTAGGGGGTACACAGACCCCTGGGGGTACACAGACCCCTAGGAGGTACACAGACCCCTGGGGGTACACAGACCCCTAGGGGGTACGCAGACCGGAGACCCCTAGGTGTACGCAGACCCCTAGGGCTACACAGACCGGAGACCCCCTAAGGGTACACAGACCCCTAGGGGGTACACAGACCCGCTGGGGTACACAGACCCCTGGGGGTACGCAGACCCCTGGGGGTACACAGACCCCTAGGGGTACGCAGACCCCCTGGGGGTACACAGACCCCTGGGGGTACACAGACCCCTAGGGGTACGCAGACCCCTAGGTGTGCACAGACCCCTGGGGGTACGCAGACCCCTGGGGGTACACAGACCCCCTGGGGAGTACGCAGACCCCCTAGGGGGTACACAGACACCTGAGGGTACACAGACCCCTGGGGGTACACAGACCCCTAGGGGTACACAGACCCCTGGGGGTACACAGACCCCTAGGGGGTACACAGACCCCTGGGGGTACACAGACCCCTAGGGGTACACAGACCCCCTATAGGGTACGCAGACCCCTGGGGGTACACAAACCCCCTAGGGGGTACACAGACCCCTATCGAGTACACAGACCCCTAGGGGGTACACAAACCCCTAGGGGTACACAGACCCCTAGGGGTACACAGACCCCTGGGGGTACACAGACCCCTAGGGGGTACACAGACCCCTGGGGGTACACAGACCCCTAGGGGGTACACAGACCCCTGGGGGTACACAGACCCCTGGCGGTACGCAGACCCCTGGGGGTACACAGACCCCTGGGGGTACGCAGACCCCTAGGGGATACGCAGACCCCCTAGAGGGTACGCAGACCCCTGGGGGTACGCAGACCCCTAGGGGGTACACAGACCCCTGGGGGTACACAGACCCCTAGGGGGTACACAGACCCCTGGGGGTACGCAGACCCCTGGGGGTACACAGACCCCTAGGGGTGCACAGACCCCTAGGGGTACACAGACCCCTGGGGGTACACATTACATACGTACAGCACTATACGCTACGCTGCAATACACGACGCTATGAAACACCGCGCTACTATACACGAGGCATTACATTGTAATACACTACACTGGACATCGGTGAAAAAGAGCTTCGAAGCTCATCGCATTCCTCCTGAAAGCCTTAATGAAGGTTCCCATTCTGTGGTCGTTGCTGAAATGGAATGCGCACATCGTTCTGTTTGCTAAAATATATCTATTTTTAAAATCGGTTGCTTCAGGATTTCCGACCGTTGCTACGACGCCTCTGCCGCCGACGACGTCACCGACGACGTCACCGATGACGTCATCGACGACGTCACCGATGATGTCACCGACGACGAGAACGAGTGCTCCTCCGTCGCAAGTGCCCACGAGCTACAATATCCGTGAGTGGATGTTGGTCTTCTATCACCCCCCCCACCCCCGCGGTTAGACACGGTGTGGCTACGTGCAGCGGTGCAATGTACACGCTACACTATACACTACACTATACACTACACTATACACTACAGTATACACTGCACTATACACTACACTACTATAAACTACACTATACACTACACTACACTATACACTACACTATACACTACACTACACCACTATAAACTACACTACTATACACTACTATACACTACACTATACACTACACTATACACTACACTACACCTTACACTATACACTACACTATACACTACACTATACACTACACTACACCACTATACACTACTATACACTACACTATACACTACACTATACACTACTCTATACACTACACTACACACTACACCACTATAAACTACACTACTATACACTATACATTACACTTTACATTACACTATACACAACACTGTACACTACACTACACACTACACTATACAATATACTACTATACACTACACTATACACTACACTATACAGTACCCTATACACTACACTATACACTACACTATACACTACACTTTACACTACACTATACACAACACTGTACACTACACTACACACTACACTATACAATATACTACTATATACTACACTATACACTACACTATACACTACACTATACATTACACTATACACTACACTACACACTACACCACTATAAACTACACTACTATACACTACTATACACTACACTACACTATACACTACACTATACACTACACTTTACACTACACTATACACAACACTGTACACTACACTCCACACTACACTATACAATATACTACTATACACTACACTCTACACTACTATACACAACACTATACACTACACTATACACTGCACTATACACTAAGCTACGAATACCACTATACACTACACTATACACTACACTATACACTACTATACACTACACACTATACACTAAACTATACACTACTATACACTACACTATACACTACACCACTATACACTACTATACACTACACTATACACTACACTACTATACACTACACTATACACAACTATACACTACACTGTACACTACTATACACTACACTATACACTACACTGTACACTACTATACACTACACTATACACTACTACACTATACACTACACACTACACTATACACTACACTATACACTGCATTATACACTACTATACACTACACTATACACTACATTATACACTTCACTAAACACTACACTATACACTACACTATACAGTGAGGGAAAAAAGTATTTGATCCCCTGCTGATTTTGTACGTTTGCCCACTGACAAAGAAATGATCAGTCTATCATTTTAATGGGAGGTTAATTTGAACAGTGAGAGGCAGAATAACAACAAATACATCCAGAAAAATGCATGTCAATAATGTTATAAATTCATTTGCATTTTATTGAGGGAAAAAAGTATTTGACCCCATCTCAAGCAGAACAATTTCTGGCTCCCAGGTGTCTTTTATACTGGTAACGAGCTGAGATTAGGAGCACACTCTTAAAGGGAGTGCTCCTAATCTCAGCTTGTTACCTGTATAAAATACACCTGACCCCAGAATCAATCAGTCAATCAGATTCCAAACTCTCTACCATGGCCAAGACCAAAGAGCTCTCCATGGATGTCAGGGACAAGATTGTAGACCTACACAAGGCTGGAATGGGCTACAAGACCATTGCCAAGCAGCTTGGTGTTAAGGTGACAACAGTTGGTGCGATTGTTCGCAAATGGAAGAAACACAAAAGAACTGTCAATCAACCTCGGCCTTGTGCTCCATGCAAGATCTCACCTCGTGGAGTTGCAATGATCATGAGAACGGTGAGGAATCAGCCCAGAACTACAAGGGAGGATCTTGTCAATGATCGCAAGGCAGCTGGGACCATAGTTACCAAGAAAACAATTGGTAACACACTACGCCGTGAAGGACTGAAATCCTGCAGCGCCCGCAAGGTCCCCCTGCTCAAGAAAGCACATATACATGCCCGTCTGAAGTTTGCCAATGAACATCTGAATGATTCAGAGGACACCTGGGTGAGAGTGTTGTGGTCAGATGAGACCAAAATGGAGCTCTTTGGCATCAACTCAACTCGCTGTGTTTGGAGGAGGAGGAGGAATGCTGCCTATGACCCCAAGAACACCATCCCCACCGTCAAACATGGAGGTGGAAACATTATGCTTTGGGGGTGTTTTTCTGCTAAGGGGACAGGACAACTTCACCGCATTAAAGGGACGATGGACGGGGCCATGTACCATCAAATCTTGGGTGAGAACCTCCTTCACTCAGCCAGGGCATTGAAAAGAGTCGTGGATGGGTATTCCAGCATGACAATGGCCAAGGCAACCAAGGAATGGCTCAAGAAGAAGCACATTAAGGTCCTGGAGTGGCCTAGCAAGTCTCCAGACCTTAATCCCATGGAAAATCTGTGGAGGGAGCTGAAGGTTCGAGTTGCCAAACGTCAGCCTCGAAACTTTAATGACTTGGAGAAGATCTGCAAAGAGGAGTGGGACAAAATCCCTCCTGAGATGTGTGCAAACCTGGTGGCCAACTACAAGAAACGTCTGACCCCTGTGATTGCCAACACGGGTTTTGCCACCAAGTACTAAGTCATGTTTTGCAGAGGGGTCAAATACTTAATTCCCTCATTAAAATGCGAATCAATTTGTAACATTTTTGACATGCGTTTTTCTGGATTTTGTTGTTGTTATTCTGTCTCTATGCCTATCTCTCTCTGTCTCTCTCTGCCTCTCTCTCTGTGCCTCTCTGTTTCTCTGTCTCTCTCTGTCTCTCTCTCTATCTCTCTGTCTCCATGTGTCTCTCTGTGTCTCTCTGTGTCTCTGTCTCTCTCTTTGTCTCTCTCTCTCTTTATCTCTCTATCTCTCTGTGTCTCTCTGTCTCTCTGTGTGTGTCTCTCTCTGTATCTCTCTGTCTCTCTGTGTCTCTCTGTCTCTCTGCGTCTCTCTGTCTCTCTTAGTCTCTCTCTATCTCTGTGTCTATCTCTGTCTCTCTGTGTCTCTCTGTCTCTCTGTGTCTCTCTCTATCTTTGCGTCTCTCTGTGTGTCTCTCTCTCTGTGTCTTTCTGTCTCTCTGTGTATCTCTCTGTCTCTATCTCTCTGTGTCTCTGTGTCTCTCTGTCTCTCTATGTCTCTCTCTGTCTCTCTGCGTCTGTCTCTGTCTCGGCAGCGTTCTCCGGCACGAGCGGAAACTTCTGCTCCCCGGGGTTCACGGACAACACGACCTCACGGGAGGTCATCTTCACCATCACCACCGGCTACTCCTTCATCATCAAACTTCGCTTCGTTAGCACGAGGTGGGTGCTCACCCACACTCGTCACCCACTCTCACCCACGCCCTCACCCACACCCTCACCCACGCTCACCCATACCCTCATCCACGTTCACCCACGCTCACCCACACCCTCACCCACACTCAACAACAACCACCATTCGCCACTAAGTGGTGGTGATGTCACCACGACTCTTGTGCCAGGCCATGTGCACGTTGGAGCCACGTGAAGTGTCGAACGCCCGCTGGCAGGAGGTCACGGGGCAGACCCAAGTGCCACGGGTTGACTGACTGAGATAACTGAGATGACTGGCTGATGCACCACCTGTGCCCCCTACTGTGCCAACTTGCTGTGCTTCAGCCAACTGGCGCTCCGCTCGTTGTTGTGAGCGTCGCTGCTCCGCCCTCCGTTGTTGTTGGAGGGCGACTACCTCCAACTGCCCAGTAGCGTCCTTCACGAGCCTCCTCCACTGAGGCCGATCTTGACACTGCCGGTACCAGTCATCGGCAAGTCCACTCAGCTCCACGTCCTCCTGTACCACATCACTCCATCTCTTCTCTAGCCCGTGCCGCGCCCATTTAGCCCCCTCGATCCGGCCGAACAAAAGATGTTTAGGCATGCGGTGGCTGGGCATGCGGGCTACATGACCCAGCCAACGCAGCGTTGCCTGCCAGAGGAGCTCGCCGATGGGACTTTGTCCAGATTTTTCAAGGATTTGTGAGCTCCTCACACAATCCAGCATGGTTAAACTCAGGATGGATTGTAGGCAGGCCAGCCTAAATGTTTCTAACCGGCGAAGATGTTCCATTAGGGGGGTCCACGTATCGCATGCGTAGAGAAGGGAAGGAATGACCGTGGCAGAGAAGACCTGAAGCTTCATGAGGAGCGACAGACCAGGTAGCTTCCACACAGCGTTACGCAACTGATCAAAAGATATTGCCGCTCGACTGATTCGGAGTGAGACCTCTGCTGTTAAACTGGAGCCAGTCATAAGCACACTGCCCAGGTATGGGAAACTCTCCACTCTCTCCACAACTCCCCTATCACCAATTGGGAGTTGTGGGGGTGGAGTGTCCGATGGTACAAAATACCCAGGCAGGTGCTTAGTTTTGGTGGGGCTGATGGTAAGTCCTCACCTCTTAGTGGCAAGCTCCAGGTTTAGCAGCAGCGCCTCCAACTCCTCCTCTGAGTGAGCAGCAATTAGCAGATCATCGGCATACATAACGTGATTGAGCAATAGGGAGCAGCCATCCTTTGACCGCACCCGGGCATCAATCAACCTCCCATTGTATCTGCATCAGATGGAAATTCATCCGCTACAGCTTTGAAGGCTTCACGAACTACGTGGTCGAAATAAATGTTAAATAATGTGGGAGCCAGAGGACATCCCTGTCGCACCCCAACGTGTACAGGGAATGGCTCCGACTCCCGTCCACGTAGTTTTACCTGGGCCCGCTCACCATCATGAAGGTCCTTAATGATCATGAGCAGCAGGTCAGGGACTCCAAAAGCACAAAGAACAACCCAGAGCCCAGTCCTACTCATGGTATCATAGGCCTTGACAAGGTCAATAAAGCATAGATGTAGGTCTTGTTGGAATTCCCTACAACTCTGCTGTAGCAGACGGACAGAAAATATGGCATCTGTGCAGGACCGCCCTTTCCTGAAACCGCATTGGGGCTCCGCAAGCCTCTCCTCAGCGTGCCTGGCGAGGCGATGTTGAATAATCCTTGCCAGGACCTTTCCCGGCACACTGAGGAGTGAGATGCCCCTGTAGTTGTTACAGTCTGTGCGGTCCCCCTTCTTAAAGAGAGTGACCACCAGGGCATCCTTCCAATCCTGCGGAACCCGTCCAGTAGGTCCAGACTGTTGTTATGATGTCATGTAGGGCAGTCTGTGCACAAACGCCACCCTCCCTCAGCATTTTGCTTGGGAGATAATCTCTGCCCGCTGCCTTTCCTGGTCTCAGACTCTGGATCGCCTTCAGTACTTCCTCAAAAGATGGCACCTCAGCCAGCCACTCACAGGGGGTGACTTTTTCCTCCAATATTTGAGGCACCGCAGCCTCGACAGGGTCATCCCCACTTTGTCCCACGTTGTTTTCCAGGCTGAGAGATTTCTTCTCCCCCAGGACCTCACAGAAATGCTCAGCAAATCTTCAAACCTGTTCCTGGGGGTCAGAGATTGGATCACCGTTCCTTCCCCTAATGATGGTAACAGGCGTGGCGCTGCAGGTTACTTTTTTGATGAAATTAAAGAGCGATTGGTCACCCATACCTTCACCCACACTCACCCACGCTCACCCACACCCTCACCCACGCTCACCCACACTCACCCACACCCTCACTCACGCTCCTCACCCATAACCTCACCCACGCTCACCCACGCTCACCTACACTCACCCACACCCTCACCCACACTCACCTACACCCTCAACCATACTCATCCACGCTCCTCACCCACCCCCTCACCCATGCTCCTCACCCATAACCTCACCCACACTCACACTCACCCACGCTCACCCACACTCACCCACACCAAAACCCACACCCTCACCCATGCTCCTCACACATAACCTCACCCACGCTCACCCACCCCCTCAGCCACGCTCACCCACACCAAAACCCACACCCTCACCCATGCTCCTCACCCATAACCTCACCCACGCTCACCCACACCCTCAGCCACGCTCACCCACACCCTTACCCACGCTCACCTTCACCCATGCTCACCCTCACCCATGCTCCTCACCCACACTCACCCACACTCACCCACGCTCATCACCCACTCAGCAGCCCCGAGATAAACGAAACCTGCAATTTGTATGTTCACCAGCAGGGTAAGACACCCACCCCACACCACCCCTGCTGCTCTGTAGGAATTATGAGTGCATCGATTAATTATGAGTGAACGATTAGTTATTATTGAATGATGAGTGAATGATGAGTGATGAGTGAATGATGAGTAAATGATGAGTGATGAGTGAATGATGATTGAATGCTGAGGGAATCGACGAATTATTAGTGAATCGATTAATCATAAGTGAATCTATTAATTATGTAGATGTATAATTAATGCATAGAGACCCACAGACATGAGTGAAAATGCATAAAGACGCACAGAGACTCATATAGACATACAGAGATGCATAGAGACCCATGTAGATGCATAGAGACCCACAGACATAAGTGAAAATGCATAGAGACGCACAGAGACTCATAGAGACACACAGAGACTCATCGATTCCCATATAGATGCATAGAGACCCACAGACATAAGTGAAAATGCATAGAGACGCACAGAGACTCATCGATTCCCATATAGATGCATAGAGACCCAAAGACATGAGTGAAAATGCATAGAGACGCACAGAGACACATAGAGACACACAGAGACGCATAGAGACCCATATAGATGCATAGAGACCCATAGACATGAGTGAAAATGCATAGAGACGCACAGAGACTCATAGAGACACACAGAGACGCATAGAGACCCATATAGATGCATAGAGACCCACAGACATAAGTGAAAATGCAGAGACGCACAGAGACTCATAGAGACACACAGAGACACATAGAGACCCATACAGACGCATAGAGACCCACAGACATAAGTGTAAATGCATAGAGACACACAGAGACTCATAGAGACACACAGAGACGGATAGAGACACACAGAGACTCATAGAGACACACAGAGACGCATAGAGACCCATATAGATGCATAAAGACCCACAGACATAAGTGAAAATGCATAGAGACGCACAGAGACTCATAGAGACACATAGAGACGCATAGAGACCCATAGAGACGCATAGAGGCCCATAGAGATGCGTAGAGACCCATAGAGATGCATAGAGACCCACAGAGATACATAGAGACCCATAGAAATACGTAGATACCCATATAGATACAAATATAGAGACACATAGATATACATAGAGACCCATGAAGACCCAGACACTCATAGAGACTCATATAGATCCATTGAGATACATAGAGACCCATAGAGACCCATAGATATACATAGAGACCCATATAGATCCATAGAGACCCATAGAGATACGTAGCTACACATAGAGATACAAAGAGAGCCATATATATGCATATAGACCCATAGAGACGCATAGAGATGCATAGAGATGCATAGAGACCCATAAATATACATAGAGATCCATAGAGATAGATAGAGACCCATATATATACATAGAGACCCATAGAGACCCATAGAGATACATAGAGATCCATTGAGATACATAGAGACCCATAGAGACCCATAGATATACATAGAGACCCATAGAGATACATAGAGATCCATTGAGATACATAGAGACCCATAGGGACACATAGATATTCATAGAGATCCATTGAGATACATAGAGATCCATAGAGATACATAGAGACCCATAGAGACCCATAGAGATCCATTGAGCTACATATAGACCAATAGAGACTCATAGAGACGCATAGAGACCCATACACACCCATAGATATTCATGGAGACCCATAGATATACATAGAGATCCATAGATATACATAGAGCCCCATAGATATACATAGAGACCCATAGATTTACATAGAGACCCATAGAGACCCATAGAGATCATTGAGATACATAGAGACCAATAGAGACCCATAGAGACGCATAGAGACCCATACAGACCCATATATATTCATAGAGACCCATAGATATACATAGAGATCCATATATATATACATAGAGCCCCATATATATGCATAGAGATGCATTGAGATACGTAGAGACCCATAGAGATACATAGAGTCCCATAGAGACCCATAGATATACATAGAGATGCATTGAGATACATAGAGACCCATAGAGATACATAGAGACCTATAGAGACCCATATAGACGCATAGAGACCCATAGAAACGCATAGAGACCCATACTGACCCATAGATGATGATGAGAGAGAGACGCAGACTCCAAATATACAGCAGCAGCAGCAGGCATCTTCAGGATCGGGATGGAACCCACGACCTCCTGCATACCAGGCGAGGTAGTTAACATCTCCTAGCCACCGTGATGATGAGAGAGACACAGACTCCACATATACCTCCTGTATACCAGGCGAGGTAGTTAACATCTCCTAGCCACCGTGATGATGAGAGAGACACGCAAACTCCAAATATACAGCAGCAGGTGTTAGGGTCGGGATGGAACCCACGACCTCCTGTAGACCAGGCGAGGTAGTTAACATCTCCTAGCCACCGTGATGATGAGAGAGACACAGACTTCACATAGACCTCCTGTAGACCAGGCGAAGTAGTTAACATCTCCTAGCCACCGTGATGATAAGAGAGAGAGAGAGACGCAGACTCCAAATATATAGCAGCAGCAGGCATCGTTAGGGTCGGGATGGAATCCACGACCTCCTGTATACCAGGCGAGGTAGTTAACATCTCCTAGCCACCGTGATGATGAGAGAGAGACACAGACTCCACATAGACCTCCTGTACACCAGTCGAGGTAGTTAACATCTCCTAGCCACCGTGATGATGATGAGAGAGAGAGACACGCAGACTCCAAATATACAGCATCAGGCATTGTCAGGGTCGGGATGGAACCCACGACCTCCTGTATATCAGGCGAGGTAGTCAATATCTCCTAGCCACCGTGATGATGAGAGAGACACGCAAACTCCAAATATACAGCAGCAGGTGTTAGGGTCGGGATGGAACCCACGACCTCCTGTAAACCAGGCGAGGTAGTTAACATCTCCTAGCCATCGTGATGATGAGAGAGACACAGACTCCACGTAGACCTCCTGTATACCAGGCGAGGTAGTTAACATCTCCTAGCCACCGAGATGATAAGAGAGAGAGAGACGCAGACTCCAAATATATAGCATCAGCAAGCATCGTTAGGGTCGGGATGGAATCCACGACCTCCTGTATACCAGGCGAGGTAGTTAACATCTCCTAGCCACCGTGATGATGAGAGAGAGAGACACAGACTCCACATAGACCTCCTGTATACCAGTCGAGGAAGTTAACATCTCCTAGCCACCGTGATGATGATGAGAGAGAGAGACACGCAGACTCCAAATATACAGCAGCAGGCATTGTCAGGGTCGGGATGGAACCCACGACCTCCTGTATACCAGGCGAGGTAGTCAACATCTCCTAGCCACCGTGATGATGATGAGAGAGAGACACACATACTCCACATATACAGCAGCAGCAGGCATCGTCAGGGTCGGAATCGAACCCACGACCTCCTGCATATCAGGCGAGGTAGTTGACATCTCCTAGCCACCGTGAAGATGATGAGAGAGAAACACAGACTCCACATGGACCTCCTGTAGACCAGGCGAGGTAGTCAACATCTCCTAGCCACCGTGATGATGAGAGAGAGAGACACGCAAACTCCAAATATACAGCAGCAGGTTTTAGGGTCAGGATGGAACCCACGACCTCATGTAGACCAGGCGAGGTAGTTAACATCTCCTAGCCACCGTGATGATGAGAGAGACACAGACTCCACGTAGACCTCTTGTATACCAGGCGAGGTAGTTAACATCTCCTAGCCACCGTGATGATAAGAGAGAGAGAGACGCAGACTCCAAATATATAGCATCAGCAGGCATCGTTAGGGTCGGGATGGAATCCACGACCTCCTGTATACCAGGCGAGGTAGTTAACATCTCCTAGCCACCGTGATGATGAGAGAGAGAGACACAGACTCCACATAGACCTCCTGTATACCAGTCGAGGAAGTTAACATCTCCTAGCCACCGTGATGATGATGAGAGAGAGAAACAGACTCCACATAGACCTCCTGTACACCAGTTGAGGAAGTTAACATCTCCTAGCCACCGTGATGATGAGAGAGAGAGAGACACGCAGACTCCAAATATACAGCAGCAGGCATTGTCAGGGTCGGGATGGAACCCACGACCTCCTGTATACCAGGCGAGGTAGTCAACATCTCCTAGCCATTGTGATGATGATGAGAGAGAGAGACACAGACTCCACATAGACCTCCTGTAGACCAGGCGAGGTAGTTAACATCTCCTAGCCACCGTGATGATGAGAGAGAGAGACGCAGACTCCAAATATACAGCAGCAGCAGGCATCGTCAGGGTCTGGATGGAACCCACGACCTCCTGTATTCCGGGCGAGGTAGTGAACATCTCCTCGCCACCGTATATCTCTCTCTCCACGTGGTCGCGTTGAATTTTTTCCAGGTCCTCCGGTTTTTCACTCCACATTTAGAATCAACGTCAGTGAGTGAGTGGATGAGTGAGTAGGTGAGTCAGTGGGTGGGTGAGTTAGTGAGTGAGTCAGTGAGTGAGTGGATGAGTGAGTAGGTGAGTGAGTGAGTCAGTGAGTGTGTGAGTTAGTGAGTGAGTCAGTGAGTGAGTGGATGAGTGAGTAGGTGAGTGAGTGAGTCAGTGAGTGTGTGAGTGAGTGAGTGGGTGAGTGAGTGCGTGAGTGAGTGGGTGAGTCAGTGAGTGGGTGAGTTAGTGAGTGAGTTTGTGAGTGAGTAGGTGAGTGAGTCAGTGAGTACGTGAGTCGGTGAGTGAGTGCGTGAGTTGGTGAGTGGGTGAGTTATTGAGTAAGTGAGTCAGTGAGTGAGCGAGTGAGTGCGTGAGTCGGTGAGTGAGTGAGTCAGTGAGTGTGTGAGTTAGTGAGTGAGTCAGTGAGTGAGTCAGTGAGTGCGTGAGTCGGTGAGTGAGTGAGTTAGTGAGTGAGTGAGTCGGTGAGTGGGTGAATCAGTGAGTGGGTGAGTCAGTGAGTGAGTGAGTGAGTCAGTGAGTGGGTGAGTCAGTGAGTGAGTGAGTGGATGAGTGAGTCGGTGAGTGCGTGAGTCAGTGAGTGAGTGAGTCAGTGAGTGAGTAGGTGAGTGAGTGGATGAGTGAGTGAGTCAGTGAGTGAGTCAGTGAGTGAGGGAGTGAGTGGATGAGTGAGTGAGTCAGTGAGTGAGTGAGTCAGTGAGTAAGTGAGTGAGTCAGTGAGTGAGTCGGTGAGTGAGTGGATGAGTGAGTGAGTGAGTCAGTGAGTGAGTGAGTAGGTGAGTGAGTGAGCCGGCGTAATTTGCGCATCGCATTGGTGAGCCACGATCGCGACATTGAACCACCTTGGTTAACACACCCACCAACCCCCCATCCATACACGTACACCTGATCTTTCACCGGAAGATCTAATCATCTTGGTCACCCACCAACCCACACGTCCGTCCGTCCGCACGCACGCGTCTGCCCTGAACGCCTCTCTGCCCTCCCCGATTATAGTTGCGCTGCTGCTTCTGCTCTTGTTAATCCGGCTGTTATGGATTGACTTATGCATCTAGCGAAGGACGCTTGGTTCAGTGGCGTGTGTGTGTGTGATGTGTGTGTGTGATGTGTGTTTACGTGCGTCGCTATTGTAAAGTTTTAATGACGTTTGTTGGGAAAAGTGTCACGCTGTTGTACGTAGCATTGTTTTTAGAAAGTTTTAGAGGGGCTTGGTTTGGCCCGATTTTGATTACGCGCTTTTGTGACTGCAGGAATTACTCTTTGTTTTTTTTTACTGTAAAGTCACGTGGAAATAATAAAAAATAAAATGATATAATAGCATACGACGTTTCGATCGCAACCCAAGCAATCATCATCAGGTATATCTGCGGTTATGCGTTTCCTCTACCTGATGATGATTGCTTGTGTTGCGATAGAAACGTCGTATGCTAATTTCATTTTGTATCATTTCTGCGTGACTTTACCGAAAAAAGCCAAAGAGTTGGCCCGTTATTTATTTATTTAGTACGGATTTGCGCCTTAAAATTTTGCTCTGTATTGCGTTACGATTGTTATTAGGATCAAACATCGAAATGGAAGCTTCTTGCACTACTTGTACGCCTTTTTTTCCTCTCTGTGTGAGAGACCCGTAGACTCACACAGAGACCCGTAGACTCACACAGAGATAGAGAGAATCACACAGAGAGACCCGTAGACTCACACAGAGATAGAGAGAATCACACAGAGAGACCCGTAGACTCACACAGAGACCCGTAGACTCACACAGGGATAGAGAGAATCACACAGAGATCCGTAGACTCACACAGAGAACTGTAGACTCACACAGAGATCCGTAGACTCACACAGAGACCCGTAGACTTACACAGAGACCCGTAGACTCACACAGAGATAGAGAGAATCACACAGAGATCCGTAGACTAACACAGAGAACTGTAGACTCACACAGAGATCCGTAAACTCGCACAGAGACCCGTAGACTCACACAGAGATCCGTAGACTCACACAGAGACCCGTAGACTCACACAGAGACCTGTAGACTCACACAGAGATCCGTAGACTCACAAAGAGTCCCGTAGACTCACACACAGATACAGAGAATCAGAGAGAGGCCCGTAGACTCACACAGAGATCCGTAGACTCACACAGAGACCCGTAGACTCACACAGAGATACATAGACTCACACAGAGACCCGTAGACTCACACAGAGACCCGTAGACTCACACAGAGACCCGTCGACTCGTTTGGATTTCATTGCTTACCTACGTGTGCGACGTTCAGACCTGCGCGCGGTGAATCGCAAGGCGCCGCTTTGCCGTTGGGTTATTTGCCGCCGATGGCAGGCTGAGCGCCTCCGAGCCGTGCGCCATCGACAGCGTGGAGGTGCTCGACGGAGCCTCGCTGGCCGCCGAGAGTCTGGCCCTGCTCTGCTCGACGCCCCTGGGCTCCACGGGGAAGCAGAGCATCGTGTCCACGGGCAGCAGCCTCACGCTGGCCCTCCGAGCCAATGACTCCCTGGAAGGTAGAGAGGAAGCGTCGTGTTTAAGTTCCCGACAGACGCGCCTCTGATTGGGCACGGTGCGAGAGGAATTCAACACACACACAGAGACCCGTAGATTCACACACAGAGACCCGTAGACTCACACACAGAGACCCGTAGACTCACACAGCAGAGACCCGTAGACTCACACAGAGACACGTAGACTCACACACCAGAGAACCGTAGACTCACACAGCAGAGACCCTTAGACTCAGACAGAGACCCGTAGACTCACACAGAGACCCGTAGACTCACACAGAGACCCGTAGACTTACACAGAGACCCATAGACCACACAGAGACCCGTAGACTCACACAGAGACCCGTAGACTTACACAGAGACCCGTAGACTCATACAGAGACCCGTAGACTCACACACCAGAGACCCGTAGACTCACACAGAGACCCGTAGACTCACACAGAGACCCGTAGACTCACACAGAGACCCGTAGACTCACACAGAGACCCATAGACCACACAGAGACCCGTAGACTAACACAGAGACCCGTAGACTCACACAGAGACCCGTAGACTCACACAGAGACCCGTAGACTCACACAGAGACCCGTAGACTTACACAGAGACCCATAGACCACACAGAGACCCGTAGACTCACACAAAGACCCGTAGACTCACACAGCAGAGACCCGTAGACTCACACAGAGACCCGTAGACTCACACAGAGACCCGTAGACTCACACAGAGACCCGTAGACTCACACAGAGACCCATAGAGTCACACAGAGACCCGTAGACTCACACACAGAGACCCGTAGACTCACACAGCAGAGACCCGTAAACTCACACAGCAGAGACCTGTAGACTCACACAGAGACTCGTAGACTCACACAGCAGAGACCCGTAGACTCACATAGCAGAGACCCGTAGACTCACACAGCAGAGACCCGTAGACTCACACAGAGACCCGTAGACTCACACACCAGAGAACCGTAGACTCACACAGAGACCCGTAGACTCACACAGAGACCCATAGACCACACAGAGACCCGTAGACTCATACAGAGACCCATAGACTCACACACCAGAGACCCGTAGACTCACACAGAGACCCGTAGACTCACACAGCAGAGACCTGTAGACTCACACAGAGACCCGTAGACTCACACAGAGACCCGTAGACACACACAGCAGAAACCCGTAGACTCACACAGCAGAGGCCCGTAGACTCACACAGCAGAGACCCGTAGACTCACACAGCAGAGACCCGTAGACTCACACAGAGACCCGTAGACTTACACAGAGACCCATAGACCACACAGAGACCCGTAGACTCACACAGAGACCCGTAGACTCACACAGCAGAGACCCATAGACTCACACAGAGAGACCCGTGAACTCACACAGAGACCCATAGACTCACACAGAGACCCGTAGACTCACACAGAGACCCATAGACTCACACAGAGACCCGTAGACTCACACAGAGACCCGTAGACTCACACAGCAGAGACCCGTAGACTCACACAGAGACCCGTAGACTCACACAGAGACCCGTAGACTCACACAGAGACCCGTAGACTCACACAGAGACCCGTAGACTCACACTGCAGAGACCTGTACAGTCACAAAGAGACCTGTAGACTCACACAGAGAACCGTAGACTCACACAGAGACCCGTAGACTCACACAGAGAGCCGTAGACTCACACAGAGACCCGTAGACTCACACAGAGACCCGTAGACTCACACAGAGATACATAGACTCACACAGAGACCCATAGACTCACACAGAGATCCATAGACTCACACAGAGATACATAGACTCACACAGATACAGAGAATCACAGAGAGACCCGTAGACTCACACAGAGACCCGTAGACTCACACAGAGACCCATAGACTCCCACAGAGACCCATAGACTCACACAGAGACACACAGACTCACACATAGACCCATAGACTCACACAGAGATACATAGACTCACACAGATACAGAGAATCACAGAGAGACCCATAGACTCACACAGAGACCCATCGACTCACACAGATACAGAGAATCACAGAGAGACCCGTAGACTCACACAGAGACCCGTAGACTCACACAGAGACCCATAGACTCCCACAGAGACCCAAATACTCACGCAGAGACACACAGACTCACACATAGACCCATAGACTCACAGAGAGATACGTAGACTCACACAGATACAGAGAATCACAGAGAGACCCGTAGACTCACAGAGAGACCCATAGACTCACACAGAGACCCATAGACTCACACATAGACACACAGGCTCACACATAGTCCCATAGAATCACACAGAGATCCGTTGACTCACACAGAGATGCATAGAAACACAGATACAGAGAATCACAGAGAGACCCGTACACTCACACAGAGAACCGTAGACTCACACAGAGATCCGTTGAATCACACAGAAATGCATAGACACACGGATACAGAGAATCACAGAGAGACCCGTAGACTCACACAGAGACCCATAGACTCACACATAGACCCATAGACTCACACAGAGACGCGTAGACTCACACAGAGTTCCATAGACTCACACAGAGACCCATAGACTCACACAGAGACCCGTAGACTCACACAGAGAGCCGTAGACTCACACAGAGACCCGTAGACTCACACAGAGACCCGTAGACTCACACAGAGATACATAGACTCACACAGAGACCCATAGACTCACACAGAGATCCATAGACTCACACAGAGATACATAGACTCACACAGATACAGAGAATCACAGAGAGACCCGTAGACTCACACAGAGACCCGTAGACTCACACAGAGACCCATAGACTCCCACAGAGACCCATAGACTCACACAGAGACACACAGACTCACACATAGACCCATAGACTCACACAGAGATACATAGACTCACACAGATACAGAGAATCACAGAGGGACCCGTAGACTCACACAGAGACCCATAGACTCACACAGAGACCCATAGACTCACACATAGACACAGGCTCACACATAGGCCCATAGAATCACACAGAGATCCGTTGACTCACACAGAGATGCATAGAAACACAGATACAGAGAATCACAGAGAGACCCGTACACTCACACAGAGACCCGTAGACTCACACAGAGATCCGTTGAATCACACAGAAATGCATAGACACACGGATACAGAGAATCACAGAGAGACCCGTAGACTCACACAGAGACCCATAGACTCACACATAGACCCATAGACTCACACAGAGACGCGTAGACTCACACAGAGATCCATAGACTCACACAGAGACCCATAGACTCACACAGAGATCCGTAGACTCACACAGAGACCCGTAGACTCACACATAGACCCGTAGACTCACACAGAGACCCGTAGACTCACACAGAGATACTTAGACTCACACATAGACCCATAGATTCACACAGAGACCCATAGACTCACACACACACACACATAGACTCACACAGAGATCCGTAGACTCACACAGAGACCCGTAGACTCTCACAGAGACCCGTAGACTCACACAGAGATACATAGACTCACACAGAGACCCATAGACTCACACATAGACACACAAGCTCACACATAGGCCCATAGACTCACACAGAGATCCGTTGACTCACACAGAGATACATAGAAACACAGATACAGAGAATCACAGAGAGACCCGTACACTCACAATGAGACCCGTAGACTCACACAGAGATCCTTAGACTCACACAGAAATACACAGACACACGGATACAGAGAATCACAGAGAGACCCGTAGACTCACACAGAGATACATGGACTCACACAGAGACCCGTAGACTCACACAGAGACCCATTGACTCACACATAGACCCATAGACTCACACAGAGATGCGTAGACTCACACAGAGATCCATAGACTCACACAGAGACCCATAGACTCACACAGAGATCCGTAGACTCACACAGAGACCCGTAGACTCACACATAGACCCGTAGACTCACATGGAGACCCGTAGACTCACACAGAGATACATAGACTCACACAGAGACCCATAGACTCACACACACACACACATAGACTCACACAGAGATCCGTAGACTCACACAGAGACCCGTAGACTCACACAGAGATAGAGAGAATCACACATAGACCCATAGACTCACACAGAGATACGTAGACTCACACAGAGACCCATAGACTCACACAGAGACCCGTAGACTCACACAGAGACCCATAGACTCACACAGAGACCCGTAGACTCACACAGCAGAGACCCGTAGACTCACACAGAGACCCGTAGACTCACACAGCAGAGACCCGTAGACTCACACAGCAGAGACCCGTAGACTCACACAGAGACCCGTAGACTCACACAGCAGAGACCCGTAGACTCACACAGAGACCCGTAGACTCACACAGCAGAGACCCGTAGACTCACACAGAGACCCGTAGACTCACACAGAGACCCGTAGACTCACACAGAGACCCGTAGACTCACACAGAGACCCATAGACTCACACAGAGATCCATAGACTCACACAGAGATACATAGACTCACACAGATACGGAGAATCACAGAGAGACCCGTAGACTCACACAGAGACCCGTAGACTCACACAGAGACCCATAGACTCCCACAGAGACCCATAGACTCACACAGAGACACACAGACTCACACATAGACCCATAGACTCACATAGAGATACATAAACTCACACAGATACAGAGAATCACAGAGAGACCCGTAGACTCACACAGAGACCCATAGACTCACACAGAGAACCATAGACTCACACATAGACACACAGGCTCACACATAGGCCCATAGAATCACACAGAGATCCGTTGACTCACACAGAGATGCATAGAAACACAGATACAGAGAATCACAGAGAGACCCGTACACTCACACAGAGACCCGTAGACTCACACAGAGATCCGTTGAATCACACAGAAATGCATAGACACACGGATACAGAGAATCACAGAGAGACCCGTAGACTCATACAGAGACCCGTAGACTCACACAGAGACCCATATACTCACACATAGACCCATAGACTCACACAGAGACGCGTAGACTCACACAGAGATCAATAGACTCACACAGAGACCCATAGACTCACATAGAGATCCGTAGACTCACACAGAGACCCGTAGACTCACACATAGACCCGTAGACTCACACAGAGACCCGTAGACTCACACAGAGATACATAGACTCACACATAGACCCATAGACTCACACAGAGACCCATAGACTCACACACACACACACATAGACTCACACAGAGATCCGTAGACTCACACAGAGACCCGTAGACTCACACAAAGATAGAGAGAATCACACAGAGACCCGTAGACTCTCAGAGAGACCCGTAGACTCACACAGAGATACATAGACTCACACAGAGACCCATAGACTCACATATAGACACACAAGCTCACACATAGGCCCATAGACTCACACAGAGATCCGTTGACTCACACAGAGATACATAGAAACACAGATACAGAGAATCACAGAGAGACCCGTACACTCACAATGAGACCCGTAGACTCACACAGAGATCCGTAGACTCACACAGAAATACACAGACACACGGATACAGAGAATCACAGAGAGACCCGTAGACTCACACAGAGATACATGGACTCACACAGAGACCCGTAGACTCACACAGAGACCCGTAGACTCACACAGAGACCCATAGACTCCCACAGAGACCCATAGACTCACACAGAGACACACAGACTCACACATAGACCCATAGACTCACACAGAGATACATAGACTCACACAGATACAGAGAATCACAGAGAGACCCGTAGACTCACACAGAGACCCATAGACTCACACAGAGACCCATAGACTCACACATAGACACACAGGCTCACACATAGGCCTATAGAATCACACAGAGATCTGTTGACTCACACAGAGATGCATAGAAACACAGATACAGAGAATCACAGAGAGACCCGTAGACTCACACAGAGACCCGTAGACTCACACAGAGACCCATAGACTCACACATAGACCCATAGACTCACACAGAGATGCGTAGACTCACACAGAGATCAATAGACTCACACAGAGACCCATAGACTCACACAGAGATCCATAGACTCACACAGAGACCCGTAGACTCACACATAGGCCCGTAGACTCACACAGATACCCGTAGACTCACACAGAGATACATAGACTCACACATAGACCCATAGACTCACACAGAGACCCATAGACTCCCACAGAGACCCATAGACTCACACAGAGACACACAGACTCACACATAGACCCATAGACTCACACAGAGATACATAAACTCACACAGATACAGAGAATCACAGAGAGACCCGTAGACTCACACAGAGACCCATAGACTCACACAGAGAACCATAGACTCACACATAGACACACAGGCTCACACATAGGCCCATAGAATCACACAGAGATCCGTTGACTCACACAGAGATGCATAGAAACACAGATACAGAGAATCACAGAGAGACCCGTACACTCACACAGAGACCCGTAGACTCACACAGAGATCCGTTGAATCACACAGAAATGCATAGACACACGGATACAGAGAATCACAGAGAGACCCGTAGACTCACACAGAGACCCATAGACTCACACATAGACCCATAGACTCACACAGAGACGCGTAGACTCACACAGAGATCCATAGACTCACACAGAGACCCATAGACTCACACAGAGATCCGTAGACTCACACAGAGACCCGTAGACTCACACATAGACCCGTAGACTCACACGGAGACCCGTAGACTCACACAGAGATACATAGACTCACACAGAGACCCATAGACTCACACACACACACACATAGACTCACACAGAGATCCGTAGACTCACACAGAGACCCGTAGACTCACACAGAGATAGAGAGAATCACACATAGACCCATAGACTCACACAGAGACCCGTAGACTCACACAGAGACCCATAGACTCACACAGAGACCCGTAGACTCACACAGAGACCCGTAGACTCACACAGCAGAGACCCGTAGACTCACAGAGACCCGTAGACTTAGACAGAGACCCATAGACCACACAGAGACCCGTAGACTCACACAGAGACCCGTAGACTCACACAGCAGAGACCCGTAGACTCACACAGAGACCCATAGACTCACACAGAGACCCGTAGACTCACACAGAGATCCGTAGACTCACACAGCAGAGACCCGTAGACTCACACAGAGACCCTTAGACTTACACAGAGACCCATAGACCACACAGAGACCCGTAGACTCACACAGAGACCCGTAGACTCACACAGCAGAGACCCGTAGACTCACACAGAGACCCGTAGACTCACACAGCAGAGACCCGTAGACTCACACAGCAGAGACCCGTAGACTCACACAGCAGAGACCCGTAGACTCACACAGCAGAGACCCGTAGACTCACACAGCAGAGAACCGTAGACTCACACAGAGACCCGTAGACTCACACAGCAGAGACCCGTAGACTCACACAGAGACCCGTAGACTCACAAAGAGACCCGTAGACTCACACAGAGACTCGTAGACTCACACAGCAGAGACCCGTAGAGTCACAAAGAGACCCGTAGACTCACACAGAGAACCCTAGACTCACACAGAGACCCGTAGACTCACACAGAGAGCCGTAGACTCACACAGAGACCCGTAAACTCACACAGAGACCCGTAGACTCACACAGAGATACATAGACTCACATAGAGACCCATAGACTCACACAGAGATCCATAGACTCACACAGAGATACATAGACTCACACAGATACAGAGAATCACAGAGAGGCCCGTAGACTCACACAGAGGCCCGTAGACTCACACAGAGACCCATAGACTCCCACAGAGACCCATAGACTCACACAGAGACACACAGACTCACACATAGACCCATAGACTCACACAGAGATACATAGACTCACACAGATACAGAGAATCACAGAGAGACCCGTAGACTCACACAGAGACCCATAGACTCACACAGAGACCCATAGACTCACACATAGACACACAGGCTCACACATAGGCCCATAGACTCACACACACACACACATAGACACACACAGAGATCCGTAGACTCACACAGAGCCCCGTAGACTCACAAAAAGATAGAGAGAATCACACAGAGACCCGTAGACTCTCACAGAGATCCGTAGACTCACACAGAGATACATAGACTCACACAGAGACCCATAGACTCACACATAGACACACAGGCTCACACATAGGCCCATAGACTCACACAGAGTTCCATTGACTCACACATAGACACATAGAAACACAGATACAGAGAATCACAGAGAGACCCGTACACTCACAATGAGACCCGTAGACTCACACAGAGATCCGTAGACTCACACAGAAATACATAGACACACGGATACAGAGAATCACAGAGAGACCCGTAGACTCACACAGAGATACATGGACTCACACAGAGACCCGTAGACTCACACAGAGACCCATAGACTCACACATAGACCCATAGACTCACACAGAGACGCGTAGACTCACACAGAGATCTATAGACTCACACAGAGACCCATAGACTCACACAGAGATCCGTAGACTCACACAGAGATCCCCGTAGACTCACACATAGACCCGTAGACTCACACAGAGATACATAGACTCACACATAGACCCATAGACTCACACAGAGACGCGTAGACTCACACAGAGGTCCATAGACTCACACAGAGACCCATAGACTCACACAGAGATCCGTAGACTCACACATAGACCCGTAGACTCACACGGAGACCCGTAGACTCACACAGAGATACATAGACTCACACATAGACCCATAGACTCACACAGAGACCCATAGACTCACACACACACACATAGACTCACACAGAGATCCGTAGACTCACACAGAGACCCGTAGACTCACACAGAGATAGAGAGAATCACACAGAGACCCGTAGACTCTCACAGAGATCCGTAGACTCACACAGAGATACATAGACTCACACAGATACAGAGAATCACAGAGAGACCCGTAGACTCACACAGAGACCCGTAGACTCACACAGAGATAGAGAGAATCACAAAGAGACTCGTAGACTCTCACAGAGACCCGTAGACTCTCACAGAGATCCGTAGACTCATGCAGAGACCCGTAGACTCCCACAGAGACCCATAGACTCACACAGAGACCCGTAGCCTCCCACAGAGACCCTTAGACTCACATAGAGACCCGTAGACTCAAACAGCAGAGACCCGTAGACTCACATAGCAGAGGACTGTAGACTCACACAGAGACACGTAGACTCACACAGAGACCCGTAGACCCACACAGCAGAGACCCGTAGACTCACACAGAGACCTGTAGACTCACACAGCAGTGACCTGTAGACTCACACAGCAGAGACCCGTAGACTCGCACAGAGACGCGTAGACTCACACAGAGATCCGTAGACTCACACAGAGATCCGTAGACTCACACAGAGATCCGTAGACTCACACAGAGACCTGTAGACTCAGACAGAGATCTGTAGACTCACACAGAGACCCAGAGACTCACACAGATACAGAGAATCACAGAGAGAACCGTAAACTCACACAGAGAACTATAGACTCATAGAGACCCACAGACTCTCACAGAGTCCCACAGACTCACAGAGACCCGTAGACTCACACAGACATCCATAGACTCACACAGAGACCCGTGGACTCACACAGAGAACTGTAGACTCACAGAGACCCACAGACTCTCACAGAGACCCATAGATTCACATAGAGATACAGAGAACCGTAGACTCACACAGAGACCCGTAGACTCGCACAGAGACCCACAGACTCTCACAGAGATCCATAGACTCACATAGATATTAAGAGAACCATTGACTCACAGAGACCCACAGAATCTCACAGAGACCCACAGACTCACACAGAGATCCGTAGACTCACACAGAGATCCATAGACTCACACAGAGATACAGAGACCCGTAGACTCAAACAGAGACCCGTAGACTCTCACAGAGACCCACAGACTCACACAGAGGCCCGAAGACTCACACAGAGATCCATAGACTCACACAGAGACCCGTAGACTCCCACAGAGACCAGTAGACTCTCACAGAGACCCACAGACTCACACAGAGACCCGCAGACTCACACAGAGATCCATAGACTCACACAGAGACCGTAGACTCACACAGAGATCCATAGACTCACACAGTGACCCGTAGACTCACACAGAGACCCGTAGACTCACACAGAGATACAGAGAACTGTAAACTCACACATAGAACTGTAGACTCACAGAGACGCACAGACTCTCACAGAGATCCATAGACCCTCACAGAGACCCACAGACTTACACAGAGACCCATAGACCACACAGAGACCCGTAGACTCACACAGAGACCCGTAGACTCACACAGCAGAGACCCGTAGACTCACACAGAGAGACCCGTAGACTCACACAACGAGCCCGTAGACTCACAGAGATCCACAGACTCGCACAGAGACCTACAGACTCAGAGAAACCCCTAGACTCACATAGCGACCCATAGATTCACCCAGAGACCCACACACTCACCCACCTCCGATTAGCACGGTTGGCTATGTATGGTACGAAAGAAGGTCAACATACGTACATACTACACTATACACTACACTACACACTACTGATTGCTGCTTTGTGTTGCAATCGAAACGTCGTGATCATTTTATTGTTTTATATTTTTTATTTTTTTGTTTCCCTTCTATGTGACTTTACCGAAAGAACCAAGAATAAGAGGTGTTTTTTGGTTGGGTTAGGTCGTGTAAGTATAAATGTGTCGTTAATCCCACCACTACCCGACACAACCAAACAGTAAGGGTTCGTCACGTAAACAAAACGTGGCCAATTATTTACTTAGTTCAGCACTAACTGGTGTGTGTTGGGGAGTAAACCCACAACAACGTTTACAATTCAAGTTAACGTGACGTTTCGCTGGTAATCACAATCAGCAGCTTCATCAGGCGGTTAGCCATATGAGGCTGGTTTTAATGAACTAATTGGTCACGTTTTGTTTAAGTGACAACCCCTACACAAATTAGGCTGTGTCGGGGCGGTGGTGGTCGGTTTAACGACACAGCGTTCATACGTACGCAATCTAACCCCCCCAAAAAAACCTCTATCATGGATAATATTGGTTAGCGAAAGCCTCTCCCTTACTACTACAAATACGTGTTAAACTAAATAGCATGTGCTGCCCGTGGTCACGTGCATTTGTCTCCAGGTTATTTCTCTCCACACCACTGCCACAGCCTACGCTAGCACCACGGTGGCTAGGAGATGTTAACTACCTCGCCTGGTATGCAGGAGGTCGTGGATTCGACCCAAGCCTGACAATTAATGCTGATGTATATTTGGAGGCTGTGTTTCGCTCTCTCATCATCATCATAGTGGCTAGGAGATGTTAACTACCTCGCCTAGTATGTAGTAGTTTATAGTAGTGTAGTAGTATATAATGTAGTGTAGTAGTATATAATGTAATGTAGTAGTATATAATGTAGTGTGGTATATAATGTAGTGTAATAGTATATAATGTAGTGTAGTAGTATGTAATGTAGCATAGTAGCATATTGTAGTGTAGTTTATAATGTAGCGTAGTAGAATATAATGTAGTGTAGTCATATATAGTTTTGTAGTAGTGTAGTAGTATACAACGTAGTGTAGTAGTATGTAATGTAGCGTAGTAGTATATAGTTGTGTAGTATATAATGTAGTGTAGTATATATTGTAGTGTAGTAGTATATCATGTAGCGTAGTAGTATATAATGCAGTGTAGTCATATATAGTTTTGAGTAGTGTAGTAGTATATAATGTAGTGTAATAGTATGTAATGTAGCATAGTAGTATATAGTAGTGTAGTATATAATGTATCGTAGTAGTATATAATGTAGTGTAGTAGTATATAATGTAGTGTAGTAGTTTGTAATGTAGTGTAGTAGTATATAGTGGTGTAGTATATAATGTAGCGTAGTAGTATATAATGTAGTGTTGTAGTATATAATGTAGTGTAGTAGTATATAATGTAGTGTAGTAGTATATCATGTAGCATAGTAGTATATAATGCAGTGTAGTCATATATAGTTTTGAGTAGTGTAGTAGTATATAAAGTAGTGTAGTAGTATATTACGTAGTGTAGTAGCATATAATGTAGTGTAGTAGTATATAGTAGTGTCGTATATAATCGTGTAGTATATAATGTAGCGTAGTAGTATATAATGTAGTGTAGTCATATATAATTTTGTGGTAGTGTAGTGGTATGTAAAATAGTGTACAGTGTACAGGAGTAAATTTGGGACTTGCAAACAGATCAACTTACAAACACAGACCTCTGGTACCCGACTCGTGCGGCTGTTTACATCTCCACTGACCGCTGATTTCCCGCCTGTCCGCCCCGCATCTCGACATTGTTGTTCTTTCAGGAAAGGGCTTCTGCATCAACTATTGGAGCGTGAGGCCCGTCACGAGCACCAAGGGTGAGTCTCGACGAGCAGAGACACCTTCATGTCGCGGTCTCAGTGGGGGTCATTTTTTAGTTTTACTTGGTTACGGTAACCTGGTTATGGTAACTTGGTTATGGTAACTTGGTTACAGTAACTTGGTTACTTTGTTACGGTAAACTTGGTTATGATAACCTGGTTACGGTAAACTTGGTTATGGTAACCTGGTTACATTAACCTGATTACTTTGTTACGGTAAACCTGGTTATATTAAACCTGGTTACAGTAAACCTGGTTATGTTAAACTTGGTTACGGTAAACCTGGTTATGTTAAACTTGGTTAGAGTAAACCTGGTTATGTTAAACCTGGTTACGGTAAACCTGGTTATGGTAAACTTGGTTACGGTAAACCTGGTTATGTTAAACTTGGTTACGGTAAACCTGGTTATGTTAAACTTGGTTATGGTAAACCTGGTTATGTTAAACTTGGTTAGAGTAAACCTGGTTATGGTAAACTTGGTTATGTCAAACCTGGTTACAGTAAACCTGGTTATGTTAAACCTGGTTATGTTAAACCTGGTTATGGTAAACCTGGTTACAGTAAACCTGGTTATGTTAAACCTGGTTATGGTAAACCTGGTTATGTTAATCTTGGTTACAGTAAACCTGGTTATGTTAAACATGGTTACAGTAAACCTGGTTACAGTAAACCTGGTTGTGTTAAACTTGGTTACAGTAAACCTGGTTATGTTAAACCTGGTTATGTTAAACTTGGTTACAGTAAACCTGGTTATGTTAAACCTGGTTACAGTAAACCTGAACATTAAACCTGGTTACAGTAAACCTGGTTATGTTAAACTTGGTTACAGTAAACCTGGTTATGTTAAACTTGGTTAGAGTAAACCTGGTTATGTTAAACTTGGTTACAGTAAACCTGGTTATGGTAAACCTGGTTATGTTAAACCTGGTTATGTTAAACCTGGTTATGGTAAACCTGGTTATGTTAAACCTGGTTATGTTAAACCTGGTTATGGTAAACCTGGTTACAGTAAACCTGGTTACAGTAAACCTGGTTAGAGTAAACCTGGTTATGTTAAACTTGGTTACAGTAAACCTGGTTACAGTAAACCTGGTTATGTTAAACTTGGTTACAGTAAACCTGGTTATGTTAAACCTGGTTATGTTGAACCTGGTTATGGTAAACCTGGTTACAGTAAACCTGGTTACAGTAAACCTGGTTAGAGTAAACCTGGTTATGTTAAACCTGGTTATGTTAAACCTGGTTATGGTAAACTTGGTTACAGTAAACCTGCCATCTGCCGTCTGCTGTCTGCAGCCTGCGGTGTGAAGGGGTTCCAGTCACCGGCTCCCTGGGCGGCTGCGGTGGTGCAGTACAACGCGACGCTGTGCCACGCGACGCTTGTCAAGCCCTCCTGGTTCCTCACGACCGCCGGCTGCGTCAACCTGCTCGTAAACAGGTCGGGGTGCAGGCCGCGGTGTGAGTCTATGGGTCTCTGTGTGAGTCTATGGGTCTCTGTGTGAGTCTATGGTCTCTGTGTGAGTCTATGGGTCTCTGTGTGAGTCTATGGGTCTCTGTGTGAGTCTATGGGTCTCTGTGTGAGTCTACCGGTCTTTGTGTGAGTCTATGTGTCTCTGTGTGAGTCTATGGGTCTTCGTGTGAGTCTATGGGTCTCTGTGTGAGTCTATGGGTCTCCGTGTGAGTCTATGGGTCTCTGTGTGAGTCTATGGGTCTCTGTGTGAGTCTACTGGTCTTTGTGAGAGGCTATGGGTCTCTGTGTGAGTCTATGCGCTCCGTGTGAGTCTATGGATCCCTGTGTGAGTCTATGGGTCTTTGTGTGGGTCTTTGTTTCTCCGTGTGAGTCTATGGGTCTCCGTGTGAGTCGATGGGTCCCTGTGTGAGTCTATGGGGCTCTCTGTGAGTCTATGGGGCTCTGTGTGACTCTATTGGTCTCTGTGTTAGTCTATGGGTCTCTGTGTGAGTCTATGGGTCTCTGTGTCGGTTTTTGTGTCTCTGTGCGAGTCTATGGGTCTCCGTGTGAGTCTATGGGTCTCCATGTGAGTCTATGAGTCTCCGTGTGAGTCTATGGGTCTCTGTGTGAGTCTATGGGTCTCTGTGTGAGTCTATGGGTCTCTATGTGAGTCTACTGGTCTTTGTGTGAGTCTATGGGTCTCTTTGTGAGTCTATGGGTCTCTGTGTGAGTCTATGTGTCCCTGTGTGAGTCTATGGGTCTTTGTGTGAGTCTTTGGGGCTCTGTGTGAGTCTATGGGGCTCTGTGTGAGTCTATGGGGCTCTGTATGAGTCTATGGGGCTCTGTGAGAGTCTATGTGTCTCTGTGTGAGTCTACGAGTCTCTGTGTGAGTCTATGGGTCTCTGTGTGAGTCTACTGGACTCTGTGTGAGTCTATGGGTCTCTGTGTGAGTCTACTGGTCTCTGTGTGAGTCTATGGGTCTCTGTGTGAGTCTATGGGTCCCTATGTGAGTCTTTGGGGCTCTGTGTGAGTCTATGTGTCTCTGTGTGAGTCTGAGTCTCTGTGTGAGTCTATGGGTCTCCGTGTGAGTCTATACGTCTCTGTGTGAGTCTATGGGTCTCCGTGTGAGTCTATGGGTCCCTGTGTGAGTCTATGGGGCTCTGTGTGAGTCTGTGTCTTTGTGTGAGTCTATGTGGCTCTGTGTGAGTCTGTGTTTCTGTGTGAGTCTACTGATCTCTGTGTGAGTCTATGAGTTTCTGTTTACGTAAGTCTGTGGGTCTCTGTGAGTCTATTGGTCTCAGTGTGGTGAGTCCATGGGTCTCTGCTGTGTGAGTCTATGTGTTTCTGTGTTAGTCTACTGGTGTCTGTGTGAGTCTATGGGTCTCTGTGTGAGTCTATGTGGCTCTTTGCGAGTCTATGGGTCTCTGCTGTATGAGTCTATGGGGCTCTGTGTAAGTCTGTGGGGCTCTATGTGAGTCTATGGGTCTCTGTGTGAGTCTATGGGTCTCTGTGTGAGTTTAATGGTCTCTGTGAGTCTATGGGTCTCTGATGTGAGTCTATGGGTCTCTGTGTGAGTCTACTGGTCTCTGTGTTAGTCTATGGGGCTCTGATGTGAGTCTATGGGTCTCTGTGTGAGTCTATGGGTGTCTGTGTGAGTCTATGGGTGTCCATGTGAGTCTATGGGTCACTGTGTGAGTCTACTGGTCTCTCTGTGATTCTATGGGTCTCTGTGAGTCTATGGGTCTCTGATGTGAGTCTATGGGTCTCTGTGTGAGTCTACTGGTCACTGTGTGAGTCTATTGGTCTCTGATGTGAGTCTATGGGTCTCTGTGTGAGTCTACTGGTCTCTGTGTGAGTCTATGGGTCTCTGTATGAGTGTATGTGTCTCTGTGTGAGTCTACTGGTCTCTGTCTGAGTCTATGGGTCTCTGTGTGAGTCTATGGGTCCCTGTGTGAGTCTATGGGTCTCTGTGTGAGTTTATGGGTCTCTGTGGGAGTCTACTGGTCTCTGTGTGAGTCTATGGGTCTCTGTGTGAGTCTATGGGTCCCTGTGTGAGTCTATGGGTCTCTGTTTGAGTCTATGGGTCTCTGTGTGAGTCTATGGTTCTCTGCTGTGAGTCTATGTATGTACGTTGAACTTCTTTTGTACGTAGCCAACCGTGGCTAATCGGAGGTGCGCCGGGGGAACTAAACACAACAAACGAGACCGTGAGAAGAGAGAAAGAGACGCAGATTACAAATATACATCAGGGCTCAGGATCGTACCCACGACCTCTAGCATACCAGGCGAGGTCGTCAACGTCTCCCTAGCCACCGCTGCACGGCAACAAAAGTTCGTCGCGAATAAAGACGTCGTTGGCTACCGCCGATTTCAGGAGCGACCCGCAGCCCCCGAGTGTCCGGCTGAGCGGTGGCGTGGACCTGCGGGTGCTGAGCTACACCGTTCACGACCGGTACAACGCAGCACTGCTGAAGGTCGCCACTCCCGTGACCAACAGGAGCCCGGCCTGCCTGCCAGACTACCAGCGGCCTACGCACTACTCCGGGAAGACCTGCTTCATCGAAGGTGATCCCGCCTACTCGCTTACTCCCTCCGCTACCCTCTCCTCTCATCCCCTCTCCTTCCCTCCCTTCCCCTCCCCTACCCTCTTTTCCTTTTGTTACAATAAGAGGAAACAAGAAGAGGCTCGGTGTAGTCGGCACTTTGCTTCGTTTATCATTTCGTTTTCTTGTTTAATGCTCTGCTTTATGTAACCCCCCCCCCCCACCCGCCCGTTTGAAATGAAAGATTTCACGAAAGATTTCAAGCTCTGCTCTCCTTACCTCTTCCCTCTCTCTCTACCACCTCTCTCTACCACCTCTCTCTACCTACCCCCTTTCTCTACCTACCCCCTCTCTCTACCTACCCCCTCTCTCTACCCCCTCTCTCTCTACCCTCTCTCTCTACCTACCCCCCTCTCTCTACCTACCCCCTATCTCTACCTACCCCCTCTCTCTACCTACCCCCTCTCTCTACCCCCTCTCTCTCTACCCTCTCTCTCTACCTACCCCCCTCTCTCTACCTACCCCCTCTCTCTCTCTACTCCATGTCTTTGTTCCCCCTATGTTTTATATGTAATATTTGTAATATTATTATGTATTTTTTAACTACGACAAGTGCTGCATCTGCACGCAGCCCTTCCCGCAGTGATACGGCCTCCGACGGGTAGCTCACAATCTGCACGCAGAGCTCTCTACCGTCATCTGCCACCGAGCCACACGGCCCTCCTCCAGCGCCCACCGCTCCTTGAAGGGCCGGCTCGCGCGTGGGTCAGCCGCGCACGGCGGAACTCCGGCCCACACACCCTGGCTCTGGTCGGAGCGCGCGGAAGACGCCCAGGCCGCCTGGCCGGACGTTTCCCCTCCAGGGCCACCTTCC
Organism: Petromyzon marinus; assembly: GCF_048934315.1. Lineage (NCBI taxonomy): Eukaryota > Metazoa > Chordata > Hyperoartia > Petromyzontiformes > Petromyzontidae > Petromyzon > Petromyzon marinus. The sequence continues at coordinate 2,417,988 of NW_027423069.1, read as the reverse complement.
TCGCCCTGTGCACGGCGAGCTTGACGTGGCCGACGAGCACGTTGACCGGGCCCCTGAAGATGTTGGGGTCCGTCGCCCTTCGGGTATCCGAAGATGAGAGGACCGTCGGGGAGAAGTGGAGGCTGAACCTTAGGAGGATGTTTTCTCAGGGACCTTGAACACAGCGAGTCCAGGCTCTTGCGCCCCGCGTATCGGCGCGCCACCGTCTCCGCTTTACCGCGGGACCGGCGCTCCGGGGACGTGTCGGTGAAGCTTCCGCTCCCTTCCCCTTCCGTCTCCCTTCCCCTTCCCGTCCCCTCACATTGCTTCCGCCGCCGCTGCTGCCCGTGCGTTGGTAACGACTTGGGGGGGTATTCAAAGCCAGGATTATCGGCGCTCTCGCTTCACCTCGGCCGGGTAACATTTGAAACATTTTTGTTCGATTCTCTGCCCTCCCTTCGCGTTGGCCAGCACTCGACCAGAGGCAGATGCAGGTGCAGATGGCCACGGAGGGCAGCTGCGGAGTTTCCAGCATCTCAAGCCAAAAGATCTGCACCCAGCCTCCTAGGAGCTGCGTGCTGCCATTGCCGGTGAGTCTAGAATAGTGTACACTACACTATACACTACACTATACACTGCACTATACACTACTATACACAACTATACACTACAAAACTATACACTACATTATACACTACACTATACACTACACTACTATACACTACACACTACACTACTATACACTACACTACTATACACTACACACTACACTACTATACACTACTATACACTACACTACTATACACTACACAATACACTACACTATACACTACACTACTATATACTACTATACACTACACTATACACTACTATACACTACGCTACTATACACTACACTACACACTACAATATACACTACTATACACCACACTACTATACACTACACTACTATACACTACTATACACTACGATACACTACACTACTATACACTACTATACACTACACTACTATACACTACACTATACACTACACACTACACTATACACTGCTATATATACTACACTATACACTAAAATATACTACACTATACACTACACTACACACTACACTATACACTACACTACTATACACTACACTACTATACACTACACTATACACTACACTATACACTACTATACACTACACTACTATACACTACACTATACACTACACTATACACTACACTATACACTATGATACACTACACTATACACTACACTACTATACACTACACTATACACTACACTATACACTACAACACTACAGACTACACTTTACACTACTATACACTACGATGCACTACACTATACACTACACTACTATACACTACACTATACACTACACTACTACACTACACTATCCACTACACTACACACTACACTATACACTACACTATACACTACACTATGCACACCACTATACACTGCACTACACACTACACTACACACTACACTATACACTACACTGTACACTACACTATACACTGCACTACTATACACTACACACTACACTATATACTACACTATACACTACCCAATAGACTACTATACACTACACTATACACTACACTATACACTACACTACACTATACACTACACTACTATAGACTACACTACTAAATACTACAGTATACACTACTATACAATACACTGTACACTACACTATATACTACAATATACACTACACTATACACTTCACTATACACTACACTACTACACTACACACTACACTACACACTGCCCCATCACCGATTTGGAGTTGTGGGGGTGGAGTGTCCGATGGTACAAAATACCCAGGCAGGTGCTTAGTTTTGGTGGGGCTGATGGTAAGGCCCCATCTCTTAGTAGCACGCTCCAGTCTCAGCAGCAGCGTCTCCAACTCCTCCTCTGAATGAGCAGCTATTACCAAATCATCAGCATAGATAACGTGGTTGAGCAATAGGGAGCCATCCCTTGACCGCACCCGGGCATCGATCAACCTCCCATTATATCTGTACCATATGGAGATTCCCCCGGTACAGCTATTGAAGGCTTCACGAACTACGTGGTCAAAATAGATGTTAAATAATGTGGGAGCCAGAGGACATCCCTGTCGCACCCCAAGGTGTACAGGGAATGGCTCTGACTCCCGGCCACGTAATTTTACCTGGGCCCGCTCACCATCATGAAGGTCCTTAATGATCGTGAGCAGAGAGTCAGGTACTCCAAAAGCACGAAGAACAACCCAGAGCCCAGGCCTACTGATGGTATCATAGGCCTTGCCCAGGTCAATAAAGCATAGATGTAGGTCTTGTTGGAATTCCCTACACCTCTGCTGGAACAGACGGACAGAAAATATGGCATCTGTGCAGGACCACCTTTTCCTGAAACCGCATTGGGGCTCCGCAAGCCTCACCTCAGCGTGCCTAGCAAGGCGATGCTGAATAATCCTTGCCAGGACCGTTCCCGGCACACTGAGGAGTGAGATGCCCCTGTAGTTGTTACAGTCTGTGCGGTCCCCCTTTTTTAAAAGGGGGACCACCAGAGCATCCTTCCAATCCTGCAGAACTCGTCCAGTGGTCCAGACTGTTGTTATGATGTCATATAGGGCAGTCTGTGCACAAACGCCACCCTCCCTCAGCATTTCGCTTGGGAGATCATCTCTGCCCGCTGCCTTTCCTGGTCACAGACTCCGGATAGCCTTCAGTACTTCCTCAACAGATGGCACCTCAGCCAGCCACTCACAGGGGGTGACTTCTTCCAATATTTGAGGCACCGCAGCCTCAGCAGGGTCATCCTCACTTTGTGCCACGATGTTTTCCTGGCTGAGGGGTTTTCCCTCCCCCAGGACCTCACTGAAATGCTCAGCAAATCTGCAAACCTGTTCCTGGGGGTCGGAGATTGGATCACCGTTTTTCCCCTAATGATGGTAATAGGTGTGGCGCTGCAGGTTACTTTTTTGATGGAGTTAAATAGAGATTTGCGATCACGGGCCACTGAGGCATACTCCATCTCCTCAGCAACCCGCGACCACCACCCATCCTTGCATTGCCTCATGGCTCTCCGAACCTCCGAGCGAAGGCTGCGGTAAGCCTCCTCATTCTCTGACGTGGGATTCTGTAGCCGATGACAGTGGGCCTGTCGCTTTTTCTCAACCATCCTGAACACGTCTTCTGTCAGCCAGGGTCTCTGGGGAGGTCTGGACCGCGTACCCAAAGCAGCCATTGCAGCTGCATGAGTCACAGTCCTAAACCTCACCCATTTACCCTCGACATCAGGAGGAGTCGGGTACGATGCCAATCTCAGCCGCAAGCAATGATGAAATTCTCGCTTGCAACTTTCATCAGATAGCTGAGACCAGGCCACTTTAGGTTGGAATGGGGTCCTGGGTGTACACCCACCACTGGAGTGGAAGAATGACAGGTGCATCTTACAGATGACTAGTCGATGGTCAGAGGGCAGATCAGCTCCACGGTAGGTCCTGGTGTCAAGGACATGGGCTCGCATCCGCTGGTCCGTCACTATGTAGTCCAGCAGATGTTCTTGCTTGGACCTAGCATGCATTCATGATGTTGTGTGGATGCGCCGATGCCGGAACAGCGTGTTGGTAATTACAAGCCCATGGGCTGTACAAAAATCTAGCAGCCTCCTACCATTGTTATTGAGCTGATCTGGCCCATGCCCTCCAATCACTCCAGACCAGGTGCCAGCACCATGACCAACTCGGGCATTGAAGTCACCCAACATGATGACTCTATCCCGAGGGGCCACTTTAGCCAGCACCTGTGACAGGAGGTCATAGAAGACATCTGACTCATCGGCTTTGCCTGTATCCCTCCACGGATGTTCATTTTCGGTGGGGGCATAAGTGACCACGACCACCATTCCTCAACTGCGGTTGATGGGATGGCGAGCCCAAAGTAGCCTCGGGCTTACAGCTTCCCACACCTCACCGCCACGCTCCCACGCCCCCTTCATTCTTTTATTCAGCCACACCCTGTTGTTTGGCACTCTGCTGCCCCGAGTAGAGGACTGTCCACCCCTCATGGTGGCAGGAGCCAGAACCGGTCCACCGGACTTCCTGACTGCCACATAGATCCAGGCGGTACCGGTCCAGCTCCCGACAGAGGAGTGGCAGCCTCTCCTCCGCAGTGAGCGTTCGAACATTCCACGTCGCCAACCGTAGTGGTTTTTCCTTGTTTCTGGAGGAGCCCCGAGGGTAGATATTCAATCTCCTGGCTCCGCCAATTGGGGTTTGGCCAGGAGACGTCATAGACGCCTGGCCCTCCGGGGCCTCCGGCACAAGCTTATTAGATATATACTTAATTCGCGGTTTAGTGGTAATTAATTGACGGTGGAGGGGTTACCAGCCCCTCGCACCCGTCCAGAGCCCCCGTTTATCCCCTGTGGTGGACACAGATGCAATGAGGGGAGGAGCCAATCGAAATTGGACCTCCCCCCACAGCACTGTCATACACACACTCACTCATACACACTCACTCATACACTCACACAAGTGCTGTTAGCGAGCACCTATGAAGGCCGGAACAGCACACGAGGGGGTGGGTTGCCAGCACCACGCCCGACCGCCTTTGTCTCCCCAGTGGTGATATTCCTACACCGCACCTGGGTACTCATTTGAGGCTGAGTCGACCAAGGGGAGGCCCGGGACCGGTTCAGATAATCGTCACTGGTGCTGTTGGCCGTGAGCTGGGATAGAACCCGGGTCGCCGGGTTCGTAGTGCAGCGTAGCGCCGACCGCTACACCACCGCTCCCCACAAACACTCACACACACACTCGCATATATACCCACGCGTGTTTTTGTGTCGTTGGCATTTCTCTCCCCTCCGAAGTCGAACGCCTCTGCTGCTCTGATGTGCAAGCAAGAGGACGGCAAGTGGTACGTGGTGGGCATCTACGAGTCGGGCTCCTGTTGCGGGGGCCAGGCGGAGTGGGGGGTCTTCGCCAGGGCGTGGAAGCTCCGGAGGTTTTTCAACAACACGATGGGCGACGTACAATAACGCGCGCCCGTTCGTTCGTTCGTTCGCATGCCCGCCCGTTCGCATGCCCGCCCGTTCGCATCATAGTTCATAGTTTCATTTATTTGGTATAGCCCTGTGAGCCATTCGGCTCTTGAATCGGGTGCAACCGCAACAAAAAAAAACATGAACAAGAAAAACATCTTAAAGTGACTTTGCGTGACTGTGCAAACAGAAAAATCCAGGAAAAAACATCAAAATATTCCTGAAATAGCACCGTACACCAACGCTGTGTGCAAAAAAATCCCAGTGGGATGCAAGTCAAATAACAACAACCTTTCGCTCGCGCATACACGCACCCCGCGTGCATGCGCGAGCAGAAATGGCGTGAGTCCGTGCCCAACACTTAAATCTGTTCCCCGTGCATTCAATGCGCTTCGTTAAAAAAACTCCTCACCCACGATGATGGAGGTTTCTGTGCTTTTCCTTGGGGTCAGATCACGCGAAGTGTATAAATGCCGTGTCGTTAAAACTCACCACTGCTGCCCCTACGCACAGCCCAATTTAGTACGGGTGTTGTCACATAAACAAGACGTGGCCGATTAGTTCCTTATTTCAGCACTAATGGGTGTGCGTGTGTCATAGAGTAAACCCACTACAACTTTTACAATCAGTAAAGGTTTGTTCAAATAAACAAAACGTGGACAATTAGTTACTTAGTCCAGCACTATCCGGTGTGTGTGTGTGTTGGAGAGTAAACTCACTACAACATTTACAATCAGTAAAGGTTTGTTCAAATAAACAAAACGTGGACAATTAGTTACTTAGTCCAGCACTATCCGGTGTGTGTGTGTGTGTGTTGGAGAGTAAACTCACTACAACATTTACAATCAGTAAAGGTTTGTTCAAATAAACAAAACGTGGACAATTAGTTATTTAGTTCAGCACTATCCGGTGTGTGTGTGTGTATGTTGGAGAGTAAACCCACTACAACATTTACAATCAGTAAAGGTTTGTTCAAATAAACAAAACGTGAACAATTAGTTACTTAGTCCAGCACTATCCGGTGTGTGTGTGTTGGAGAGTAAACCCACTACAACATTTACAATCAGTAAAGGTTTGTTCAAATAAACAAAACGTGGACAATTAGTTACTTAGTCCAGCACTATCCGGTGTGTGTGTTGGAGAGTAAACCCACTACAACATTTACAATCAGTAAAGGTTTGTTCAAATAAACAAAACGTGGACAATTAGTTACTTAGTCCAGCACTATCCGGTGTGTGTGTGTTGGAGAGTAAACCCACTACAACATTTACAATCAGTAATGGTTTGTTCAAATAAACAAAACGTGGACAATTAGTTACTTAGTTCAGCACTATCCGGTGTGTGTGTTGGAGAGTAAACCCACGAGAACATTGACAATCAGTGAAGGTTTGTTCAAATAAACAAAACGTGGACAATTAGTTACTTAGTCCAGCACTATCCAGTGTGTGTGTGTGTGTGTTGGAGAGTAAACCCACTACAACTTTTACAATCAGTAAAGGTTTGTTCAAATAAACAAAACGTGGACAATTAGTTACTTAGTCCAGCACTATCCGGTGTGTGTGTGTGTGTTGGAGAGTAAACTCACTACAACATTTACAATCAGTAAAAGTTTGTTCAAATAAACAAAACGTGGACAATTAGTTACTTAGTTCAGCACTATCCGGTGTGTGTGTTGGAGAGTAAACCCACTACAACATTTACAATCAGTAAAGGTTTGTTCAAATAAACAAAACGTGGACAATTAGTTACTTAGTCCAGCACTATCCGGTGTGTGTGTGTTGGAGAGTAAACTCACTACAACATTTACAATCAGTAAAGGTTTGTTCAAATAAACAAAACGTGGACAATTAGTTACTTAGTTCAGCACTATCCGGTGTGTGTGTGTATGCTGGAGAGTAAACCCACTACAACATTTACAATCAGTGAAGGTTTGTTCAAATAAACAAAACGTGAACAATTAGTTACTTAGTCTAGCACTATCCGGTGTGTGTGTGTGTTGGAGAGTAAACTCACTACAACATTTACAATCACTAAAGGTTTGTTCAAATAAACAAAACGTGGACAATTCGTTACTTAGTTCAGCACTATCCGGTGTGTGTGTGTGTGTATGTTGGAGAGTAAACCCACTACAACATTTACAATCAGTGAAGGTTTGTTCAAATAAACAAAACGTGAACAATTAGTTACTTAGTCCAGCACTATCCGGTGTGTGTGTGTGTGTTTTGGAGAGTAAACCCACCACAACATTTACAATCAGTAAAGGTTTGTTCAAATAAACAAAACGTGGACAATTAGTTACTTAGTTCAGCACTATCCGGTGTCTGTGTTGGAGAGTAAACCCACTATGACATTTACAATCAGTAAGGGGTTGTCACGTAATCACGACGTGGCCAATTCGTTACTTAGTTCAGTACTAACATGTGCGTGTTGGAGAGTAAATTCCCTACGGCATTTACAATCAGGAAGGGTTGTGTCACGTAAATAAAACGTGGCAATTAGTTACTTAGTTCACCAATAACCTGTGTGTGTGTGTTTCTGTTTAATAAAACAGAAAACAACAATAACATCAAAGTATCATCATCAATCTTGATTTGAAGCTTTCGTGACTGCAGGAATCCATACTCTTTGGTTCTTTCGGTAAAGTCAAGCAGCTAGAAATAAAATAAAACAAAACACGACGTTTCGATTGCAACACAAGCAATCTTCATCAGGTGGTAAAACCACAACAAGATAAAAAAAACCTGATTCCCACCACCATCCGGCACAGAAGAATTCCCTCATCAAAACACTACACAATAGGGCCCACTGCATTTCCGACCAACACCACCTAGCCAGTGAACTGGAACACGTACACCAGGCCCTCAAGATGAACGGGTACTCGGACCGCATTAATCGCAAAAGCTGTTTCGCCAACCATGGAGAAACAACCCCCTGAGAGGCCGAATAAAAACCATCACATTACCATACATAGCCGGCGTTACCAAAAAGATTTCCAAAATCTTAAACAAACACAAGATCCAGGTCCGATTCAATACAGTACACAAAATCCGTGATCTGATCTCATCTGTGAAGGAGGTCATTCCTGACATGCAATACCCTGGAGCCTACAAACTGAGTTGTACCTGCGGCAGCAGTTACATCGGGGAAACGAAACGACATGTCTCAGACCGTGTTCGCGAACACAAGGCAGATCTGAAACACGGCAGAACCAATACCTCTGCCGTGGCTGACCATTGTTATAACGCTTTGGGCTCGTGTGATATTGTGTTTTTCCGAGACCAAGGTACTCTGAAAACCTTTGGGCTACTATCAAAGGTTTGTTCATGAAGCCATTCGCATATATAAACACAGGCATAACTTCAACCGGGAAGATGGATACAAATTGAGCAATCATTGGAAGGATGTTATTAACCAGGTAAACCCTTAACGTTTTGATTTAAAGCTTTCGTGACTGCAGGGATTCATATTCTTCGTTCTTTCGGTAAAGTCACCACCACGTAGAAGGGAAACAATAAAATAGTTTTATATTTTTATTATTTCATTGTTTCCCTTCTACGTGACTTTACCGAAAGACCCAAAAAACGAAACCCTTAACTGTTTATGGTTGTATCCATCATATCTGCCGGGTACTTGTCTATTTTTCCGAGTTAATTTCCCCCCCGCCGCATCCTCAGCTTTCCCAGCCATTCACTTCCAGCCCCGCCCACTCCTCCGCCCCCCCCCCCCCCAAGCCTCACGTCCTCACTCCTCCTAGCGCTCACGCAGTGCCCCTACCCCTCCCCCTACCCCACACCTCCCCCCTCTCTCTCTCCCCCCTTGCTCCTCCCCCCTTCTTGCCTATATAACCTCTTGCCACGGCAGCTCTCTCGCCCACTTCAGCAGTTGTTTTCCTTGCTGCGCTTTTACCACCTGATGAAGGTCGCTCGCGGTGCCATCGAAACGTCGCGATTTGTTTCCATTGTATTTCTAACTACGTGGCTTTACCGAAAGAACCACAAAGAGTGTCATCATCAAGGTCTCGCATTCACCACACGTCGTCATTGCTTGCGATGAAACAATGCAACAGGCGCATTTTTTTTACGATGATGATAATAATCATCATCGATGATGATAATAATAATCATCATCGTCGTAATAATGTCTTGCATTGTTTTGTTTTTTAAGACTGCCTCGGCCGAAATAATTGGAATTGTGGAGGTGGGAAAAAATCCTTAGGAGACCCGGAAAAAAACCCCACACAATCACCACCGTGGGGAGAGAGACGCAGACTAAAAATATACAGCAGCAGCAGCAGGTGTTAGGGTCAGGATCGAACCCACGACCTCCTGCGTACCAGGCGAGGTAGTTAACATCTCCAACTACTGTGATGATGATGAGAGGGAGACGCAGACTCCAAATATCCAGCAGCACGTGTTAGGGTCAGGATCAAACCAACGACCTCCTGCGTAGCAGGCGAAGTAGTTAACATCTCCTAGCCACCGTGATGATGAGAGATGAAGAGAGACACGCAAACTCCAAATATACAGCAGGCGTTCTGGGTCGGGATCGAACCGACGGCCTCCTTCATACCAGGCGGGAATGGGGGTGAGGGGAGATCGAGGGGGTGCTGGGGGGGGACAATGGCAAAAATATCCACACACAGACAACTACAGCAAGTTAGGCGTCGGCATTGCTCGCTCGGGTTCAGGAGTCGCGTGTGTCGCGAGGTTTCGGGCGTGAGCTTCGTTCTGGAAATTGGAGACAAAAAAGTAATAAAAAGAAAACGGTTCTGCTAACTGCATTGGTGGGAGGTGGTCTTCTTTACGTTGTGTGGAGTGGTGGTGGTGATGTTGATGGTGATGATGTTGACTTTGTGTGGAGTTGGAGTGGTGGTGATGTTGATGGTGATGATGTTGACTTTGTGTGGAGTGGTGGTGGTGATGTTGATGGTGATGATGTTGACTTTGTGTGGAGTGGTGGTGATGTTGATGATGTTGACTTTGTGTGGAGTGGTGGTGGGGATGTTGACTTTGTGTAGAGTGGTGGTGGTGATGGTAACTTTGTGTAGAGTTGGAGTGGTGGTGGTGATGTTGATGGTGATGATGTTGACTTTGTGTGGAGTGGTGGTGGTGGTGATGTTAATGGTGATGATGTTGACTTTGTGTGGAGTGGTGGTGGTGATGTTGATGGTGATGATGTTGACTTCGTGTAGAGTTGGAGTGGTGGTGGTGATGATGATGATGTTGACTTTGTGTTGAGTTGGAGTGGTGGTGATGTTGATGGTGATGATGTTGACTTTGTGTGGAGTGGTGATGTTGATGGTGATGATGTTGACTTTGTGTAAAGTTGAAGTGGTGGTGGTGATGTTGATGGTGATGATGTTGACTTTGTGTAGAGTGGTGGTGGTGATGTTGATGGTGATGATGTTGACTTTGTGTAGAGTTGGAATGGTGGTGATGATGTTGATGATGTTGACTTTGTGTTGAGTTGGAGTGGTGGTGATGTTGATGGTGATGATGTTGACTTTGTGTAGAGTTGGAGGGGTGGTGGTGATGTTGATGGTGATGATGTTGACTTTGTGTGGTGTGGTGGTGGTGATGTTGATGGTGATGATGTTGACTTTGTGTTGAGTTGGAGTGGTGGTGATGTTGATGGTGATGATGTTGACTTTGTTTGGAGTGGTGGTGGTGATGTTGGTGGTGATGATGTTGACTTTGTGTTGAGTTGGAGTGGTGGTAGTGTTTTCAGTTTTCAGTTTAATTTATTAGGAATAGCCCTGTGAGCCATGCGGCTCTTCACTCGGGTGCAACCGCAAAAAAACAAAAACATGAACAAGAAACACCTTAAAGTGACTACACGGAACAGAAACATACAGGAAAAAACAGCAAAGTCTTCCAGAAAAAAAAACCACCGTATTTCAACGCTGTGTGCAAAAATCCCAGTGGGATGCAAGCCAAACAATAACAACCATAATAAGACAATGCAGATGAAACTTATCAGGCTAACTCTGTACTACAAGAAACATACATGGCTAAACCAAAACGTCTTCAAAATCACCAAAATAAAGCTGTGAAAGCAATGCAACAGTGATCATAGGAACTGTCATTCAAATTTAACAAAAAACTATACATAATATGTACGACCAAACTTTGCACCGATAGCTGGCTGCATGAGTCACTCCATAACAGCAGGATTATCAGTAGCAGCATCACATTTTTTTCAATACACCTTTAAAGATCAGCACACTCTAATCAAAACTTAAGATCATACTTTGCAGCGGTCATCCGGAGCGATACATTTGATTTCAGGCAATTCTGAAAATCAGTGGCAGCTAGAGGTGTACAACTACTCTAGAGCAGTTTTTAGTGAAGATCTATCTCATAGGTAGTGACCCAAGTTGCAGTTTATTGGCTATATCATTCCAGACCCTGGGGGCATCAATAGTAAAGGCCCTTCCTCTCAGTATTTGTACGGCAAAAAGGAATGTGAAGCTGGTAAATGAGCAAAGACCTTAGGTCACATTTGTTCTTCGAAACAGTGAGGAGATCCAGCAGATAGTCTGTTGATTTTTTTGTAAGTACATCGTGAATAAATAAGATCTGGTGTACAAGCTGTCGATCATTAAGAGATGTTAAGTTTGACCCAATGTAGAGATCACAGTGGTGAGTCCTATATGGGCAGTTCAATGCAAATCTTAAGGCCGAGTAATAAATTGAGTCAAACTTCTTCAGTACAGTACTTGAGGCTGATTTGTACACGATGTCACAGTAATCAAGTAGAGGCAGTATGGTAGCTTTTATCAATTCCAAACGGAACATAGGGGGGGAGCAGTGCTTGTGTCGATACAGAAAACCTATTTTAAATGTTGTCTTTTTACCAATATAATCAATGTAATCTTGAAAATTCAGTTTGTAATCAAAGATTACCCCAAGATACTTATAGATCTTGACTTGCTCTATTTGATGATTATTTAAGGAATATAATTGGGAAAAATATCTTCCTGCAATTTAGTCCTGGTGAGAAGTATAGCACCTTGGTTTTGGAGGTATTCAGGACTAGTTTAAGAGCAACTAGCTGATGTTGTAGTTTGTTGAAATCACCCTGGAGCTGAGCAATCACGTCATCCAGAGAGCGGCCAGCAGTAATCAGTATCGTGTCATCTGCAAACAGATTTACCCTGGAATAATCCAGGTCAGTGCCCAAGTCATTGACATAAAGAGAGAACAAGAGGGGGCCAAGGATGGAACCCTGTGGAACCCCTTTTGTTATCTTAACACTGTTTGACCTCCAACCATCTACGAATACAGTTTGGGTGCGAGAAGAGAGGTAATTTTTTAACCATTCTACTGCGTGTTTGGAGAAACGGAGGCAACTTAGTTTACTAAGCAGGGTGTTGTGGTCGACTGTATCAAAAGCTTTGGACAGGTCAAGAAAAAGACAGGCACAGTACTGCTTATTATCAAGGCTACTGTAAATGTGATTAAGAGCGTTTAATGCAGCAGGTGTGGTGCTGTATTTTTTCGGAACCCAGATTGGTTCCGATGTAATAGTTTGTTGTCGGACAGGAAACTGCTTATTTGGTATTTCAAACATTTTTCAAGAATTTTCATCAATGGGGACAAAATTGAGATAGGTCCGTAGTTATTTGGATAATCTTTAGGGCCCCCTTTGTGAAGTGGCGAACATAGGAATATTACCATTCTAGAGGTACTGATGCTTCTTTCATGGACAGATTGAAAATATGAGCTATAGGTTTGTAGATTAGGTGACCAACAGATAGCAGAGCAAAGACGGGAATACTATCCGCTCCAGTAGAGGAGGACCCTTTGAGGTAGGACAGTTGTTTCAGAACATTACTTTCGTGGATAGGCTGGAAACTAAATTCGTTTAATGTTTGGACAGGAGTTTAGGAAATTGCATGAGCCGGGGTGACTCCCAGTACATTATCAAAAGATTACCAGCTTCAGAAAAATGAAGGTTAAAATTGTGGACAATTTTTTTGGGCTCTGAAAAATATTCCCCATTTCGGTTAAGCACAACAGGCAGATTATCTGTGTTAGATGCCTTTTCGATACATTTGATTGTTTTCCAGAAGAGCCTGGCATTTCCATGTGATTCCAGGAGAGTGGAGGAAAAGTAGGCATTTTTTGCATGCTGTATTTTTTTGACGCATCTATTCCTTGAAATCCTGTATTCTAGCCAGTCATTGACCAAATTACTTTTCTGAGCACATGCCCAAGCCTTGTCTCTAGTTTTCATGAGCTTAGTAATCAAAGGATCAAACCATGGTGGGCGGTTGCCTTTAATTTTAAATCTAACCAACGGAGCATGTTTGTTAAGAATTTGGATAAACGTGTAACCGAAGGTCTCCCAAGCCGTAGTCAGGTTTGGAGATATCACAGACCTTGTCAATATCCGAGTGAAGCACATCATTAGTAAATGCCTGAGTGCTGAAGTGTCTCACAGAGTGCTTATCAACCAATTTAGCGGGGGGCTTTGGGTCTGGCTGATGATCTCACCCGGGTCCGAGTGGGCCAGTGGTCGGGGCTCGTAGCCGGAGGACCTAAGAGCTCTAGCCCGGTGTTAACACGCGCGAGTCCAGAGGCTGTTATCTAACCAGGTGATAAGTAAAACGGGCTGTTGCCTTAGTGAAGGCTGGGAATGTTGCTGTTGATTTGGCCATGTTTTTTTAATTTATTGTAGTACGGAGTTAGACTGATGGCCTTAAACTAAGTTTTCTTGTTGTTGTTGTTTGACTTGCATCCCACTGGGATTTTTGCACACAGCGTTGGTGTACAGTGCAAATTCAGGAATATTTTGATGTTTTTTTTTCCATTAATTTTCTGTTTTGCACATGCACGCAAAGTCACTTTAAGATGTTTTCTTGTTCATGTTTTAGTTTTTTTGTTTGGTGAGGTTGCACCCGATTCAAGAGCCGAATGGCTCACAGGTCTATACCAAATAAATGAAACTAAATGAAACTATGTTAAGCGTTTATTGAATAAACACGTTGCGTCTACAAGTCGTCTCCGATAACTCACTACAAATGTAGAGGAGTAGAATGGGGAAGTGGCGTCACGTGTGCTGTCCAGGGCGATGACGTGAGGTCACGTGTGCCGTACAGGGCGATGACGTGACATCACGCGCTCGGGGCAGCAGAGTGACGTCACGGCTCCACAAAGATAAAAGTGGGGGGGGGGGGGCGTGACGTAAGCGGGGTCGTAGCTGGAGAGTGGGGTCGGAGAAGGTGTGGAACGGGGAGCCAGGGGCTAGAGGGTAGGGATAGTGGAGAGGGCACAGTGCCAGGGCTAGACGTGGCTGGGCTCCTCGGTCGGCCGTGTTGGCTGATCCCACAGCCGGCGCAGAGGAGACAGCACGGGGCAGCCGGCTGTGTCGGGACCTAGCCCGGGGACCCCCCTAACCCCTGGGAAGTTGTTCACCCCCTGTGTGTGCTGTTAAAGATTTGTAATCAACCCTTGGCGGAGGCCCTTAACTTACCTTAGCCTCCGAATGAGTTGTCGGGAACTCCTTTACACATACAAACAAAACGGTTATCAACAAGAGTCCAGGGGCGGAGCCGGGGGGGGGGTGACAGGGGGTGACATTCTGCGTGTAAGTGTACGACACTCGGTCTGGCGGACTCCTTTGCAACTGCATTGTCAGAGCGTGTGTCCGCCAACCGATGGCGTCTAAGTTCAACAGCCTGACTCTCTCTAAATCATTCTTGAAATTAACATTTGTTGCATGTCACCCCGGGCTGAAAATCCTGGCTCCGCCCCTGGTCATACACACTTCATACATACACACGTCATACACGCGTCATGCACACACGTCATACACACGTCATACACGCGTCATACACACACGTCATACACGCGTCATACACACGTCATACACACACGTCACACACAGGGGCGGAGCCAGGGGGGGGTGACAGGAGGGGGTGACATTCTGCGTGTAAGTGTACGACACTCGGTCTGGCGGACTCCGTTGCAACAGCGTTGTCAAGAGCGTGTGTCCGCCAACCGATGGCGTCTAAGTTCAACAGCCTGACTCTCTCTAAATCATTCTTGAAATTAATATTTGTTGAATGTCACCCCGGGCTGAAAATCCTGGCTCCGCCCCTGAACATTACGAACGTTGAATTAATCAGCGGTATGGTTTCATTGCTGTCTAAAGGTCTCAACGTTGCCGTTGCCCCATATGAAATCTGTGTCGATGAGATCGTTGTTGATGTGGAATCAGCAGTTAGACATTTCCCACATACACTGAGATGACTGTGCATGAGGTTGCCAAAATGATTAAGAACAGTAAATTTCCAAAAAAATATATGTTATTTTCAGTGACGCAAAGCCTTAAGAGAATCGAGAGCAAATAAAGATACCAAATTCTTGCCGCTGATAAGGGCCGATGGACTGTTGTGATGTCCCGTGAGGACTATGATAATAAATTCAAACATTTACTCGATTAAAATTAAACGAGACCCAACCAACACCTTGGTAGGTTTAAACAACGGTAATTATTGCCAAGTAATCGACTCCTAAGGAAGAGCAATACCTGATCAAACCAAGGGCGTCAAAATGCCCGAGACTTTATGGGCTACCAAAGATTCACAAACCTGATGTCCCATTAAGACCCATAGTTAGTCAAATAGACTCTGCCACATACAAATTAACATGAGTAGTGGTACCCCAAACTTTCGCAGCTCTTAAAAATTCCCTTTTCACACCATCAATAGGTAAACTCCCCCTCCCCCCCGCCCCCCCCCCCGCGCCAACCGGCATGTTCACCCGCATGTACACCACCTCTACACCGTTCATCATGCTAAGTCGGCCAATCAAATGCTAATGTTTATGCTAATTCCTTTGTCAAGGCACCTTGTTTCCTCGCACACAGCTTAAAGGTCGCGGTCTGAGCTTGGCTCTGTTTCACTTCAGCGCTCTCCTCGAGACAGCCTGGTCCCTTCACCTGATGAAGGCCGCTTGTGTTGTGGCCGAAACGTCGTGATTTTTGTTGTTTTATTTTTTACCTACGTGACTTTACCGAATAGAACCAAAGAGTAACACGAGGCAATGAAACAAATACAACCGTACATTGGTAGGACCTCTTCATTCATTAAAAGCTCTGAACATCTCGTAAATGTAATTATAGATATAACGCTTATCCCGAATGATATTCTCGTAAGTTTTGATGTGACTTCTCTGTTCACGAGGGTTCTGGTCAAGGGTCTATTAAAATACTCGACACTCTGGTGACGAACGCAGGTTCAGCCAAAGATATCCCACGATTAGCTGAACACTGTCTAAAGAACACCTACTTATTGTGGCAAGGTGCCTTCTATAAACAAAAGGAAGGAGCAGCAATGGGCTCTTCTTTGTCTCCTGTGATAGCGAATTTGTACTCGGAAGATTCTGAAACAAAAGCAGTATTTTCAAGCGCACTAAAACCCTCTTCTTGGTTTGGATACGTGGATGACAACATTGGTGGGTCTGGCCACATGGCAAAGATACACTTAACTAATGTCTAAATCATCTCAACTCGCAAAACCCATCCATCCAGTTCACCATGGAAGTGGAAGCTGACAGAACAACTCACATTTCTGGATATTCTGCTCAGACGTGGTCGAAACGATAAAATAACACACGGCATTTACCAAGAGAAAATGCACACTGACGCCTATCTTAAATGCAGTCACACCATCATCGCTTACAGAAATATGCTTTCATCAAGACACTCATACATCGGGCTAAGGAAGTGTCAGATGGTGATGGTCTGAGAAGTGAAATTAAACGTATATGAAGCGCTGTAATTGAATGGTTACAATGATGCACAAATCAACAGGGCATTGAATTCCGAAACCAAATAAAAATAACACGAGCATTGAAACTGACCAAGTGATTAAAACAAAAAAAATAATACCCTATATTGTGGGAGTAACTGATCAACTAGCCAGATGTTTGGAAAAACAAAACATCCGAGTCAGATTTGGCACGGTACATAAAATACAAAAAATGATATCTGGTACGAAAGATGTATTACCGAAGTTATCGACAGAAGGTGTGTACCGGATTACTTACGCTTGTGGCAAATGCTATGTAGGGAAAACAAGACGAATGATCAGCACGAGACTAAAATTAACACGCGTGCCAACAAGGACACTCAATTGCTTTTGATAATATTAAAGTTCCGCGCAAAACTAGTTACTACTGGCGACGACTAATTTGAGAATCTATCGAAATTGAGATAAATACAATTTTCTTTTAACCTGACCATCAAATAACACATTGTTTAAATGCATGCCTATACAGGTCACCAAACTTCAATCGGGATTACCGTCGGTACTGCTATTTTAGTACACACAACCAACGGGGAGTACAATAACAAATGGGCTTGCATAACGCGCATGCATAATGTATCATAATTGATTACCATATAAATAACCCTAGCGGCAAAAGATGCCCATTGTCATTCATATGCATTCATTAAAACTCCCCCCTCCCCACTCAATTTCACGCAAGAAGCGCACACAAGTGACGTGGTTACATCTACCCCTCTATTTAAGGAGCGAAGCAGGGGGATTTCCCCACGATTCTGGCTGCTGCCTGATGAAGCTAGTTGTAATTACCGGTGAAACGTCGTACTCAGATTCCAAATGTTGTGGCTTTGCTCTAGTAACGGTTTTTGGCACGTTCTGTTCACGTGACAAACCGCTTACTAATTGGCTGTGTCGGGTGGTGGCAGGTTTAGCGACACGTTTAAATATTACGCGATCAAACCCATAACAGTACCTGGATTATGGATGTTGATGATGTTGTTGATGGTGTTGTTGTTGATGATGTTGATGGTGTTGTTGTTGATGATGTTGATGGTGTTGATGGTGTTGTTGATGTTGATGGTGTTGTTGATGATGTTGATGGTGTTGTCGTTGATGATGTTGATGGTATTGATGGTGTTGTTGTTGTTCATGATGTTGATGGTGTTGTTGTTGATGATGTTCATGGTATTGATGGTGTTGTTGTTGATTTTGATGGTGTTGATGTTGTTGTTGTTGATTATGTTGATGGTATTGATGGTGTTGTTGATGTTGATGGTGTTGTTGTTGATGATGTTGATGGCATTGATGGTGTTGTTGTTGTTGTTGATGATGTTGATAATGTTGTTGTTGATGATGTTGATGGTATTGATGGTGTTGTTGTTGATGTTGATGGTGTTGTTGTTGATGATGTTGATGGTGTTGTTGTTGATGATGTTGATGGTGTTGTTGATGATGTTAATGGTGTTGATGGTGTTGTTGTTGATGATGTTGATGGTGTTGTTGATGATGTTAATGGTGTTGATGGTGTTGTTGTTGATGATGTTGATGGTGTTGATGGTGTTGTTGTTGTTGTTGATGACGATGAAGATGTTACGGAAATAACACAGGAGTTGTGTAAAGATGTTCAAACGCCAAAATAAACCTTTTGCAAGGCATGAAGTTACCGTGTTAACCACACACACGGTACTCGTGGTGAACATGCAAACAGACATGGCTCTGATAAGATATGACACATTGTCTTTGAATCTGATTTGGCCTAGACCAGACACAACATCCTTCTTTAGGGTCTATTCTCACCAGTGTCAGACCAATTATAAATGCTGTGTCGTTAAACCTGCCACCACCCGACACAGCCCAATCAGTAAGCAGTTTGTGTCACGTTAACAAAACGTGGACTATTAGTTACTTTGTTCAGCACTCACCGGTGCGTGCGTGTGTGTGTTCTGGAGAGTTAACCCACAACATCATTCACGATCCGAGTAACCCTGGTCACTTATCGCCGGTAAGAACAAACGCAACCACGACCAGCAGCAGCAGCATCATTAGGCGGACAGCCACAGAGTTACATAGGAATCCTTCCTCCTATCTGGGTCTTAAGCAGATGGGGGAGGTGGTAATTGTGGTGTCTTCACTTGTAGGTCAATCAGGGTGTGCAAAAACCAGAGGGGTGGGGGAGGTGTTGGTTAATGTATGCCACGTAAATGATAATGGCTGACCAATTAACCGGTTGGGTTATTCATAGGGTAAATAAACAACCGTGCTTTGTATTTGTGTGCCAACACCATTGACGATTATCTGAACCGGTCCTGGGCCTCCCCTAGGTCGACTCAGCCTCAAATGAGTACCTGGTGCGGTGTGTAAGCATCGCCACTGGGGAGACAAAGGCGGCCGGGCGTGGTGCTGGCTACCCACCCCCTCGTGTAGCCGCTTCGGCCTTCATAGGTGCTGCTCGCTAACAGCACTTGCCCCTACAGTCTGTTAAGGCTATACGGGGGATCTTTGTCTTTGTGTGTTGTATGTGTACACTGTGTGTGTGTATACCTGTGTGTGTGTGTGTCACAGGTGGTGCATCGACCAGTCATCTCAGTCAGTCGAACAGCGACACCTCCTGCCAGCGGGCGTTCGACACTTCACGTGGCTTCTAGATTTGAAGATTTCGTGACTGCAAGGATCCATACTCTTTGGTTCTATTCGGTAAAGTCACGTAAAAAAACAACAAAACATAAAAAAAAAATTCACGACGTTTCGGCCACAACACAAGTGGCCTTCATCAGGTGAAGGGTCCAGACTGTCTAGAGGACAGCGCTGGAGTGAACACAGCCAAGCTCAGAATTCGTTCTGCCGTGTTTCAAATCTGATTTGTGCTCGCGAATTCGGTCAGAGACATGTCGTTTCGTCTCCCCGATATAGCAGTCACCACAGGTGCAGATCAATTTGTAAACTCCGGGGTACTGTAAGTGAGGAATGACATCCTTCACAGAACGAATTCTTCTGTAGAGAGGGGGGTAGAGAGAGAGGGAAGGGGTAAGAAGAGCAGAAAAAAAAGAAAAAAATATTTTGTTGTTGGGTCTTTCATTTAAAAGGGGGGGTTACATAAAGCAAAGAATAAAAAAAACGAAATGATGAACGGAGGATCTTCTTGTTTCCTCTGATCGTTAAAAAATAAATAAATAGAGCAACGCCTATGAAGGGCGGCACTGGGGCACACGAGGGGCGCGGGTGTCCAGCACCACGCCCGACCGCCTTTGTCTCCTCACCGGCGAAGTTTACACAACCACTACCACTACCGCTCCGACACACACACACACAAGCAGCCACCTGCGGAGGTCCCCCGCATGAACTTGCACAATCGCTAGTGGCGGCTTGTGACATTCTAGATTTAAAGCTTTCGTGACTGCTAGGATCCATACTCTTTGGTTCTATTGGGTAAAGTCACGTAGGTGAAAAATAAAATAACAAAAAATCACGACGTTTCGGCCACAATACAAGCGGCCTTCATCTTGTGACATGTCCAATAGGTGGCGCTGTTGCGAGTGATCTTGTGGCTATATGGTGTTCTTATAACAGGGGGGGATTTTCCCCCTTTTTTTCTGGCAACAAAACCGAAACCTTTTTTTGCAAGGATTCATGTCACTGCATTAACCACAATACCTGCAGTCAAAATAACAAAACAACAAAAAAAACATACTATGATAATATTATATTCTTGGTTCTTTCGGTAAAGTCACGTTGAAGGGAAACAATAAAATAATAAAATATATATAAAACAATAAAATTCTCACGACGTTTACGACTGTAACACAAACAGTCATCATCAGGTGTGAAAAAAGCCAACGGCAAGAAGCATTTGAAAGAAGTGGCGGTTTGTATTTATTAATTTATTTTCCAAACGGCGTATTTATTAATTTATTTTCAAACGGTGTTTGCATTTTTCGATTTAAAGCTTTCGTGACTGCAATGATTCATCTTCTTTGGTTCTTTCGGTAAAGTCACGGAGAATGAGAATAAAATAATAAATTGATAAAGTAAAATAACACAATAATATTCTCACGACGTTTCGGCCACAACACAAGCGGCCTTCATCAGGTGAAGGGGGCGAGACTGTCTGGTAGGACAGCGCTTGTGTTGTGGCCGAAACGTCGTGAGAATATTATTGTGTCATTTTATTTTATCAATTTATTATTTTATTCTCATTCTACGTGGTGACTTTACCGAAAGAACCAAAGAAGGTGTTTGCATTTATTTATTAAAAAAAAAACGTTAGCACCACGGATAGCGATTTGACAGTGTGTTTAAAAGGACGAGTCCATCTATGTTCGGATAATCGTCGCTTGGCATTGGCCCCGCGGGCTGGAGTCAAACTCAGGTCGTCAGGTTCGTGGCGGCGGCGGTGGCGGCGGCGGCAGCGGCGGCATCGCGCCAACCGCTCCACCACCGCTCGCTCGCGGTCCGAACGCGCCACTGAACACCCTTGGCTGATCATTAGCTTGGCAGTCGTCATGGGTGAGTGCGTGAAAAGTGTCACCTCTCAGCCGGGGGAAATCCCCAATCCCCGTCCGCACCAGTCCCGCGAGAGAGCTCATTTGCCTACGAATCCATCCCCACACCCCACACCCCCCCCCCCCTAGAGAATGATCTCGTCGTAGGCACGTGCCAAGGTCGGTGAAACAGCGAATTAAGGGGCTGGGTCCATAAGCGACGTCACGCGATTTTGGATGAATGTTTTTTATCCCCCCCCCATCCACCCACCCACCCCTAGTCACGTGGCGTCACAAAAAGTCAGACCCCCACCCCCGCCCTCAAATATGACGTCACAAAGCTCTGCTCCTCCCCCCTCCCCCCCAAAAAATATAATAATATAAAACAGCCTTCAAATCTTGATTTAAAGCTTTCGTGACTAAAGTCACGTTGAAGGGAAACAATAAAATAATAAAATATATATAAAACAATAAAAAAACATTCTCACGACGTTTCGACCAAAACACAAACGGTCGTCATCAGGTGTGTCGGTCCGCATTAATTTATTTATTTTTAAACGGTGTATATATTTATTTATAAAAACGTCAGTGCCATGTGCAGCGATTTGACAGCTTGTTTAGAAGGACGAGTCCATCTATGTTCTGAAAAGAGGAGGGGGGAGACGAAAAATTAATGTAAGGGAAACAATAAAATAATACAATATATATAAAACAATAAAAAAAATTCTCACGACGTTTCGACCATAACGCAAACGGTCATCATCAGGTGTGAAAACCAACGGCAAAAAACATTTGAAAGAAGTTTTTCACACCTGATGATGACCGTTTGCGTTATGGTCGAAACGTCGTGAGAATTTTTTAATTGTTTTATATATTTTATTATTTTATTGTTTCCCTTCAACGTGACTTTACCGAAAGAGCTAAGAATATAAATTACTGCAGTCACGAAAGCTTTAAATCAAAACCTTTATTATTTTTTTTTAATTCATCACGGATCGATCATTGTTGTATTGCAGGGACGCCGGGCCGGGGAATCAAACTCGATTCCCGCCCGCCCGCCCGCTGAAGACTCAGCCTCAAGTGTGTGGTGAAATATCGCCACTGGGGGAAGACAAAGGCGGTCGGGCGTGGCGCTGGACAACCCACCCCGCTTGCCCCCTACAGCCCGTTGAGGTCACAAGGGGTGGGTCGCACGTTGCCACTGCCCTGCGCGAATCTGCTGCAGGCAGTGATGAGGAGTGAAACGATAAGAGGCCGTCCATGAATGACGTCACGCACCTAGGGGGTGGGGTGGGATGGGGGGAGGGGTCAGACATTTGTGACGATGCGTGACGAGGAGGGGGGCGTGGTTTGAGAAATGTGACGTCACATCGAAATGCGCAAAACTTTAAGTAAATATGGACACGGCACGTTCTACTTATATTCGTGGTTCTTTCGGTAAAGTCACGTTGAAGGGAAACAATAGAATGATAAAATATATATATAAAACAATAATTAAATAGATTTTTTAAGGAAAAAATGTGTTCTCCTACAACATCAGAGTGCAGTGCCACGTTAAATACGCAACTACAATGTGACAATACATTTTTATTTAAAGCTTTCGAGACTGCAGTAATTCATATTCTTAGCTCTTTCGGTAAAGCCGCGTTGAAGGGAAACAATAAAATAATAAAAAAAATATACAAAACAATAAAAATTCTCACGACGTTTCGACCGTTTGTGTTATGGTCGAAACGTCGTAAGAACATCTACTGGACAACACAGTGACGGACCAGCGGATGCGAGCCCATGGCCTTGACACCAGGACCTACCGTGGAGCTGATCTGCCCTCTGACCATCGACTAGTCATCTGTAAGATGCACCTGCCATTCTTCCATTCCGGTGGTGGGTGTACACCCAGGACCCCATTCCAACCTAAAGTGGCCTGGTCTTAGTTATCTGATGAAAGTTGCAAGCGAGAATTTCATCATCGCTTGCGGCTGGGATTGGCATCGTCCCCGACTCCTCTAGATGTCAAGGGTAAATGGGCGAGGTTTAGGACTGTGACTCATGCACCTCCCCAGAGACCCTGGCTGACAGAGGGGGTGTTCAGGATGGTTGAGAAAAGCGACAGGCCCACTGTCATCGGCTACAGAATCCCACGTCAGAGAATGAGGAGGCTTACCGCAGCATTTGCTTGGAGGTTCGGAGAGCCGTGAGGCGCTGCAAGGATGGGTGGTGGTTGCGGGTTGCTGAGGAGATGGAGCCTGCCTCAGTGGCCCGCGATCAGAAATCTCTATTTAACTCCATCAAAAAAGTAACCTGCAGCGCCACACCTATTACCATCATTAGGGGAAAAAACGGTGATTAAATCTCCGACCCGCAGGAACAGGTTTGCTGATTTGCTGAGCATTTCTGTTAGGTCCTGGGGGAGGGAAAATCCCTCAGCCAGGAAAACATCGTGGCACATAGTGAGGATGACCCTGCTGAGGCTGCGGTGCCTCAAATATTGGAAGAAGTCACCCCCTGTGAGTGGCTGGCTGAGGTGCCATCTGTTGAGGAAGTACTGAAGGCGATCCGGAGTCTGAGACCAGGAAAGGCAGCAGGCAGAGATGATCTCCCAAGCGAAATGCTGAGGGAGGGTGGCGTTTGTGCACAGACTGCCCTATATGACATCATAACAACAGTCTGGACCACTGGATGGGTTCTGCAGGATTGGAAGGATGCCCTGGTGGTCCCCCTTTTTAAGAAGGGGGACCATGCAGACTGTAACAACTACAGGGGCATCTCACTCCTCAGTGTGCCGGGGAAGGTCCTGGCAATGATTGTTCAGCATCGCCTTGCCAGGCAGGCTGAGAAGAGGCTTGCAGAGCCCCAATGCGGTTTCAGGAAAGGGCGGTCCTGCACAGATGCCATATTTTCTGTCCGTCTGCTACAGCAGAGGTGTATGGAATTCCAACAAGGCCTACATCTCTGCTTTATTGACCTGGTCAAGGCCTATGATACCATCAGTAGGCCTGGGCTCTGGGTTGTTCTTCGTGCTATTGGAGTACCTGACCCTCTGCTCATGATCATTAAGGACCTTCATGATGGTGAGTGGGCCCGGGTAAAACTACGTGGCCGGGAGTCAGAGCCATTCCCTGTACACCTTGGGGTGCGACAGGGATGTCCTCTAGCTCCCACATTATTTATAATCTATTTTGACCACGTAGTTCGTGAAGCCTTCAATAGATGTACCGGGGGAATCTCCATATGGTATAGATATAATGGGAGGCTGATCGATGCCCGGGTGCAGTCAAGGGATTGCTCCCTATTGCTCAACCACGTTATGTATGCTGATGATTTGGTAATAGCTGCTCATTCAGAGGAGGAGTTGGAGACGCTGCTGCTGAGACTGGAGCGTGCCACTAAGAGGTGGGGCCTTACCATCAGCCCCACCAAAACTAAGCACCTGCCTGGGTATTTTGTACCATCGGACACTCCACCCCCACAACTCCCAATCGGTGATGGGGCAGTTGTGGAGCGAGTGGAGAGTTTCCCATACCTGGCCAGTGTGCTTATGACCGGCTCCAGTTTAACAGCAGAGGTCTCACTCCGAATCAGTCGAGCGGCAATATCTTTTCATCGGTTGCGTGACGCTGCGTGGAAGCTACCTGGTCTGTCGCTCCGCACTAAGCTTCAGGTCTTCTCGGCCACGGTCATTCCCTCCCTTCTCTACGCTTGCGAAACGTGGGCCCCCCTAATGGAACATCTTTGCCAGTTAGAAACATTTAGGCTGGCCTGCCTACGATCAATCCTGGGTTTAACCAGACTGGATTGTGTGAGGAGCTCACAAATCCTTGAAAGATCTGGGCAAGGTCTCATCAGTGAGCTCCTCCGGCGGGCAAGGCTGCGATGGCTGGGTCATGTAGCCCGCATGCCCAGCCACCGCATGCCGAAACAGCTTTTATTTGGCCGGATTGAGGGGGCTAAATGGGCGCGGCAGGGGCTAGAAAAGAGATGGAGTGATGTGGTACGGGAGGACGTGGAGCTGAGTGGACTTGCCGATGACTGGTGCCAGTGGTGTCAAGATCGGCCTCTGTGGACGAGGCTCGTGAAGGACGCTACTGGGCAGTTGGAGGTAGTCGCCCTCCAACAACAACGGAGGGTTGAGGAGCGACGCTCACAACAACGAGCGGAGCGCCGGGTGGCTAAAGCACAGCAGGTTGGCACAGTAGGGGGCACAAGTGGTGCATCAGTCAGTCATCTCAGTCGACCCGTGGCACCTGGGTCTGCCCCGTGACCTCCTGCCAGCGGGCATTCGACACTTCACGTGGCCTCAGGGTGCACATAGCCTGGCACAAGCATCGTGGTGACGTCACCGCCACTTAGTGGTGAATGGCGCTTGTTGTTGTTGTTGTGTGTGAGTGGGTGTGTGAGTGAGTGGTTGTGTGAGTGTGTGGGTGTGTGAGTGAGTGTGTGGGTGTGTGAGTGTGTGGGTGATTGTGAGGGTGGGTGAGTATGTGGGTGTGTGAGTGTGTGGGTGGGTGAGTGCTTGAGAGAGTGGGTGAGTGAGAAAGTGGGTGGGTGAGTGCATGGTTGAGTGAGTGAGTGTGTGAGTGAATGTGTGAGTGTGTGACTGAGTTGGTGTGTGAGTGAGTGGGTGGGTGAGTAAGCACATGAGAGTGAGTGAGTGGGTGAGTGTGTATGTGGGTGAGTAAGTGAGTGTGTAAGTGGATGAGTGAGTTGGTGAGTGGGTGAGTGAGTGCGTGAATGGGTGAGTGTGTGAGTGGGTGAGTAAATGGGTGAGTGAATGAGTAAGTGAGTGGGTGAGTGAGTGGGTTGGTGATTGAGTGGGTGGGTGAGTGAGTGGGTGGGTGAGTGAGAAAGTGGGTGGGTGAGTGTGAGTGAGTGAATGTGTGAGTGTGTGGGTGTGTGAGTGTGTGGGTGTGTGAGTGAGTGTGTGAGTGAGTGTATGCGTGAGTGAGTGGCTGATTGAGTGGGTGTTCTGGGTGAGTGAGCGGGTCGGTGAGTGAGTTAGTGGGTGAGTGAGTGTGTGAGTAAGTAAGTGAATGGGTTAGTGGGTGAGTGAGTGTATGAGTGTGTCAGTGGGTAAGTGGGTGAGTGAGTGTGTGAGCAAGTTGGTGAGTGAGTGAGCGAGTCAGTGACTTAAAGCTTTCGTGACTGCAGGAATTCATATTCTTTGGGTCTTTCGGTAAAGTCTCGGAGATAGGTTCAAACAAAATACAAAATAACAAAAGGCTACGACGTTTCGATCGCAACACAATCGGTCGTCAGCAGGAAAAGGAAACCGTTTTCCTACGTGGCCGGGAGTCAGAGCCATTCCCTGTTCACCTTAGGGTGCGACAGGGATGTCCTCTGGCTCCCACATTGTTTAACATCTATTTTGACCACGTAGTTCCTGAAGCCTTCAATAGCTGTACCGGGGGAATCTCCATATGGTACAGACATAATGGGAGGCTAATCGATGCCCGGGTGCGGTCAAGGGATGGCTCCCTATTGCTCAACCACGTTATGTATGCTGATGATTTGGTAATAGCTGCTCAGTCAGAGGAGGAGTTGGAGACGCTGCTGCTGAGACTGGAGCGTGCCACTAAGAGGTGGGGCCTTACCATCAGCCCCACCAAAACTAAGCACCTGCCTGGGTATTTTGTACCATCGGACACTCCACCCCCACAACTCCCAATCGGTGATGGGGCAGTTGTGGAGAGAGTGGAGAG
Organism: Petromyzon marinus; assembly: GCF_048934315.1. Classification (NCBI taxonomy): domain Eukaryota; kingdom Metazoa; phylum Chordata; class Hyperoartia; order Petromyzontiformes; family Petromyzontidae; genus Petromyzon; species Petromyzon marinus. The sequence goes on along the minus strand of NW_027423069.1, from coordinate 2,390,995 downwards.
TTTCCCATACCTGTCAGTGTGCTTATGACTGGCTCCAGTTTAACAGCAGAGGTCTCACTCCGAATCAGTCGAGCGGCAATATCTTTTCATCAGTTGCGTAACGCTGTGTGGAAGCTACCTGGTCTGTCGCTCCGCACTAAGCTTCAGGTCTTCTCGGCCACGGTCATTCCCTCCCTTCTCTACGCTTGCGAAACGTGGACCCCCCTAATGGAACATCTTCGCCGGTTAGAAACATTTAGGCTGGCCTGCCTACGATCCATCCTGGGTTTAACCAGACTGGATTGTGTGAGGAGCTCACAAATCCTTGAAAGATCTGGGCAGGGTCCCATCGGTGAGCTCCTCCGGCAGGCAAGGCTGCGATGGCTGGGTCATGTAGCCCGCATGCCCAGCCACCGCATGCCGAAACAGCTTTTGTTTGGCCGGATTGAGGGGGCTAAGCGGGCGCGGCACGGGCTAGAGAAGAGATGGAGTGATGTGGTACAGGAGGACGTGGAGCTGAGTGGACTTGCCGATGACTGGTACCAGCGGTGTCAAGATCGGCCTCTGTGGAGGAGGCTCGTGAAGGATGCTACTGGGCAGTTGGAGGCAGTCGCCCTCCAACAACAACGGAGGGCGGAGGAGCGACGCTCACAACAGCGAGCGGAGCGCCGGGTGGCTAAAGCACGGCAGGTTGGCATAGTAGGGGGCACAGGTGGTGCATCAGCCACTCATCTCAGTCAGTCGACCCGTGGCACCTGGGTCTGCCCCGTGACCTCCTGCCAGCGGGGGTTCGACACTTCAAGTGGCCTCAGGGTGCACATAGCCTGGCACAAGCGTCGTGGTGACGTCACCGCCACTTAGTGGCGAATGGCGGTTGTTGTTGTTGTTGTTGAGTAAGTTAATGAGTGGGTGAGTGAGTGAATGAGCGGATTGGTGAGTGAATGAGTGGATGGGTGAGTGAATGAGTGGGTGGGTGAGTGAATGAGTGGGTGGGTGGGTGAGTGAATGAGTGGGTGGGTGAGTAAGTGGGTGGGTGGGTTAGTGAATGAACGGGTGGGTGAGTGAGTGGGTGGGTAGGTTAGTGAATGAGTGGGTGGGTGAGGGAATAAGTGGGTGGATGAGTGAATGAGTGGGTGAGTAAGTTAATGAGTGGGTGAGTGAGTGAATGAGCGGATGGGTGAATGAATGAGCGTGTAGGTGAGTGAATGAGTGGGTGCGTGAGTGAATGAGTGGGTGAGTGAATGAGTGGGTGGGTGAGTGAATGAACGGGTGGGTAAGTGAATGAGTGGGTGGGTGAGTGAATGAATGAGCGGGTGAGTGAATGAGTGGGTGGGTGAGTGAATGAGTGGGTGAGTGAATGAGTGGGTGGGTGAGTGAATGAACGGGTGGGTGAGTGAATGAGTGGGTGGGTGAGTGAATGAATGAGTGGGTGAGTGAATGAGTGGGTGGGTGAGTGAATGAACGGGTGAGTGAATGAGTGGGTGGACGGATGAGTGAATGAGCGTATGGGTGAGTGAACGAGTGAGTGGGTGAGTGAATGAGTGGGTGGACAGATGATTGAGTGTGGGCGAGTTAGTGGGTGGGTGAGTAAATAAGTGGGTGGGTAGGTAAATTAGTGGGTAGGTGAGTGAGGTGCCGGCTCCCAGCCGCCATCTTGCGTAAGGAAGGCACCCAACCGCCAGCTTAGGTCGGAATGGTGAAAATCTTCCATCTTAAATTTTGATTTAAAGCGTTCGTGACTGCAGGGATTCATATTCTTGGTTCTTTCGGTAAAGTCACCACGTAGAAGGGAAACAATAAAATAATAAAAATGTAAAACAACAAAATTATCACGCCGTTTACGACCGCAACACAAGCAATCATCATCAGGTGTGAAAACCACAGCAAGAAAATTTGAAAAAAGTGACGGTTTTTGTAAGATGGATTATGGCTTAGCAATCATTGGAATGATTTGATACACCATTTCGGGTCTTAATCGATTGTTCACGCTTACGGTGGCTTTCAGACAGCATACATTAATTTTTCGTCTCCCCCCTCCTCTTTTCCGAACATAGATGGACTCATATTCTTAGTTTTTTCGGTAAAGTCACGTTGAAGAGAAACAACAAAATAACAAAATATATATAAAACAATAACAAATTCTCACGACGTTTCGACCATAACTCAAACGGTCATCATCAGGTGTGTTGGTTTGCATACATTTATTTTTAAACGGCAAATTTATTTATTTATAAAAAACGTTGGCGTCACGCGCAGCGATTGGCAGTTTGCCCAGGACTAGTCCATCTATTTTTTTTTGAAAAGAGGAGGGGGGAGACGAAATTTTTTATAATGTATGCTATCTGAAAGCCACTGTAAGCGTGAACAATCAATCAAGAACTGAAATGATTTATCAAATCTTTCCAATGATTGCTAAGATAGAATCCACCTTCTCGGTTGAAATTGTCTCTGTGCTTGTATATGTGGATAGCCTCATGAACGAATCTCTCATGGAAGCCAGATGGCTTACAAAGAACCTCCGTCTTGGAAAAGTCAATGGCATGTGAGCCTACTGAATTAGAACAATGATCTGCTACGGCCGAGGTGTTTGTCCTACCGTGTTTAAGGTCTGCTTTATGTTCACGAATGCGGTCCGAGACATGGCTCACATGCCATTTTCCAAGACGGAGGTTCTTTGTAAGCCATCTGGCTTCCATGAGAGATTCGTTCATGAGGCTATCCACATATACAAGCACAGAGACAATTTCAACCGAGAAGATGGATTCTATCTTAGCAATCATTGGAAAGATTTGATAAATCATTTCAGTTCTTGATTGATTGTTCACGCTTACAGTGGCTTTCAGACAGCATACATTATAAAAAATTTCGTCTCCCCCCTCCTCTTTTAAAAAAAATAGATGGACTAGTCCTGGGCAAACTGCCAATCGCTGCGCGTGACGCCAACGTTTTTTATAAATAAATAAATTTGCCGTTTAAAAATAAATTTATGCAAACCAACACACCTGATGATGACCGTTTGAGTTATGGTCGAAACGTCGTGAGAATTTTTTTATTGTTTTATATATATTTTGTTATTTTGTTGTTTCTCTTCAACGTGACTTTACCGAAAAAACTAAGAATATGAATTACTGCAGTCACGAAAGCTTTAAATCAAAATAGATGGACTCGTCCATCTAAACAAACAGCCAAATCGCTGTCCGTGGTGCTAACGTTTAAAAATAAATAAATACACACCGCCACTTCTTTCAATGTTTCCTGCCGTTGGTTTTCACACCCGATGATGACTGCTTGTGTTGCAGTCGAAACGTCGTGAGAATTTTATTGTTTTATATATATTTTATTATTTTATTGTTTCCCTTCAGCATAATCTTGTTTGAAGGCAACCAACCGCCATATTCGGCAGGAAAGACGCCCAACCGCCATTTTAGGCAATGAAGACTCCTGTGCCGCCATTTTAGGTAGGGACGTTGCCCACCCGCCATCTTAGGTAGGGAAGCGCGCCAACAGAAGTCGCCCACTTCTAGGGGGAGCTCTCTGGGAAATCGGCACTCCCAAACATTCTGCACAAGTGCCACAACGGCCGCCTGTGGCTGATGGGGGTGCCCAAAAAGGGGCCGTCCATAAATGACGTCACGCACCTAGAAGGAGGGGGGTGGGGTCAGAGATTTGTGCCGATGTGTGACGAGGGAGGGGGCGGGGTTTGAGAAATGTGACGTCACATCAGAACTTTCAACAAATACAGACGACACTTTCTACTTAATTAAAAATACTTTTTAATAAACGTTTTCTCCTACAACATCGGAGTGCAGCGCCACGTTAAATACGCACTACAGTGACAATAATTTTAAGCGATTTGAAGCATGTTTTATTTTCAAAATGAAAATGTTTTTTTTTTGGGGAGGGTGGGGGTGTGGGGGGGGGAGGGGCGAGGGGGTTGAGGGGAGGGGCAAGGAGGTGAGTGGGTGGATGAGTGAATGAGTGGGTGGGTGGGTGAGTGAATGAGTGGGTGGGTGAGTGAGTGGGTGGGTTAGTGAATGAGTGGGTGGGTGGGTGAGTGAGTGGGTGGGTGGGTGAGTGAGTGGGTGGGTTAGTGAATGAGTGGGTGGGTGAGGGAATAAGTGGGTGGGTGAGTGAATGAGTGGGTGGGTGAGTGAATGAGTGGATGGGTGAGTGAATGAGTTGGTGGGTGGGTGAGTGAATAAGTGAGTGGGTGGGTGAGTTAGTGAATGAACGGGTGGGTGAGTGAATAGGTCGGTGGGTTAGTGAATGAGTGGGTGGGTGAGGGAATAAGTGGGTGGGTGAGTGAATGAGTGGGTGAGTAAGTTAATGAGTGGGTGAGTGAGTGAATGAGCGGATGGGTGAATGAATGAGCGGGTAGGTGAGTGAATGAGTGGGTGGGTGAGTGAATGGGTGGGTGAGTGAATGAGTGGGTGGGTGAGTGAATGAACGGGTAGGTAAGTGAATGAGTGGGTGGGTGAGTGAATGAATGAGTGGGTGAGTGAATGAGTGGGTGGGTGAGTGAATGAGTGGGTGAGTGAATGAGTGGGTGGGTGAGTGAATGAACGGGTGGGTGAGTGAATGAGTGGGTGGGTGAGTGAATGAATGAGTGGGTGAGTGAATGAGTGGGTGGGTGAGTGAATGAACGGGTGAGTGAATGAGTGGGTGGACAGATGAGTGAATGAGCGGGTGGGTGAGTGAACGAGTGGGTGGGTGAGTGAATGAGTGGGTGGACAGATGATTGAGTGTGGGCGAGTTAGTGGGTGGGTGAGTAAATAAGTGGGTGGGTAGGTAAATTAGTGGGTGGGTGAGTGAGGTGCCGGCTCCCAGCCGCCATCTTGCGTAAAGAAGGCACCCAACCGCCAGCTTAGGTCGGAATGGTGAAAATCTTCCATCTTAAATTTTGATTCAAAGCGTTCGTGACTGCAGGGATTCATATTCTTGGTTCTTTCGGTAAAGTCACCACGTACAAGGGAAACAATAAAATAATAAAAATGTAAAACAATAAAATTATCACGACGTTTACGACCACAACACAAGCAATCATCATCAGGTGTGAAAACCACAGCAAGAAAATTTGAAAAAAGTGGCGGTTTTTTTAAGATGGATTATGGCTTAGCAATCATTGGAAGGATTTGATACACCATTTCAGGTCTTAATCGATTGTTCACGCTTACGGTGGCTTTCAGACAGCATACATTAATTTTTCGTCTCCCCCCTCCTCTTTTCCGAACATAGATGGACTCGTCCATTTAAACAAACTGCCAAATCGCTGTCCGTGGTGCTAACGTTTAAAAATAAATAAATACACACCGCCACTTCTTTCAATGTTTCCTGCCGTTGGTTTTCACACCCGATGATGACTGCTTGTGTTGCAGTCGAAACGTCGTGAGAATTTTATTGTTTTATATATATTTTATTATTTTATTGTTTCCCTTCAGCATAATCTTGTTTGAAGGCAACCAACCGCCATATTCGGTACGAAAGACGCCCAACCGCCATTTTAGGCAGTGAAGACTCCTGGCCGCCATTTTAGGTAGGGACGTTGCCCACCCGCCATCTTAGGTAGGGAAGCGCGCCAACAGAAGTCACCCACTTCTAGGAGGAGCTCTCTGGGAAATCGGCACTCCCAAACATTCTGCACAAGTGCCACAACGGCCGCCTGTGGCTGATGGGGGTGCTCAAAAAGGGGCCGTCCATAAATGACGTCACGCACCTAGGAGGGGGGGTGGGGAGGGGTCAGAGATTTGTGACGATTTGTGACGAGGGAGGGGGCGGGGTTTGGGAAATGTGACGTCACATCAAAACTTTCAACAAATACAGACGACACTTTCTACTTAATTAAAAAGACTTTTTAATAAACGTTTTCTCCTACAACATCGGAGTGCAGCGCCACGTTAAACACGCACTACAGTGACAATAATTTTAAGCGATTTGAAGCATGTTTTATTTTCAAAATGGAAATATGTTTTTTGGGGGAGGGTGGGGGTGTTGGGGGGCAGAGCTTTGTGACGTCATATTTGAGGGGGGCGGTGTTAAAAATCGTCAAAAATCGCCTGACGTCATTTATGGACGGCCCCAAAGAGATAAAAAAGTATTACACACGGAACTTTTATTCACTCACTCTCACACCCACCCACCACTCACTCTCACACCCACCCACCACTCACTCTCACACCCACCCACCACTCACTCTCACACCCACCCACCACTCACTCTCACACCCACCCACCACTCACTCACACCCACCCACCACTCACTCTCACACCCACCCACCACTCACTCTCACACCCACCCACCACTCACTCTCACACCCACCCACCACTCACTCTCACACCCACCCACCACTCACGCTCACACCCACCCACCACTCACTCTCACACCCACCCACCACTCACTCTCACACCCACCACTCACTCTCACACCCACCCACCACTCACTCTCACACCCACCCACCACTCACCCTCACCCACCACTCACTCTCACACCCACCCACCACTCACTCTCACACCCACCCACCACTCACTCACACCCACCCACCACTCACTCTCACACCCACCCACCACTCACTCTCACACCCACCCATCACTCACCCTCACGGGTGGGGAGAGACGAGGTGAGGTGATGGGTGAGGAGGGAGACGAGGTGAGACGAGGTGAGGCGATGGGTGAGGAGACGAGGTGAGGGGATGGGTGAGGAGGGAGACGAGGTGATGGGTGAGGAGGTTGACGAGGTGAGGTGATGCGTGAGAAAGCCGAGGTGAGGGCATGGGTGAGGAGGGAGACGAGGTGAGGTGATGGGTAAGAGACACGAGGTGAGGCGATGGGTGAGGAGGGGGACGAGGTGAGTTGATGGGTGAGGAGAGAGACGAGGTGAGGTGATGGGTGAGGAGAGAGATGAGGTGATTGGTGAAGAGACGAGGTGAGGCGATGGGTGAGGAGGGAGACGAGGTGAGGTGATGGGTGAGGAGGGAGACGAGGTGAGGCGATGGGTGAGGAGGGAGACGAGGTGAGGCGATGGGTGAGGAGGGAGACGAGGTGAGGCGATGGGTGAGGAGGGAGACGAGGTGATGGGTGAGGAGGTTGACGAGGTGATGGGTGAGGTTGACGAGGTGATGGGTGAGGAGGTTGACGAGGTGATGGGTGAGGAGGTTGACGAGGTGATGGGTGAGGAGGTTGACGAGGTGGTGAGGAGGTGGTGAGGAGGTGGTGAGGAGCAACGAGACGCACAGATTCCCCCCTCACCGATGTCGATCCGCGTGGCCCCCGCGGTGCTCGAGGCGCCATCGGACGAGGCCGCGAGGCCGCCTCAGAGACAGCCGCCATCGCTGGGGGAGGGGTTTCCCGCGCTTTTATAGACGTGTGACGTCACCCCATTTACCCCCCCTCACCCCTCCCCTCAATTTGTCGCTAAGCGACGAATTGAGGGGAGGGGCGAGGGGTTTGAGGGGAGGGGGTGGTGGTGAAGGGGAGGGGCGAGGGGGTTGAGGGGAGGGACCAGAGGGGAGGAGCGATGGGGTTGAGGGGAGGGGGGTTGAGGGGAGGGGGTGGGTGATGTGAGGGGGAGGGGCGAGGGGGGTTGAGGGGAGGGGCGAGGGGGTTGAAGCGAGGGGGGGTTGAGGGGAGGGGGTGGGTGATGTGAGGGGGAGGGGCGAGGGGGTTGAGGGGAGGGGCGAGGATGTGAGTGGTTGGGTGAGTGAATGAGTGGATGGGTGAGGGAATGAGTGGGTGGGTGAGTGAGTGAGTGGGTGAGGAAATAAGTGGGTGGGTGGGTGAATGAGTGGGTGAGTAGGTTCCTGGAAAGGATTATTCAGCATCGCCTTGCCAGGCACGCTGAGGAGAGGCTTGCGGAGCCCCAATGCGGTTTCAGGAAAGGGCGGTCCTGCACAGATGCCATATTTTCTGTCCGTCTGCTACAGCAGAGGTGTAGGGAATTCCAACAAGACCTACATCTCTGCTTTATTGACCTGGTCAAGGCCTATGATACCATCAGTAGGCCTGGGCTCTGGGTCGTTCTTCGTGCTTTTGGAGTACCTGACCCTCTGCTCACGATCATTAAGGACCTTCATGATGGTGAGCGGGCCCGGGTAAAACTACGTGGCCGGGAGTCAGAGCCATTCCCTGTACACCTTGGGGTGCGACAGGGATGTCCTCTGGCTCCCACATTATTTAACATCTATTTTGACCACGTAGTTCGTGAAGCCTTCAATAGCTGTACTGGGGGAATCTCCATATGGTACAGATATAATGGGAGGCTAATCGATGCCCGGGTGCGGTCAAGGGATGGCTCCCTATTGCTCAACCACGTTATGTATGCTGATGATTTGGTAATAGCTGCTCAGTCAGAGGAGGAGTTGGAGACGCTGCTGCTGAGACTGGAGCGTGCCACTAAGAGGTGGGGCTTACTATCAGCCCCACCAAAACTAAGCACCTGCCTGGGTATTTTGTACCATCGGACACTCCACCCCCACAACTCCCAATCGGTGATGGGGCAGTTGTGGAGAGAGTGGAGAGTTTCCCATACCTGGGCAGTGTGCTTATGACTGGCTCCAGTTTAACAGCAGAGGTCTCACTCCGAATCAGTCGAGCGGCAATATCTTTTCATCGGTTGCGTAACGCTGTGTGGAAGCTACCTGGTCTGTCGCTCCGCACTAAGCTTCAGGTCTTCTCGGCCACGGTCATTCCCTCCCTTCTCTACGCTTGCGAAACGTGGACCCCCCTAATGGAACATCTTCGCCGGTTAGAAACATTTAGGCTGGCCTGCCTACGATCCATCCTGGGTTTAACCAGACTGGATTGTGTGAGGAGCTCACAAATCCTTGAAAGATCTGGGCAGGGTCCCATCGGTGAGCTCCTCCGGCAGGCAAGGCTGCGATGGCTGGGTCATGTAGCCCGCATGCCCAGCCACCGCATGCCGAAACAGCTTTTGTTTGGCCGGATTGAGGGGGCTAAGCGGGCGCGGCACAGGCTAGAGAAGAGATGGAGTGATGTGGTACAGGAGGACGTGGAGCTGAGTGGACTTGCCGATGACTGGTACCAGCGGTGTCAAGATCAGCCTCTGTGGAGGAGGCTCGTGAAGGAAAGACGCCCAACCGCCATTTTAGGCAGTGAAGACTCCTGGTCGCCATTTTAGGTAGGGACGCTGCCCACCCGCCATCTTAGGTAGGGAAGCGCGCCAACATAAGTCGCCCACTTCTAGGGGGAGCTCTCTGGGCAATCGGCACTCCCAAACATTCTGCACAAGTGCCACAACGGCCGCCTTTGGCTGATGGGGGTGCTCAATAAGGGGCCGTCCATAAATGACGTCACGCACCTAGAAGGGGGGGGTGGGGAGGGGTCAGAGATTTGTGACGATGTGTGACGAGGGAGGGGGCGGGGTTTGAGAAATGTGACGTCACATCAAAACTTTCAACAAATACAGACGACACTTTCTACTTAATTAAAAAGACTTTTTAATAAACGTTTTCTCCTACAACATCGGAGTGCAGCGCCACGTTAAACACGCACTACAGTGACAATAATTTTAAGCGATTTGAAGCATGTTTTATTTTCAAAATGGAAATATGTTTTTTTTTGGGGAGGGTGGGAGTGTGTGGTGGGGGGCAGAGCTTTGTGACGTCATATTTGAGGGGGGGGTGTTAAAAATCGTCAAAAATCGCGTGACGTCATTTATGGACGGCCCCAAAGAGATAAAAAAAGTATTACACACGGAACTTTTATTTCCGATGTCAAGAAAAAGTCGACGTGACGGGGAGTAAGGGAATAATCGAGGCGACTTTGTTTGGTGCCGTTGCGGTTTGGGGAAGGCGAGGGGGTGGACAGGCGCCTGCAAACCAGGCGAGGGTTGGTGGATCACCGCAGGCACAGGCAGATGCCGGGAAATGGCGACAGAGGCCCGGGGCCCCACCTGTTCCCGCCTCCACGGGGCGAGGCGATTCCCCCGTCGCATCGCCGAACGTTGCACCGCGGACTCGGCTCGCGTGCAGGGCGCGAAAGGAGATTCGACGTAGCATGGGGGACCGGCAGACTTACACAGGCACTCGCCCACAGACTCGCAACGGACACCCGCAGACTCACAATGGACACCCGCAGACTCACAACGGACACCCACAGACTCACAATGGACACCCACAGACTTACACAGCCACTCGCCCACAGACTCACAACGGACACCCGCAGACTCACAATGGACACCCACAGACTCACAATGGACACCCGCAGACTCACAACGGACACCCGCAGACTCACAACGGACACCCACAGACTCACAACGGACACCCACAGACTCACAATGGACACCCACAGACTCACAACGGATACCCACAGACTCACAATGGACACCCGCAGACTCACAACAGACACCCACAGACTCGCAACGGACACCCACAGACTCACAATGGACACCCACAGACTTACACAGGCACTCGCCCACAGACTCACAACGGACACCCACAGACTCGCAATGGACACCCGCAGACTCACAATGGACACCCACAGACTCACAACGGATACCCACAGACTCGCAACGGACACCCACAGACTCACAACGGACACAAGCAGACTCACAACGGACACCCACAGACTCGCAACAGACACAAGCAGACTCACAACGGACGCCGGAAGACTCACAACGGACACCCACAGACTCGCAACAGACACAAGCAGACTCACAACGGACGCCGGAAGACTCACAAAAGACACCCACAGACTCACAACAGACACCCACAGACTCACAACGGACACCCACAGACTCACAACGGACGCCGGAAGACTCACAACATACGCCTACAGACTCACAAAGAGACCCATTAACGTGGAAAGGGACCAATCTATTTGGAAAGGGACAAAGGGAAGGCGCCCAACCGCCATCTTGCATAGGGAAGGCACCTAACCGCCATCTTACGTGGGGAAAGCATCCAATTGCCATCCCACCCTACCTGCCCATTATAAATCCACTCCACCTGTCCATTATGAACCCACTCTACGTGCACATTATAAACCAACCCTACCTGCCCATTATAAACCCACTCTACCTGCCCATTATAAATCCACCCTACCTGTCAATTATAAACCCACCCTACCTGCCCATTATAAACCCCAGTGACACGGCCAAGATGAACCCACCCTACCTGCCCATTATAAACCCCTGTGACACGGCCAAGATGAACCCACCCTACCTGCCCATTATAAACCCACCCTACCTGTCCATTATAAACCCACCCTACCTGTCCATTATAAACCCACCCTACCTGCCCATTATAAACCCCAGTGACACGGCCAAGATGAACCCAGACCCCACACGTCACTGACAATCGACGGCACCAAACCCCACAAAATCAACGTCCGCAAGGTCATCTCACGTCCCGGTGACTTTATGCACAATAACAACGCTCTTAGAAAAACACAACATTCTTACAATAATTATAATATTTACAATAAAAACATTCAAAACTACGATATTATGTACAGAGCTATATATGATTAAATTATAACTTTTTTTCTTAACAAACTTCACGTGGCAGGGCCTAGGCACGCTTCTCGTCTAGTGCCTGCACCAGGCCTCCCTTCCCCCTCCCCATGTCCTGGAAACCGTGTGGCGAGGTCACTCCCTCCCTCATCCTCCTCCTTTGAGGACTGCCACCGGATGAAAACCAGCATGGGTTGGAGTCCCGGGGTAAGGGAGCCCTGGGTAGGCTACTGGGCTGAGTGTGTGGTGAGCGTGTGGTGGGCTGAGTGTGTGGTGAGTGCAGTCAGAGTGGCTGTGTCCAGTCCATGTCTGGGTTTCCACTCTTTCGTCTTCTGCCACAGCTATTTCCCACGGGAGTGTGTGGGGTTAGTGTGTGTGTGGTGCGTGTGTGTGGTGAATATGTGTGTGGTGAGTATGTGTGTGGGATCAGTGTGTGTGTGGTGTCTGGTGCGGAGAGTGTGGTGTGAGTGTTTGTGTGTGGGGTGAGTGTGTGTGTGGGGTGAGTGTGTGTGTGGGGTGAGTGTGTATGTAGGGTAAGTGTGTGTGTGGGATCATTGTGTGTGATGTGTGGCTGGGTGTGTGTGTGGTGCGTGGTGCGGTGTGGGTGGGGTGAGTGTATGTGTGGTGAGTGTGTGTGTGGTGAGTGTGTGTGTGGCGAGTGTATGGTGCGTGTATGTATGTGGTGTGTGGGGTGAGTGTGGGGCTTGTGTGGTGTGTGGCTGGGTGTGTGTGAGTGTCTGGTGTGGTGTGAGTGTGGTGAGTGTGTGTGTGGGGTGAGTGTGTGTGGGATGAGTGTGTGTGTGTGGGGTGAGTGTGTGTGTGTGGGCTGGGTGTGTGTGGCTGGGTGTGTGTGGTGAGTGTGGTGTTATGGGGTGGGTGGGTGGTGCTTGCGGTGGTGGTGCTGCTCGTGGTGGTGGATGGCACCGACTCCACCACCACCACCACGCAGCTACTCTGCCGTGGGCCGTCCACCACACAGCAGCAGGCGGCCGAAGAGCGACCGGAGCGCCCTGCCCAGTTGGGCCAAGCCCCCTCGCTTCTTCTTCTTCTTCTCCTCTTCCTCCTCCTCCTCCTTCTCCTCCTCCTCCTTCTTCTGCTGTTACCACATCTCCACCTCCTCCATCTTCTCCATCTTCTCCTTGTTCTCTTCTGTCTCCTCCTCCAACTCCTTCGTCTCGACCTCTTGCACCACGGCCACCACCACCACCTCCTTCTCCTTCTCCTCCATCTTCTCCTCCTCCTTCTCCTCCACCTCCTCCTTCTCCTCCATCTTCTCCTCCTCCTTCTCCTCCACCTCCTCCTTCTCCTCCATCTTCTCCTCCTCCTTCTCCTCCATCTTCTCCTCCTTCTCCTCCATCTTCTCTTCATCCTTCTCCTCCTCCTTCTCCTCCGATGAGGAGGAGGATGATGATGATGATGGAAGCCTCTTCTCCGGCTGAGCTCTGTGGAGAGAGAGGCAGCAGCACCACAGCACCACCACGTCAGCATCCCGCGACTACGGCCAGAGGTCACAGTCGGTCCCCACCCCCAGGAGTGGACTTGCCCATCACGAGTTTCTACAGACTCATAGACACCCACAGAGATTCACAGAGACCCATACTCATAGAGACCCATACTCATAGAGACCCATACTCATAGACACCCACAGAGATTCACAGAGACACATACTCATAGAGACCCATACTCACAGAGACCATACTCAGTAGAGACCCGCAGAGACCCATACTCATAGAGACCCATACTCATAGAGACCGATACTCATAGAGACCCACAGAGACCCATACTCATAGAGACCCACAGACACCCATACTCATAGAGACCCATACTCATAGAGACCCATACTCATAGAGACCCATACACACAGAGAGAGCCTCACCGTGGCTTCACAGCTCTGGGGAGGGCCCGGCTGGTGGTGGGGAGGGCCCGGCTGGTGGTGGGGAGGGCCCGGCTGGTGGTGGGGAGGGCCCGGCTGGTGGTGGGGAGGGCCCGGCTGGTGGTGGGGAGGTCGTCGCTGGGGCTGGCGGTGTCGTCGCTCTGGAGCCAGCCGTGAGCCAGCGCCTGCTCCGGTGTCATGCGGCGTTCTGGATCCCAGCTAGGGTGAGGGGGGGCACGGAGGGGGATAAAGGGGGGGGCACAGAGGGGGGTGAGGGGTGGTGGTCGTGGGTTGCTGAGGAGATGGAGTCTGCCTCAATGGCTTGCGATCACAAATCTCTATTTAACTACATCAAAAAAAGTAACCTGCATCGCCACACATATTACCATCGTTAGGGTAAACAACGGTGATCCAATCTCCGACCCCCAGGAACGGGTTTGCAGATTTGCTGAGCATTTCTGTGAGGTCCTGGGGAAGGGGGAATCCCTCAGCCTGGCAAAACGTGGGACAAAGTGGGGTTGACCCTGCTGAGGCTGTGGTGCCTCAAATATTGGAGGAGGTTGTCACCCCCTGTGAGTGGCTGGCTGAGGTGTCATCTGTTGAGGAAGTACTGAAGGCGATCCAGAGTCTGAGACCAGGAAAGGCACCGGGCAGAGGTGATCTCCCAAGCAAAATGCTGAGGGAGGGTGGCGTTTGTGCACAGACTGCCCTACATGACATCATAACAACAGTCTGGGCCACTGGACGGGGAGGCTTGCGGAGCCCCAATGTGATTTCAGGAAAGGGCGGTCTTGCACAGATGCCATATTTTCTGTCCGTTTGTTACAGTAGAGGTGTAGGGAATTCCAACAAGACCTACATCTCTGCTTTATTGACCTGGTCACGAGCTATGAAACCAACAGTAGGCCTGGGCTCTGGGTTGTTCTTTGTGCTTTCGGAGTCCCTGACTCTCTGCTCACGATGATTAAGGACCTTCATATTGGTGAGCGGGCCCAGGTAAAACTACGTGGACTGGAGTCAGAGCCATTCCCTGTTCACCTTGGGGTGCGACAGGGATGTCCTCTGCCTACCAACATTATTTCACATTTATTTCGACCACGTAGTTTGTGAAGCCTTCGATGGCTACAGATATAATGGGAGGCTGATCGATGCCCAGGTACGGTCAACGGATGGCTCCCTATTGGTCAACCATGTTACGTATGCCAATGATTTGGTAATAGCTGCTCAGAGGAAGAGTTGGACGCACTGCTGCTGAAACAGGAGCATGCCACTAAAAGTTGGGGCCTTACCATCAGCACCACCAAAACTAAGCATCTGCCTGGGTACTTGTGGAGGAGGCTTGTGGAGGACGCTGCTACTGGGCGATTGGAGGCAGTCGCGCTCCAACAACAATGGAAGGCATTAGAGCGACGCTCACAACAATGAGCGGAACACCGGGTGGCCAAAGCACAGCAGGTTGGCACAGTAGGGGGCACAGGTGGTGCATCAGCCAGCAGTCATCTCAGTCAGTCGACCCGTGGCACCTGCTGGATCTGCCCCGTGACCTCCTGCCAGCGAGCGTTCGACACTTCACTTTGGCCTCAACGTGCACATGGCCTGGCACAAGCGCCGTGGTGATGTCACCGCCACTTAGTGGCGAATGGCGGTTGTTATTGTTGCGGACGTGTGTGAGTGTGTGTGTATATATTAACCTGCTCATCCCACTAATCTCTCTTGCATAATCTCTCCCATCAACATAGTGATACTCTCCCATTAACGCGGCTGTTGCGCGCATATGCAGGGGCGATACTCTTATGCGGCGACGGAAGCCCAGTTCATGCTAATCTCTCTCCCTAATCTCTCTCTCTCTCCCTGATCTCCCCCATTAACACAACTGACGCGCTTGCATGCAGGGATGGAATTCCTTTCCAGCTCAGACCCTGCCTGCTCGCCCTTCGACAACGCATATATATAAAGTCTTGTTGTTGTAACAGCTCTCTCGCTGTGTTTCTTCCTGGTTCAGCTGTTCCCCTGCTGGATTAATTTTTTTCCACCTGAGGACGACCGCTTGGTGTTGCGATGGAAACGTCGTGATATTTTATATTTATTATATTCTACTTTTTTTTACCTGCGTGACTTTACCGAAAAAAACCACGGCCAACAGCAGGGACTGCGTTTATCTGAGCAACCGGTCCTGGCCCTCCCCTCGGTCGACTCAGCCTCAAATGAGTACCTGGTGCGGTGTGTAAATATCGCCACCCGGGAGACAAAGGCGGCCGGGCGTGGTGGTGCTGGCCACCCACGCCCTCTGTGTGTGCCACAGTGCCGGCCTTCATAGATGCTGCTACTCGCTACTCGCTAACAGCACTTGCCCCTACAGCCTGCTAGAGGCTACACGGGGGATCTTTATCTGCGTGTAGGTGCTGCTACTCGCTACTCGCTAACAGCACTTGCCCCTACAACCTGCTAGAGGCTACACGGGGGATCTTTATCTGTGTGTAGGTGCTGCTACTCGCTACTAGTAACAGCACTTGCCCCTACAGCCTGCTAGAGGCTACACGGGGGATCTTTGTCTGTGTGTAGGTGCTGCTACTCGCTACAACTAACAGCACTTGCCCCTACAGCCTGCTAGAGGCTACACGGGGGATCTTTATCTGTGTGTAGGTACTGCTACTCGCTACTAGTAACAGCACTTGCCCCTACAGCCTGCTAGAGGCTACACAGGGGATCTTTGTCTGTGTATAGGTGATGCTGCTACCCGCTACTACTAACAGCACTTGCCCCTACAACCTGCTAGAGGCTACACGGGGGATCTTTTTCTGTGTATAGGCACTGCTACTCACTAATAACAGCACTTGCCCCTACAGCCTGCTAGAGGCTACACGGGGGATCTTTTTCTGTGTGTAGGTGCTGCTACTCGCTACTACTAACAGCACTTGTCCCTACAGCCTGCTAGAGGCTACACGGGGGATCTTTGTCTGTGTAGAGGTGCTGCTACTCGCTACTACTAACAGCACTTGCCCCGACAGCCTGCTAGAGGCTACACGGGGGATCTTTGTCTGTGTATAGGTGATGCAGCTACTCGCTACTATTAACAGCACGTGCCCCTACAGACTGCTAGAGGCTACACGGGGGATCTTTGTCTGTGTATAGGCGCTGCTACTCGCTACTACTAACAGCACTTGCCCCGACAGCCTGCTAGAGGCTACACCGGGGATCTTTGTCTGTGTATAGGTGCTGCTGCTACTCGCTAACAGCACTTGCCCCTACAGCCTGCTAGAGGCTACACGGGGGATCTTTGTCTGTGTATAGGTGATGCAGCTACTCGCTACTATTAACAGCACGTGCCCCTACAGCCTGCTAGAGGCTACACGGGGGATCTTTGTCTGTGTATAGGCGCTGCTACTCGCTACTACTAACAGCACTTGCCCCGACAGCCTGCTAGAGGCTACACCGGGGATCTTTGTCTGTGTATAGGTGCTGCTGCTACTCGCTAACAGCACTTGCCCCTACAGCCTGCTAGAGGCTACACGGGGGATCTTTATCTGTGTGTAGGTGCTGCTACTCGCTGCTACTAACAGCACTTGCCCCTACAGCCTGCTAGAGGTTACACGGGGGATCTTTGTCTGTATATAGGTGCTACTAACAGCACTTGCCCCTGCAGCCTGCTAGAGGCTACACGGGGGATCTTTGTCTGTGTATAGATGCTGCTGCTACTCGCTAACAGCACTTGCCCCTACAGCCTGCTAGAGGCTACACGGGGGATCTTTGTCTGTGTTCTTACTGTAGGCAGTTTCTGATAAAGTTCACGAGCTGAACTCCACATCCCCGCAGCACGAAGTGCAGGGGAATACTTCCCGGGTGACGCTTCTTGCCCAGGCAGAGAGGATGGCCGAAATGGTCTGCAGGAGGGAGAGAGAGAGAGAAAAGCAGAGAGAGACAGAGAGAGACAGAGAGACAAAGTAGGAGAGACAGAGAGAGACAGAGAGAGAGAGAGAAAGAGATGGATCGAGAGACAGGGAGAGAGAGAGAGTGATAGAGACAAAGAGACAGAGAAAGACAGAGAGACAGAGAACGAGAGACAGAGAGAGACACAGATAGAGAGAGAGATAGAGAGATAGGCAGAGAGAGACACAGAGACAGAAAGAGACAGAGAGACAGAAAGATGGAGAGACAGAGATAGAGACGCACACAGAGAGACACAGAGAGAGACACACAGAGAGAGAGAGATAGAGAGATAGGCAGAGAGAGACACAGAGACAGAGAGACAGACAGAGAGACAGAAAGACAGAGAGACACAGACAGAGAGAGAGACAGAGACACACAGAGAGAGACAGAGATGGATAGAGAGACAGGGAGAGAGAGAGAGTGATATAGACAAAGAGACAGAGAAAGACAGAGAGACAGAGAACGAGAGACAGAGGGAGACAGGCAGAGACAGAGAGAGACACACAAAGAGATAAAGAGAGAGACACACAGAGAGAGAGAACGAGAGAGAGAGACACACGCACAGTGTCACCAACCACCACGTCATCCACATATCAACTCACCCACCCACACCTACACTCCCACCCACCTACCCACCCACCCACCTACCCCCGCTTTGGTTACTTATCGCCCCTAACCCAGGTCGTTACTGAGTCGGCCCAAGCCCCAACCACCACCTCCTCCCTCCCCATCCCCCCAGGCCCCCCCCCACCACGACACCACCACCATCGCCACCACCACAGCACCATCACCGCACCACCACCACACCACCCTTCTACTCACCAAAGAAGTACTCTTTGTTGCGAGATCTCTCCAACATGTCTTTCGGAGGCATGCCCATGATCTGCACAACCATTTCAAGACAGAGAGAGAGACACGCTTGTTACACGCTTGTTACACGCATGTTACACGCGTGTTACACGCATGTTACATGCGTGTTACACGGAGAGACCCATAGAGATTCAGAGACATATAGAAACATAGGGACTCCTAGAGACCCATACATAGATCCATAGAGACCCACAGAGATTCAGAGACTCACATAGAACCATAGGGACTCACAGAAACCCATACAGAGACCCATAGACTTACATAGAACAATAGGGCCTCACAGAAACCCATACAGAGACCCATAGAGATGCAGAGACTCACATAGAACCATAGGGACTCACAGAGACACATACAGAGACCCATAGAGACCCATAGACTTACATAGAACAATAGGACCTCACAGAAACCCATACAGAGACCCATAGAGATTCAGAGACTCACATAGAACCATAGGGACTCACAGAGACACATACAGAGACCCATAGAGACCCATAGACTTACATAGAACAATAGGGCCTCACAGAGACCCATACAGAGACCCATAGAGACCCATAGACTTACATAGAACAATAGGGCCTCACAAAAACCCATACAGAGACCCATAGAGACCCACAGACTTCCATAGAACAATAGGGCCTCACAGAGACCCATACAGAGCCCCTTGGAGATCTAGAGACTCATGTAGAAGGACAGGGACCTACAAAGGGACCCACGCTACAGCTAAACTATTTTTCTTTAACCAGGTAAGGCGCCCACAGAGCTGCGTAGCTATTTCTCATCGGCCGTATGGCAGAAGAAGATCTCATTGTGACATTGTCACATCGAGCATTATGGGTGCGTAGGTGGGTAGATGGGTGGGTAGGTTGGTAGGTGGGTGGGTGAGTGGGTAGGTGGGTCAGTAGGTTGGTAGGTGGGCGAGTGGGTCGGTGGGTAGATAGGTGGGTTGGTAGGTGGGTGGGTGTGTCGGTAGGTAGGTGGGTGGGTAGGTGGGGGCGTAGGTTGGTAGGTGGGTGGGTGAGTGGGCGAGTGGGTCGGTCAGTGGGTGGGCGAGTCGGTGGGTAACTGGCCAGGTGACTGGCTGGGTGACTGGCTGGGTGACTGGCTAGGTGACTGGCTGTGTGACTGGCTGGGTGACTGGCTGGGTGACTGGCTGGGTGACTGGCCAGGTGACTGGCTGGGTACCTGGCCAGGTGACTAGCTGGGTGACTGGCTGGGTGACTGGCTAGGTGACTGGCTGTGTAACTGGCCAGGTGACTAGCTGGGTGACTGGCTGCGTGTCTGGCTGGGTGACTGGCTGGGTAACTGGCCAGGTGACTGGCTGGGTGACTGGCTGGGTGACTGGCTGGGTGTCTGACTGGGTGACTGGCTGGGTGACTGGCTGCATGACTGGCTGGGTGACTGGCTGGGTGACTGGCCAGGTGGCTGGCTGCATGACTGGCTGGGTGACTGGCTGGGTGACTGGCTGGGTGACTATCTGGGTGACTGGCTGCGTGTCTGGCTGGGTGACTGGCTGGATAACTGGCTAGGTGACTGGCTGGGTGACTGGCTGGGTGACTGGCTGGGTGTCTGACTGGGTGACTGGCTGCGTGACTGGCTGGGTGACTGGCCATGTGGCTGGCTGCGGGACTGGCTGCATGACTGGCTGGGTGACTGGCTGGGTGTCTGACTGGGTGGCTGGCTGGGTGACTGGCTGGGTGACTGGCCAGGTGACTGGCTGGGTGTCTGACTGGGTGACTGGCTGGGTGACTGGCTGGGTGACTGGCTGGGTGACTGGCTGGGTGGCCGGCTGGGTGGATGTCTGCGGGGCCGGTCTGGGCCAAGTCTCCCGCTTGAGGTGTCCCCCCCCGCCTTCCCCCAAGGAGGCTCCCCGGTCACCTCGATGCAGCATGCCAGGTGGTCGTCGTGGCCGAAGGAGCGGAAGAGGTCCCTGCCGGTGGCCATCTTGGCGACGGTGCAGCCCAGGGACCACGTGTCCGCGGCGCAGGTGACCGGGTAGCCCAGCAGCACCTCGGGCGCCATGTAGACGAGGGTGCCTCCCACGCACGGGGCTGTGTGGATGACGGCAAGCGACAGCGGCGGTGATGGTGAATGTGGACTGGGTACGTGCGTGTGTGGGGGGTGGTGGTGGGTGGGTGGGTGGAGAAACCCACACACACAGACACCCACACACACACACAGACACCCACACACACAGACACCCACACACACCCACACACCCACACACACCCACACACACAGACACCCACACACACACACACCCACACACACAGACACCCACACGCACAGACACCCACACACCCACACACCCACACACACCCACACACACCCACACACACCCACACACGTGCAGGTGTAGGGGGGTCACCACTCACGTGGACGGTCCACAAAGAAGCTGAGGCCGAAGTCGGTGACTCTGGCAACGCGGCTCGCGATGTTTTTCACCAGAATGTTGCGCTGGATGGGGAGCGAGCGGCAGGGAGAGAGAGGATTCACACTCAGCGGGGTCAAGGCGGCGAGCACTCTCTAGGACTGTACGTCTATGTACGGTGACTACCTCTACTTATGAACGTTCAGCTTGCGAACTTTCAGAGATACGAACCAAACCCAGTCCGTACGCTCAAGTTGCTGCTGTTCAGAACCGAGAGTTCATAAGTTCGATAGATGGCGATGGTGGCATCTACATCTGCAGAACGTGAACATCCAGTGGCAATCTACATCTGCTGAATGTGAAGGACCAGTGACATGTACGTCTACAGAATGTGAAGAACCAGTGGCGTCTACATCTACAGAACATGAAGAACCAGTGGCATCTACATCTACAGAACGTGTAGAACCAGTGGCATCTACATCTGAAGAACGAGAAGAACCAGTGGCATCTAATCTACAGAACGTGAAGGACCAGTGGCATCTACATCACAGAACGTGAAGAACCAGTGGCGTCTACATCTACAGAACGTGAAGAACCAGTGGCATCTACGTCTACAGAACGTGAAGAACCAGTGGCATCTACATCTACAGAACGTGAAGAACCAGTGGCGTCTACATCTACAGAACGTGAAGAACCAGTGGCAATCTACATCTGCTGAATGTGAAGAACCAGTGGCATCTACATCTGCAGAACGTGAAGAACCAGTGGCATCTACAACTGCAGAACGTGAAGAACGAATGACATCTACATCTGCAGAACGTGAAGAACCAGTGCCATCGATATCTGCAGAACGGGAAGAACCAGTGGCATCCACATCTGCAGAACGTGAAGAACCAGTGGCATCTACATCTACACAACGTGAAGAACCAATGGCGTCTACATCTGCAGAACATGAAGAACCAGTGGCATCTGTGTCTACAGAATGTGAAGAACCAGTGGCATCTACATCTACAGAACGTGAAGAACCAGTTGCATCTGCTTCTACAGAACGTGAAGGACCAGTGGCATCTACATCTACAGAACGTGAAGAACCAGTGGCATCTACATCTACAGAACGTGAAAAACCAGTGGCATCTACATCTACAGAACATGAAGAACCAGTGGCATCTACATCTACAGAATGTGAAGAACTAGTGACATCTAAATCTATAGAACGTGAAGAACCAGTGGCGTCTACATCTACAGAACGTGAAGAATCAGTGGCATCTACATCTGCAAAAGGTGAAGAACCAGTGGCGTCTGCGTCTACAGAATGTGAAGAACCAGTGGCATCTACATCTACAGAACGTGAAGAACCAGTGGCATCTACATCTACGGAACATGAAGAACCAGTGGCATCTACATCTACAGAACGTGAAGGACCAGTGGCATCTACATCTACAGAACGTGAAGAACCAGTGGCATCTACAGAACGTGAAGAACCAGTGGCATCTACATTTACAGAATGTGAAGAACCAGTGGCATCTGCATCTACAGAACGTGAAGGACCAGTGGCATCTACATCTACAGAACGTGAAGAACCAGTGGCATCTACAGAACGTGAAGAACCAGTGGCATCTGCGTCTACAGAACGTGAAGAACCAGTGGCATCTGCATCTACAGAACGTGAAGAACCAGTGACATCTACATCTGTCAGAGTGCCGAGCGTCAAAGCGAGCGTCCGCGCCCCCAGCCTGCCCTCCGCTCACCGGCTTGATGTCCCCGTGGACGATGCCCCGGGACTTGGCGTAGGCGAGGAAGCGGAGGATGCCCCTGGTGTAGGCCCTCGCGATGTCCTCGTCGATGTGCCCCTGCCCCATGTCTCTGAGTAGCCGATGGAGGTTCGTGCTGTGACGGGGAGACAGAGGCGTCAGCGATGTCCCTCTCTGTGGGTCTCTGTGGGTGGTGGTGTGGTGGTGGTGTGGTGGTGGTGAGTGGGTGGTGATGGTGGTAGTGGTGATGGTGAGTGGTGGTGATGGTGAGTGAGTGAGTGGTGGTGGTAGTGGTGATGGTGAGTGAGTGAGTGGTGGTGATGGCGGTAGTGGTGATGGTGAGTGAGTGGTGGTGGTGATGGTGGTGATGGTGGTGATGGTGATAGTGTGTTGGTGGGTTAGTGGTGCTGATGGTGGTAGTGGTGATGGTGAGTGAGTGAGTGGTGGTGGTGGTGTTGATGGTGGTGATGGTGGTAGTGCTGATGGTGAGTGAGTGGTGGTGATGGTGGTAGTGGTGATGGTGAGTGAGTGAGTGAGTGGTGGTGATGGTGGTAGTGGTGATGGTGAGTGAGTGAGTGGCTGGTGTTGCTGGTGGTGTGGTGGTGGTGGTAGTGGTGATGGTGAGTGTGTGAGTGGTGGTGGTGCTGGTGGTGTGGTGGTAGTGGTGATGGTGAGTGAGTGAGTGAGTGAATGGTGGTTGTGGTGGTGGTGGTAGTGGTGATGGTGAGTGAGTGGTGGTGATGGCGGTAGGGGTGATGGTGAGTGAGTGGTGGTGGTGGTGATGGTGGTGGTGGTGGTGATGGTGGTAGTGGTGATGGTGAGTGAGTGAGTGAGTGGTGGTTGTGCTGGTGGTAGTGGTGATGGTGAGTGAGTAGTGGTGGTGATGGTGAGTGAGTGGTGGTGATGGTGGTAGTGGTGATGGTGAGTGAGTGAGTTGTGGTGGTGCTGGTGGTGTGTTGGTAGTGGTGTTGGTGAGTGAGTGAGTGGTGGTCATGGTGGTAGTGGTGATGGTGAGTGAGTGAGTGGTGGTGATGGTGGTAGTGGTGATGGTGGGTGAGTGGTGGTGGTGCTGGTGGTGTGGTGGTAGTGGTGATGGTGAGTGAGTGAGTGGTGGTGGTGATGGTGGTAGTGGTGATGGTGAGTGAGTGGTGGTGGTGCTGGGGTGGTAGTTGTGATGGTGATTAAGTGAGTGGTGGTGATGGTGGTAGTGGTGATGGTGAGTGAGTGGTGGTGGTGGTGGTGATGGTGAGTGGTTGTGGTGGTGGTGATGGTGGTGTGGTGGTAGTGGTGATAGTGAGTGAGTGAGTGGTGGTGATGGTGGTATTGGTGATGGTGAGTGAGTGGTAGTGGTGATGGTGGTAGTGGTAATGGTGAGTGAGTGGTGGTGGTGGTGATGGTGGTGATGCTGAGTGAGTGAGTGAGTGTTGGTGATGGTGGTAATGGTGATGGTGAGTGAGTGGTGGTCGTGGTGGTGGTCCTGGTGATGGTAAGTGAGTGAGTGGTGGTGGTGGTGATGGTGAGTGAGTGGTGGTGATGGTGGTACTCGTGATGGTGAGTGAGTGGTGGTGGTGATGTTGAGTGAGTGGTGGTGATGGCGGTAGTGGTGATGGTGAGTGAGTGAGTGGTGCTGGTGCTGGTGCTGTTCGTACCTCAACAGCTCCATGACGAGGCATTTGTGGCCTCGGAAGGAGAAAGTCTCCAGGACTTTTGCAACGTTGAAGTCCACGTCGCTACGTTGGCTCTGCAGCTCCATAGACATCTGGATCTCCCTCAGATGGTTGTCCTCTTGCCTGGAGCTGCGAGCGAGTGAGCGAGTGCACAGAGAGAGACACAGAGACACAGAGACAGAGAGTTTAGACGTAACGTAGAGGAGGGATGGTGGTGATGGTGGGGAAGGGTGGTGGTAGGGAGGGGGTGGTGGTGGTAGTGTGGGGATGGTGGTGCTGGTGGTGGTGATGGTGGTGGTGGTGGGGGTAGGGAGAGAGGGGTGGTGGTAGTGGTGGTGATGGTGATGGTAGTGTGATGGTGGTGGTAGTGTGATGGTGGTGATGGTGGTGGTGGAAGTGAGAGAGGGGTGGTGGCAGTGGTGGTGATGGTGGTGGTGTTAGTGTGATGGTGATGGTGGTGGTGTGATGGTGGTGGTAGTGGTCGTGATGGTGGTAGTGTGGGGGTGGTAGTGTGATGGTGGTGTTGGTGGTAGTGTGATGGTGGTGGTGGTGGTAGTGTGATGGTGGTGGTGGTCGTGATGGTGGTGGTAGTGTGATGGTGGTGGTAGTGGTCGTGATGGTAGTGGTGGCAGTGTGATGGTGGTGGTAGTGTGATGGTGCTGATGGTGGTGGTGGTGGTGGTAGGGAGAGAGGGGCAGTGGTAGTGGTCGTGATGGTGGTGGCAGTGGTCGTGATGGTGGTGGTGGTGGTAGGGAGAGAGGGGTGGTGGTAGTGTGATGGTGGTAGTGTGGTGGTGGTAGAGAGAGAGGGGTGGTGGCAGTGGTCGTGATGGTGGTGGTAGTGTGATGGTGGTGGTGGTAGTGTGATGGTGGTGATGGTGGTGGCAGTGGTCGTGATGGTGGTGGTGGTGGTGGTAGGGAGAGAGGGGTGGTGGTAGTGTGATGGTGATGGTGGTGGCAGTGGTCGTGATGGTGGTGGTGGTAGGGAGAGAGGGGTGGTGGTAGTGTGATGGTGGTGATGGTGGTGACAGTGGTGGTGGTGATGGTGGTGGTAGTGGTCGTGATGGTGGTGGGTGCTCGAGCGAGGGAGAGTCAAGTAAAGGTTGTTTCAGCCATAGTTTGTTATTGTTGTCACTGTGAGCTAACACTCAACAGCAGTCCCATAGTTGGCCCATTGTTGTTGTTGACATCGTTGTTGTTGTTGTTGTTGGTGCTGCTGTTGCTGTTGACTGCACCGCTGCACCAGGGCCCACTCACTTGGAGGGCGAGGCGAGGATCTTGAGCGCCACCATCGTCCGAGTCTTGTGGTCCAGACACTGCACCACCACGCCCTGTCCACCATGCCCAATCTTCTTGTTCAGCTCGAAGCGGTAGTGGAAGTGCTCGTTCTGGACCTTGCAGGGGTCACGGGGGAGGTCACGCGGAGTGGTCAGGGTGAAGGTCAAAGTGGGGTCACGGGGAGGTCACGGGAAGCATCAGGGTGAAGGTCAAATTGGGGGTCTGTGTGTGTCTGTGTGTGTCTGTGTGTGTCTGTGTGTGTGGGGAGCGGTGGTGCAGCGGTTAGCGTTACGCTGCGCTATGAACCCGGCGACCCGGGTTCGATTCCCACTCACGGCCAACACCAACAGTGACGATTATCTGAACCGGTCCCTGGCCTCCCCTAGGTCGACTCAGCCTCAAATGAGTAGCTGGTGCGGTGTGTAAACATCGCCACTGGGGAGACAAAGGCGGTCGGTCGTGGTGCTGGCCACCCACCCCCTCGTGTAACGTTCTGGCCTTCATAGGTGCTCGCTAACAGCACTTGCCCCTACAGTCTGTGAAGGCTATATAGGGGATCTTTGTCTTGTGTGTGAGTCTCACAGGGATGTAGTTGTGTGTGTGTCTGTGTGTGTGTGTCTGTGTGTGTGTCTGTGTGTGTCTGTGTGTCTGTGTTTGTATGTATGTGTCTGTGTGTGTCTGTGTCTGTGTGTGTGTCTGTGTGTGTGTGTCTGTGTGTGTCTGTGTATCTGTGTGTGTCTGTGTGTCTGTGTCTGTGTGTCTGTGTCTGTGTGTGTGTGTCTGTGTGTGTGTCTGTGTGTGTGTGTGTCTGTGTGTGTGTGTCTGTGTGTGTGTGTGTCTGTGTGTGTGTGTGTGTCTGTGTGTCTGTGTGTGTGAGTCTCACAAGGATGTAGTTGTTATCGTCGTCGTCATATCCTCCATTGGCGACGCCCCCTCGGCTTTCCTCCTCCCCCTCGTCCAAAGTAAAAAACCAAACCGCGTCCATGGCGGCGAGCTCCAGCTTCTGGCGCTTAGTCAGGGAAGTCTTGAAGATACGCTGGATCGCTGCACAAGTGACAACAACAACAACATCAGCCACAACAACTGAAGCTATCAACTTGTTTTGTATACACACACACCGCGTTATGCCCCCCCCCCCAAAGTGGCTGGTGTCATCATCATCGTCGTAATCATCACCGTCGTCATCATCCTCATCATCGTCGTCGTCATCATCGTCATCACCACGTGGCAGAAAAATGCTCTAAACGCATTTTTCTACAGACTCAAAGAGACCCACAGAGACTCAAAGAGACCCACCGAGACTAATAGAGACCCACAGAGAGCCACAGAGACCCACTGACACCCACAGAGACTCACAGAGACTCACCAGAGACCTTTACTAATGCAGAGGAGTCAAATGGAAACGTGACGTCATGCGCGCCGGGCGGCTCCATGACGTCACGTCTCCCCTTGGTATAAAAAGGGGAACCCCGTGACGTAGGCGGGGTCGTTGCTGGAGCCGGGGCTCAGAGTAGGGTGGAACGGGGGGAGCCAGGGGCAAGAGGGTAGGAGTAGGGGATAGCACAGCGTACAGGGCTGGAGGTGACCGCGCTCCTCGGTCGGCCGGGTTGGCTGAACCCACGGTCGGACGCAGAGGAGGCAGCACGGGGCAGCCGGCTGTGACGGGGGGGCTAGTGGGACGTAGCCCGGGACCCCTGGGGAAGTTGTTACACCCTCGTGTACTGAAATAAGCTTCGAGTAAACTTACGGCGAAAGCCCCTAAACCTCCGAGTCGTTGGGAACCCTTCAACGCTAATGTAGACCCACGTGGCGGTACAGGTTGCATCTACGAAAGTTAAACTTCTTTTTGCACCGTACGTTGCCAACCGTGTTAATGTATGGGTCTCTATGGCTGTCTCTGTGGGTCCACGGGGTCTCTGTGGTTGCCTCTGTGGGTCTATGGGTGTCTCTGTGGGTTTGTAGGGTCTCTATCGGTGCCTCTGTGGGTCTCTATAGGTCTGGGTGTCTATGTGGGTCTTTGTGTGTCTACGGGTGCCTCTGTTTGTCTCTGTGTGTCTATGAGTGTCTATGGGTGTCTATGGGTGTCTATGAGTGTCTATGGGTGTCTATGAGTGTCTCTGTGGGTCTATGGGTGTCTCTGTGGGTTTGTCGGGTCTCTATCGGTGCCTCTGTGGGTCTGGGTGTCTCTGTGGGTCTCTGTGTGTCTACGGGTGTCTCTGTGTGTCTCTGTGTGTCTATGAGTGTCTATGGGTGTCTATTGGTGTCTATGAGTGTCTCTGTGTGTCTATGGGTGTCTCTGTGTGTCTATGGTTGTCAATGTGTGTCTATGGGTGTCTCTGTGTGTCTATGGGTGTCTTTGTGAGTATCCCCCCGCTCAACATTTAGAGGAATCAACATCACCCCGCTTGAATCCAAGTGTTATTTGGCTGCTGCTAAGCATTTCCACGCGACAGCGACAATGATGATGCCGACGATGATGATGATGACGACGATGATGATGATGATGATATCAGCCCACTTGGTTGAGCTGCTTTGATTTGAGCTGCCATCATTCTTAGACTTTGATGATTCTCCTGCTCCTCTCTCGTTCTTACCTTTGGGTGATTTGCTGCGGATTAACATGGAGCTGGCGGTCAGCGCACTCCACCTGGTGATAGGCGGAGGCTGCCTCCCGCTCGGTCCAGCTTGCCTCGTCTACACGCACACAAATCCATACATACACACACATACACACATATACATATATACACACATATACACATACACGCATACACACACACATACACACACATACACACACACACATACACATTCATACACACATACACATTCATAGATACATATATATACACACATACACACATACATACACATTCATACACACACACACATACACATTCATACATACATATATACACACACATACATATATATGTATACATATATGGGTGGTGTTTGTAAGTGTGAGTGGTGTTCACAGGTGTGGGTGGTGTTTGTAAGTGTGGGTGGTGTTTGTAAGTGTGGGTGGTGTTTGTAAGTGTGGGTGGTGTTTGTAATAGTGGATGGTGTTTGTAAGTGTGAGTGGTGTTTGTAAGTGTTGGTGGTGTTTGTAAGTGTGGGTGGTGTTTGTAAGTGAGGGTGGTGTTTGTAAGTGAGGGTGGTGTTCGTAAGTGAGGGTGGTGTTTGTAAGTGAGGGTGGTGTTTGTAAGTGAGGGTGGTGTTTGTAAGTGAGGGTGGTGTTTGTAAGTGAGGGTGGTGTTTGTAAGTGAGAGTGGTGTTCGTAAGTGAGGGTGGTGTTTGTAAGTGAGGGTGGTGTTTGTAAGTGTGGGTGGTGTTTGTAAGTGTGAGTTGTGTTTGTAAGTGTGGATGGTGTTTGCAAGTGTGGGTGGTGTTTGTAAGTGTGAGTGGTGTTTGTAAGTGTGAGTGGTGTTTGTGGTGTTTGTAAGTGTGGGTGGTGTTTGTAGGTGTGGTTGGTGTTTGTAAGTGTGGGTGGTGTTTGTAAGTGAGGGTGGTGTTTGTAAGTGTGAGTGGTGTTTGTAAGTGTGGATGGTGTTTGTAAGTGTGGGTGGTGTTTGTAAGTGTGGGTGGTGTTTGTAAGTTAGGGTGGTGTTTGTAAGTGTGAGTGGTGTTTGTAAGTGTGGGTGGTGTTCGTAAGTGTGGGTGGTGTTTGTAAGTGTGGGTGGTGTTTGTAAGTTAGGGTGGTGTTTGTAAGTGTGGGTGGTGTTTGTAAGTGTGGGTGGTGTTCGTAAGTGTGGGTGGTGTTTGTAAGTGTGGGTGGTGTTTGTAAGTTAGGGTGGTGTTCATATGTTGAGTGGAGGGGGCCACGCCTACCTGCATGGCGTTGCTGTGCTCCGTAAATCTCTCGGTGTCTCTGCGTGGAGAGTGGAGGGTGGGGAGAGTCAGGCAGAGTTCAGTGGAGGGCGATTGCACCGCTACCACGTGGACTCACATTGTTAGCATGGACTCACGCACCACAAACCCACATCCTCACCACGAACCCTCACAACTCACCATGAATCCTCACCACGGACACCCACACTCACCAATAAGCCACAATAAGGACCCACACAACTCACCACGAACCAACACTCTCACCAAGAACCCACACAACTCACCACGGATCCACAACACGGACTCACACAACTCACCACGGACCCAGACAACTCACCACAGACCCACAACACTGACCCACACAACTCACCACGTCAATGGCTTCAGCAGAAGGTGCTCGGCGATTAGGATGATGAAGAATCTGAAGATGTCGACGCTGAAGACGAAAAAGCAGCCACATTGTTAGCATGGACTCACGCACCACAAACCCACATCCTCACCACGAACCCACCAACCCTCACCAAGAACCCACATCCTCACCACGAACCCTCATAACTCACCACAAACCCACATCCTCACCACAAACCCTCACAACTCACCACAAACCCACATCCTCACCAAGAACCCTCACAACTCACCACAAACCCACATCCTCACCACGGACCCACACAACTCACCACAAACCCACATCCTCACCACGAACCCTCACAACTCACCACAAACCCACATCCTCACCACGGACCCACACAACTCACCACAAACCCACATCCTCACCACGAACCCACACAACAAACCAAGAACCCACATCCTCACCACGAACCCACACAACTCACCACAAACCCACATCCTCACCACGGACCCACACAACTCACCACAAACCCACATCCTCACCACGAACCCACACAACAAACCAAGAACCCACATCCTCACCACGAACCCACACAACTCACCACAAACCCACATCCTCACCACGGACCCACACAACTCACCACAAACCCACATCCTCACCACGAACCCACACAACAAACCAAGAACCCACATCCTCACCACGAACCCACACAACTCACCACAAACCCACATCCTCACCACGAACCCACACAACTCGCCACAAACCCACATCCTCACCACGAACCCACACAACTCACCACAAACCCACATCACCACGAACCCACACAACTCACCACGAACCCACATCCTCACCACGGACTCTCACAACTCACCATGAATCCTCACCACGGACACCCACACTCACCAATAAGCCACAATAAGGACCCACACAACTCACCACGAACCAACACTCTTACCAAGAACCCACACAACTCACCACGGATCCACAACACAGACCCACACAACTCACCACGGACCCAGACAACTCACCACAGACCCACAACACTGACCCACACAACTCACCACCTCAATGGCTTCAGCAGAAGGTGCTCGGCGATTAGGATGATGAAGAATCTGAAGATGTCGACGCTGAAGACGAAAAAGCAGCCGCCTCCTTCACGTCCGTCGCCAACTGACGAGCCACGTGGTCGCGTGACGTCACCGATGACGTTCAGTGCGACGGAAGTGACCACGCCCACTCCTAGCCACGCCCACGCAGAGCCACGCCCCTGCCGAGTGACGTGGGATAACGCGGCCACGCCCCCGGCAGCCGGGCGCTCCTCAATCTACAGATTATACTTCCGCTTCCGGGTCGGGACGAGTGGAGGCGGTGGCGGGAAAATCTGAACCCTGTCTGGGCCTCCTCAAGGTCGACTCAGCCTGAAGGTGCCCACACGGGGCTCTGTGTGGTGAGTCTGTGGGTCTCTGTGTGGTGAGTCTGTGGGTCTCTGTGTGGTGAGTCTGTGGGTCTCTGTGTGGTGAGTCTGTGGGTCTCTGTGTGGTGAGTCTGTGGGTCTCTGTGTGGTGAGGCTGTGGGTCTCTGTGTGGTGAGTCTGTGGGTCTCTGTGTGGCGAGTCTATGGGTCTCTGTGTGGTGAGTCTGTGGGTCTCTGTGTGGTGAGTCTATGGGTCTCTGTGTGGTGAGTCTGTGGGTCTCTGTGTGGTGAGTCTGTGGGTCTCTGTGTGGTGAGTCTGTGGATCTCTGTGTGGTGAGTATGTTAGTCTCTGTGTGGTGAGTCTGTGGGTCTCTGTGTGGTGAGTCTGTGGGTCTCTGTGTTGCGAGTCTATGGGTTTCTGTGTGGTGAGTCTGTGGGTCTCTGTGTGGTGAGTCTGTGGGTCTCTGTGTGGTGAGTCTATGGGTCTCTGCGTGGTGAGTCTGTGGGTCTCTGCGTGGTGAGTCTGTGGGTCTCTGTGTGGTGAGTCTGTGGATCACTGTGTGGTGAGTCTGTGGGTCTCTGTGTGATGAGTCTGTGGGTCTCTGTGTGGTGAGTCTGCGGGTCTCTGTGTGGTGAGTCTGTGGGTCTCTGTGCGGTGAGTCTGTGGGTGTCTGTGTGGTGAGTCTGTGGGTCTCTGTGCGGTGAGTCTGTGGGTCTCTGTGTGGTGAGTCTGTGGGTCTCTGTGTGGTGAGTCTGTAGGTCTCCGTGTGGTGAGTCTGTGGGTCTCTGTGTGGTGAGTCTGTGGGTCTCTGTGTGGTGAGCCTGTGGGTCTCCGTGTGGTGAGTCTGTGGGTCTCCGTGTGGTGAGTCTGTGGGTCTCCATGTGGTGAGTCTGTGGGTCTCTGTGTGGTGAGTCTGTGGGTCTCTGTGTGGTTAGTCTGTGGGTCTCTGTGTGGTGAGTCTGTGTGTCTCCGTGTGGTGAGTCTGTGGGTCTCCATGTGGTGAGTCTGTGGGTCTCTGTGTGGTGAGTCTGTGGGTCTCTGTGTGGTGAGTCTGTGGGTCTCTGTGTGGTGAGTCTGTGGATCTCTGTGTGGTGAGTCTGTGGGTCTCTGTGTGGTGAGTCTGTGGGTCTCTGTGTGGTGAGTCTGTGGGTCTCTGTGTGGTGAGTCTGTGGGTCTCTGTGTTGCGAGTCTATGGGTTTCTGTGTGGTGAGTCTGTGGGTCTCTGTGTGGTGAGTCTGTGGGTCTCTGTGTGGTGAGTCTATGGGTCTCTGCGTGGTGAGTCTGTGGGTCTCTGCGTGGTGAGTCTCTGGGTCTCTGTGTGGTGAGTCTGTGGATCACTGTGTGGTGAGTCTGTGGGTCTCTGTGTGATGAGTCTGTGGGTCTCTGTGTGGTGAGTCTGCGGGTCTCTGTGTGGTGAGTCTGTGGGTCTCTGTGCGGTGAGTCTGTGGGTGTCTGTGTGGTGAGTCTGTGGGTCTCTGTGCGGTGAGTCTGTGGGTCTCTGTGTGGTGAGTCTGTGGGTCTCTGTGTGGTGAGTCTGTAGGTCTCCGTGTGGTGAGTCTGTGGGTCTCTGTGTGGTGAGTCTGTGGGTCTCTGTGTGGTGAGTCTGTGGGTCTCTGTGTGGTGAGCCTGTGGGTCTCCGTGTGGTGAGTCTGTGGGTCTCCGTGTGGTGAGTCTGTGGGTCTCCATGTGGTGAGTCTGTGGGTCTCTGTGTGGTGAGTCTGTGGGTCTCTGTGTGGTTAGTCTGTGGGTCTCTGTGTGGTGAGTCTGTGTGTCTCCGTGTGGTGAGTCTGTGGGTCTCCATGTGGTGAGTCTGTGGGTCTCTGTGTGGTTAGTCTGTGGGTCTCTGTGTGGTGAGTCTGTGGGTCTCTGTGTGGTGAGTCTGTGGGTCTCTGTGTGGAGAGTCTGTGGGTCTCTGTGCGGTGAGTCTGTGGGTGTCTGTGTGTTGAGTCTGTGGGTCTCTGTGTGGTGAGTCTGTGGGTCTCTGTGGTGAGTCAGTCGGTCTCCGTGTGGTGAGTCTGTGGGTCTCTGTGTGGTGAGTCTATGGGTGTCTGTGTGGTGAGTCTGTGGGTCTCTGTGTTGGGAGTCTGTGGGTCTCTGTGTGGTGAGTCTGTGTGTCTCTGTGTGATGAGTCTGTAGGTCTCTGTGTGGTGAGTCGGTGGGTCTCTGTTTGTTGAGTCTGTGGGTTTCTGTGTGGTGAGTCTGTGGGTCTCTGTGTGGTGAGTCTGTGGGTCTCTGTGTGATGAGTCAGTGGGTCGCTGTGTGGTGAGTCTGTGGGTCTCTGTGTGGTGAGTCTGTGGGTCTCTGTGTGGTGAGTATGTGGGTCTCTGTGTGGTGAGTCTGTGGGTCTCTGTGTGGTGAGTCTGTGCGTCTCTGTAGTGAGTCAGTCGGTCTCTGTGCGGTGAGTCTCTGGGTGTCTGTGGTGAGTCTATGGGTCTCTTTGTGGTGAGTCTGTGGGTCTATGTGTGGTGAGTCTGTGGGTCTCTGTCTGGTGAGTCTGTTGGTCTATGTGTGGTGAGTCTGTTGGTCTCTGTGTGGTGAGACTGTGGGTCTCTGTGTGGTGAGTCTGGGGGTCTCTGTGTGGTGAGTCTGTGTGTCTCTGTGTGATGAGTCTGTGGGTCTCTGTGTGATGAGTCTGTGGGTCTCTGTGTGGTGAGTCTGTGGGTTTCTGTGTGGTGAGTCTTTGTGTCTCTGTGTGATGAGTCTGTGGGTCTCTGTTTGATGAGTCTGTGGGTCTCTGTGTGGTGAGTCTGTGGGTCTCTGTGTGGTGAGTCTATGTGTCTCTGTGTGATGAGTCTGTGGGTCTCTGTGTGGTGAGTCTGTGGGTTTCTGTGTGGTGAGTCTGTGGGTCTCTGTGTGGTGACTCTGTGGGTCTCTGTGTGGTGAGTCTGTGTGTCTCTGTGTGGTGAGTCTATGTGTCTCTGTGTGATGAGTCTGTGGGTCCCTGTGTGGTGAGTCTATGGGTCTCTTTGTGATGAGTCTATGTGTCTCTGTGTGATGAGTCTGTGGGTCTCTGTGTGGTGAGTCTGTGGGTCTGTCTGGTGAGTCTGTGGGTCTCTGTGTGGTGAGTCTGTGGGTCTCTGTGTGATGAGTCTGTGGGTCTCTGTGTGGTGAGTCTATGGGTCTCTTTGTGATGAGTCTATGTGTCTCTGTGTGATGAGTCTGTGGGTCTCTGTGTGGTGAGTCTGTGGGTCTGTCTGGTGAGTCTGTGGGTCTCTGTGTGGTGAGTCTGTGGGTCTCTGTGTGGTGAGTCTGTGTGTCTCTGTGTGGTGAGTCTGTGGGTCTCTGTGTGGTGAGTCTGTGTGTCTCTGTGTGATGAGTCTGTGGGTCTCTGTGTGATGAGTGTATGTGGTGGTGTTGGTGAGTGAGTGGGTGGTGGTGATGGCGGTAGTGGTGATGGTGAGTGAGTGGTGGTGGTGATGGTGGTAGTGCTGATGGTGAGTGAGTGGTGGTGATGGTGTTAGTGGTGGTGATGGTGGTAGTGGTGATGGTGAGTGAGTGAGTGGTGGTGATGGTGGTAGTGGTGATGGTGAGTGAGTGGCTGGTGTTGCTGGTGGTGTGGTGGTGGTGGTAGTGGTGATGGTGAGTGAGTGAGTGGTGGTGGTGATGGTGAGTGAGTGAGTGGTGGTGGTGTGGTGGTAGTGGTGATGGTGAGTGAGTGAGTGAATGGTGGTGGTGGTGATGGCGGTAGTGGTGATGGTGAGTGAGTGGTGGTGATGGTGGTAGTGGTGATGGTGAGTGGTTGTGGTGGTGGTGATGGTGGTCTGGTGGCAGTGGTGATGGTCAGTGAGTGGTGGTGATGGTGGTAGTGGTGATGGTGAGTGAGTGGTGGTGGTGGTGCTGGTGTGGTGGTAGTGGTGATGGTGAGTGAGTTAGTGAGTGCTGGTGGTGCTGGTGGTAGTGGTGATGGTGAGTGAGTGGTGGTGGTGATGGTGAGTGAGTGGTGGTGATGGTGGTAGTGGTGATGGTGAGTGAGTGAGTTGTGGTGGTGCTGGTGGTAAGGTGGTAGTGGTTTTGGTGAGTGAGTGAGTGGTGGTGATGGTGGTAGTGGTGGTGATGGTGGTGTGGTGGTAGTGATGATGGTGAGTGAATGAGTGGTGGTGACGGTGCTAGTGGTGATGGTGAGTGAGTGGTGGTGATAGTGGTGGTGCTGGGGAGTGAGTGGTGATGGTGAGTGAGTGGTGGTGGTGGTGATGGTGGTAGTGGTGATGGTGAGTGGTGGTGATGTTGGGGTCTCTTTGTGGTGAGTCTGTGGGTCTCTGTGTGGTGAGTCTGTGGGTCTATGTGTGGTGAGTCTGTGGGTCTCTGTCTGGTGAGTCTGTTGGTCTATGTGTGGTGAGTCTGTTGGTCTCTGTGTGGTGAGACTGTGGGTCTCTGTGTGGTGAGTCTGGGGGTCTCTGTGTGGTGAGTCTGTGTGTCTCTGTGTGATGAGTCTGTGGGTCTCTGTGTGATGAGTCTGTGGGTCTCTGTGTGGTGAGTCTGTGGGTTTCTGTGTGGTGAGTCTATGTGTCTCTGTGTGATGAGTCTGTGGGTCTCTGTTTGATGAGTCTGTGGGTCTCTGTGTGGTGAGTCTGTGGGTCTCTGTGTGGTGAGTCTATGTGTCTCTGTGTGATGAGTCTGTGGGTCTCTGTGTGGTGAGTCTGTGGGTCTCTGTGTCGTGAGTCTGTGGGTCTCTGTGTGGTGACTCTGTGGGTCTCTGTGTGGTGAGTCTGTGTGTCTCTGTGTGGTGAGTCTATGTGTCTCTGTGTGATGAGTCTGTGGGTCTCTGTGTGGTGAGTCTATGGGTCTCTTTGTGATGAGTCTATGTGTCTCTGTGTGATGAGTCTGTGGGTCTCTGTGTGGTGAGTCTGTGGGTCTGTCTGGTGAGTCTGTGGGTCTCTGTGTGGTGAGTCTGTGGGTCTCTGTGTGGTGAGTCTGTGTGTCTCTGTGTGATGAGTCTGTGGGTCTCTGTGTGATGAGTGTATGTGGTGGTGTTGGTGAGTGAGTGGGTGGTGGTGATGGCGGTAGTGGTGATGGTGAGTGAGTGGTGGTGGTGATGGTGGTAGTGCTGATGGTGAGTGAGTGGTGGTGATGGTGTTAGTGGTGGTGATGGTGGTAGTGGTGATGGTGAGTGAGTGAGTGGTGGTGATGGTGGTAGTGGTGATGGTGAGTGAGTGGCTGGTGTTGCTGGTGGTGTGGTGGTGGTGGTAGTGGTGATGGTGAGTGAGTGAGTGGTGGTGGTGATGGTGAGTGAGTGAGTGGTGGTGGTGTGGTGGTAGTGGTGATGGTGAGTGAGTGAGTGAATGGTGGTGGTGGTGATGGCGGTAGTGGTGATGGTGAGTGAGTGGTGGTGATGGTGGTAGTGGTGATGGTGAGTGGTTGTGGTGGTGGTGATGGTGGTCTGGTGGCAGTGGTGATGGTCAGTGAGTGGTGGTGATGGTGGTAGTGGTGATGGTGAGTGAGTGGTGGTGGTGGTGCTTGGGTTGGTGGTAGTGGTGATGGTGAGTGAGTTAGTGAGTGCTGGTGGTGCTGGTGGTAGTGGTGATGGTGAGTGAGTGGTGGTGGTGATGGTGAGTGAGTGGTGGTGATGGTGGTAGTGGTGATGGTGAGTGAGTGAGTTGTGGTGGTGCTGGTGGTAAGGTGGTAGTGGTTTTGGTGAGTGAGTGAGTGGTGGTGATGGTGGTAGTGGTGGTGATGGTGGTGTGGTGGTAGTGATGATGGTGAGTGAATGAGTGGTGGTGACGGTGCTAGTGGTGATGGTGAGTGAGTGGTGGTGATAGTGGTGGTGCTGGGGAGTGAGTGGTGATGGTGCGTGAGTGGTGGTGGTGGTGATGGTGGTAGTGGTGATGGTGAGTGGTGGTGATGTTGGGGTCTCTGTGTGGTGAGTCTGTGGGTCTCTGTCTGGTGTGTCTGTGGGTCTCTGTGTGGTGAGTCTGTGGGTCTCTGTGTGGTGAGACTGTGGGTCTCTGTGTGGTGAGTCTGTGGGTCTCTGTGTGGTGAGTCTGTGTGTCTCTGTGTGATGAGTCTGTGGGTCTCTGTGTGATGAGTCTGTGGGTCTCTGTGTGGTGAGTCTGTGGGTTTCTGTGTGGTGAGTCTATGTGTCTCTGTGTGATGAGTCTGTGGGTCTCTGTTTGATGAGTCTGTGGGTCTCTGTGTGGTGAGTCTGCGGGTCTCTGTGTGGTGAGTCTGTGGGTCTCTGTGCGGTGAGTCTGTGGGTGTCTGTGTGGTGAGTCTGTGGGTCTCTGTGCGGTGAGTCTGTGGGTCTCTGTGTGGTGAGTCTGTGGGTCTCTGTGTGGTGAGTCTGTAGGTCTCCGTGTGGTGAGTCTGTGGGTCTCTGTGTGGTGAGTCTGTGGGTCTCTGTGTGGTGAGTCTGTGGGTCTCTGTGTGGTGAGCCTGTGGGTCTCCGTGTGGTGAGTCTGTGGGTCTCCGTGTGGTGAGTCTGTGGGTCTCCATGTGGTGAGTCTGTGGGTCTCTGTGTGGTGAGTCTGTGGGTCTCTGTGTGGTTAGTCTGTGGGTCTCTGTGTGGTGAGTCTGTGTGTCTCCGTGTGGTGAGTCTGTGGGTCTCCATGTGGTGAGTCTGTGGGTCTCTGTGTGGTTAGTCTGTGGGTCTCTGTGTGGTGAGTCTGTGGGTCTCTGTGTGGTGAGTCTGTGGGTCTCTGTGTGGAGAGTCTGTGGGTCTCTGTGCGGTGAGTCTGTGGGTGTCTGTGTGGTGAGTCTGTGGGTCTCTGTGTGGTGAGTCTGTGGGTCTCTGTGGTGAGTCAGTCGGTCTCCGTGTGGTGAGTCTGTGGGTCTCTGTGTGGTGAGTCTATGGGTGTCTGTGTGGTGAGTCTGTGGGTCTCTGTGTTGGGAGTCTGTGGGTCTCTGTGTGGTGAGTCTGTGTGTCTCTGTGTGATGAGTCTGTAGGTCTCTGTGTGGTGAGTCTGTGGGTCTCTGTTTGTTGAGTCTGTGGGTGTCTGTGTGGTGAGTCTGTGGGTCTCTATGTGGTGAGTCTGTGGGTCTCTGTGTGATGAGTCAGTGGGTCGCTGTGTGGTGAGTCTGTGGGTCTCTGTGTGGTGAGTCTGTGGGTCTCTGTGTGGTGAGTATGTGGGTCTCTGTGTGGTGAGTCTGTGGGTCTCTGTGTGGTGAGTCTGTGGGTCTCTGTAGTGAGTCAGTCGGTCTCCGTGTGGTGAGTCTGTGGGTCTCTGTGTGGTGAGTCTGTGGGTCTCTGTGTGGTGAGTCTGTGGGTGTCTGTGTGGTGAGTCTGTGGGTCTCTGTGTGGTGAGTCTGTGGGTCTCTGTGTGGTGAGTCTGTGGGTGTCTGTATGTGGTGAGTCTGTGGGTCTCTGTGCGGTGAGTCTCTGGGTGTCTGTGGTGAGTCTATGGGGCTCTTTGTGGTGAGTCTGTGGGTCTGTGTGGTGAGTCTGTGGGTCTCTGTCTGGTGAGTATGTTGGTCTATGTGTGGTGAGTCTGTTGGTCTCTGTGTGGTGAGACTGTGGGTCTCTGTGTGGTGAGTCTGGGGGTCTCTGTGTGGTGAGTCTGTGTGTCTCTGTGTGATGAGTCTGTGGGTCTCTGTGTGATGAGTCTGTGGGTCTCTGTGTGGTGAGTCTGTGGGTTTCTGTGTGGTGAGTCTATGTGTCTCTGTGTGATGAGTCTGTGGGTCTCTGTTTGATGAGTCTGTGGGTCTCTGTGTGGTGAGTCTGTGGGTCTCTGTGTGGTGAGTCTATGTGTCTCTGTGTGATGAGTCTGTGGGTCTCTGTGTGGTGAGTCTGTGGGTCTCTGTGTCGTGAGTCTGTGGGTCTCTGTGTGGTGACTCTGTGGGTCTCTGTGTGGTGAGTCTGTGTGTCTCTGTGTGGTGAGTCTATGTGTCTCTGTGTGATGAGTCTGTGGGTCTCTGTGTGGTGAGTCTATGGGTCTCTTTGTGATGAGTCTATGTGTCTCTGTGTGATGAGTCTGTGGGTCTCTGTGTGGTGAGTCTGTGGGTCTGTCTGGTGAGTCTGTGGGTCTCTGTGTGGTGAGTCTGTGGGTCTCTGTGTGGTGAGTCTGTGTGTCTCTGTGTGGTGAGTCTGTGGGTCTCTGTGTGGTGAGTCTGTGTGTCTCTGTGTGATGAGTCTGTGGGTCTCTGTGTGATGAGTGTATGTGGTGGTGTTGGTGAGTGAGTGGGTGGTGGTGATGGCGGTAGTGGTGATGGTGAGTGAGTGGTGGTGGTGATGGTGGTAGTGCTGATGGTGAGTGAGTGGTGGTGATGGTGTTAGTGGTGGTGATGGTGGTAGTGGTAATGGTGAGTGAGTGAGTGGTGGTGATGGTGGTAGTGGTGATGGTGAGTGAGTGGCTGGTGTTGCTGGTGGTGTGGTGGTGGTGGTGATGGTGAGTGAGTGAGTGGTGGTGGTGATGGTGAGTGAGTGAGTGGTGGTGGTGTGGTGGTAGTGGTGATGGTGAGTGAGTGAATGGTGGTGGTGGTGATGGCGGTAGTGGTGATGGTGAGTGAGTGGTGGTGATGGTGGTAGTGGTGATGGTGAGTGGTTGTGGTGGTGGTGATGGTGGTCTGGTGGCAGTGGTGATGGTCAGTGAGTGGTGGTGATGGTGGTAGTGGTGATGGTGAGTGAGTGGTGGTGGTGGTGCTGGTGTGGTGGTAGTGGTGATGGTGAGTGAGTTAGTGAGTGCTGGTGGTGCTGGTGGTAGTGGTGATGGTGAGTGAGTGGTGGTGGTGATGGTGAGTGAGTGGTGGTGATGGTGGTAGTGGTGATGGTGAGTGAGTGAGTTGTGGTGGTGCTGGTGGTAAGGTGGTAGTGGTTTTGGTGAGTGAGTGAGTGGTGGTGATGGTGGTAGTGGTGGTGATGGTGGTGTGGTGGTAGTGATGATGGTGAGTGAATGAGTGGTGGTGACGGTGCTAGTGGTGATGGTGAGTGAGTGGTGGTGATAGTGGTGGTGCTGGGGAGTGAGTGGTGATGGTGAGTGAGTGGTGGTGGTGGTGATGGTGGTAGTGGTGATGGTGAGTGGTGGTGATGTTGGGGTCTCTTTGTGGTGAGTCTGTGGGTCTCTGTGTGGTGAGTCTGTGGGTCTATGTGTGGTGAGTCTGTGGGTCTCTGTCTGGTGAGTCTGTTGGTCTATGTGTGGTGAGTCTGTTGGTCTCTGTGTGGTGAGACTGTGGGTCTCTGTGTGGTGAGTCTGGGGGTCTCTGTGTGGTGAGTCTGTGTGTCTCTGTGTGATGAGTCTGTGGGTCTCTGTGTGATGAGTCTGTGGGTCTCTGTGTGGTGAGTCTGTGGGTTTCTGTGTGGTGAGTCTATGTGTCTCTGTGTGATGAGTCTGTGGGTCTCTGTTTGATGAGTCTGTGGGTCTCTGTGTGGTGAGTCTGTGGGTCTCTGTGTGGTGAGTCTGTGTGTCTCTGTGTGATGAGTCTGTGGGTCTCTGTGTGGTGAGTCTGTGGGTCTCTGTGTCGTGAGTCTGTGGGTCTCTGTGTGGTGACTCTGTGGGTCTCTGTGTGGTGAGTCTGTGTGTCTCTGTGTGGTGAGTCTATGTGTCTCTGTGTGATGAGTCTGTGGGTCTCTGTGTGGTGAGTCTATGGGTCTCTTTGTGATGAGTCTATGTGTCTCTGTGTGATGAGTCTGTGGGTCTCTGTGTGGTGAGTCTGTGGGTCTGTCTGGTGAGTCTGTGGGTCTCTGTGTGGTGAGTCTGTGGGTCTCTGTGTGGTGATTCTGTGTGTCTCTGTGTGATGAGTCTGTGGGTCTCTGTGTGATGAGTGTATGTGGTGGTGTTGGTGAGTGAGTGGGTGGTGGTGATGGCGGTAGTGGTGATGGTGAGTGAGTGGTGGTGGTGATGGTGGTAGTGCTGATGGTGAGTGAGTGGTGGTGATGGTGTTAGTGGTGGTGATGGTGGTAGTGGTGATGGTGAGTGAGTGAGTGGTGGTGATGGTGGTAGTGGTGATGGTGAGTGAGTGGCTGGTGTTGCTGGTGGTGTGGTGGTGGTGGTAGTGGTGATGGTGAGTGAGTGAGTGGTGGTGGTGATGGTGAGTGAGTGAGTGGTGGTGGTGTGGTGGTAGTGGTGATGGTGAGTGAGTGAGTGAATGGTGGTGGTGGTGATGGCGGTAGTGGTGATGGTGAGTGAGTGGTGGTGATGGTGGTAGTGGTGATGGTGAGTGGTTGTGGTGGTGGTGATGGTGGTCTGGTGGCAGTGGTGATGGTCAGTGAGTGGTGGTGATGGTGGTAGTGGTGATGGTGAGTGAGTGGTGGTGGTGGTGCTTGGGTTGGTGGTAGTGGTGATGGT
The DNA here is from genome assembly GCF_048934315.1 of Petromyzon marinus. Classification (NCBI taxonomy): domain Eukaryota; kingdom Metazoa; phylum Chordata; class Hyperoartia; order Petromyzontiformes; family Petromyzontidae; genus Petromyzon; species Petromyzon marinus. The sequence continues at coordinate 2,350,012 of NW_027423069.1, read as the reverse complement.
GAGTGAGTTAGTGAGTGCTGGTGGTGCTGGTGGTAGTGGTGATGGTGAGTGAGTGGTGGTGGTGATGGTGAGTGAGTGGTGGTGATGGTGGTAGTGGTGATGGTGAGTGAGTGAGTTGTGGTGGTGCTGGTGGTAAGGTGGTAGTGGTTTTGGTGAGTGAGTGAGTGGTGGTGATGGTGGTAGTGGTGGTGATGGTGGTGTGGTGGTAGTGATGATGGTGAGTGAATGAGTGGTGGTGACGGTGCTAGTGGTGATGGTGAGTGAGTGGTGGTGATAGTGGTGGTGCTGGGGAGTGAGTGGTGATGGTGAGTGAGTGGTGGTGGTGGTGATGGTGGTAGTGGTGATGGTGAGTGGTGGTGATGTTGGGGTCTCTGTGTGGTGAGTCTGTGGGTCTCTGTCTGGTGTGTCTGTGGGTCTCTGTGTGGTGAGTCTGTGGGTCTCTGTGTGGTGAGACTGTGGGTCTCTGTGTGGTGAGTCTGTGGGTCTCTGTGTGGTGAGTCTGTGTGTCTCTGTGTGATGAGTCTGTGGGTCTCTGTGTGATGAGTCTGTGGGTCTCTGTGTGGTGAGTCTGTGGGTTTCTGTGTGGTGAGTCTATGTGTCTCTGTGTGATGAGTCTGTGGGTCTCTGTTTGATGAGTCTGTGGGTCTCTGTGTGGTGAGTCTGCGGGTCTCTGTGTGGTGAGTCTGTGGGTCTCTGTGCGGTGAGTCTGTGGGTGTCTGTGTGGTGAGTCTGTGGGTCTCTGTGCGGTGAGTCTGTGGGTCTCTGTGTGGTGAGTCTGTGGGTCTCTGTGTGGTGAGTCTGTAGGTCTCCGTGTGGTGAGTCTGTGGGTCTCTGTGTGGTGAGTCTGTGGGTCTCTGTGTGGTGAGTCTGTGGGTCTCTGTGTGGTGAGCCTGTGGGTCTCCGTGTGGTGAGTCTGTGGGTCTCCGTGTGGTGAGTCTGTGGGTCTCCATGTGGTGAGTCTGTGGGTCTCTGTGTGGTGAGTCTGTGGGTCTCTGTGTGGTTAGTCTGTGGGTCTCTGTGTGGTGAGTCTGTGTGTCTCCGTGTGGTGAGTCTGTGGGTCTCCATGTGGTGAGTCTGTGGGTCTCTGTGTGGTTAGTCTGTGGGTCTCTGTGTGGTGAGTCTGTGGGTCTCTGTGTGGTGAGTCTGTGGGTCTCTGTGTGGAGAGTCTGTGGGTCTCTGTGCGGTGAGTCTGTGGGTGTCTGTGTGGTGAGTCTGTGGGTCTCTGTGTGGTGAGTCTGTGGGTCTCTGTGGTGAGTCAGTCGGTCTCCGTGTGGTGAGTCTGTGGGTCTCTGTGTGGTGAGTCTATGGGTGTCTGTGTGGTGAGTCTGTGGGTCTCTGTGTTGGGAGTCTGTGGGTCTCTGTGTGGTGAGTCTGTGTGTCTCTGTGTGATGAGTCTGTAGGTCTCTGTGTGGTGAGTCTGTGGGTCTCTGTTTGTTGAGTCTGTGGGTGTCTGTGTGGTGAGTCTGTGGGTCTCTATGTGGTGAGTCTGTGGGTCTCTGTGTGATGAGTCAGTGGGTCGCTGTGTGGTGAGTCTGTGGGTCTCTGTGTGGTGAGTCTGTGGGTCTCTGTGTGGTGAGTATGTGGGTCTCTGTGTGGTGAGTCTGTGGGTCTCTGTGTGGTGAGTCTGTGGGTCTCTGTGGTGAGTCAGTCGGTCTCCGTGTGGTGAGTCTGTGGGTCTCTGTGTGGTGAGTCTGTGGGTCTCTGTGTGGTGAGTCTGTGGGTGTCTGTGTGGTGAGTCTGTGGGTCTCTGTGTGGTGAGTCTGTGGGTCTCTGTGTGGTGAGTCTGTGGGTGTCTGTATGTGGTGAGTCTGTGGGTCTCTGTGCGGTGAGTCTCTGGGTGTCTGTGGTGAGTCTATGGGTCTCTTTGTGGTGAGTCTGTGGGTCTCTGTGTGGTGAGTCTGTGGGTCTATGTGTGGTGAGTCTGTGGGTCTCTGTCTGGTGAGTCTGTTGGTCTATGTGTGGTGAGTCTGTTGGTCTCTGTGTGGTGAGACTGTGGGTCTCTGTGTGGTGAGTCTGGGGGTCTCTGTGTGGTGAGTCTGTGTGTCTCTGTGTGATGAGTCTGTGGGTCTCTGTGTGATGAGTCTGTGGGTCTCTGTGTGGTGAGTCTGTGGGTTTCTGTGTGGTGAGTCTATGTGTCTCTGTGTGATGAGTCTGTGGGTCTCTGTTTGATGAGTCTGTGGGTCTCTGTGTGGTGAGTCTGTGGGTCTCTGTGTGGTGAGTCTATGTGTCTCTGTGTGATGAGTCTGTGGGTCTCTGTGTGGTGAGTCTGTGGGTCTCTGTGTCGTGAGTCTGTGGGTCTCTGTGTGGTGACTCTGTGGGTCTCTGTGTGGTGAGTCTGTGTGTCTCTGTGTGGTGAGTCTATGTGTCTCTGTGTGATGAGTCTGTGGGTCTCTGTGTGGTGAGTCTATGGGTCCCTTTGTGATGAGTATGTGTCTCTGTGTGATGAGTCTGTGGGTCTCTGTGTGGTGAGTCTGTGGGTCTGTCTGGTGAGTCTGTGGGTCTCTGTGTGGTGAGTCTGTGGGTCTCTGTGTGGTGAGTCTGTGTGTCTCTGTGTGATGAGTCTGTGGGTCTCTGTGTGATGAGTGTATGTGGTGGTGTTGGTGAGTGAGTGGGTGGTGGTGATGGCGGTAGTGGTGATGGTGAGTGAGTGGTGGTGGTGATGGTGGTAGTGCTGATGGTGAGTGAGTGGTGGTGATGGTGTTAGTGGTGGTGATGGTGGTAGTGGTGATGGTGAGTGAGTGAGTGGTGGTGATGGTGGTAGTGGTGATGGTGAGTGAGTGGCTGGTGTTGCTGGTGGTGTGGTGGTGGTGGTAGTGGTGATGGTGCGTGAGTGAGTGAGTGGTGGTGGTGATGGTGAGTGAGTGAGTGGTGGTGGTGTGGTGGTAGTGGTGATGGTGAGTGAGTGAGTGAATGGTGGTGGTGGTGATGGCGGTAGTGGTGATGGTGAGTGAGTGGTGGTGATGGTGGTAGTGGTGATGGTGAGTGGTTGTGGTGGTCTGGTGGCAGTGGTGATGGTCAGTGAGTGGTGGTGATGGTGGTAGTGGTGATGGTGAGTGAGTGGTGGTGGTGGTGCTGGTGTGGTGGTAGTGGTGATGGTGAGTGAGTTAGTGAGTGCTGGTGGTGCTGGTGGTAGTGGTGATGGTGAGTGAGTGGTGGTGGTGATGGTGAGTGAGTGGTGGTGATGGTGGTAGTGGTGATGGTGAGTGAGTGAGTTGTGGTGGTGCTGGTGGTAAGGTGGTAGTGGTTTTGGTGAGTGAGTGAGTGAGTGGTGGTGATGGTGGTAGTGGTGGTGATGGTGGTGTGGTGGTAGTGATGATGGTGAGTGAATGAGTGGTGGTGACGGTGCTAGTGGTGATGGTGAGTGAGTGGTGGTGATAGTGGTGGTGCTGGGGAGTGAGTGGTGATGGTGAGTGAGTGGTGGTGGTGGTGATGGTGGTAGTGGTGATGGTGAGTGGTGGTGATGCTGGGGTCTCTGTGTGGTGAGTCTGTGGGTCTCTGTCTGGTGTGTCTGTGGGTCTCTGTGTGGTGAGACTGTGGGTCTCTGTGTGGTGAGTCTGTGGGTCTCTGTGTGGTGAGTCCGTGTGTCTCTGTGTGATGAGTCCGTGGGTCTCTGTGTGATGAGTCTATGTGGTCGTGATAGTGAGTGAGTGAGTGGTGTTGATGGCGGTAGTGGTGATGGTGAGTGAGTGGTGGTGGTGATTGTGGTGATGGTGGTAGTGCTGATGGTGAGTGAGTGGTGGTGATAGTGGTGATGGTGAGTGAGTGAGTGGTGGTGATGGTGGTAGTGGTGATGGTGAGTGAGTGGTGGTGGTGATGGTGGTGATGGTGGTAGTGTGTTGGTGGGTTAGTGGTGCTGATGGTGGTAGTGGTGATGGTGAGTGAGTGAGTGGTGGTGGTGGTGTTGATGGTGGTGATGGTGGTAGTGCTGATGGTGAGTGAGTGGTGGTGATGGTGGTAGTGGTGATGGTGAGTGAGTGAGTGGCTGGTGTTGCTGGTGGTGTGGTGGTGGTGGTAGTGGTAATGGTGAGTGAGTGAGTGGTGGTGGTGGTGGTGATGGTGAGTGAGTGAGTGGTGGTGGTGCTGGTGGTGTGGTGGTAGTGGTGATGGTGAGTGAGTGAGTGAATGGTGGTGGTGGTGATGGCGGTAGTGGTGATGGTGAGTGGGTGGTGGTGGTGATGGTGGTAGTGGTGATGGTGAGTGAGTGAGTGGTGGTGGTGCTGGTGGTAGTGGTGATGGTGAGTGAGTGGTGGTGGTGATGGTGAGTGAGCGGTGGTGATGGTGGTAGTGGTGATGGTGAGTGAGTGAGTTGTCGTGGTGCTGGTGGTATGGTGGTAGTGGTGTTGTTGAGTGAGTGAGTGGTGGTGATGGTGAGTGAGTGAGTGGTGGTGATGGTGGTAGTGGTGATGGTGAGTGAGTGGTGGTGGTGCTGGTGGTGTGGTGGTAGTGGTGATGGTGAGTGAATGAGTGGTGGTGATGGTGGTAGTGGTGATGGTGAGTGAGTGGTGGTGGTGGTGATGGTGAGTGAGTGGTGATGGTGAGTGAGTGGTGGTGATGGTGGTAGTGGTGATGGTGAGTGAGTGAGTGAGTGGTGGTGGTGCTGGTGGTAGTGGTGATGGTGAGTGAGTGAGTGGTGGTGGTGATGGTGAGTGAGTGGTGGTGATGGCGGTAGTGGTGATGCTGAGTGAGTTGTGGTGGTGCTGGTGGTGTGGTGGTAGTTGTGATGGTGAGTGAGTGAGTGGTGGTGATGGTGGTAGTGGTGATGGGGAGTGTGTGGTGGTGGTGCTGGTGGTGTGGTGGTAGTGGTGATAGTGAGTAAGTAAGTGGTGGTGATGGTGGTAGTGGTGATGGTGAGTGAGTGGTGGTGGTGATGGTGAGTGAGTGGTGATGGTGGTAGTGGTGATGGTGAGTGAGTGGTTGTGGTGATGGTGGTAGTGGTGATGGTGAGTAAGTGGTGGTGGTGGTGATGGTGAGTTTTTGTGGTGGTGGTGATGGTGGTCTGGTGGCAGTGGTGATGGTGAGTGAGTGGTGGTGATGGTGGTATTGGTGATGGTGAGTGAGTGGTGGTGGTGGTGTGGTGGTAGTGGTGATGGTGAGTGAGTGGTGGTGGTGATGGTGGTATTGGTGATGGTGATTGAGTGAGTGAGTGGTGGTGATGGTGGTACTGGTGATGGTGAGTGAGTGGTGGTGGTGGTAGTGGTGATGGTGAGTGAGTGAGTGTTGGTGATGGTGGTAGTGGTGATGGTGAGTGAGTGGTGGTGGTGCTGGTGGTGTGGTGGTAGTGGTGATAGTGAGTAAGTGAGTGGTGGTGATGGTGGTAGTGGTGATGGTGAGTGAGTGGTGGTGATGGCGGTAGTGGTGATGGTGAGTGAGTGGTGGTGGTGGTGGTAGTGGTGATGGTGAGTGAGTGAGTGAGTGGTGGTGGTGCTGGTTGTAGTGGTGATGGTGAGTGAGTGGTGGTGGTGATGGTGAGTGAGTGGTGGTGATGGCGGTAGTGTTGATGGTGAGTGAGTGAGTTGTGGTGGTGCTGGTGGTGTGGTGGTAGTGGTGATGGTGAGTGAGTGAGTGAATGGTGGTGATGGTGGTAGTGGTGATGGTGAGTGAGTGGTGGTGGTGCTGGTGGTGTGGTGGTAGTGGTGATAGTGAGTAAGTGAGTGGTGGTGATGGTGGTGATGGTGAGTGAGTGGTTGTGGTGATGGTGGTGATAGTGGTAGTGGTGATGGTGAGTGAGTGGTGGTGGTGGTGATGGTGGTAGTGGTGATGGTGAGTAAGTGGTGGTGGTGGTGATGGTGAGTTTTTGTGGTGGTGGTGATGGTGGTCTGGTGGCAGTGGTGATGGTGAGTGAGTGGTGGTGATGGTGGTATTGGTGATGGTGAGTGAGTGGTGGTGGTGGTGTGGTGGTAGTGGTGATGGTGAGTGAGTGGTGGTGGTGATGGTGGTATTGGTGATGGTGATTGAGTGAGTGAGTGGTGGTGATGGTGGTACTGGTGATGGTGAGTGAGTGGTGGTGGTGGTAGTGGTGATGGTGAGTGAGTGAGTGTTGGTGATGGTGGTAGTGGTGATGGTGAGTGAGTGGTGGTGGTGCTGGTGGTGTGGTGGTAGTGGTGATGGTGAGTGAATGAGTGGTGGTGATGGTGGTAGTGGTGATGGTGAGTGAGTGGTGGTGGTGGTGATGGTGAGTGAGTGGTGATGGTGAGTGAGTGGTGGTGATGGTGGTAGTGGTGATGGTGAGTGAGTGAGTGAGTGGTGGTGGTGCTGGTGGTAGTGGTGATGGTGAGTAGTGAGTGAGTGGTGGTGGTGATGGTGAGTGAGTGGTGGTGATGGCGGTAGTGGTGATGCTGAGTGAGTTGTGGTGGTGCTGGTGGTGTGGTGGTAGTTGTGATGGTGAGTGAGTGAGTGGTGGTGATGGTGGTAGTGGTGATGGGGAGTGTGTGGTGGTGGTGCTGGTGGTGTGGTGGTAGTGGTGATAGTGAGTAAGTAAGTGGTGGTGATGGTGGTAGTGGTGATGGTGAGTGAGTGGTGGTGGTGATGGTGAGTGAGTGGTGATGGTGGTAGTGGTGATGGTGAGTGAGTGGTTGTGGTGATGGTGGTAGTGGTGATGGTGAGTAAGTGGTGGTGGTGGTGATGGTGAGTTTTTGTGGTGGTGGTGATGGTGGTCTGGTGGCAGTGGTGATGGTGAGTGAGTGGTGGTGATGGTGGTATTGGTGATGGTGAGTGAGTGGTGGTGGTGGTGTGGTGGTAGTGGTGATGGTGAGTGAGTGGTGGTGATGGTGGTATTGGTGATGGTGATTGAGTGAGTGAGTGGTGGTGATGGTGGTACTGGTGATGGTGAGTGAGTGGTGGTGGTGGTAGTGGTGATGGTGAGTGAGTGAGTGTTGGTGATGGTGGTAGTGGTGATGGTGAGTGAGTGGTGGTGGTGCTGGTGGTGTGGTGGTAGTGGTGATAGTGAGTAAGTGAGTGGTGGTGATGGTGGTAGTGGTGATGGTGAGTGAGTGGTGGTGATGGCGGTAGTGGTGATGGTGAGTGAGTGGTGGTGGTGGTGGTAGTGGTGATGGTGAGTGAGTGAGTGAGTGGTGGTGGTGCTGGTTGTAGTGGTGATGGTGAGTGAGTGGTGGTGGTGATGGTGAGTGAGTGTGGTGATGGCGGTAGTGTTGATGGTGAGTGAGTGAGTTGTGGTGGTGCTGGTGGTGTGTGGTAGTGGTGATGGTGAGTGAGTGAGTGAATGGTGGTGATGGTGGTAGTGGTGATGGTGAGTGAGTGGTGGTGGTGCTGGTGGTGTGGTGGTAGTGGTGATAGTGAGTAAGTGAGTGGTGGTGATGGTGGTGATGGTGAGTGAGTGGTTGTGGTGATGGTGGTGATAGTGGTAGTGGTGATGGTGAGTGAGTGGTGGTGGTGGTGATGGTGGTAGTGGTGATGGTGAGTAAGTGGTGGTGGTGGTGATGGTGAGTTTTTGTGGTGGTGGTGATGGTGGTCTGGTGGCAGTGGTGATGGTGAGTGAGTGGTGGTGATGGTGGTATTGGTGATGGTGAGTGAGTGGTGGTGGTGGTGTGGTGGTAGTGGTGATGGTGAGTGAGTGGTGGTGGTGATGGTGGTATTGGTGATGGTGATTGAGTGAGTGAGTGGTGGTGATGGTGGTACTGGTGATGGTGAGTGAGTGGTGGTGGTGGTAGTGGTGATGGTGAGTGAGTGAGTGTTGGTGATGGTGGTAGTGGTGATGGTGAGTGAGTGGTGGTGGTGCTGGTGGTGTGGTGGTAGTGGTGATAGTGAGTAAGTGAGTGGTGGTGATGGTGGTAGTGGTGATGGTGAGTGAGTGGTGTGGTGATGGTGAGTGAGTGGTGGTGATGGCGGTAGTGTTGATGGATGAGTGAGTGAGTTGTGTGGTGCTGGTGGTGTGGTGGTAGTGGTGATGGTGAGTGAGTGGTGGTGATGGTGGTAGTGGTGATGGTGAGTGAGTGGTGGTGGTGGTGCTGGTGTGGTGGTAGTGGTGATGGTGAGTGAGTGAGTGGTGGTCGATGGTGGTAGTGGTGATGGTGAGTGAGTGGCTGGTGTTGCTGGTGGTGTGGTGGTGGTGGTAGTGGTGGTAGTGGTGATGGTGAGTGAGTGAGTGGTGGTGGTGGTGGTGATGGTGAGTGAGTGGTGGTGGTGATGGTGAGTGAGCGGTGGTGATGGTGGTAGTGGTGATGGTGAGTGAGTGAGTTGTGGTGGTGCTGGTGGTATGGTGGTAGTGGTGTTGTTGAGTGAGTGAGTGGTGGTGATGGTGAGTGAGTGAGTGGTGGTGATGGTGGTAGTGGTGATGGTGAGTGAGTGGTGGTGGTGCTGGTGGTGTGGTGGTAGTGGTGATGGTGAGTGAATGAGTGGTGGTGATGGTGGTAGTGGTGATAGTGAGTGAGTGGTGGTGGTGGTGATGGTGAGTGAGTGGTGATGGTGAGTGAGTGGTGGTGATGGTGGTAGTGGTGATGGTGAGTGAGTGAGTGAGTGGTGGTGGTGCTGGTGGTAGTGGTGATGGTGAGTGAGTGAGTGGTGGTGGTGATGGTGAGTGAGTGGTGGTGATGGCGGTAGTGGTGATGCTGAGTGAGTTGTGGTGGTGCTGGTGGTGTGGTGGTAGTTGTGATGGTGAGTGAGTGAGTGGTGGTGATGGTGGTAGTGGTGATGGGGAGTGTGTGGTGGTGGTGCTGGTGGTGTGGTGGTAGTGGTGATAGTGAGTAAGTAAGTGGTGGTGATGGTGGTAGTGGTGATGGTGAGTGAGTGGTGGTGGTGATGGTGAGTGAGTGGTGATGGTGGTAGTGGTGATGGTGAGTGAGTGGTTGTGGTGATGGTGGTAGTGGTGATGGTGAGTAAGTGGTGGTGGTGGTGATGGTGAGTTTTTGTGGTGGTGGTGATGGTGGTCTGGTGGCAGTGGTGATGGTGAGTGAGTGGTGGTGATGGTGGTATTGGTGATGGTGAGTGAGTGGTGGTGGTGGTGTGGTGGTAGTGGTGATGGTGAGTGAGTGGTGGTGGTGATGGTGGTATTGGTGATGGTGATTGAGTGAGTGAGTGGTGGTGATGGTGGTACTGGTGATGGTGAGTGAGTGGTGGTGGTGGTAGTGGTGATGGTGAGTGAGTGAGTGTTGGTGATGGTGGTAGTGGTGATGGTGAGTGAGTGGTGGTGGTGCTGGTGGTGTGGTGGTAGTGGTGATAGTGAGTAAGTGAGTGGTGGTGATGGTGGTAGTGGTGATGGTGAGTGAGTGGTGGTGATGGCGGTAGTGGTGATGGTGAGTGAGTGGTGGTGGTGGTGGTAGTGGTGATGGTGAGTGAGTGAGTGAGTGGTGGTGGTGCTGGTTGTAGTGGTGATGGTGAGTGAGTGGTGGTGGTGATGGTGAGTGAGTGGTGGTGATGGCGGTAGTGTTGATGGTGAGTGAGTGAGTTGTGGTGGTGCTGGTGGTGTGGTGGTAGTGGTGATGGTGAGTGAGTGAGTGAATGGTGGTGATGGTGGTAGTGGTGATGGTGAGTGAGTGGTGGTGGTGCTGGTGGTGTGGTGGTAGTGGTGATAGTGAGTAAGTGAGTGGTGGTGATGGTGGTGATGGTGAGTGAGTGGTTGTGGTGATGGTGGTGATAGTGGTAGTGGTGATGGTGAGTGAGTGGTGGTGGTGGTGATGGTGGTAGTGGTGATGGTGAGTAAGTGGTGGTGGTGGTGATGGTGAGTTTTTGTGGTGGTGGTGATGGTGGTCTGGTGGCAGTGGTGATGGTGAGTGAGTGGTGGTGATGGTGGTATTGGTGATGGTGAGTGAGTGGTGGTGGTGGTGTGGTGGTAGTGGTGATGGTGAGTGAGTGGTGGTGGTGATGGTGGTATTGGTGATGGTGATTGAGTGAGTGAGTGGTGGTGATGGTGGTACTGGTGATGGTGAGTGAGTGGTGGTGGTGGTAGTGGTGATGGTGAGTGAGTGAGTGTTGGTGATGGTGGTAGTGGTGATGGTGAGTGAGTGGTGGTGGTGCTGGTGGTGTGGTGGTAGTGGTGATAGTGAGTAAGTGAGTGGTGGTGATGGTGGTAGTGGTGATGGTGAGTGAGTGGTGGTGGTGATGGTGAGTGAGTGGTGGTGATGGCGGTAGTGTTGATGGTGAGTGAGTGAGTTGTGGTGGTGCTGGTGGTGTGGTGGTAGTGGTGATGGTGAGTGAGTGGTGGTGATGGTGGTAGTGGTGATGGTGAGTGAGTGGTGGTGGTGGTGCTGGTGTGGTGGTAGTGGTGATGGTGAGTGAGTGAGTGGTGGTCGATGGTGGTAGTGGTGATGGTGAGTGAGTGGCTGGTGTTGCTGGTGGTGTGGTGGTGGTGGTAGTGGTGATGGTGAGTGAGTGAGTGGTGGTGGTGGTGGTGATGGTGAGTGAGTGAGTGGTGGTGGTGCTGGTGGTGTGGTGGTAGTGGTGATGGTGAGTGAGTGAGTGAATGGTGGTGGTGGTGATGGCGGTAGTGGTGATGGTGAGTGAGTGGTGGTGGTGGTGGTGGTGATGGTGGTAGTGGTGATGGTGAGTGAGTGAGTGAGTGGTGGTGGTGCTGGTGGTAGTGATGGTGGTGAGTGAGTGGTGGTGATGGTGGTAGTGGTGATGGTTAGTGAGTGAGTTGTGGTGGTGCTGGTGGTGTGGTGGTAGTGGTGTTGGTGAGTGAGTGAGTGAGTTGTGGTGATGGTGGTAGTGGTGATGGTGAGTGAGTGAGTGAGTTGTGGTGATGGTGGTAGTGGTGATGGTGAGTGAGTGGTGGTGGTGCTGGTGGTGTGGTGGTAGTGGTGATGGTGAGTGAGTGGTGATGGTGGTGATGGTGAGTGAGTGGTGATGGTGAGTGAGTGGTGGTCATGGTGGTATTGGTGATGGTGAGTGAGTGAGTGGTGGTGGTGCTAGTGGTAGTGGTGATGGTGAGTGAGTGAGTGGTGGTGGTGATGGTGAGTGAGTGGTGGTGATGGCGGTAGTGGTGATGGTGAGTGAGTGAGTTGTGGTGGTTCTGGTGGTGTGGTGGGAGTGGTGATGGTGAGTGAGTGAGTGGTGGTGATGGTGGTAGTGGTGATGGTGAGTGAGTGGTGGTGGTGCTGGTGGTGTGGTGGTAGTGGTGATAGTGAGTAAGTGAGTGGTGGTGATGGTGGTAGTGGTGATGGTGAGTGAGTGGTGGTGGTGATGGTGAGTGAGTGGTGATGGTGGTAGTGGTGATGGTGAGTGAGTGGTTGTGGTGATGGTGGTGTTGGTGGTAGTGGTGATGGTGAGTGAGTGGTGGTGGTGGTGGTGGTGATAGTGAGTGGTTGTGGTGGTGGTGATGGTGGTCTGGTGGCAGTGGTAATGGTGAGTGAGTGGTGGTGATGGTGGTAATGGTGATGGTGAGTTAGTGGTGTTGGTGGTGCTGGTGTGGTGGTAGTGGTGATGGTGAGTGAGTGAGTGAGTGGTGGTGATGGTGGTAGTGGTGATGGTGAGTGAGTGGTGGTGGTGATGGTGGTAGTGGTGATGGTGAGTGAGTGGTGGTGGTGGTGATGGTGGTGATGGTGAGTGAGTGGTGGTGATGGTGGTACTGGTGATAGTGAGTGAGTGGTGGTAGTGGTGATGGTGAGTGGTGGTGGTGATGGTGGTGATGGTGGTGATGGTGAGTGAGTGGTGGTGATGGTGATGGTGAGTGAGTGGTGATGGTGGTAGTGGTGATGGTGAGTGAGTGGTTGTGGTGATGGTGGTGATGGTGAGTGAGTGGTGGTGGTGGTAGTGATGGTGAGTGGTTGTGGTGGTGATGGTGGTGTGGTAGTAGTGGTGATGGTGAGTGAGTGGTTGTGGTGCTGCTGGTGGTAGTGGTGATGGTGAGTGAGTGAGTGGTGGTGGTGCTGGTGGTAGTGGTGATGGTGAGTGAGTGAGTGGTGGTGGTGATGGTGAGTGAGTGGTGGTGATGGCGGTAGTGGTGATGGTGAGTGAGTGAGTTATGGTGGTGCTGGTGGTGTGGTGGTAGTGGTGATGGTGAGTGAGTGAGTGGTGGTGATGGTGAGTGTGTGGTGGTGGTGCTGGTGGTGTGGTGGTAGTGGTGATAGTGAGTAAGTGAGTGGTGGTGATGGTGGTAGTGGTGATGGTGAATGAGTGGTGATGGTGGTAGTGGTGATGGTGAGTGAGTGGTTGTGGTGATGGTGGTAGTGGTGATGGTGAGTGAGTGGTGGTGGTGGTGATGGTGAGTTTTTGTGGTGGTGGTGATGGTGGTCTGGTGGCAGTGGTGATGGTGAGTGAGTGGTGGTGATGGTGGTATTGGTGATGGTGAGTGAGTGGTGGTGGTGGTGCTGGTGTGGTGGTAGTGGTGATGGTGAGTGAGTGGTGGTGGTGATGGTGGTATTGGTGATGGTGAGTGAGTGGTGGTGGTGGTGGTGATGGTGAGTGAGTGAGTGGTGGTGGTGATGGTGGTACTGGTGATGGTGAGTGAGTGGTGGTGGTGGTAGTGGTGATGGTGAGTGAGTGAGTGTTGGTGATGGTGGTAGTGGTGATGGTGAGTGAGTGGTGGTGGTGCTGGTGGTGTGGTGGTAGTGGTGATAGTGAGTAAGTGAGTGGTGGTGATGGTGGTAGTGGTGATGGTGAGTGAGTGGTGGTGGTGATGGTGAGTGAGTGGTGGTGATGGCGGTAGTGTTGATGGTGAGTGAGTGAGTTGTGGTGGTGCTGGTGATGTGGTGGTAGTGGTGATGGTGAGTGAGTGGTGGTGATGGTGGTAGTGGTGATGGTGAGTGAGTGGTGGTGGTGGTGCTGGTGTGGTGGTAGTGGTGATGGTGAGTGAGTGAGTGGTGGTCGATGGTGGTAGTGGTGATGGTGAGTGAGTGGCTGGTGTTGCTGGTGGTGTGGTGGTGGTGGTAGTGGTGATGGTGAGTGAGTGAGTGGTGGTGGTGGTGGTGATGGTGAGTGAGTGAGTGGTGGTGGTGCTGGTGGTGTGGTGGTAGTGGTGATGGTGAGTGAGTGAGTGAATGGTGGTGGTGGTGATGGCGGTAGTGGTGATGGTGAGTGAGTGGTGGTGGTGGTGGTGGTGATGGTGGTAGTGGTGATGGTGAGTGAGTGAGTGAGTGGTGGTGGTGCTGGTGGTAGTGATGGTGGTGAGTGAGTGGTGGTGATGGTGGTAGTGGTGATGGTTAGTGAGTGAGTTGTGGTGGTGCTGGTGGTGTGGTGGTAGTGGTGTTGGTGAGTGAGTGAGTGAGTTGTGGTGATGGTGGTAGTGGTGATGGTGAGTGAGTGAGTGAGTTGTGGTGATGGTGGTAGTGGTGATGGTGAGTGAGTGGTGGTGGTGCTGGTGGTGTGGTGGTAGTGGTGATGGTGAGTGAGTGGTGATGGTGGTGATGGTGAGTGAGTGGTGATGGTGAGTGAGTGGTGGTCATGGTGGTATTGGTGATGGTGAGTGAGTGAGTGGTGGTGGTGCTAGTGGTAGTGGTGATGGTGAGTGAGTGAGTGGTGGTGGTGATGGTGAGTGAGTGGTGGTGATGGCGGTAGTGGTGATGGTGAGTGAGTGAGTTGTGGTGGTTCTGGTGGTGTGGTGGGAGTGGTGATGGTGAGTGAGTGAGTGGTGGTGATGGTGGTAGTGGTGATGGTGAGTGAGTGGTGGTGGTGCTGGTGGTGTGGTGGTAGTGGTGATAGTGAGTAAGTGAGTGGTGGTGATGGTGGTAGTGGTGATGGTGAGTGAGTGGTGGTGGTGATGGTGAGTGAGTGGTGATGGTGGTAGTGGTGATGGTGAGTGAGTGGTTGTGGTGATGGTGGTGTTGGTGGTAGTGGTGATGGTGAGTGAGTGGTGGTGGTGGTGGTGGTGATAGTGAGTGGTTGTGGTGGTGGTGATGGTGGTCTGGTGGCAGTGGTAATGGTGAGTGAGTGGTGGTGATGGTGGTAATGGTGATGGTGAGTTAGTGGTGTTGGTGGTGCTGGTGTGGTGGTAGTGGTGATGGTGAGTGAGTGAGTGAGTGGTGGTGATGGTGGTAGTGGTGATGGTGAGTGAGTGGTGGTGGTGATGGTGGTAGTGGTGATGGTGAGTGAGTGGTGGTGGTGGTGATGGTGGTGATGGTGAGTGAGTGGTGGTGATGGTGGTACTGGTGATAGTGAGTGAGTGGTGGTAGTGGTGATGGTGAGTGGTGGTGGTGATGGTGGTGATGGTGGTGATGGTGAGTGAGTGGTGGTGATGGTGATGGTGAGTGAGTGGTGATGGTGGTAGTGGTGATGGTGAGTGAGTGGTTGTGGTGATGGTGGTGATGGTGAGTGAGTGGTGGTGGTGGTAGTGATGGTGAGTGGTTGTGGTGGTGATGGTGGTGTGGTAGTAGTGGTGATGGTGAGTGAGTGGTTGTGGTGCTGCTGGTGGTAGTGGTGATGGTGAGTGAGTGAGTGGTGGTGGTGCTGGTGGTAGTGGTGATGGTGAGTGAGTGAGTGGTGGTGGTGATGGTGAGTGAGTGGTGGTGATGGCGGTAGTGGTGATGGTGAGTGAGTGAGTTATGGTGGTGCTGGTGGTGTGGTGGTAGTGGTGATGGTGAGTGAGTGAGTGGTGGTGATGGTGAGTGTGTGGTGGTGGTGCTGGTGGTGTGGTGGTAGTGGTGATAGTGAGTAAGTGAGTGGTGGTGATGGTGGTAGTGGTGATGGTGAATGAGTGGTGATGGTGGTAGTGGTGATGGTGAGTGAGTGGTTGTGGTGATGGTGGTAGTGGTGATGGTGAGTGAGTGGTGGTGGTGGTGATGGTGAGTTTTTGTGGTGGTGGTGATGGTGGTCTGGTGGCAGTGGTGATGGTGAGTGAGTGGTGGTGATGGTGGTATTGGTGATGGTGAGTGAGTGGTGGTGGTGGTGCTGGTGTGGTGGTAGTGGTGATGGTGAGTGAGTGGTGGTGGTGATGGTGGTATTGGTGATGGTGAGTGAGTGGTGGTGGTGGTGGTGATGGTGAGTGAGTGAGTGGTGGTGATGGTGGTACTGGTGATGGTGAGTGAGTGGTGGTAGTGGTGATGGTGAGTGAGTGAGTGTTGGTGATGGTGGTAGTGGTGATGGTGAGTGAGTGGTGGTGGTGATGGTGAGTGAGTGGTGATGGTGGTAGTTGTGATGGTGAGTGAGTGGGTGTGGTGATGGTGGTGATGGTGGTAGTGGTGATGGTGAGTGAGTGAGTGAGTGGTGGTGGTGCTGGTGGTAGTGATGGTGGTGAGTGAGTGGTGGTGATGGTGGTAGTGGTGATGGTTAGTGAGTGAGTTGTGGTGGTGCTGGTGGTGTGGTGGTAGTGGTGTTGGTGAGTGAGTGAGTGAGTTGTGGTGATGGTGGTAGTGGTGATGGTGAGTGAGTGAGTGAGTTGTGGTGATGGTGGTAGTGGTGATGGTGAGTGAGTGGTGGTGGTGCTGGTGGTGTGGTGGTAGTGGTGATGGTGAGTGAGTGGTGATGGTGGTGATGGTGAGTGAGTGGTGATGGTGAGTGAGTGGTGGTCATGGTGGTATTGGTGATGGTGAGTGAGTGAGTGAGTGGTGGTGGTGCTAGTGGTAGTGGTGATGGTGAGTGAGTGAGTGGTGGTGGTGATGGTGAGTGAGTGGTGGTGATGGCGGTAGTGGTGATGGTGAGTGAGTGAGTTGTGGTGGTTCTGGTGGTGTGGTGGGAGTGGTGATGGTGAGTGAGTGAGTGGTGGTGATGGTGGTAGTGGTGATGGTGAGTGAGTGGTGGTGGTGCTGGTGGTGTGGTGGTAGTGGTGATAGTGAGTAAGTGAGTGGTGGTGATGGTGGTAGTGGTGATGGTGAGTGAGTGGTGGTGGTGATGGTGAGTGAGTGGTGATGGTGGTAGTGGTGATGGTGAGTGAGTGGTTGTGGTGATGGTGGTGTTGGTGGTAGTGGTGATGGTGAGTGAGTGGTGGTGGTGGTGGTGGTGATAGTGAGTGGTTGTGGTGGTGGTGATGGTGGTCTGGTGGCAGTGGTAATGGTGAGTGAGTGGTGGTGATGGTGGTAATGGTGATGGTGAGTTAGTGGTGTTGGTGGTGCTGGTGTGGTGGTAGTGGTGATGGTGAGTGAGTGAGTGGTGGTGATGGTGGTAGTGGTGATGGTGAGTGAGTGGTGGTGGTGATGGTGGTAGTGGTGATGGTGAGTGAGTGGTGGTGGTGGTGATGGTGGTGATGGTGAGTGAGTGGTGGTGATGGTGGTACTGGTGATAGTGAGTGAGTGGTGGTAGTGGTGATGGTGAGTGGTGGTGGTGATGGTGGTGATGGTGGTGATGGTGAGTGAGTGGTGGTGATGGTGATGGTGAGTGAGTGGTGATGGTGGTAGTGGTGATGGTGAGTGAGTGGTTGTGGTGATGGTGGTGATGGTGAGTGAGTGGTGGTGGTGGTAGTGATGGTGAGTGGTTGTGGTGGTGATGGTGGTGTGGTAGTAGTGGTGATGGTGAGTGAGTGGTTGTGGTGCTGCTGGTGGTAGTGGTGATGGTGAGTGAGTGAGTGGTGGTGGTGCTGGTGGTAGTGGTGATGGTGAGTGAGTGAGTGGTGGTGGTGATGGTGAGTGAGTGGTGGTGATGGCGATAGTGGTGATGGTGAGTGAGTGAGTTATGGTGGTGCTGGTGGTGTGGTGGTAGTGGTGATGGTGAGTGAGTGAGTGGTGGTGATGGTGGTAGTGGTGATGGTGAGTGTGTGGTGGTGGTGCTGGTGGTGTGGTGGTAGTGGTGATAGTGAGTAAGTGAGTGGTGGTGATGGTGGTAGTGGTGATGGTGAATGAGTGGTGATGGTGGTAGTGGTGATGGTGAGTGAGTGGTTGTGGTGATGGTGGTAGTGGTGATGGTGAGTGAGTGGTGGTGGTGGTGATGGTGAGTTTTTGTGGTGGTGGTGATGGTGGTTTGGTGGCAGTGGTGATCGTGAGTGAGTGGTGGTGATGGTGGTATTGGTGATGGTGAGTGAGTGGTGGTGGTGGTGCTGGTGTGGTGGTAGTGGTGATGGTGAGTGAGTGGTGGTGGTGATGGTGAGTGAGTGGTGGTGGTGGTGGTGATGGTGAGTGAGTGAGTGGTGGTGATGGTGGTACTGGTGATGGTGAGTGAGTGGTGGTAGTGGTGATGGTGAGTGAGTGAGTGTTGGTGATGGTGGTAGTGGTGATGGTGAGTGAGTGGTGGTGGTGATGGTGAGTGAGTGGTGATGGTGGTAGTTGTGATGGTGAGTGAGTGGGTGTGGTGATGGTGGTGATGGTGGTAGTGGTGATGGTGAGTGAGTGGTGGTGGTGGTGGTGATGGTGAGTTTTTGTGGTGGTGGTGGTGGTCTGGTGGCAGTGGTGATGGTGAGTGAGTGGTGGTGATGGTGGAATTGGTGATGGTGAGCGAGTGGCGGTGGTGGTGCTGGTGTGGTGGTGGTGCTGGTGTGGTGGTAGTGGTGATGGTGAGTGAGTGGTGGTGGTGATGGTGGTATTGGTGATGGTGAGTGAGTGGTGGTGGTGGTGGTGGTGATGGTGAGTGAGTGAGTGAGTGGTGGTGATGGTGGTACTGGTGATGGTGAGTGAGTGAGAGTTGGTGATGGTGGTAGTGGTGATGGTGAGTGAGTGAGTGAGTGGTGGTGGTGGTGGTAGTGGTGATGGTGAGTGAGTGAGAGTTGGTGATGGTGGTAGTGGTGATGGTGATGGTGAGTGAGTGGTGATGGTGGTAGTTGTGATGGTGAGTGAGTGGGTGTGGTGATGGTGGTGATGGTGGTAGTGGTGATGGTGAGTGAGTGGTGGTGGTGGTGGTGATGGTGAGTTTTTGTGGTGGTGGTGGTCTGGTGGCAGTGGTGATGGTGAGTGAGTGATGGTTATGGTAGTATTGGTGATGGTGAGCGAGTGGTGGTGGTGGTGCTGGTGTGGTGGTAGTGGTGATGGTGAGTGAGTGAGTGGTGGTCGATGGTGGTAGTGGTGATGGTGAGTGAGTGGCTGGTGTTGCTGGTGGTGTGGTGGTGGTGGTAGTGGTGATGGTGAGTGAGTGAGTGATGGTGGTGGTGGTGATGGTGAGTGAGTGAGTGGTGGTGGTGCTGGTGGTGTGGTGGTAGTGGTGATGGTGAGTGAGTGAGTGAATGGTGGTGGTGGTGGTGATGGCGGTAGTGGTGATGGTGAGTGAGTGGTGGTGGTGGTGATGGTGGTAGTGGTGATGGTGAGTGAGTGAGTGGTGGTGGTGCTGGTGGTAGTGATGATGGTGAGTGAGTGGTGGTGATGATGGTAGTGGTGATGGTTAGTGAGTGAGTTGTGGTGGTGCTGGTGGTGTGGTGGTAGTGGTGTTGGTGAGTGAGTGAGTGAGTTGTGGTGATGGTGGTAGTGGTGATGGTGAGTGAGTGAGTGAGTGGTGGTGATGGTGGTAGTGGTGATGGTGAGTGAGTGGTGGTGGTGCTGGTGGTGTGGTGGTAGTGGTGATGGTGAGTGAGTGAGTGGTGGTGATGGTGGTAGTGGTGATGGTGAGTGAGTTGTGGTAGTGCTGGTGGTGTGGTGGTAGTGGTGTTGGTGAGTGAGTGAGTGAGTTGTGGTGATGGTGGTATTGGTGATGGTGAGTGAGTGAGTGAGTGGTGGTGGTGCTAGTGGTAGTGGTGATGGTGAGTGAGTGAGTGGTGGTGGTGATGGTGAGTGAGTGGTGGTGATGGCGGTAGTGGTGATGGTGATAGTGAGTGAGTTGTGGTGGTTCTGGTGGTGTGGTGGTAGTGGTGATGGTGAGTGAGTGAGTGGTGGTGATGGTGGTAGTGGTGATGGTGAGTGAGTGGTGGTGGTGCTGGTGGTGTGGTGGTAGTGGTGATAGTGAGTAAGTGAGTGGTGGTGATGGTGGTAGTGGTGATGGTGAGTGAGTGGTGGTGGTAATGGTGAGTGAGTGGTGATGGTGAGTGAGTGGTTGTGGTGATGGTGGTGTTGGTGGTAGTGGTGATGGTGAGTGAGTGGTGGTGGTGGTGATAGTGAGTGGTTGTGGTGGTGGTGATGGTGGTCTGGTGGCAGTGGTGATGGTGAGTGAGTGGTGGTGATGGTGGTAGTGGTGATGGTGAGTTAGTGGTGTTGGTGGTGCTGGTGTGGTGGTAGTGGTGATGGGGAGTGAGTGAGTGGTGGTGATGGTGGTAGTGGTGATGGTGAGTGAGTGGTGGTGGTGATGGTGGTAGTGGTAATGGTGAGTGAGTGGTGGTGCTGATGGTGGTGATGGTGAGTGAGTGAGTGGTGGTGATGGTGGTACTGGTGATAGTGAGTGAGTGGTGGTAGTGGTGATGGTGAGTGGTTGTGGTGATGGTGGTGATGGTGAGTGAGTGGTGGTGATGGTGATGGTGAGTGAGTGGTGATGGTGTTAGTGGTGATGGTGAGTGAGTGGTTTTGGTGATGGTGGTGATGGTGAGTGAGTGAGTGAGTGGTGGTGGTGGTAGTGATGGTGAGTGGTTGTGGTGGTGATGGTGGTGTGGTAGTAGTGGTGATGGTGAGTGAGTGGTTGTGGTGCTGCTGGTGGTAGTGGTGATGGTGAGTGAGTGAGTGGTGCTGGTGGTAGTGGTGATGGTGAGTGAGTGAGTGGTGGTGGTGATGGTGAGTGAGTGGTGGTGATGCCGGTAGTGGTGATGGTGAGTGAGTGAGTTGTGGTGGTGCTGGTGGTGTGGTGGTAGTGGTGAGTGAGTGAGTGGTGTTGATGGTGGTAGTGGTGATGGTGAGTGAGTGAGTGGTGCTGGTGGTAGTGGTGATGGTGAGTGAGTGAGTGGTGGTGGTGATGGTGAGTGAGTGGTGGTGATGCCGGTAGTGGTGATGGTGAGTGAGTGAGTTGTGGTGGTGCTGGTGGTGTGGTGGTAGTGGTGAGTGAGTGAGTGGTGTTGATGGTGGTAGTGGTGATGGTGAGTGTGTGGTGGTGGTGCTGGTGGTGTGGTGGTAGTGGTGATAGTGAGTAAGTGAGTGGTGGTGATGGTGGTAGTGGTGATGGTGAGTGAGTGGTGGTGGTGGTGGTGCTGGTGGTAGTGGTGATGGTGAGTGAGTGGTGGTGATGGTGGTAGTGGTGATGGTGAGTGAGTGAGTGGTGGTGATGGTGGTAGTGGTGATGGTGAGTGAGTGGTGGTGGTGCTGGTGGTGTGGTGGTAGTGGTGATGGTGAGTGAATCAGTGGTGGTGATGGTGGTAGTGGTGATGGTGAGTGAGTGGTGATGGTGAGTGAGTGGTGGTGGTGGTCATGGTGGTATTGTTGATGGTGAGTGAGTGAGTGAGTGGTGGTGGTGCTAGTGGTAGTGGTGATGGTGAGTGAGTTAGTGGTGGTGGTGATGGTGAGTGAGTGGTGGTGATGGCGGTAGTGGTAGTGGTGATGGTGAGTGAGTAAGTGAGTGGTGGTGATGGTGGTGAGGTGGTAGTGGTGATGGTGAGTGAGTGGTGATGGTGGTAGTGGTGATGGTGAGTGAGTGGTTGTGGTGTTGGTGGTGTTGGTGGTAGTGGTGATGGTGAGTGAGTGGTGGTGGTGGTGGTGATGATAGTGAGTGGTTGTGGTGGTGGTGGTGATGGTGGTCTGGTGGCAGTGGTGATGGTGAGTGAGTGGTGGTGATGGTGGTAGTGGTGATGGTGAGTTAGTGGTGGTGGTGGTGCGGTGGTAGTGGTGATGGTGAGTGAGTGAGTGGTGGTGATGGTGGTAGTGGTGATGGTGAGTGAGTGAGTGGTGGTGGTGATGGTGAGTGAGTGGTGGTGATGGCGGTAGTGGTGATGGTGATAGTGAGTGAGTTGTGGTGGTTCTGGTGGTGTGGTGGTAGTGGTGATGGTGAGTGAGTGAGTGGTGGTGATGGTGGTAGTGGTGATGGTGAGTGAGTGGTGGTGGTGCTGGTGGTGTGGTGGTAGTGGTGATAGTGAGTAAGTGAGTGGTGGTGATGGTGGTAGTGGTGATGGTGAGTGAGTGGTGGTGGTAATGGTGAGTGAGTGGTGATGGTGAGTGAGTGGTTGTGGTGATGGTGGTGTTGGTGGTAGTGGTGATGGTGAGTGAGTGGTGGTGGTGGTGATAGTGAGTGGTTGTGGTGGTGGTGATGGTGGTCTGGTGGCAGTGGTGATGGTGAGTGAGTGGTGGTGATGGTGGTAGTGGTGATGGTGAGTTAGTGGTGTTGGTGGTGCTGGTGTGGTGGTAGTGGTGATGGGGAGTGAGTGAGTGGTGGTGATGGTGGTAGTGGTGATGGTGAGTGAGTGGTGGTGGTGATGGTGGTAGTGGTAATGGTGAGTGAGTGGTGGTGCTGATGGTGGTGATGGTGAGTGAGTGAGTGGTGGTGATGGTGGTACTGGTGATAGTGAGTGAGTGGTGGTAGTGGTGATGGTGAGTGGTTGTGGTGATGGTGGTGATGGTGAGTGAGTGGTGGTGATGGTGATGGTGAGTGAGTGGTGATGGTGTTAGTGGTGATGGTGAGTGAGTGGTTTTGGTGATGGTGGTGATGGTGAGTGAGTGAGTGAGTGGTGGTGGTGGTAGTGATGGTGAGTGGTTGTGGTGGTGATGGTGGTGTGGTAGTAGTGGTGATGGTGAGTGAGTGGTTGTGGTGCTGCTGGTGGTAGTGGTGATGGTGAGTGAGTGAGTGGTGCTGGTGGTAGTGGTGATGGTGAGTGAGTGAGTGGTGGTGGTGATGGTGAGTGAGTGGTGGTGATGCCGGTAGTGGTGATGGTGAGTGAGTGAGTTGTGGTGGTGCTGGTGGTGTGGTGGTAGTGGTGAGTGAGTGAGTGGTGTTGATGGTGGTAGTGGTGATGGTGAGTGTGTGGTGGTGGTGCTGGTGGTGTGGTGGTAGTGGTGATAGTGAGTAAGTGAGTGGTGGTGATGGTGGTAGTGGTGATGGTGAGTGAGTGGTGGTGGTGGTGGTGCTGGTGGTAGTGGTGATGGTGAGTGAGTGGTGGTGATGGTGGTAGTGGTGATGGTGAGTGAGTGAGTGGTGGTGATGGTGGTAGTGGTGATGGTGAGTGAGTGGTGGTGGTGCTGGTGGTGTGGTGGTAGTGGTGATGGTGAGTGAATCAGTGGTGGTGATGGTGGTAGTGGTGATGGTGAGTGAGTGGTGATGGTGAGTGAGTGGTGGTGGTGGTCATGGTGGTATTGTTGATGGTGAGTGAGTGAGTGAGTGGTGGTGGTGCTAGTGGTAGTGGTGATGGTGAGTGAGTTAGTGGTGGTGGTGATGGTGAGTGAGTGGTGGTGATGGCGGTAGTGGTAGTGGTGATGGTGAGTGAGTAAGTGAGTGGTGGTGATGGTGGTGAGGTGGTAGTGGTGATGGTGAGTGAGTGGTGATGGTGGTAGTGGTGATGGTGAGTGAGTGGTTGTGGTGTTGGTGGTGTTGGTGGTAGTGGTGATGGTGAGTGAGTGGTGGTGGTGGTGGTGATGATAGTGAGTGGTTGTGGTGGTGGTGGTGATGGTGGTCTGGTGGCAGTGGTGATGGTGAGTGAGTGGTGGTGATGGTGGTAGTGGTGATGGTGAGTTAGTGGTGGTGGTGGTGCGGTGGTAGTGGTGATGGTGAGTGAGTGAGTGGTGGTGATGGTGGTAGTGGTGATGGTGAGTGAGTGGTGGTGGTGATGGTGGTAGTGGTGATGGTGAGTGAGTGGTGGTGGTGGTGGTGATGGTGGTGATGGTGAGTGAGTGGTGGTAGTGGTGATGGTGAGTGGTTGTGGTGGTGGTGATGGTGGTGATGGTGAGTGAGTGGTGGTGATGGTGATGGTGAGTGAGTGGTGATGGTGGTAGTGGTGATGGTGAGTGAGTGGTTGTGGTGATGGTGGTGATGGTGAGTGAGTGAGTGAGTGGTGGTGATGGTGGTAGTGGCGATGGTGAGTGAGTGGTGGTGGTGATGGTGAGTGGTTGTGGTGGTGTTGATGGTGGTGGTGGTGGTGGTGGTGATGGTGAGTGGTTGTAGTGGTGTTGATGGTGGTAGTGGTGATGGTGAGTGAGTGGTGGTGGTGCTGGTGGTAGTGGTGATGGTGAGTGAGTGCGTGGTGGTGGTGATGGTGGTGAGTGAGTGCGTGGTGGTGGTGATGGTGAGTGAGTGGTGGTGATGGCGGTAGTGGTGATGGTGAGTGAGTGAGTTGTGGTGGTGCTGGTGGTGTGGTGGTAGTGGTGATGGTGAGTGAGTGAGTGGTGGTGATGGTGGTAGTGGTGATGGTGAGTGAGTGGTGGTGGTGCTGGTGAGTGAGTGGTGATGGTGGTAGTGGTGATGGTGAGTGAGTGGTTGTGGTGATGGTGGTGATGGTGGTAGTGGTGATGGTGAGTGAGTGGTGGTGGTGGTGATGGTGAGTTTTTGTGGTGGTGGTGGTGATGGTGGTCTGGTGGCAGTGGTGATGGTGAGTGAGTGGTGGTGATGGTGGTATTGGTGATGGTGAGTGAGTGGTGGTGCTGGTGTGGTGGTAGTGGTGATGGTGAGTGAGTGAGTGAGTGGTGGTCGATGGTGGTAGTGGTGATGGTGAGTGAGTGGCTGGTGTTGCTGGTGGTGTGGTGGTGATGGTGAGTGAGTGAGTGAGTGGTGGTGGTGGTGGTGGTAGTGGTGATGGTGAGTGAGTGGTGGTGGTGGTGATGGTGAGTGAGTGGTGATGGTGAGTGAGTGGTGGTGGTGGTCATGGTGGTATTGGTGATGGTGATTGAGTGAGTGGTGGTGGTGGTGATGGTGAGTGAGTGAGTGGTGGTGGTGATGGTGAGTGAGTGGTGGTGATGGCGGTAGTGGTGATGGTGAGTGAGTGAGTTATGGTGGTGCTGGTGGTGTAGTGGTAGTGGTGATGGTGAGTGAGTGAGTGGTGGTGATGGTGGTAGTGGTGATGGTGAGTGAGTGGTGGTGGTGCTGGTGGTGTGGTGGTAGTGGTGATAGTAAGTGAGTGGTGGTGATGGTGGTAGTGGTGATGGTGAGTGAGTGGTGGTGGTGATGGTGAGTGAGTGGTGATGGTGGTAGTGGTGATGGTGAGTGAGTGGTGGTGGTGGTGGTGATAGTGAGTGGTTGTGGTGGTGGTGATGGTGGGCTGGTGGCAGTGGTGATGGTGAGTGAGTGGTGGTGATGGTGGTAGTGGTGATGGTGAGTTAGTGGTGGTGGTGGTGCTGGTGTGGTGGTAGTGGTGATGGTGAGTGAGTGAGTAAGTGGTGGTGATGGTGGTAGTGGTGATGGTGAGTGAGTGGTGGTGGTGATGGTGAGTGAGTGGTGATGGTGGTAGTGGTGGTAGTGGTGATGGTGAGTGAGTGAGTGAGTGGTGGTGATGGTGGTTGTGGTGATGGTGGTGATGGTGGTGGTAGTAGTGAGTGAGTGGTGGTGGTGGTGCTGGTGGTAGTGGTGATGGTGAGTGAGTGAGTGGTGGTGATGGTGGTATTGGTGATGGTGAGTGAGTGGTGGTGGTGATGGTGAGTGAGTGGTGGTGGTGGTGGTGATGGTGGTGATGGTGATTGAGTAAGTGAGTGGTGGTGATGGTGGTAATGGTGATGGTGAGTGAGTGGTGGTGCTGGTGGTGATGATGAGTTAGTGGTGGTGGTGGTGCTGGTGTGGTGGTAGTGGTGATGGTGAGTGAGTGGTGGTGGTGGTGCTGGTGGTAGTGGTGATGGTGAGTGAGTGGTGGTGATGGTGGTAGTGGTGATGGTGAGTGAGTGAGTGAGTGGTGGTGATGGTGGTAGTGGTGATGGTGAGTGAGTGGTGGTGGTGCTGGTGGTGTGGTGGTAGTGGTGATGGTGAGTGAATCAGTGGTGGTGATGGTGGTAGTGGTGATGGTGAGTGAGTGGTGATGGTGAGTGAGTGGTGGTGGTGGTGGTGCTAGTGGTAGTGGTGATGGTGAGTGAGTTAGTGGTGGTGGTGATGGTGAGTGAGTGGTGGTGATGGCGGTAGTGGTAGTGGTGATGGTGAGTGAGTGAGTTGTGGTGGTGCTGGTGGTGTGGTGGTAGTGGTGATGGTGAGTGAGTGGTGGTGGTGCTGGTGGTGTGGTGGTAGTGGTGATAGTGAGTAAGTGAGTGGTGGTGATGGTGGTAGTGGTGATGGTGAGTGAGTGGTGATGGTGATAGTGGTGATGGTGAGTGAGTGGTTGTGGTGATGGTGGTGTTGGTGGTAGTGGTGATGGTGAGTGAGTGGTGGTGGTGGTGGTGGTGGTGATGATAGTGAGTGGTTGTGGTGGTGGTGGTGATGGTGGTCTGGTGGCAGTGGTGATGGTGAGTGAGTGGTGGTGATGGTGGTAGTGGTGATGGTGAGTTAGTGGTGGTGGTGGTGCGGTGGTAGTGGTGATGGTGAGTGAGTGAGTGGTGGTGATGGTGGTAGTGGTGATGGTGAGTGAGTGGTGGTGGTGATGGTGGTAGTGGTGATGGTGAGTGAGTGGTGGTGGTGGTGATGGTGGTGATGGTGAGTGAGTGGTGGTAGTGGTGATGGTGAGTGGTTGTGGTGGTGGTGATGGTGGTGATGGTGAGTGAGTGGTGGTGATGGTGATGGTGAGTGAGTGGTGATGGTGGTAGTGGTGATGGTGAGTGAGTGGTTGTGGTGATGGTGGTGATGGTGAGTGAGTGAGTGAGTGGTGGTGATGGTGGTAGTGGCGATGGTGAGTGAGTGGTGGTGGTGATGGTGAGTGGTTGTGGTGGTGTTGATGGTGGTGGTGGTGGTGGTGATGGTGAGTGGTTGTGGTGGTGTTGATGGTGGTAGTGGTGATGGTGAGTGAGTGGTGGTGGTGCTGGTGGTAGTGGTGATGGTGAGTGAGTGCGTGGTGGTGGTGATGGTGAGTGAGTGCGTGGTGGTGGTGATGGTGAGTGAGTGGTGGTGATGGCGGTAGTGGTGATGGTGAGTGAGTGAGTTGTGGTGGTGCTGGTGGTGTGGTGGTAGTGGTGATGGTGAGTGAGTGAGTGGTGGTGATGGTGGTAGTGGTGATGGTGAGTGAGTGGTGGTGGTGCTGGTGGTGTGGTGGTAGTGGTGATAGTGAGTAAGTGAGTGGTGGTGATGGTGGTAGTGGTGATGGTGAGTGAGTGGTGGTGGTGATGGTGAGTGAGTGGTGATGGTGGTAGTGGTGATGGTGGGTGAGTGGTTGTGGTGATGGTGGTGATGGTGGTAGTGGTGATGGTGAGTGAGTGGTGGTGGTGGTGATGGTGAGTTTTTGTGGTGGTGGTGGTGATGGTGGTCTGGTGGCAGTGGTGATGGTGAGTGAGTGGTGGTGATGGTGGTATTGGTGATGGTGAGTGAGTGGTGGTGCTGGTGTGGTGGTAGTGGTGATGGTGAGTGAGTGAGTGAGTGGTGGTCGATGGTGGTAGTGGTGATGGTGAGTGAGTGGCTGGTGTTGCTGGTGGTGTGGTGGTGATGGTGAGTGAGTGAGTGGTGGTGGTGGTGGTAGTGGTGATGGTGAGTGAGTGGTGGTGGTGGTGATGGTGAGTGAGTGGTGATGGTGAGTGAGTGGTGGTGGTGAGTGAGTGGTGGTGGTGGTCATGGTGGTATTGGTGATGGTGATTGAGTGAGTGGTGGTGGTGATGGTGAGTGAGTGGTGGTGATGGCGGTAGTGGTGATGGTGAGTGAGTGGTGGTGATGGTGGTAGTGGTGATGGTGAGTGAGTGGTGGTGGTGCTGGTGGTGTGGTGGTAGTGGTGATAGTAAGTGAGTGGTGGTGATGGTGGTAGTGGTGATGGTGAGTGAGTGGTGGTGGTGATGGTGAGTGAGTGGTGATGGTGGTAGTGGTGATGGTGAGTGAGTGGTGGTGGTGGTGGTGGTGATAGTGAGTGGTTGTGGTGGTGGTGATGGTGGGCTGGTGGCAGTGGTGATGGTGAGTGAGTGGTGGTGATGGTGGTAGTGGTGATGGTGAGTTAGTGGTGGTGGTGGTGCTGGTGTGGTGGTAGTGGTGATGGTGAGTGAGTGAGTAAGTGGTGGTGATGGTGGTAGTGGTGATGGTGAGTGAGTGGTGGTGGTGATGGTGAGTGAGTGGTGATGGTGGTAGTGGTGGTAGTGGTGATGGTGAGTGAGTGAGTGAGTGGTGGTGATGGTGGTTGTGGTGATGGTGGTGATGGTGGTGGTAGTAGTGAGTGAGTGGTGGTGGTGGTGCTGGTGGTAGTGGTGATGGTGAGTGAGTGAGTGGTGGTGATGGTGGTATTGGTGATGGTGAGTGAGTGGTGGTGGTGAGTGAGTGGTGGTGGTGGTGGTGATGGTGATTGAGTAAGTGAGTGGTGGTGATGGTGGTAATGGTGATGGTGAGTGAGTGGTGGTGCTGGTGGTGATGGTGAGTTAGTGGTGGTGGTGGTGCTGGTGTGGTGGTAGTGGTGATGGTGAGTGAGTGAGTAAGTGGTGGTGATGGTGGTAGTGGTGATGGTGAGTGAGTGGTGGTGGTGATGGTGAGTGAGTGGTGATGGTGGTAGTGGTGGTAGTGGTGATGGTGAGTGAGTGAGTGGTGGTGATGGTGGTTGTGGTGATGGTGGTGATGGTGGTGGTAGTAGTGAGTGAGTGGTGGTGGTGGTGATGGTGGTAATGGTGATGGTGAGTGAGTGGTGGTGCTGGTGGTGATGGTGAGTGGTGGTGGTGATGGTGGTGGTGGTAGTGGTGATGGTGAGTGAGTGAGTGGTGGTGCTGGTGGTGGTCGTGGTGAATTTAATTGAGTGAGTGGTGGTGGTGATGGTGGTACTGGTGACGGTGAGTGAGTGGTGGTGGTGATGTTGAGTGAGTGGTGGTGATGGTGGTACTGGTGATGGTAAGTGAGTGAGTGGTGGTGGTGATGTTGATTGAGTGGTGGTGATGGTGGTAGTGGTGATGGTGAGTGAGTGAGTGGTGGTGGTGATGTTGAGTGAGTGGTGGTGATGGTGATAGTGGTGATGGTGAGTGAGTGAGTGGTGCTGGTGCTGGTGCTTTTCGTACCTCAACAGCTCCATGACGAGGCATTTGTGTCCTCGGAAGGAGAAAGTCTCCAGGACTCTGGCAACGTTGAAGTCCACGTCGCTACGGTGGCTCTGCAGCTCCATGGACATCTGCATCTCCCTCAGCTGGTTCTCCTCTTGCCTGGAGCTGCGAGCGAGTGAGCGAGTGCACAGAGAGAGACACAGAGACAGAGAGTTTAGACATAACGTAGAGGAGGGATGGTGGTGATGGTGGGGAAGGGTGGTGGTAGGGAGGGGGTGGTGGTGGTAGTGTGGGGATGGTGGTGGTGGTGATGGTGGTGGTGGTGGTAGGGAGAGAGGGGTGGTGGTAGTGGTGGTGATGGTGATGGTAGTGTGATGGTGATGGTGGTAGTGTGATGGTGATGGTGGTGGTAGTGGCCGTGATGGTGGTAGTGTGGGGGTGGTAGTGTGATGGTGGTGGTGGTAGGGAGAGAGGGGTGATGGTGGTAGTGTGATGGTGGTGGTGGTAGTGGTCGTGGTGGTGGTGATGGTGGTGGTAGTGTGATGGTGGCGGTAGTGGTCATGATGGTAGTGGTGGTAGTGTGATGGTGGTGGTGGTAGTGTGATGGTGGTGATGGTGGTGGTAGGGAGAGAGGGGTGGTGGTAGTGGTTGTGATGGTAATGGCAGTGGTCGTGATGGTGGTGGTAGGGAGAGAGGGGTGGTGGTGGTGTGATGGTGGTAGTGTGGTGGTGGTAGTGAGAGAGGGGTGGTGGCAGTGGTCGTGATGGTGGTGGTGGTGGTGATAGGGAGAGAGGGGTGGTGGTAGTGTGATGGTGGTGATGGTGGTAGTGGTGATGGTGAGTGAGTGGTGGTGGTGATGGTGAGTGAGTGGTGATGGTGGTAGTTGTGATGGTGAGTGAGTGGGTGTGGTGATGGTGGTGATGGTGGTAGTGGTGATGGTGAGTGAGTGGTGGTGGTGGTGGTGATGGTGAGTTTTTGTGGTGGTGGTGGTGGTGGTCTGGTGGCAGTGGTGATGGTGAGTGAGTGGTGGTGATGGTGGAATTGGTGATGGTGAGCGAGTGGCGGTGGTGGTGCTGGTGTGGTGGTGGTGCTGGTGTGGTGGTAGTGGTGATGGTGAGTGAGTGGTGGTGGTGATGGTGGTATTGGTGATGGTGAGTGAGTGGTGGTGGTGGTGGTGGTGATGGTGAGTGAGTGAGTGAGTGGTGGTGATGGTGGTACTGGTGATCGTGAGTGAGTGGTGGTGGTGGTGGTGGTAGTGGTGATGGTGAGTGAGTGAGAGTTGGTGATGGTGGTAGTGGTGATGGTGATGGTGAGTGAGTGGTGATGGTGGTAGTTGTGATGGTGAGTGAGTGGGTGTGGTGATGGTGGTGATGGTGGTAGTGGTGATGGTGAGTGAGTGGTGGTGGTGGTGATGGTGAGTTTTTGTGGTGGTGGTGGTCTGGTGGCAGTGGTGATGGTGAGTGAGTGATGGTTATGGTAGTATTGGTGATGGTGAGCGAGTGGTGGTGGTGGTGCTGGTGTGGTGGTAGTGGTGATGGTGAGTGAGTGAGTGGTGGTCGATGGTGGTAGTGGTGATGGTGAGTGAGTGGCTGGTGTTGCTGGTGGTGTGGTGGTGGTGGTAGTGGTGATGGTGAGTGAGTGAGTGATGGTGGTGGTGGTGATGGTGAGTGAGTGAGTGGTGGTGGTGCTGGTGGTGTGGTGGTAGTGGTGATGGTGAGTGAGTGAGTGAATGGTGGTGGTGGTGGTGATGGCGGTAGTGGTGATGGTGAGTGAGTGGTGGTGGTGGTGATGGTGGTAGTGGTGATGGTGAGTGAGTGAGTGGTGGTGGTGCTGGTGGTAGTGATGATGGTGAGTGAGTGGTGGTGATGATGGTAGTGGTGATGGTTAGTGAGTGAGTTGTGGTGGTGCTGGTGGTGTGGTGGTAGTGGTGTTGGTGAGTGAGTGAGTGAGTTGTGGTGATGGTGGTAGTGGTGATGGTGAGTGAGTGAGTGGTGGTGATGGTGGTAGTGGTGATGGTGAGTGAGTGGTGGTGGTGCTGGTGGTGTGTGGTAGTGGTGATGGTGAGTGAGTGAGTGGTGGTGATGGTGGTAGTGGTGATGGTTGAGTGAGTGTGGTAGTGCTGGTGGTGTGGTGGTAGTGGTGTTGGTGAGTGAGTGAGTGAGTTGTGGTGATGGTGGTATTGGTGATGGTGAGTGAGTGAGTGAGTGGTGGTGGTGCTAGTGGTAGTGGTGATGGTGAGTGAGTGAGTGGTGGTGGTGATGGTGAGTGAGTGGTGGTGATGGCGGTAGTGGTGATGGTGATAGTGAGTGAGTTGTGGTGGTTCTGGTGGTGTGGTGGTAGTGGTGATGGTGAGTGAGTGAGTGGTGGTGATGGTGGTAGTGGTGATGGTGAGTGAGTGGTGGTGGTGCTGGTGGTGTGGTGGTAGTGGTGATAGTGAGTAAGTGAGTGGTGGTGATGGTGGTAGTGGTGATGGTGAGTGAGTGGTGGTGGTAATGGTGAGTGAGTGGTGATGGTGAGTGAGTGGTTGTGGTGATGGTGGTGTTGGTGGTAGTGGTGATGGTGAGTGAGTGGTGGTGGTGGTGATAGTGAGTGGTTGTGGTGGTGGTGATGGTGGTCTGGTGGCAGTGGTGATGGTGAGTGAGTGGTGGTGATGGTGGTAGTGGTGATGGTGAGTTAGTGGTGTTGGTGGTGCTGGTGTGGTGGTAGTGGTGATGGGGAGTGAGTGAGTGGTGGTGATGGTGGTAGTGGTGATGGTGAGTGAGTGGTGGTGGTGATGGTGGTAGTGGTAATGGTGAGTGAGTGGTGGTGCTGATGGTGGTGATGGTGAGTGAGTGAGTGGTGGTGATGGTGGTACTGGTGATAGTGAGTGAGTGGTGGTAGTGGTGATGGTGAGTGGTTGTGGTGATGGTGGTGATGGTGAGTGAGTGGTGGTGATGGTGATGGTGAGTGAGTGGTGATGGTGTTAGTGGTGATGGTGAGTGAGTGGTTTTGGTGATGGTGGTGATGGTGAGTGAGTGAGTGAGTGGTGGTGGTGGTAGTGATGGTGAGTGGTTGTGGTGGTGATGGTGGTGTGTGGTAGTAGTGGTGATGGTGAGTGAGTGGTTGTGGTGCTGCTGGTGGTAGTGGTGATGGTGAGTGAGTGAGTGGTGCTGGTGGTAGTGGTGATGGTGAGTGAGTGAGTGGTGGTGGTGATGGTGAGTGAGTGGTGTGATGCCGGTAGTGGTGATGGTGAGTGAGTGAGTTGTGGTGGTGCTGGTGGTGTGGTGGTAGTGGTGAGTGAGTGAGTGGTGTTGATGGTGGTAGTGGTGATGGTGAGTGTGTGGTGGTGGTGCTGGTGGTGTGGTGGTAGTGGTGATAGTGAGTAAGTGAGTGGTGGTGATGGTGGTAGTGGTGATGGTGAGTGAGTGGTGGTGGTGGTGGTGCTGGTGGTAGTGGTGATGGTGAGTGAGTGGTGGTGATGGTGAGTGAGTGAGTGGTGGTGATGGTGGTAGTGGTGATGGTGAGTGAGTGGGTGGTGGTGCTGGTGGTGTGGTGGTAGTGGTGATGGTGAGTGAATCAGTGGTGGTGATGGTGGTAGTGGTGATGGTGAGTGATGGGGTGGGTGATGTGGGTGGTGGTGGTGGTCATGGTGGTATTGTTGATGGTAGTGAGTGAGTGAGTGAGTGGTGGTGGTGCTAGTGGTAGTGGTGATGGTGAGTGAGTTAGTGGTGGTGGTGATGGTGAGTGAGTGGTGGTGATGGCGGTAGTGGTAGTGGTGATGGTGAGTGAGTAAGTGAGTGGTGGTGATGGTGGTGAGGTGGTAGTGGTGATGGTGAGTGAGTGGTGATGGTGGTAGTGGTGATGGTGAGTGAGTGGTTGTGGTGTTGGTGGTGTTGGTGGTAGTGGTGATGGTGAGTGAGTGGTGGTGGTGGTGGTGATGATAGTGAGTGGTTGTGGTGGTGGTGGTGATGGTGGTCTGGTGGCAGTGGTGATGGTGAGTGAGTGGTGGTGATGGTGGTAGTGGTGATGGTGAGTTAGTGGTGGTGGTGGTGCGGTGGTAGTGGTGATGGTGAGTGAGTGAGTGGTGGTGATGGTGGTAGTGGTGATGGTGAGTGAGTGGTGGTGGTGATGGTGGTAGTGGTGATGGATGAGTGGTGGAGTGGTGGTGGTGGTGATGGTGGTGATGGTGAGTGAGTGGTGGTAGTGGTGATGGTGAGTGGTTGTGGTGGTGGTGATGGTGGTGATGGTGAGTGAGTGGTGGTGATGGTGATGGTGAGTGAGTGGTGATGGTGGTAGTGGTGATGGTGGTGAGTGGTTGTGGTGATGGTGGTGATGGTGAGTGAGTGAGTGAGTGGTGGTGATGGTGGTAGTGGCGATGGTGAGTGAGTGGTGGTGGTGATGGTGAGTGGTTGTGGTGGTGTTGATGGTGGTGGTGGTGGTGGTGATGTGAGTGGTGTAGTGGTGTTGATGGTGGTAGTGGTGATGGTGAGTGAGTGGTGGTGGTGCTGGTGGTAGTGGTGATGGTGAGTGAGTGCGTGGTGGTGGTGATGGTGAGTGAGTGCGTGGTGGTGGTGATGGTGAGTGAGTGGTGGTGATGGCGGTAGTGGTGATGGTGAGTGAGTGAGTTGTGGTGGTGCTGGTGGTGTGGTGGTAGTGGTGATGGTGAGTGAGTGAGTGGTGGTGATGGTGGTAGTGGTGATGGTGAGTGAGTGGTGGTGGTGCTGGTGAGTGAGTGGTGATGGTGGTAGTGGTAGATGGTGAGTGAGTGGTTGTGGTGATGGTGGTGATGGTGGTAGTGGTGATGGTGAGTGAGTGGTGGTGGTGGTGGTGATGGTGAGTTTTTGTGGTGGTGGTGGTGATGGTGGTCTGGTGGCAGTGGTGATGGTGAGTGAGTGGTGGTGATGGTGGTATTGGTGATGGTGAGTGAGTGGTGGTGCTGGTGTGGTGGTAGTGGTGATGGTGAGTGAGTGAGTGAGTGGTGGTCGATGGTGGTAGTGGTGATGGTGAGTGAGTGGCTGGTGTTGCTGGTGGTGTGGGTGGGTGATGGTGAGTGAGTGAGTGAGTGGTGGTGGTGGTGGTGGTAGTGGTGATGGTGAGTGAGTGGTGGTGGTGGTGATGGTGAGTGAGTGGTGATGGTGAGTGAGTGGTGGTGGTGGTCATGGTGGTATTGGTGATGGTGATTGAGTGAGTGGTGGTGGTGGTGATGGTGAGTGAGTGAGTGGTGGTGGTGATGGTGAGTGAGTGGTGGTGATGGCGGTAGTGGTGATGGTGAGTGAGTGAGTTATGGTGGGTGCTGGTGGTGTAGTGGTAGTGGTGATGGTGAGTGATGTGAGTGGTGGTGATGGTGGTAGTGGTGATGGTGAGTGAGTGGTGGTGGTGCTGGTGGTGTGGTGGTAGTGGTGATAGTAAGTGAGTGGTGGTGATGGTGGTAGTGGTGATGGTGAGTGAGTGGTGGTGGTGATGGTGAGTGAGTGGTGATGGTGGTAGTGGTGATGGTGAGTGAGTGGTGGTGGTGGTGGTGATAGTGAGTGGTTGTGGTGGTGGTGATGGTGGGCTGGTGGCAGTGGTGATGGTGAGTGAGTGGTGGTGATGGTGGTAGTGGTGATGGTGAGTTAGTGGTGGTGGTGGTGCTGGTGTGGTGGTAGTGGTGATGGTGAGTGAGTGAGTAAGTGGTGGTGATGGTGGTAGTGGTGATGGTGAGTGAGTGGTGGTGGTGATGGTGAGTGAGTGGTGATGGTGGTAGTGGTGGTAGTGGTGATGGTGAGTGAAGTGAGTGGTGGTGATGGTGGTTGTGGTGATGGTGGTGATGGTGGTGGTAGTAGTGAGTGAGTGTTGGTGGTGGTGGTGCTGGTGGTAGTGGTGAGTGAGTGAGTGGTGGTGATGGTGGTATTGGCTGATGGTGAGTGAGTGGTGGTGGTGATGGTGAGTGAGTGGTGGTGGTGGTGGTGATGGTGGTGATGGTGATTGAGTAAGTGAGTGGTGGTGATGGTGGTAATGGTGATGGTGAGTGAGTGGTGGTGCTGGTGGTGATGATGAGTTAGTGGTGGTGGTGGTGCTGGTGTGGTAGGTAGTGGTGATGGTGAGTGAGTGTGGTGGTGGTGCTGGTGGTAGTGGTGATGGTGAGTGAGTGGTGGTGATGGTGGTAGTGGTGAGGTGAGTGAGTGAGTGAGTGGTGGTGATGGTGGTAGTGGTGATGGTGAGTGAGTGGTGGTGGTGCTGGTGGTGTGGTGGTAGTGGTGATGGTGAGTGAATCAGTGGTGGTGATGGTGGTAGTGGTGATGGTGAGTGAGTGGTGATGGTGAGTGAGTGTGAGTGGTGGTGGTGGTGGTGCTAGTGGTAGTGGTGATGGTGAGTGGAGTTAGTGGTGGTGGTGATGGTGAGTGAGTGGTTGTGATGGCGGTAGTGGTAGTGGTGATGGTGAGTGAGTGAGTTGTGGTGGTGCTGGTGGTGTGGTGGTAGTGGTGATGGTGAGTGAGTGGTGGTGGTGCTGGTGGTGTGGTGGTAGTGGTGATAGTGAGTAAGTGAGTGGTGGTGATGGTGGTAGTGGTGATGGTGAGTGAGTGGTGATGGTGATAGTGGTGATGGTGAGTGAGTGGTTGTGGTGATGGTGGTGTTGGTGGTAGTGGTGATGGTGAGTGAGTGGTGGTGGTGGTGGTGGTGGTGATGATAGTGAGTGGTTGTGGTGGTGGTGGTGATGGTGGTCTGGTGGCAGTGGTGATGGTGAGTGAGTGGTGGTGATGGTGGTAGTGGTGATGGTGAGTTAGTGGTGGTGGTGGTGCGGTGGTAGTGGTGATGGTGAGTGAGTGAGTGGTGGTGATGGTGGTAGTGGTGATGGTGAGTGAGTGGTGGTGGTGATGGTGGTAGTGGTGATGGTGAGTGAGTGGTGGTGGTGGTGATGGTGGTGATGGTGAGTGAGTGGTGGTAGTGGTGATGGTGAGTGGTTGTGGTGGTGGTGATGGTGGTGATGGTGAGTGAGTGGTGGTGATGGTGATGGTGAGTGAGTGGTGATGGTGGTAGTGGTGATGGTGAGTGAGTGGTTGTGGTGATGGTGGTGATGGTGAGTGAGTGAGTGAGTGGTGGTGATGGTGGTAGTGGCGATGGTGAGTGAGTGGTGGTGGTGATGGTGAGTGGTTGTGGTGGTGTTGATGGTGGTGGTGGTGGTGGTGATGGTGAGTGGTTGTGGTGGTGTTGATGGTGGTAGTGGTGATGGTGAGTGAGTGGTGGTGGTGCTGGTGGTAGTGGTGATGGTGAGTGAGTGCGTGGTGGTGGTGATGGTGAGTGAGTGCGTGGTGGTGGTGATGGTGAGTGAGTGGTGGTGATGGCGGTAGTGGTGATGGTGAGTGAGTGAGTTGTGGTGGTGCTGGTGGTGTGGTGGTAGTGGTGATGGTGAGTGAGTGAGTGGTGGTGATGGTGGTAGTGGTGATGGTGAGTGAGTGGTGGTGGTGCTGGTGGTGTGGTGGTAGTGGTGATAGTGAGTAAGTGAGTGGTGGTGATGGTGGTAGTGGTGATGGTGAGTGAGTGGTGGTGGTGATGGTGAGTGAGTGGTGATGGTGGTAGTGGTGATGGTGGGTGAGTGGTTGTGGTGATGGTGGTGATGGTGGTAGTGGTGATGGTGAGTGAGTGGTGGTGGTGGTGATGGTGAGTTTTTGTGGTGGTGATGGTGGTCTGGTGGCAGTGGTGATGGTGAGTGAGTGGTGGTGATGGTGGTATTGGTGATGGTGAGTGAGTGGTGGTGCTGGTGTGGTGGTAGTGGTGATGGTGAGTGAGTGAGTGAGTGGTGGTCGATGGTGGTAGTGGTGATGGTGAGTGAGTGGCTGGTGTTGCTGGTGGTGTGGTGGTGATGGTGAGTGAGTGAGTGGTGGTGGTGGTGGTGAGTGAGTGAGTGGTGGTGGTGATGGTGAGTGAGTGGTGGTGATGGCGGTAGTGGTGATGGTGAGTGAGTGAGTTATGGTGGTGCTGGTGGTGTAGTGGTAGTGGTGATGGTGAGTGAGTGAGTGGTGGTGATGGTGGTAGTGGTGATGGTGAGTGAGTGGTGGTGGTGCTGGTGGTGTGGTGGTAGTGGTGATAGTAAGTGAGTGGTGGTGATGGTGGTAGTGGTGATGGTGAGTGAGTGGTGGTGGTGATGGTGAGTGAGTGGTGATGGTGGTAGTGGTGATGGTGAGTGAGTGGTGGTGGTGGTGGTGATAGTGAGTGGTTGTGGTGGTGGTGATGGTGGGCTGGTGGCAGTGGTGATGGTGAGTGAGTGGTGGTGATGGTGGTAGTGGTGATGGTGAGTTAGTGGTGGTGGTGGTGCTGGTGTGGTGGTAGTGGTGATGGTGAGTGAGTGAGTAAGTGGTGGTGATGGTGGTAGTGGTGATGGTGAGTGAGTGGTGGTGGTGATGGTGAGTGGTGGTGATGGTGGTAGTGGTGGTAGTGGTGATGGTGAGTGAGTGAGTGAGTGGTGGTGATGGTGGTTGTGGTGATGGTGGTGATGGTGGTGGTAGTAGTGAGTGAGTGGTGGTGGTGGTGATGGTGGTAGTGGTGATGGTGAGTGAGTGGTGGTGGTGGTGATGGTGAGTGAGTGGTGATGGTGAGTGAGTGGTGGTGGTGGTCATGGTGGTATTGGTGATGGTGATTGAGTGAGTGGTGGTGGTGATGGTGAGTGAGTGGTGGTGATGGCGGTAGTGGTGATGGTGAGTGAGTGGTGGTGATGGTGGTAGTGGTGATGGTGAGTGAGTGGTGGTGGTGCTGGTGGTGTGGTGGTAGTGGTGATAGTAAGTGAGTGGTGGTGATGGTGGTAGTGGTGATGGTGAGTGAGTGGTGGTGGTGATGGTGAGTGAGTGGTGATGGTGGTAGTGGTGATGGTGAGTGAGTGGTGGTGGTGGTGGTGGTGATAGTGAGTGGTTGTGGTGGTGGTGATGGTGGGCTGGTGGCAGTGGTGATGGTGAGTGAGTGGTGGTGATGGTGGTAGTGGTGATGGTGAGTTAGTGGTGGTGGTGGTGCTGGTGTGGTGGTAGTGGTGATGGTGAGTGAGTGAGTAAGTGGTGGTGATGGTGGTAGTGGTGATGGTGAGTGAGTGGTGGTGGTGATGGTGAGTGAGTGGTGATGGTGGTAGTGGTGGTAGTGGTGATGGTGAGTGAGTGAGTGAGTGGTTGTGATGGTGGTTGTGGTGATGGTGGTGATGGTGGTGGTAGTAGTGAGTGAGTGGTGGTGGTGGTGCTGGTGGTAGTGGTGATGGTGAGTGAGTGAGTGGTGGTGATGGTGGTATTGGTGATGGTGAGTGAGTGGTGGTGGTGAGTGAGTGGTGGTGGTGGTGGTGATGGTGATTGAGTAAGTGAGTGGTGGTGATGGTGGTAATGGTGATGGTGAGTGAGTGGGTGCTGGTGGTGATGGTGAGTTAGTGGTGGTGGTGGTGCTGGTGTGGTGGTAGTGGTGATGGTGAGTGAGTGAGTAAGTGGTGGTGATGGTGGTAGTGGTGATGGTGAGTGAGTGGTGGTGGTGATGGTGAGTGAGTGGTGATGGTGGTAGTGGTGGTAGTGGTGATGGTGAGTGAGTGAGTGGTGGTGATGGTGGTTGTGGTGATGGTGGTGATGGTGGTGGTAGTAGTGAGTGAGTGGTGGTGGTGGTGATGGTGGTAATGGTGATGGTGAGTGAGTGGTGGTGCTGGTGGTGATGGTGAGTGGTGGTGGTGATGGTGGTGGTGGTAGTGGTGATGGTGAGTGAGTGAGTGGTGGTGCTGGTGGTGGTCGTGGTGAATTTAATTGAGTGAGTGGTGGTGGTGATGGTGAGTGAGTGGTGGTGATGGTGGTACTGGTGACGGTGAGTGAGTGGTGGTGGTGATGTTGAGTGAGTGGTGGTGATGGTGGTACTGGTGATGGTAAGTGAGTGAGTGGTGGTGGTGATGTTGATTGAGTGGTGGTGATGGTGGTAGTGGTGATGGTGAGTGAGTGAGTGGTGGTGGTGATGTTGAGTGAGTGGTGGTGATGGTGATAGTGGTGATGGTGAGTGAGTGAGTGGTGCTGGTGCTGGTGCTTTTCGTACCTCAACAGCTCCATGACGAGGCATTTGTGTCCTCGGAAGGAGAAAGTCTCCAGGACTCTGGCAACGTTGAAGTCCACGTCGCTACGGTGGCTCTGCAGCTCCATGGACATCTGCATCTCCCTCAGCTGGTTCTCCTCTTGCCTGGAGCTGCGAGCGAGTGAGCGAGTGCACAGAGAGAGACACAGAGACAGAGAGTTTAGACATAACGTAGAGGAGGGATGGTGGTGATGGTGGGGAAGGGTGGTGGTAGGGAGGGGGTGGTGGTGGTAGTGTGGGGATGGTGGTGGTGGTGATGGTGGTGGTGGTGGTAGGGAGAGAGGGGTGGTGGTAGTGGTGGTGATGGTGATGGTAGTGTGATGGTGATGGTGGTAGTGTGATGGTGATGGTGGTGGTAGTGGCCGTGATGGTGGTAGTGTGGGGGTGGTAGTGTGATGGTGGTGGTAGTGTGATGGTGGTGGTGGTAGGGAGAGAGGGGTGATGGTGGTAGTGTGATGGTGGTGGTGGTAGTGGTCGTGGTGGTGGTGATGGTGGTGGTAGTGTGATGGTGGCGGTAGTGGTCATGATGGTAGTGGTGGTAGTGTGATGGTGGTGGTGGTAGTGTGATGGTGGTGATGGTGGTGGTAGGGAGAGAGGGGTGGTGGTAGTGGTTGTGATGGTAATGGCAGTGGTCGTGATGGTGGTGGTAGGGAGAGAGGGGTGGTGGTGGTGTGATGGTGGTAGTGTGGTGGTGGTAGTGAGAGAGGGGTGGTGGCAGTGGTCGTGATGGTGGTGGTGGTGGTGATAGGGAGAGAGGGGTGGTGGTAGTGTGATGGTGGTGATGGTGGTAGTGGCGATGTTGAGTGAGTGGTGGTGGTGATGGTGAGTGGTTGTGGTGGTGGTGGTGATGGTGGTAGTGATGATGGTGAGTGAGTGAGTGAGTGGTGGTGATGGTGGTAGTGGTGATGGTGAGTGAGTGGTGGTGGTGGTGGTGATGGTGAGTGAGTGGTGATGGTGGTAGTGGTGATGGTGAGTGAGTGGTTGTGGTGATAGTGGTGATGGTGGTAGTGGTGATGGTGAGTGAGTGGTGGTGGTAGTGCTGGTGTGGTGGTAGTGGTGATGGTGAGTGAGTGAGTGAGTGGTGGTGATGGCGGTATTGGTGATGGTGAGTGAGTGGTGGTGGTGATGGTGGTAGTGGTGATGGTGAGTGAGTGGTGGTGGTGGTGGTGGTGATGGTGGTGATGGTGAGTGAGTGAGTGAGTGGTGGTGATGGTGGTATTGGTGATGGTGAGTGAGTGGTGGTGCTGGTGGTGATGGTAAGTGGTTGTGGTGGTGGTGATGGTGGTGGTAGTGGTGATGGTGAGTGAGTGAGTGGTGGTGGTGATGGTAAGTGAGTGGTGGTGATGGTGGTACTGGTAAAGGTGAGTGAGTGGTGGTGGTGATGTTGAGTGAGTGGTGGTGATGGTGGTACTGGTGATGGTGAGTGAGTGAGTGGTGGTGGTGATGTTGAGTGAGTGGTGGTGGTAGTGGTGATGGTGAGTGAGTGAGTGGTGCTGGTGCTTTTCGTACCTCAACAGCTCCATGACGAGGCATTTGTGTCCTCGGAAGGAGAAAGTCTCCAGGACTCTGGCAACGTTGAAGTCCACGTCGCTACGGTGGCTCTGCAGCTCCATGGACATCTGCATCTCCCTCAGCTGGTTCTCCTCTTGCCTGGAGCTGCGAGCGAGTGAGCGAGTGCACAGACTTTGACTTTTAGTCGCCTTTATTCAGGCTTCCTGCTGTACGTGCAGCGAAGCCTTGGTGTAGTAATACAAATCAGCCAGCGACTCATTGGGGGAAACCAAAAACCACACTGGGCTGCGGCACGCACGCCGTCACCCACAGCAAATCAGTGGAAAAGAAAAACCCCCGTATCCATCGTACGCAATCACGCTTCATCCACGCCAGGCGCGTGGTGGGGGGGGGGTCAGAGGGGGCAGGGGGGGGGGGGTCGTGGGGATGGCCAGGGGGGGGGGAGGGGGGGGGAGGGTCGGGGAGGGGGTCAAACGTAATGACGAGCGCGCCGCGTTCAACTCGGCACAGGGCGGTCCTCGCGCGCTTCCACTTCGCCAGGAAATTTCCCTCCCCGCCGGTGTGCCTGTAATGTGCGAACTCGAGCCCGAGCCGCGCCTTCACCAGGGCCTGGGTTGCCGCCAGCACCCCACCGCCACCGCCGTCTCCCTCCAGCTTCCGTTTACGTGTGATGTATATTGCCAATTTGGCCTGAGCACACACGAAGTTCGCGACGTCTCGTTTGTCGCTCGTCTCCCCCGTCACCCCGTACACAAAACTGCTCTCCCGGAGCGGGATGCCCAGCCTCTCGAATGTCCGCGCTATAAAACGAAACAACGGCGCCAGCCTCTTGCATTGGAGGTACTGGTGAACGATGTCCTCCGTCTGTTCGCAAAATGCGCACTTGTCCGAGGCCCCCGGCGCGACCCGGCTCACCCACACCGCGGTTGGCAGAGTCTGGTGCACCAGCCTCCACTGTAGGTCTCCGCACCGCTTGGTCGCCCAGGTCCGCGCTGAGCAGGGCCCTGACACAGACGGCGTAGACGCTCTTCTTGTGCGCGCCTTTCAACGGCACGCCCCTGCACCCCTCCAGCTTCAACAGTTTCCCGGCGTCCTCGCGGCCGGGGGGGGCGCGGCAGGAGAGAGCCAGCGGGGGGAAGGAAGGGCCCTCCCCGCCGCCCGCGTCCTCCAGTCTCACCGCGAGTCCCCGCATCGTCCGCAGGACTACCCGGAGCACCCCGGCACCCGCGAGCACGGTGCGGAGCCCGGCCGCCTCCGCGATCGCCAGCGCCGTCCGCCACGACCGCCGGCCGGGGTTCAGCAGGTCGCCGACCGTCCTGACGCCCCCCGCCACGAACCGCAGGGCCAGGGTGCGTTCCGCGCTCAGTCCCTGGAAAAGATGGTTGGCAAACAGCGGCTCCCTCACAAAGAGGGCCGCGCCGTACCCCTCGGGGAGCCTGGCCCACTCGATGCTGCGCCACGCGCCGAGGAGGCTGCGGTAGTAGGTCGACAGCGGGCCTTGGTCGACGAGCCCCGCGTCGGTCAGGAAGAGCTCCTGGCCGTACCCCAGCCGCCCGGCCTGTCTCAGCAGGCCGAGGGCCAGGGACCGCCAGGGCTGCTCCCCCTCCCCGTACACCAGACGCTGTATATGTTGTATCCTGAAAGCCATCACTCGGCTGACGACACTGACAAGGCCCTGGCCACCCTCCTCCACCGGCAGACAGAGGACGCCCGGTCTCTGCCAGTGCCGCCCGTGCCAAACGAAGGAGGTGAAGGCGCTCTGCGCTCGAACCATCAGCCACTCCGGCGGGTGGAGCACTTTTGCTCTGTGCCATAACAGAGCCGCCGCCAGGTTGTTTACCACGAGGACTCTACCCCTATACGACATCTGTGGAGAGAGCCTGGCCCACGTTTTCAGTTTCTCCGCGATTTTGTCTGCTACCTCGGCCCAATTCTTCGCCTCGGTGGCGGGGTCGCCCAGGTGCACCCCGAGGTACTTGACGCCCCCCGTTCCCCACTCCACACCTCCCGGGAGCGCCAGGGCGCGCACCGCACCCCTCGGCCCCAGGGCCAGCGCCTCGCACTTGGCCCAGTTCAGCCTCGCAGAGGAGGCGCCTTCATAGAGGCGGACCGCCCCGCGGACCGCCTCCACGTCGCGCGCATCGTTAATGACAACACAGAGGTCGTCCGCGTACGCCGAGAGCCGGACCTCGGCGGTTCCCGGCCCCGGGATCTGGAGGCCAGACAGGGTGCGCCTCAGCCTGCACAGGAGCGGCTCGATACAGAGCGCGTACAGCAGTCCCGAGAGTGGGCACCCTTGCCTGATCCCCCTCGTGACCGCCAGAGGGGCTCTGAGTTTATTGTTCACCTTCATCAGGCTCGACGCGTTCGTGTACAGGAGCCTTATGTATGCCACGAACTGTTCGCCAAACCCAAAGGCTTTGAGCACTGCGTACAGGTACCCGTGGTCCATCCGATCAAATGCCTTTTCCTGATCCAGGAAGAGGAGGCCCGTTTCTATCCCGTGTGCCGTCGCCAATTCCACCACGTCCCGTACCACGGCTATGTTGTCGTGGATGGAGCGTCCCGAAACGCAGTATGTCTGGTCAGATTGTACCACATTCCCGGCCGTGCTCTTCAGCCGGTTGACCAGCGCCCTGGCCACTATTTTGTAGTCCGTGCAGAGGACGGACACCGGCCGCCAGTTGGCGATGCAGCCGAGGTCCCCCTTCTTGGGCAGCAGCG
Source organism: Petromyzon marinus (assembly GCF_048934315.1). Taxonomy (NCBI): domain Eukaryota; kingdom Metazoa; phylum Chordata; class Hyperoartia; order Petromyzontiformes; family Petromyzontidae; genus Petromyzon; species Petromyzon marinus. The sequence continues at coordinate 2,308,103 of NW_027423069.1, read as the reverse complement.
TCACCACTGCCCTCCTGCTGCTGTGCGGCATCTCTCCCGCCGCTAGGCTCGCGTTCAGGACCTCGCTCAGGGAGGGCCCGAGTTCGCTCCAGAAGACCTTAAAGAACTCGGCCGGCAGGCCGTCGATCCCCGGCGCCTTCCCCGCGGCGAGGCCCCTCACTGCCACCTCCAGCTCCCGGAGGGTGAGCGCTCCCTCCAGCTGCTCCCTCGCGGGGGGGGGGGTCAGTGTGGGGACGCCCTCCAGCAGTTCGTTCAGGGCTTCCCCTTGGACGCCCTCCGCGGTGGTCAGCGCCCCAAAGAAGCCCTGGACTACTACCCCTGCGATGCCCGCGTCGCTGGTGTGAGTCTCTCCGCCGGGGGCCTGTAACCTGGAGATGACGTTCCTGGTACTCGGCCGTCCCCCTTGCCTGAAGAAGAGTCTTGTCGGCGCGTCCATCTGGACGAGATGCTGCATTCTCTGCTTTACGAAAGCCTCATAGGCCGCCTGGTCCGATACTGCCCTGAGCAGCCGCTGCTGCTCCAGGAGTGCGTGGTGGGTTGCCCTGGCCTGGGGCCAGCCCAGCTCCGCCTCCAGCGCCAGCAGCTCGTTCCGCAGTCGGTCCTCCTCCTCCCGCCCGACCGCCGCGTGCTGGCTCGCGAAACGCCGGCACAGTGTCGCCACCTGGGCCTTCCCATTATCCCACCATTGTAGGGGGGACTCAAAGGCCCCCCTGCGCGTTTCCCACTCCCTCCAGAGGGCCCTGAAGGCCGCCTGGAAGTCAGCGTTCTCCAGTAGACGCAGGTCGAGTCGCCAGTACGGGCTGCGCCGCTCGACCAGGGGGGGGTGCAGCCGTGCGGTGACCATGTGGTGGTCAGAGAAACCCGTCGGGACCACCCGACTCTCGCCGAGCAGGTTGGCCCCGTCCGGGCTGATGTAGAGTCGGTCGAGCCTCGCGAGGCTGATCCGCCCCTGAGCGCCGCACCTGCACCACGTGTATTGGCGCTGCGCGGGATGTTGGAGGCGCCACGCGTCAATTAACCGCTGTCTGTTCACAATTTCGGCCAGTGCCCTCGCGGCCTCCGGGTGGGGTTCAACGCCGTTACGGTCGAGGGCCGGGTTTAGGGTGCAGTTAAAATCCCCGCCCACGACGGTGATCACCCCGTCCACGGCGGCCTCCCCCAGTGCGTCCCGCAGTGCGCCTGCGAAGAACGACTCCCTGTCACGGCTCGCGCTTGGCGCGTACGCATTGACGAGCCTCAGCCTGGTGCCGGCGAGCGCGATGTCCGCCGTGACCAGGTGTCCTCTCACCGCTTCCGTAAAGGTCACGCTGTCCGGGTTCAACTTCGGGCTGCAGACTATCGCGACCCCCGCCCTGCCCGCCTCCCCGTGACTAAAAAACGTCCGGCCTCCCAAACGGTGCTGCCGTTGGGCCAGCAGCGCGGGGTCGAGATGGGTCTCCTGCAGCAGAGCCACGTCCACTTTCGTGTCTTGCAGGAACTGACACACGCGTCGCCACCGTGCATCGCTGCGGGCGCTGTTACAATTTAAGGTCGCGACACAGATACCCGTTGCCTTGGCGGTGGTTGTCGTGGCAGGCATCCGGTGTTCACTCCGGGATAGGGGGGAGGGGGGGGTACTGCTTTTTCAGCTGCCGTAGCATCACCCTCAGGCGGAAGACCTCCCTAGAGGTGTGACCGCACACCCGCGGCGCCTGGCAGACGCCCTGCGCCACCTTCATGAATTGCTTCACGTCCGGGAAGGTGTCCTCAACTTTAAACCCCCGTTTCCCAAACTTGGCCTGTAGGAAGCGGCGTATCGCGGCAGGGGTGTACTCCGTCGCCCCCTCGACCTCCCCGCGAACCCGCTCGCTGCCGTCGGCAACTTCGTCTCCGTCGCCGTCACCGTCGGTCCCCATTCGCTCCTTGCCGTCCGCGTCCTCGCGCGCGTCGCGGTCCTCAGCGGTCGCCCCGCTCCCCGGCTCGGGCTCGCCCGCTCCCCCCGCCTCCCGGCGGTCACGCGGCTCGCCCCTGCCTTTAACGCCGGCGAGCGCCGCCCGTTTGGGCCGTTCGCCCTCGCGCGTCGCCGCCGCGGGGCCGGCTCTGGCTCTGCGCTTCCGCGACACGACCAGGGTGTAGCCGTCCCCTTCCCCCTCCGGTGCCGCCTCCATGGGTTCGCCTCCGGAGTCGGCTTGGTCGGGCGCGTGCTGCTCCTGCTGCTGCTGCGGCTGCTGCTGCGGCTGCTGCTGCGGCTGCTGCTGCTGCTGCTGCTGCTCCTGCTGCTGCTGCGGCTGCTGCTGCGGCTGCTGCTGCTGCTGCTGCTGCGGCTGCTGCTGCTCCTGCCGCTCCTGCAGCTGCTGCTGCTGCCGCTGCTGCTGCTGCCGCTGCTGCCGCTGCTGCAGCTGCGGCTGCTGCTGCTGCCGCTGCTGCAGCTGTTGTTGCTGCTACTACTGTCGTGGTGCCTGCTCTGCGCCCGCGGCCGCGGGTGGCGCGGCGGCAGCGTCCTCGTTTTTCTTGTCCGTGCAGTGCCTCCGGGTGTGGCCGGTAGCCCCACACCCGAAGCACCGAAGTGCAGCTGTCGAGGCGTTCACAGTATAGACGCACCCATCGATTGTGTATTTAAGGGTAACGTCCAGTTCTGTGTTGCCTCCCGTTAAGACCATGAACGTTTGGCGCTGGAGCGACATCACATGCGCCAACCTGGGGTCCCTCGTCCGTAGAGGGAGCATGGCGATCCTAGACACCGCCGTCCCGAAGCGCTGCAGATCCTTGCGCAGGACTTCGCTGCTCAGGAACGGCGGCGCTCCCGAGAGCACCACGCGGACGGCGGGCGTGGAGAGCGGCGTGCACGGCAGGAACAGGTCCCCGACAGTGAGCCCCGTCTCCACGAGGCTCGCCACCATCGCCTCCTCCGCCACGTAGATGGTGACGCCGCGGTTTTGGCGCTGGGCGGCGAGGACGTTGGCGTGGCCCACGCCCGTCGCCACCGCGGCGGCGACGGCGTCGACGGCGACCTCCGTCGGCGGAAAAACGACGACCCCATTCCGCCTCGTGAGGCTCTCCAACCTGGTGTGCTGTGCCATGATGATAGGCGGCCACAGCTCACCTGCGCGCGCGTCGTTGCTGTTGCTGCTGCTGCTAACTTGTGTGCAACTCCTGGGTCGATCGAGGCGGATTTTCGCTCGAGTTTCACCGTGAGTAAAAATAAAAAATAAAAGGGACTAAGGGAAAATAAAATAAAAATAAAAAGGCCAAATGAAAGTGTGTATATTAAAAAAGCGATACGGTCTATGTGTCTCTGTGTGATGAGTCTGTGCGTCTCTGTGTGGTGAGTCTGTGGGTCTCTGTGTGGTGAGTCTATGGATCTCTTTGTTGTGAGTCTGTGGGTGTCTGTGTGGTGAGTCTGTGGGTCTCTGTGTGGTGAGTCTGTAGGTCTCTGTGTGGTGAGACTGGGTCTCTGTGGGGTGAGACTGGGTCTCTGTGGGGTGAGTCTGTGGGTCTCTGTGTGGTGAGTCTGTCGGTCTCTGTGTGGTGAGTCTGTGGGACTCTGTGTGGTGAGTCCTTGGGTCTCTGTGTGGTGACTCTGTGGGTCTCTGTGTGATGAGTCTATGGGTCTCTGTGTGGTGAGTCTGTGGGTCTCTGTGTGGTGAGTCTGTGGGTCTCTGTGTGGTGAGTCTGTGAGTTTCTGTGGTGAGTCAGTGGGTCTCCGTGTGGTGAGTCTGTGAGTCTCTGTGTGGTGAGTCTATGGATCTCTTTGTGGTGAGTCTGTGGGTGTCTGTGTGGTGAGTCTGTGGGTCTCTGTGTGGTGAGACTGTGGGTCTCTGTGGGGTGAGTCTGTGGGTCTCTGTGTGGTGAGTGTAGGTCTCTGTGTGGTGAGACTGTGGGTCTCTGTGTGGTGAGTCTGTGGGTCTCTGTGTGGTGAGTCTATGGGTCCCTGTGTGGTGGGTCTCAGTGGTGAGTCAGTGGGTCTCTGTGTGGTGAGTCTATGGGTCTCTTTGTGATGAGTCTATGTGTCTCTGTGTGATGAGTCTGTGGGTCTCTGTGTGGTGAGTCTATGGGTCTCTGTGTGATGAGTCTATTTGTCTCTGTGTGATGAGTCTGTGGGTCTCTGTGTGGTGAGTCTGTGGGTCTCTGTGTGGTGAGTCTGTGGGTTTCTGTGGTGAATCAGTGGGTCTCCGTGTGGTGAGTCTGTGGGTCTATGGATCTCTTTGTGGTGAGTCTGTGGGTCTCTGTGTGATGAATCTGTGGGTCTCTGTGTGGTGAGTCTGTAGGTCTCTGTGTGATGAGTCTATGGGTCTCTGTGTGGTGAGTCTGTGGGTCTCTGTGTGGTGAGTCTGTGGGTCTCTGTTTGGTGAGTCTGTGGGTCTCTGTGTGGTGAATCTGTGGGTCTCTGTGTGGTGAGTCTGTGGGTCTCTGTGTGATGAGTCTATGGGTCTCTGTGTAGTGAGTCTATGGGTCTCTGTGTGGTGAGTTTGTGGGTCTCTGTGTGGTGAGACTGTGGGTCTCTGTGTGGTGAGTCTGTGGGTCTCTGTGTGGTGAGTCTGTGGGTCTCTGTGTGGTGCGTCTGTGGGTCTCTGTGTGGTGCGTCTGTGGGTCTCTGTGTGGTGAGTCTGTGGGTCTCTGTGTGGTGAGTCTGTGGGTCTCTGTGTGATGAGTCTGTGGGTCTCTGTGTGGTGAGTCTGGGTGTCTGTGTGGTGAGTCTGTGGGTCTCTGTGTGCTGAGTCTGTGGGTCTCTGTGTGGTGAGTCTGTGGGTCTCTGTGTGGTGAGTCTGTGCGTCTCTGTGTGGTGAGTCTGTGGGTCTCTGTGTGGTGAGTCTGTGGGTACTCTTTGGTTCTATTGGGTAAAGTCAAGTAGGTAAAAAAATAAAATAACAAAAATCACGACGTTTCGGCCATAACACAAGCGGCCTTCATCAGGTGAAGGGACGAGACTGTCTGGAGGACAGCACTGGAGTGAAAAAAGCCACGCTCAGATCACGACCTTTAAGCTGTGTGAGAAGAAACAAAGCGCCTTGACAAAGGAATTAGCATATAATTTAGCATTAAAATGGCTGAGTGATTAGCTTGTGACTGGTCACAGAAATGGCTATGTTAAAGTTAAAGCATACACATCCGCAAAGGCACCCCTTGACAAAGGAATTAGCATAGAATTTAGCATTGCAATAGCTGAGTGATTAGCTTGTAACTGGTCGCAGAAATAGCTATGTTAAAGTCAGAGCATATACATTCACCGAGGCACCTAGTACAAATCAAACAGGAGAATTAAGCAACCATTGGAAAGATCTAAATCGAACAAAACATTAAACTAATTTCAATGGTACAGTATATTTTTCAAGTAGTAGTACCCCAAACTTTCGCAGCTCTTATAAATTCCCTTTTCACACCATCAATATGTAATCTACCCCCCCCCCCCCCCGCGCCAAACGGCAAGTCCACCGGCACGTACACCACCTCTTTTCTATAATCGGCCAATCAAATGCTAATGTTTATGCTAATTTCTTTGTCAGGACACCTTGTTTGCTCGCACACAGCTTAAAGGTCCGCGGTCTGAGCGTGGTTGTGTTTCGCTAAATTCTCCTGTGTGATTTGTACTAGGTGCCTCGGTGAATGTATATGCTCTGACTTTAACATAGCTATTTCTGTGACCAGTTACAAGCTAATCACTCAGCTATTTCAATGCTAAATTCTATGCTAATTCTTTTGTCAAGGGGTGCCTCTGCGGATGTGTATACTTTAACTTAGCTATTTCAATGCTAAATTCTATGCTAATTCCTTTGTCAAGGGGTGCCTTTGCGGATGTGTATGCTTTAACTTTAACATAGCCATTTCTGTGACCAGTCACAAGCTAATCACTCAGCCATTTCAATGCAAAATTACATGATAATTCCTTTGTCAAGGCGCTTTGTTTCTTCTCACACAGCTTAAAGGTCGTGATCTGAGCGTGGCTTTTTATCTCTCCAGCGCTGTCCTCCAAACAGTCTCGTCCCTTCACCTGATGAAGGCCGCTTGTGTTGTGGCCGAATCGTTATTTTTGTTTTTTTATATTTTACCTATGTGACTTTACCCAATAGAACCAAAGAGTATGGATCCTTGCAGTCACGAAAGCTTTAAATCTAGAATCTGTGGGTCTCTGTGTGGTGAGTCTGTGGGTCTGTGTGGTGAGTCTGTGGGTCTCTGTGTGGTGAGTCTGTGCGTCTCTGTGTGGTGAGTCTGTGGGTCTCTGTGTGGTGAGTCTGTGGGTCTCTGTGTGGTGAGTCTGTGGGTCTCTGTCTGGTGAGTCTGTGGGTCTCTGTGTGGTGAATCTGTGGGTCTCTCTGTGGTGAGTCTGTGGGTCTCTGTGTGGTGAGTCTGTGGGTCTCTGTGTGGTGAGTCTGTGGGTCTCTGGTGAGTCTGTGGGTCTCTGTGTGGTGAATCTGTGGATCTGTGTGTGGTAAGTCTGTGGGTCTGTGTGCTGAGTCTGTGGGTCTCTGTCTGGTGAGTGTGTGGGCAGTGGTGGTGCAGTGGTTAGCGCACTGTGTGTGGGGAGCGGTGGTGCAGTGGTTAGCGCACTGTGTGTGTGTGGGGAGCGGTGGTGCAGTGGTTAGCACACTGTGTGTGTAGAGGCTACACCGGGGATCTTTGTCTGTGTATAGGTGCTGCTACTCACTACTAACAGCACTTGTCCCTACAGCCTGCTAGAGGCTACACGGGGGATCTTTGTCCGTGTATAGGTGCTGCTACTCGCAAATAGCTCTTGCCTCTACAGCCTGCTAGAGGCTACACGGGGGATCTTTGTCTGCGTGTAGTTGCTGCTACTCGCTATTACTAACACCACTTGTCCCTACAGCCTGCTAGAGGCTACATGGGGGATCTTTGTCTGTATGTAGGTGCTGCTACTCACTACTAACAGCACTTGTCCCTTCAGCCTGCTAGAGGCTACATGGGGGATCTTTTTCTGTGTGTAGGTGCTGCTACTTGCTACTAACAGCACTTGCCCCTACAGCCTGCTAGAGGCTACACGGGGGATCATTGTCTGTGTGTAGGTGCTGCTACTTGCTACTACTAACGGCACTTGGCCCTATAGCCTGCTAGAGGCTACACGGGGGATCTTTGTCTTGTTTGTGCAGTCCCTTGGCTTACCGTTGTTGATTGTCGGTGGCTTGAAGAAGAAAATAAAAACATGAGTTTATACGTTTAAAGACGATTTTATTTGAACACAAAACGTTTTGGCTACAGATCAACAAGCGACACCCCCTCTGAGAGAGACTCGGAGAGAGAGAGACTCAGACACAGGGCTCGAACCCAGGCACTACGAGATCAGTGGCACGCTGCCACCCCCACCGTGGATTCCTTCACTTGCGCTCGATCCTGGCGCTGACCGACGTCTTGCCGCCTCCTCCTCCACCGCCTCGTCACCCAGATCTTGGCTGAGCGGGGTTCTTGCTTCGAGGAGGTGGTGGCGGCGGCGGCGGAGGCATCGATGAATCCGTTGAGTCGTCGCTGCTGCGGTCTTCCTGCTCCTCCTACGTGTAACGAGGTTGTGCTGTGGGCGACAGAGAAGAGGTGAAGGTGGTGGTGGTGGAGGCAGAAGAGGTGGCGGTGTAGGAGGCCGCTATGAACCACACAGCGTGACACGGCCACCGTGAGCCCGGCCATTACGAACCTCGGCCGTGATTAACCCGACCACTATGAACCCGGCCGTTACGAACCCGGGCATTGGGAACCACACAGCGTGACCCGGGGGCTTTGTGAACCCAACCGCTGTATGAGGAAATGAGAGGTTTTTGACCCCTTCCTGGCAATAAAACAACGGGACTCCGCACTAAGGCCCTTTGCAGGGGAATCGTGACTAACCACACGCACGACGCTTGTGGTGGACATGGAAGCAAAAACACGCTCCGTATTTTTATTAATGACAGTAACTTGATTCCTTGTAGTGAAACGGTTTATATTTGCCGTTTGAACACCTGCTGTTTTATTGCCAGAAAGGGTATGAAGCACCTTTTTCCATACTTTTGTAGTGTTGTAAGGACGAGCAGACTTCTTTAGGAGGCACACTGTTTATTGTATTATTTCCTTATACAACGCTTAACACACAGAGGGATATTCGGTCCCCTCACCCGATACCCTAGGGAGGTACAGCCTCCGGACCTGGCGGGACTCACACGTCTACCGCTAACCTCCTTGATACCTAAGGAGGTACAACCTCCGGACTTGGCGGGACTCACACGTCTACCGCTATCCTAGTCCTCCGGCTAGGACCTAGGGGAGGCTATCTGACCCACCGCTGGCCCGGTGGGTCCTGACCACTGGGTATGCCGAGCCTTAGCCCTTAGAAGGGCTGGGAGGCTGGTCAAGGGTCCTAGCTAGGCTTCAGCCCAGTCTTCTGTCTTCGTGCAGGGAGAGAACTCACGAGGTCCGTTGGGTCACCCGTCTTATACCCCTTCGTGGCCAGGCAGAACCAATCACACATTCCCACGTGGAACTGTCTGATTGGTTCGCCCCAAAACCCTGGCCACGATCCGTTTCACCTCGACTGACCCCAACCGTTGTACCCAGGGGTAATGCTGCACCGCCCTGGTGGCAACGCAGGTTACGCAACAGCGCGCAGTTAACACCTCTACACTTTTGTAATGACAGGGGAGTCAGCTGTGAGTGAAGGGACCGGTGGCCACGGGAGGTAATGACAGGGGGAGTCAGCTGTGAGTGTGAAGGGACCGGTGGCCACGGGAGGTAATGACAGGGGGAGTCAGCTGTGAGTGCGAAGGGACCGGTGGCCACGGGAGGTAATGACAGGGGGAGTCAGCTGTGAGTGTGAAGGGACCGGTGGCCACAGGCGGTAATGACAGGGGGAGTCAGCTGTGAGTGTGAAGGGACCGGTGGCCATGGGAGGTAATGACAGGGGGAGTCAGCTGTGAGTGTGAAGGGACCGGTGGCCACGGGAGGTAATGACAGGGGGAGTCAGCTGTGGGTGTGAAGGGACCGGTGGCCACGGGAGGTAATGACAGGGGGAGTCAGCTGCGAGTGTGAAGGGACCGGTGGCCACGGGAGGTAATGACAGGGGGAGTCAACTGTGAGTGAAGGGACCGGTGGCCACGGGAGGTAATGACAGGGGGAGTCAGCTGTGAGTGTGAAGGGACTGGTGGCCACGGGAGGTAATGACAGGGGGAGTCAGCTGTGAGTGTGAAGGGACCGGTGGCCACGGGAGGTAATGACAGGGGGAGTCAGCTGTGAGTGTGAAGGGACCGGTGGCCACGGGATATAATGACAGGGGGAGTCAGCTGTGAGTGTGAAGGGACCGGTGGCCACGGAGGTAATGACAGGGGGAGTCAGCTGTGAGTGAAGGGACCGCTGGCCACGGGAGGTAATGACAGGGGGAGTCAGCTGTGAGTGTGAAGGGACCGGTGGCCACGGGAGGTAATGACAGGGGGAGTCAGCTGTGAGTGTGAAGGGACTGGTGGCCACGGGAGGTAATGACAGGGGGAGTCAGCTGTGAGTGTGAAGGGACCGGTGGCCACGGGAGGTAATGACAGGGGGAGTCAGCTGTGAGTTTGAAGGGACTGGTGGCCACGGGAGGAAATGACAGGGGGAGTCAGCTGTGAGTGTGAAGGGACCGGTGGCCACAGGAGGAAATGACAGGGGGAGTCAGCTGTGAGTGTGAGTGGACCAGTGGCCACGGGAGGTAATGACAGGGGGAGTCAGCTGTGTGAGTGGACCAGTGGCCACGGGAGGTAATGACAGGGGGAGTCAGCTGTGAGTGAAGGGACCGGTGGCCACGGGAGGTAATGACAGGGGGAGTCAGCTGTGAGTGTGAAGGGACCGGTGGCCACGGGAGGTAATGACAGGGGGAGTCAGCTGTGAGTGAAGGGACCGGTGGCCACGGGAGGTAATGACAGGGGGAGTCAGCTGTGAGTGAAGGGACCGGTGGCCACGGGAGGTAATGACAGGGGGAGTCAGCTGTGAGTGTGAAGGGACCGGTGGCCATGAGAGGTAATGACAAGGGGAGTCAGCTGTGAGTGTGAAGGGACCGGTGGCCACGGGAGGTAATGACAGGGGAGTCAGCTGTGAGTGTGAAGGGACCGGTGGCCACGGGAGGTAATGACAGGGGGAGTCAGCTGTGAGTGTGAAGGGACCGGTGGCCACGGGAGGTAATGACAGGGGGAGTCAGCTGTTAGTGTGAAGGGACCGGTGGCCATGGGAGGAAATGACAGGGGGAGTCAGCTGTGGGTGTGAAGAGACCGGTGGCCACGGGAGGTAATGACAGGGGGAGTCAGCTGTGAGTGCGAAGGGACCGGTGGCCACGGGAGGTAATGACAGGGGGAGTCAGCTGTGGGTTTGAAGGGACCGGTGGCCACGGGAATGTTCGCGATGTCAAGTGAACGGGTCTTCAATAAAGCGCCACATCGGGAGGAGTGTGTCAATGTCGTCGCTACACTTTCATGAGTGGCACGACTCATGAAAGTGTAGCGGGGCCGGAGGGGGTGGCCCCTCCCCCCGCGTCCTCAGCGGTGGGGTGTTCTCCAGGTCGCTGTCCCACTCCACCGCCGCGCGCCATTGCCGAGGCTTGTGGGGGCGGGCACGGTGACCTGGCGGGAGGAGGGGGGGGGGCGATAGAGGGGAGCACTCAGCCACCCACTCAGCCACCCACCCACACTCACCCACTCACCCAACCACACACTCATCCACCCATCCACTCATCCACCCACCCACTCATCTACCAACTCAACCACTCATCCATCCACCCACACTCACCCACTCACCCAACCACCCACCCACACACTCATCCACCCATCCGCTCATCCACCCTCCCACCCACCCACTCATCCACCCATACGTTCATCCACCCACCCACTCATCTACCAACTCACCCACTCATCCATCCGCCCACACTCACCCACTCACCCAACCACCAACTTATCCACCCATCCGCTCATCCACCCACCCACCACACATTTCAGAAGTGTTAAATTTCGTGAGCTGCCGTTTTGTATGTGTAAGATGTGCGTGTTTGAGCTGTTGCTCTCGCTCTGGCCCCTCCCCCCCTCCAACCGTATTTCCTATTTAAGCTTCTGTTCATCCCTCCGGCTCCCCCCCCCTCTCTCTGCCTCCCTGTCCGTCTTTCCTCCCTCCTTACCTCTTGGTAGACTTGTATATGTATTTCTACTGACCGTGTAACTCGTATTTTTCATTCTATGCTGGTATGTGCACTCCAAAGGTTGAACACGAAATTTAACACTCTTCCGAAATTCGTGGTCCCCCAGGAAGTGTCTGTGTTGTTGGCCTGACTGGATGTGCTTCACGTAATGTTTTTTCAGGTTTGTTGAATTCTCGTCTCTCATCTTTTTGTTGTATTTACCTCCATGATTTGTTCTTGACACCTGATGAAGATCGCTGCGTTGTGATCGAAACGTCGTGATTGTTTTTTGTTTTAATATAATTTTATTGTATTTCTACATACGTGACTTTACCCAAAAAAACAATGAGTAATTTTATGAAGTCACAAAAGCTTTATTACTTTATTATCACACTTCTACGGGGAAGTTACCGTTGTAATTAAGTGTAAGATGTGCCCTTTTTGAGCTGCCGTTTTGTATTCACAAGAGGTGGTCATTTTTTGAGCTGCCGTTTTGTATTTACAAGAGGTGGTCCTTTTTTGAGCTGCCGTTTTGTATGTGTAAGATGGACGTTTGAGCTGCCGCTCTCGCTCTGGCGCCTCCCCCCCTCCAACCGTATTTCCTATTTAAGCTTCTGTTCATCCCTCCGCCCCCCCCTCTCTCTCTGCCTCCCTGTCCGTCTTTCCTCCCTCCTTACCTCTTGGTGGACTTGTATACGTATTTCTACTGACCGTGTACCTCGTATTTTTCATTCTATCTATGCTGGTATATGCAATCCAAAGGTTGAACACGAAATTTAACACTCTTCTGAAATTCGTGGTCTGCCAGGAAGTGTCTGTGTTGTTGGCCTGACTGGATGTGCTTCACGTAATGTTTTTTCAGGTTTGTTGAATTCTCGTCTCTCATCTTTTTGTTGTATTTACCTCCATGATTTGTTCTTGACACCTGATGAAGATTGCTTGCGTTGTGATCGAAACGTCGTGATTGTTTTAATATAATTTTATTGTATTTCTACATACGTGACTTTACCGAAAAAAACAATGAGTAATTTTATGCAGTCACGAAAGCTTTAATACATTATTAGGGCTCAGATTTTCCCGCCGCCGCCTCCACTAGCCCCGACCCGGAAGCGAAAGTCGAAGCGTGGGATGGGGGTCAAGGGCCCAGAGGAAGAGCTCAGGGGTGGGCGTGGTCGCATCGTGTTACATCACTCAATGGGGCGTGGTTGCAGGAGGCGTGGTCACATCGCTCACGTTGTTACGTCACTGGTGACGTCACTTCACCACGTGCTTCCTCAGAGTTCGAGACGGGTGCGAAGGAGGCTGCTTCTTAATCTTCCAGCTGCTTCATCTTCGTCTTTCGAGCATCTTCTGCGGAAGCCATTCGATTAAAAATCTTGACGAGGTGAGTTGTGTGGGTTCGTGGCGAGTGTGTGGGTCCATATTGTGGGTTTTTGGTGAGGATGTGGGTTCGTGTTGTGGGTTCTTGGTGAGAATGTGGGTCCGTATTGAGGGTTCTTGGTGAGGATGTGGGTCCGTGTTGTGGGTTCTTGGTGAAGATGTGGGTCCGTGTTGTGGGTTTTTGGTGAGGATGTGGGTCCATGTCGTGGGTTCTTGGTGAGGATGTGGGTCCGTGTCGTGGGTTCTTGGTGAGGATGTGGGTCCGTGTCGTGGGTTCTTGGTGAGGATGTGGGTCCATGGTGAGGATGTGGGATCGTCGTGAAGATGTAGTTTCTTCGTAAGGATGTGTATCCCTGTGGCGAATTCGTAGTGAGGGTTCATGGTGAGCATGCGAGTTCGAGTTGTGAGTCCGTGGTGAGAATGTGGGTCCGTGTTGTGGGTTCTTAGCGAGTGTGTGGGTTCGTGGTGAGGATGGTGGGTTTCTGGTTGGGATGTGGGTTAGTGGTGAGGATGTGAGTCTGTAGTGACTCTCTCCACCGTCCCCCCCTTCACCGCTCTCCACACAGAGACCCTGGGGACTACTGCATGAGAGACAGTGGGATCTGAGAATCAACGTCATTGAGGTAGGCGTGGCCCCCTCCACTCGACTTACGAACACCCTCACTTACGAACACCACCTCACTTACGAACACCACCCTCACTTTCGAACATGATCCACTCTTACCAACACTCGCACTTACGGACACCACCCACACTTACGAACCAGCTTCCATGAAATATATATTTAACATCGACTTAAAACGCAAACTCGCACTTGCAAACCAGCGGAGCGATCCTCAGTGAGATGTAGTGAGTCGGCCTCGCGCTGGGAGTGTTTGCAATGCCTGTACACTACTCTGTGGTGCCACAGTGACGAGATGTTAATGACCTCACTTGGTATACAGGAGGTTGTCGGTTCGATCCCGACCCTGACGCCTACTATTTGAAGTCTGTGTGTGTAGAGGAGCCTACTTCACCTTTGTTTTTGTGTGTTTATATATGTTTGTATGTATGTGTGTATGTGTGTGTTTACGAGGCAAAACAACCCCCTACCTCCTCTCTGTGCCGGACGGGCAACTCTGTCGTGGACAGTGCTGTGGAGGGAGGGCCAATTCCGATTGGCCCCTTCCCTCATGGCGTCTGTGACCACCACAGTGGCTAAACGGGGGCTCTGGACAGGTGCGAGGGGCTGGTAACCCCTCCACCTTCAAAAATTTACCAAGAAACCACAATTAAAAATGTAACTAATAAGCTTGTGCCGGAGGCCCCGGGAAGACAGGCGTCCATGACGTCTCCTGGCCAAACCCCAATTGGCCGAGCCAGGAGATTGAATCTCTACCCTCAGGGCTCCTCCAGAAACAACGAAATGCCACTTCGTGCGGCCATGTGGAATGTTCGAATGCTCACTGCGGAGGAGAGACTGCCACTCCTGTCGGGAGCTAGACCGGCACCACCTGGATCTCTGTGGCATTCAGGAGGTCCGGTGGACCGGTTCTGGCTCCTGCCACCATGAAGGGTGGACAGTCCTCTACTCGGGGCAGCAGACTGCCAAACAACAGGGTGTGGCTCTTCTTTTGAACAAAAGAATGAAGGGGGCGTGGGAGCGTGGCGGTGAGGTGTGAGAAGTTGTAAGCCCCAGGCTACTTTGGGCTCGACTTCCCATCAACTGGAGGCGAGGAGTGGTGGTCGTGGTTACTTATGCCACCACCGAAGACGAACATCCGTGGAGGGATGCAGGCAAAGCCGATGAGTCAGATGCCTTCTATGACCTCCTGTCACAGGTGCTGGCTAAAGTGGCCCCTCGGGATAGAGTCATCTTGTTGGGTGACTTCAATGCCCGAGTTGGTCATGACGCTGGCATCTGGTCTGGAGTGATTGGAGGGCATGGGCCAGATCAGCTTAATAACAACGGTAGGAGGCTGCTAGATTTTTGTGCAGCCCATGGGCTTGTAATTACCAACACGCTGTTACGGCATCGGGGCATCCACACAACATCATGGATGCATGCCGGGTCCAAGCAAGAACATCTACTGGACTACATAGTGATGGACCAGCGGATGCAAGCCCATGTTCTTGACACCAGGACCTACCGTGGAGCTGATCTGCCCTCTGACCATCGACTAGTCATCTGTAAGATGCGCCTGCCATTCTTCCACTCCGGTGGTGGGTGTACACCCAGGACCCCATTCCAACCTAAACTGGCCTGGTCTCAGGTGATGAAAGTTGCAAGCAAGAATTTCATCATCGCTTGCGGCTGGGGTTGGCATCGTCCCCCACTCCTCCTGATTTCGAGGGTATATGGGCGAGTCACGTAGAATGAGAATAAAATAATAAATTGATAAAATAATATAACACAATATTCTAACGACGCTTCGGCCACAACACAAGCGGCCTTCATCAGGTGAAGGGACGAGACTGTCAGGAGGACAGCGCTGGAGTGAAAAAGCCACGCTCAGATCGCGACCTTTAAGCTGTGTGAGAAGAAACAAAGCACCTTGACAAAGGAATTAGCATAGAATTTAGCATTGAAATGGCTGAGTGATTAGCTTGTAACTGGTCACAGAAATAGCTATGTTAAAGTCAGAGCATACACATTCACAGAGGCACCTAGTACAAATCAAACAGGAGAATTTAGCATTGAAATAACTAGGCGAATTGAGCATTGAAATAACTGAGTGATTAGCTTGTGACTGGTCACAGAAATGGCTATGTTGAAGTCAAGGCCTACACATCCGAGCTATTCACAGTAACTGGGTATACACTACAATATATAATGGATACTATATAGTGAACTAATAAAAAACTAAAATATAAATTACCTCAATGTTATCAATGAACTCTATATATTCTCCAATCAGCTAAGCTACCAACAATAAGTCGTTATATATCACAATGCTATATGGCGAAAAAATGGGTGGATTCTTACCCTCAACTTTAGCAACATGGATAGCTACAGGCCCCGTTCAGACGGACGAGTTCATCCATGGTCGGAACAGAGGAGGGGGAGAGAGACAGCTGCGAGGCACTGTTATACTCCATGTTGTAAACCATACCATTAACCGTGGTGTGAGAGGTATTAAGAGTCAATGCCAGCGAAAGAGCTGCGGTCTGAAGGTCATCGTAAAATACAATTAATTAAGTGTAAATTTTATTTCCTTATTTTATTTTATCAATTTATTATTTTATTCTCACTCTACGTGACTTGACCGAAAGAACCAAAGAAGATGAATCCTTGCAGTCACGAAAGCTTTAAATCGAAATATATGGGCAAGGTTTAGGACTGACTCATGCAGCTGCAATGGCTTTGGGTACACGGTCCAGACCTCTCCAGAGACCCTGGCTGACAGAGGTGTTCAAGATAGTAGAGAAAAAGTGACAGGCCCACTGTCATCGGCTACAGAATCCCACGTCAGAGAATGAGGAGCCTTACCGCAGCCTTCGCTCGGAAGTTTGGAGAGCCGTGAGGCGCTGCAAGGATGGGTGGTGGTCGCGGATTGCTGAGGAGATGGAGTCTGCTTCAGTGGCCCGCGATCACAAATCTCAATTTAACTCCATCAAAAAAAGTCACCTGCAGCGCCACACCTATTACCATCATTAGGGGAAAAAACGGTGATCCACTCTCCGACCCCCAGGAACAGGTTTGCAGGTTTGCAGATTTGCTGAGCATTTCTGAAGTCCTGGAAAACATCGTGGCAAAAAGTGGGGATGACCCTGCTGAGGCAGCAGTGCCTCAAATATTGTAAGAAGTCACCCCCTGTGAGCAGCTGGCTGAGGTGCCATCTGTTAAAGAAGTACTGAAGGCGATCCGGAGTCTGAGACCAGGAAAGGCACCGGGCAGACATGATCTCCCAAGCGAAATGCTGAGGGAGGGTGGCGTTTGTGCACAGACTGCCCTATATGACATTATAACAGTCTGGATCACTGGACGGGTTCCGCAGGATTGGAAGGATGCCCTGGTGGTCCCCTTCTTTAAGAAGGGGGACCGCACAGACTGTAAAAACTACAGGGGCATCTCACTCCTCAGTGTGCCGGGAAAGGTTCTGGCAAGGATTATTCAACATCGCCTTGCCAGGCACGCTGAGGAGAGGCTTGAAGCCCCAATGCGGTTTCAGGAAAGGGCGGTCCTGCACAGATGCCATATTTTCTGTCCGTCTGCTACAGCAGAGATGTAGGGAATTCCAGCAAGACCTACACATCTCTGCTTTATTGAACTGGTCAAAACCTATGATACCATCAGTAGGCCTGGGCTCGGGGTTGTTCTTCGTGCTTTTGGAGTCCCTGACCCTCTGCTCACAATCATTAAGGACCTTCATGATGGTGAGCGGGCCCGGGTAAAACTACGTGGCCGGGAGTCAGAGCCATTCCATGTACACCTTGGGGTGCGACAGGGATGTCCTCCGGCTCCCACATTGTTTAACATCTATTTTGACCACGTAGTTCGTGAAGCCTTCAATAGCTGTACCGGGGGAATCTCCATTTGGTACAGATATAATGGGAGGCTGATCGATGCCCGGGTGCGGTCAAGGGATGGCTCCCTATTGCTCAACCACGTTATGCATGCCGATGATTTGGTAATAGCTGCATATTCATAGGAGGAGTTGGAGATGCTGCTGCTGAGACTGGAGCGTGCCACTAAGAGATGGGGTCTTACCATCAGCCCCGCCAAAACTAAGCACCCGCCTGGGTATTTTGTACCATCGGACACTCCACTCCCACAACTCCCAATCGGTGATGGGGCAGTTGTGGAGAGAGTGGAGAGTTTCCCATACCTGGGCAGTGTGCTTATGACCGGCTCCAGTTTAACAGCAGAGGTCTCGCTCCGAATCAGTCGAGCGGCAATATCTTTTCATTGGTTGCGTAACGCTGTGTGGAAGCTACCTGGTCTGTCGCTCCGCACTAAGCTTCAGGTCTTCTCGGCCACGGTCATTCCCTCCCTTCTCTACGCTTGCGAAACGTGGACCCCCCTAATGGAACATCTTCGCCGGTTAGAACCATTTAGGCTAGCCTGCCTACGATCCATCCTGGGTTTAACCAGGCTGGATTGTGTGAGCTCACAAATCCTTGAAAGATCTGGACAAGGTTCATCGGTGAGCTCCTCTGGCAGGCAAGGCTGCGTTGCCTGGGTCATGTAGCCAATGCCCAGCCACCGCATGCCTAAACAGCTTTTGTTCGGCCGGATCGAGGGGGCTAAACGGGCACGGCACGGGCTAGAGAAGAGATGCAGTGATGTGGTACAGGACGTGGAGCCGAGTGGACATGCCGATGACTGGTACCAGCGGTGTCAAGGTCGGCCTCTGTGGAGGCTCGTGAAGGACGCTACTGGGCAGTTGGAGGCAGTCGCCCTCCAACAACAGAGGGCGGAGGAGCGATGCTCACAACAACGAGCGGAGCGCTGGGTGGCTAAAGCACAGCAGGTTGGCACAGTAGGGGGCACAGGTGGAGCATCAGCCAGTCATCTCAGTCAGCTCAGTCAGTCGCCCCGTGGCACTTGGGTCTGCCCCATGACCTCCTGCCAGCGGGCGTTCAACACTTCACGTGGCCTCCAGGTTCATATGGCCTGGCACAAGCGTCGTGGTGACGTCACCGCCACTTAGTGACGAATGGCGGTTGTTGTAGACAAGGAGAGCTGGAGCACGTGGGAGGGAGTTTCTGGCAACACGTGGAGTGCGCTGTCCGCAGCCGTCACTGGCTCTATCCGCAGCAAATCGCCTCAAGGTGAGAACAGCAGTGAGGGGAAGTGGCCACGGTGAATGGGGGGATGTCACCACGGCCATGTTACGTGGGTGACTTCACGGTGGCCATGTTACGTGGGTGACTTCACGGTGGCCATGTTACGTGGGTGACTTCACAGTGGCCATGTTACTTGGGTATAGAGTACTTGGCTGCCACTATAAAGTTCCACGTGATGATGATGTTGATATCAGCCACTTTGGTGGGGCCTTACCTGGTCAAATAAAAAATAGTTTAGATTTAGTATGGGTCTCTATGGTTATGTAAGAGTATAGATCTCTGTAGGTCTCGGTGGTTCTATATGGGAAAGGGTCTCTATGAGTCTCTATTGGTCTCCTTGGGTCTCTATGAGAATGGGTCTCTGTGTGTCTCAGTGGATTGCCAAGTTTCCACATGATTATGATGACGGTGATGACGTAGCTCTAGCAGGGGTCTTACCTGGCATATACACAAAATAGAAATATAGTAATAGGTTTTTACCCTTTTAGCTGGCACAAAACTGCTTGTGTTGTGGTTATTGCAAATATGATCCCTTGTATAAAGGTGTCAGTTTTTGTGCCAGCTAAAAGGGTAAAAACCTATTGCTATATTTTGTTACTGGCAAAGGAGGTCTCATAAAATAGAAATAGTTTATAGTTCAAGTTGTTATTGTTGTCGTCACGCGTGCAGCGATTCTGGATCTCTTTTGGGCCTCAGCTGAGTCGTCGCCAGAAGTTGGAACTGGGCAGCCATGCAAGAGGTGTGGTTCTTCACGCTGGACGAGGACAAATCCTGGGGTGGCTACAAGAGCGGCGGCTACGACAACCACAGCAACATCCCTGAGGCTCACATCGACAGAGACGCCAATAGAGACCCATGTAGACCCAAAGAGAAACTGTTTGCAAAGAATCATGTCTCTGTTTCCAGATAAAAGGGTAAAAAAAAACAATTATCATATTTTGCTACTGACCAAGGAGGTTCCAATGGTGTAAATGCTTAGCCCGAGCTCTCGTACTCTGATGGTGCATTGTCTTTGAGTTGTGCGCCTTGTGGCTTCATCTGGTCCAACACCAATGTGAGACGAGGCTCTAAGGAAAGAAGTCTCGGGTGTGGACCAATCAATTTCAAGGACAGTGCCAATACATTATCAAAGTCGTGTTTTCGTTTGCATTCCAACCGCAGGTATTGTGGGCAATACAAACATGGCTCCTTGTAAAAAAAAAAGCTGTCAGTTTGTTGCCAGATAAAAGGGTAAAAAAAACAATTATCAATCATGTCTGCATTAACCACACACGGCACTTGTGGTGAACATGCAAACAAAAACACGCTCTGATAATGTGGCATTGTCTTTGAAACTGATTGGTCTACACCAGAGACAACAGCCTTCTTTAGGGCCGCGTCTCACTACCCAGCGTCTCACTACCCCAGCGTCTCACTACCCAGCGTCTCGCTACCCCAGCGTCTCACTACCCCAGCGTCTCACTACCCCAGCGTCTCACTACCCCAGCGTCTCACTACCCCAGCGTCTCGCCACCCAGCGTCTCGCCACCCAGCGTCTCACTACCCCAGCGTCTCGCTACCCCAGCGTCTCGCTACCCCAGCGTCTCGCTACCCCAGCGTCTCGATACCCCAGCGTCTCGATACCCCGGCGTCTCACTACCCCAGCGTCTCACTACTCCAGCGTCTCACTACCCCAGCGTCTCACTACCCCAGTGTCTCACCACCCAGTGTCTCGCCACCCAGTGTCTCACTACCAGTGTCTCACTACCCAGTGTCTCACCACCCAGTGTCTCACCACCCAGTGTCTCGCTATCCAGTGTCTCATTACCCAGCATCTCACCACCCGGCGTCTCACCACCCAGTGTCTCACTACCCAGTGTCTCATTACCCAGTGTCTCACCACCAAGTGCCTCACTACCCAGCGTCTCATTACCCAGGTTCTCACCACCCAGTGTCTCACTACCCAGTGTCTCACTACCCAGTGTCTCACTACCCAGTGTCTCACTACCCAGTGTTAGACGAGAGAACGCCAAAAGGCAAACAGCCCCCCAAGTTTCACAGCGTTCAGTAGTTTAACGACACGTTTATATATTTACGCGATCTAACCCCAAACTAAAAAAAAAACCTCCGTTGTGGATAATGCCGGTCGCAGAAGTCCCCGACTGCTGCTGCCACCGAGCGTTAAACGTTCCGATTGCCATGACTGACCACCGGCCTCCGCCTCCCTCGATCCGCCAGGAACAGCTCCACTACCGCTATGAGGTGCGGAAGAAGATCGGCGAGGGAGGCCAGGGCCTGGTGCTGCCGTGCCTCCATCACAAAACCAACGCTCGCTCGTGGCCGTCAAGATGCTGGCGATGGCCTTGAGGAGAGCCGGAGGGGCCTTCCACGGCGGCCGCGCTGGGAAATACGCAAAAAAAAAATCTGACGTTGCTACTAAATATAAACTAATAAATCTATAACTGCCGTAAAACTACTGCCAACTATGAACTAAGAGAATAATAACTTCCGGAAAACTACTGAAAACTATGAACTAATTAACAATGTACTAGCCGCAATCAAGTTCATGCTAACTTTTAGCTAAAACAGACCCATAGAGACCCACAGAGACCCACAGAGACACGGGGGGGGGGGGGGTGAGACACGCGGGGGTGAGACACGCGGGGGTGAGACACGGGGGGGTGAGACACGGGGGGGTGAGACACGGGGGGGTGAGACACGGGGGGGTGAGACACGGGGGGGTGAGACACGGGGGGGTGAGACACGGGGGGGTGAGACACGGGGGGGTGAGACACGGGGGGGTGAGACACGGGGGGGATGAGACACGGGGGGGTGAGACACGGGGGGGTGAGACACGGGGGGGTGAGACACGGGGGGGGTGAGACACGGGGGGGGTGAGACACGGGGGGGGTGAGACACGGGGGGGGTGAGACACGGGGGGGGTGAGACACGGGGGGGGTGAGACACGGGGGGGGTGAGACACGGGGGGGGTGAGACACGGGTGGTGAGACACGGGTGGTGATGGTGGGTAGAGTCCATACCTGCCAGAAGCTCGGTCTCACACACGTGCCGGATCAGCTCTCCTTCCACGTCCTCTGCAGAGGCCCCGCTGAGACCCAGATCATCTTCACCCATGGTCTCCTGTCGCTGGGATACACACACACACACAATCACACGCAGATACACACACACACAAAAACACAGATACACACACACAGATACAGAGATACACACACACGTGCACAGATACCAATACACACAGACACAACAACAACAACCGCCATGTGCCACTAAGTGGCGGTGACGTCACCCTGCCCTCTCCGCCCTCACCTTGCCACCCTGCTGCCGCTGGCTGTGTCTCCGGTTGGCGCCCTTGCGCAGGCTGGCGCTGACCTGCTGCTGATGCTGCTGATTTTCTCAGCCTGCTCCTCGCGTTGAACTCGACGTTGCACCAACTCCGTACATACCTGTTTTATCATCAGCAGCAGAATAGCATCGCCATCAACAGCATCAGCAGCAGACTAGCATCATCATCATCAGCAGCAGCAACCGACTAGCATCATCATCGTCACCAGCAGCTTCATCAGCGTTGTCATCAGCAGCATCGTCGTCAGCAGCATGGACATCAACAGCATTGCCAACAGTAGCAGAGTAGCTTCATCAAAAGTAGCATCATCTGTGTTGTCAACATCATCATCGTCATCAGCATCGTAATCAGCAGCAACAGTATAAATGTATCATCATCAACAGTAGCAGCAATAGCAGCAGCATGAGTAGATGAGTGGATGAGTGAATGAGTGTATGGATGAGTGAGTGAATGAGTGTATGTATGAATGAGTGAATGAGTGTATGTATGAATGAGTGAGTGTAGGGATGAATGAGTGTAGGGATGAATGAGTGGGTGAGTGAATGAATGAGTGTACGGGTGAATGAGTGAGTGGATGGATGAGCGAGCGAGTGGGTGAGTGAATGAATGAGTGTACGGGTGAATGAGTGAGTGGATACGCGAGTGAGCAAGTGCCTGAAGGGGTGAGTGAGCAAACGGGCGAGCTGGCGGGTGCCGAGTGGGTGAGCGCTCGGAGGGGTGAGCGAGTGAGCGAGTGGGTGAGTGAGTGAGGTAGTGCTTGGAGGGATGAGTGGATGTGTGATCGAGTAGGTGAGTGAGCGAGTGCTTGGAGGAATGAGTGGGCGAGCGAGTGGGTGAGTGAGTGAGGTAGTGCTTGGAGGGATGAGTGAATGTGTGATCGAGTGGGTGAGCGAGTGCTTGGAGGAATGAGTGGGCGAGCGAGCGAGCGAGCAAATTCGCGAGCGCCGAGAGCGGCGCGCGAGTGAGCGGGCAAGCGGGTGAGTGAGTGGGCGAATGCTCAGAGGGGTGAGTGAGTGCGCGAGCGGGCGATCGAGGCCGGGACTCACCGGCCCGTCCAGGTGGACGAGCTGGCGGAGTGCCACCCCCTCCTGCAAGCCACAAGCAGGTGAACCAGCTGCTGATGCTACTTCTGCAACAACAGCACTGGAATCTGCTGCGCGACGAAAAATAAAACGCAACACATCTTGACAGGGTTTTTGTGTGTGCGTGCGTGTTGAGCTCCTTTCGCACACCGTAAAGGAGCCAAACGTAGATAAGGGGGCGTCCATAAATGACGTCACGCGATTTTGGACAATTTTGACGCCCCCCCCCTCAAATATGACGTCACAAAGCTCTGCCCCCCACGCCCCCCCCCCCAAAACCATATTTCCATTTTGAAAATAAAACGTGCTTCAAACTATTGTAGTGCGTATTTAATGTGGTGCTGCACTCTGATGTTGTAGGAGTATAATTAGTGTTGATGTAACAATTCTATATTCATAATAAAGGTTCTTGGGTTAGATCGCGTTTATTTATAAATGTGTCGTAACCCTCCACCACCCGACACGGCCAATCAGCAAAAAAGTGTCACGTTGACAAAGACAAATAATTCACTACTTCAGCCCACCGGTGTGTTGAAGAGTTAATCCACATTTACAGTTTGAGTACGACGTTTCGCTGGTAAATACTTCCAGCATCATCGGGCAATTCGCCAGAATGGTAAAGCCCTCGCTTGCTCCCGGTTTTATATAGGGCAGCAGGGTGACGTCATCACTTAACTCATCAGGTGCAGTGATTAGAGGCGGAGGGGGGGGGTGTAATGTAATTATATAACCGATTAGTAATCAGTCATTGGTTATGATTAGTAATGAGTTGTAGATTAGTAATTCTTTAAATCAATATGTAATGTGTATTATTTAATAATACGCTTCCAGGCCGCACTAAGCCGGTAGCTGTCAGAGCGATTAAAGTTATTCTTGTTCCTCTCAATTTCAATGGATTCTCTAATTAGTCTTTGCCAGTAATAATTAGTTTTACACACCACTGCAACATTGTCAAAATCAATTGAGTGTCCTTGTTGACAAGCATGTTCTGCCACTGCCGACAGTTGTGTTTGAGATAATTTAATATTTCTCTGATGTTCTTTTAGTCTTACGCTGATGTTACGTCCCGTCTGCCCAATGTAGCAGCTGCCACATGAACAATTAATCCGATATACACCTTCTGTTGATAGTTTAGGTAATGCGTCTTTAGTGCAAGATACTAGTTTTTGAATTTTGTGTACTGTACCAAATCTTACTGTAATGTTTTGCTTTTGCAAAACACGGGCTAATTTGTCAGTTACTCCTGAGATATATGGAATTTTTATTGTTTTAACAATCTGGTCGCTTTCAGTAGTATTGCTTTGCGATCGTGATTTGGCATTCAGTGCTCTGTTAATTTGAGCATTATTGTAGCCATTCTGTCGTAGTGCGTCTTTAACGTGTTTAATCTCTCTCACTAAACTCTCACCATCTGACACTGTTTTCGCCCGATGTACGAGCGTCTTGATAAGAGAGGATTTTTGAGCTGGATGATGATGTGATTCTGCATTCAGATAGGCATCAGTGTGCGTTTGCTTTCTGTAAACGCTGTGTGTTATTTTACCGTTTAGGCCATGTCCAAGCAAAATATCTAGGAATGGGAGTGTGTTATTCACCTCCATTTCCATGGTGAACTGGATGGCCGGGTTTTGTGCATTGAGATGATTTAGAAAATCATTAAGTGTATCTTTACCATGTGGCCAGACAACCAAAGTGTCATCCACATACCTAAACCAAAAGGATGGTTTTAATGTGCTCGAGGCAAGTGCTCTTATTTCAAAGTTTTCCATGTACAAATTTGCTATAGCAGGGGATAAAGGAGAACCCATTGCTGCTCCTTCCTTTTGTTTAAAGAAATCCCCTCTCCATAAGAAGTGTTATTTAAACAATGGCCAGCAAGTTTCGGAATATCTTTTTGTAAACCGGTATTCTTTACTAGTGTATCAAGTAATTTAAGCGATTCGTCCACTGGAACCTTAGTGAATAGAGAAATCACATCAAAACTTACCAGAATATCATCAGGAGTAAGTTTAATATCTTTAATCACATTCACAAGATGTTCTGAATTTTTTATGAATGAAGATGTCTTACCGATGTAGGGCTGTATTTGTTTGGTTATATATTTTGCTAATTGATATGTGGCAGAGCCAATTGTACTGACTATGGGTCATAATGGGATGCCGATTTTATGGATCTTTGGTAGCCCATAGAGTCTAGGTGGTTTTGAGGCCCTTGGCTTAATTAGGTATTGCTCATTTTTAGGGATTAATGAATTTGCAATTATTGCAGTGGTCTTACGTTCTAAAGTATTAGTGGGATCTCGTTTAATTTTAATGTAGGTACTTTCCTCTAGTAAATTTCTAATTTTATTATCATAATCGGCTCGTGACATCACTACAGTAGTGCGGCCTTTATCAGCTGCTAGGATTTGGATATCCTTATTTACACGCAGCTCTCTTAAGGCTTTTGCCTCGTTAGAGCTAATATTTACTTTTGGAACTTTGCTATTCTCAATTATTTTAGCAACCTCATGTCTAGTCATCTCTGCCTCATTATGTGGAAGGAGTCTAACTGCTGATTCTACCTCAGCAATTATCTCATCCACTGGAATTGTGCGTGGGGTAACGGCAAAGTTAAGGCCTTTAGAAAGGATAGAGACCATGTCACCGGTTAATACAGTGTTGGTCAAGTTCAGTACAGTTGTTTTTACATTTTTGGTTTTCAGTAGGGATTTGTTTATTATGTAGTCTAGAAAATGTATTAATTTGGTTAGTTTTTGTTAGTTTAAACACATTATCAGCCGATTGTTGTGTTATGTTGTCGATTATATTCCAATAATGCATAGATACACTATTGCTTATATCTAAGTGTAACTGCTTTAGCGATTCCGAAATGTAAGATAATTCACTCCTATTGTGCTGTATTCTCTCTATTAATAATAATTCGCTAGCTTTGTGTAGTATTTGGTTAGCTTTAGAAGACTTTATGTGATGTGTTATTTTAACTGCGTTTGGTATTACCTTTGAATCTCTGCACCTTTTGAGGAACGCCAGTGAAGATATCAATTTCATCCGCTTAATGCGAAGCTTCTCCAATTTTCTGGTTTTAAGAAAAGTATCCTCCCCATAGAGGTTAGTCAGTTTAACACGTAGGCTTTCGCGACCAATATTATTCATAATAAAGGTTCTTGGGTTAGATCGCGTTTATTTATAAATGTGTCGTAACCCTCCACCACCCGACACGGCCAATCAGCAAAAAAGTGTCACGTTGACAAAGACAAATAATTCACTACTTCAGCCCACCGGTGTGTTGAAGAGTTAATCCACATTTACAGTTTGAGTACGACGTTTCGCTGGTAAATACTTCCGCATCATCGGGCAATTCGCCAGAATGGTAAAGCCCTCGCTTGCTCCCGGTTTTATATAGGGCAGCAGGGTGACGTCATCACTTAACTCATCAGAGGAAAGTACCTACATTACATTAAACGAGATCCCACTAATACTTTAGAACGTAAGACCACTGCAATAATTGCAAATTCACTAATCCCTAAAAATGAGCAATACCTAATTAAGCCAAGGGCCTCAAAACCACCTAGACTCTATGGGCTACCAAAGATCCATAAAATCGGCATCCCATTACGACCCATAGTCAGTACAATTGGCTCTGCCACATATCAATTAGCAAAATATATAACCAAACAAATACAGCCCTACATCGGTAAGACATCTTCATTCATAAAAAATTCAGAACATCTTGTGAATGTGATTAAAGATATTAAACTTACTCCTGATGATATTCTGGTAAGTTTTGATGTGATTTCTCTATTCACTAAGGTTCCAGTGGACGAATCGCTTAAATTACTTGATACACTAGTAAAGAATACCGGTTTACAAAAAGATATTCCGAAACTTGCTGGCCATTGTTTAAATAACACTTACTTCTTATGGAGAGGGGATTTCTTTAAACAAAAGGAAGGAGCAGCAATGGGTTCTCCTTTATCCCCTGCTATAGCAAATTTGTACGTGGAAAACTTTGAAATAAGAGCACTTGCCTCGAGCACATTAAAACCATCCTTTTGGTTTAGGTATGTGGATGACACTTTGGTTGTCTGGCCACATGGTAAAGATACACTTAATGATTTTCTAAATCATCTCAATGCACAAAACCCGGCCATCCAGTTCACCATAGAAATGGAGGTGAATAACACACTCCCATTCCTAGATATTTTGCTTGGACATGGCCTAAACGGTAAAATAACACACAGCGTTTACAGAAAGCAAACGCACACTGATGCCTATCTGAATGCAGAATCACATCATCATCCAGCTCAAAAATCCTCTCTTATCAAGACGCTCGTACATCGGGCGAAAACAGTGTCAGATGGTGAGAGTCTAGTGAGAGAGATTAAACACGTTAAAGACGCACTACGACAGAATGGCTACAATAATGCTCAAATTAACAGAGCACTGAATGCCAAATCACGATGGCAAAGCAATACTACTGAAAGCGACCAGATTGTTAAAACAATAAAAATTCCATATATCTCAGGAGTAACTGACAAATTAGCCCGTGTTTTGCAAAAGCAAAACATTACAGTAAGATTTGGTACAGTACACAAAATTCAAAAACTAGTATCTTGCACTAAAGACGCATTACCTAAACTATCAACAGAAGGTGTATATCGAATTAATTGTTCATGTGGCAGCTGCTACATTGGGCAGACGGGACGTAACATCAGCGTAAGACTAAAAGAACATCAGAGAAATATTAAATTATCTCAAACACAACTGTCGGCAGTGGCAGAACATGCTTGTCAACAAGGACACTCAATTGATTTTGACAATGTTGCAGTGGTGTGTAAAACTAATTATTACTGGCAAAGACTAATTAGAGAATCCATTGAAATTGAGAGGAACAAGAATAACTTTAATCGCTCTGACAGCTACCGGCTTAGTGCGGCCTGGAAGCGTATTATTAAATAATACACATTACATTTTGATTTAAAGAATTACTAATCTACAACTCATTACTAATCATAACCAATGACTGATTACTAATCGATTATATAATTACATTACACCCCCCCCCTCCGCCTCTAATCACTGCACCTGATGAGTTAAGTGATGACGTCACCCTGCTGCCCTATATAAAACCGGGAGCAAGCGAGGGCTTTACCATTCTGGCGAATTGCCCGATGATGCTGGAAGTATTTACCAGCGAAACGTCGTACTCAAACTGTAAATGTGGATTAACTCTTCAACACACCGGTGGGCTGAAGTAGTGAATTATTTGTCTTTGTCAACGTGACACTTTTTTGCTGATTGGCCGTGTCGGGTGGTGGAGGGTTACGACACATTTATAAATAAACGTGATCTAACCCAAGAACCTTTATTATGAATAATATTGGTCGCGAAAGCCTACGTGTTAAACCGAATTCTATATTCATTTAAAATTGCGCATTTGGATGTGACGTCACGTTTCTCAAACCCCACCCCCCCCCTTCGTCACACATCGTCACAAATGTCTGAACCCCCCCCCCCCCCAGGTGCGTGACGTCATTCATGGACGGCCCCTAATCTATGGGTGTCTCCGTGGGTCTCTGGTTATGAATGTGGAACTTTATTGCAACAAATGCCAATCGCCCACACACCACTCGCTCTCACACACCCACCCACCACTCGCTCTCTCACACCCACCCACCCACCACTCGCTCTCTCACACCCACCCACCCACCACTCGCTCTCTCACACCCACCCACCCACCACTCGCTCTCTCACACCCACCCACCCACCACTCGCTCTCTCACACCCACCCACCCACCACTCGCTCTCTCACACCCACCACTCACTCTCTCACACCCACCCACCACTCACTCACTCTCACACCCACCCACCACTCACTCACTCTCACACCCACCCACCACTCACTCACTCTCACACCCACCCACCACTCACTCACTCTCACACCCACCCACCATTCACTCACACCCACCATTCACTCACACCCACCCACCATTCACTCACACCCACCCACCATTCACTCACACCCACCCACCACTCACTCACACCCACCCACCACTCACTCACACCCACCACTCACACCCACCCACCACTCACTCACACCCACCCACCACTCACTCACACCCACCCACCACTCACTCACACCCACCCACCACTCACTCACACCCACCCACCACTCACTCACACCCACCCACCACTCACTCACACCCACCCACCACTCACTCACACCCACCCACCACTCACTCACACCCACCCACCACTCACTCTCACACCCACCCACCACTCACTCTCACACCCACCCACCACTCACTCTCACACCCACCCACCACTCACTCTCACACCCACCCACCACTCACTCTCACACCCACCCACCACTCACTCTCACACCCACCCACCACTCACGCACACCCACCCACCACTCACGCACACCCACCCACCACTCACTCACACCCACCACTCACTCACACCCACCCACCACTCACACCCACCCACCACTCACACCCACCCACCACTCTCACATCCACCCACCACTCACGCTCACACCCACCCACCACTCACTCTCTCACACCCACCCACCACTCACTCTCTCACACCCACCCACCACTCACTCTCTCACACCCACCCACCACTCACTCTCTCACACCCACCCACCACTCACTCTCTCACACCCACCCACCACTCACTCTCACACTCACCACTCACTCACACCCACCCACCACTCACTCTCACACCCACCCACCACTCACTCTCACACCCACCACTCACTCTCACACCCACCACTCACTCTCACACCCATCCACCCACCACTCACTCTCACACCCACCCACCACTCTCAGCCACCCACCCACAACTCACTCTCTCACACCCACCCACCACTCACTCACTCTCACACCCACCCACCACTCACTCACTCTCACACCCACCCACTCACCCACCACTCACTCTCACACCCACCCACCACTCACTCTCACACCCACCCACCACTCACTCTCACACCCACCCACCACTCACTCTCACACCCACCCACCACTCACTCACTCTCACACCCACCCACCACTCACTCACTCTCACACCCACCCACCACTCACTCACTCTCACACCCACCCACCACTCACTCACTCTCACACCCACCCACCACTCACTCACTCTCACACCCACCCACCACTCACTCACTCTCACACCCACCCACCACTCACTCACTCTCACACCCACCCACCACTCACTCACTCTCACACCCACCCACCACTCACTCACTCTCACACCCACCCACCACTCACTCACTCACACCCACCCACCACTCACTCACTCTCACACCCACCCACCACTCACTCACTCTCACACCCACCCACCACTCACTCACTCTCACACCCACCCACCACTCACTCACTCTCACACCCACCCACCACTCACTCACTCTCACACCCACCCACCACTCACTCACTCTCACACCCATCCACCACTCACTCTCACACCCACCCACCACTCGCTCTCACACCCACCCACCACTCACACCCACCCACCACTCACACCCACCCACCACTCACTCACACCCACCCACACCCACTCACCACTCTTTCACACCCACCCACCACACTCTCACACCCACCCACCACTCACTCTCACACCCACCCACCACTCACTCTCACACCCACCCACCACTCACTCTCACACCCACCCACCACTCACTCTCACACCCACCCACTACTCACTCTCACACCCACCCACCACTCACTCTCACACCCACCACTCACTCTCACACCCACCACTCACTCACACCCACCCACCACTCACTCTCACACCCACCCACCACTCACTCTCACACCCACCCACCACTCACTCGCACACCCACCCACCACTCACTCGCACACCCACCCACCACTCACTCGCACACCCACCCACCACTCACTCGCACACCCACCCACCACTCACTCGCACACCCACCCACCACTCACTCGCACACCCACCCACCACTCACTCGCACACCCACCCACCACTCACTCGCACACCCACCCACCACTCACTCGCACACCCACCCACCACTCACTCGCACACCCACCCACCACTCACTCGCACACCCACCCACCACTCACTCTCACACCCACCCACCACTCACTCTCACACCCACCCACCACTCACTCTCACACCCACCCACCACTCACTCTCACACCCACCCACCACTCACTCTCACACCCACCCACCACTCACTCTCACACCCACCCACCACTCACTCTCACACCCACCCACCACTCACTCTCACACCCACCCACCACTCACTCTCACACCCACCACTCACTCTCACACCCACCCACCACTCACTCTCACACCCACCCACCACTCACTCTCACACCCACCCACCACTCACCCTCACGGGTGGGGAGAGACGAGGTGAGGCGATGGGTGAGGAGACGAGGTGATGGGTGAGGAGGTTGACGAGGTGATGGGTGAGGAGGTTGACGAGGTGAGGTGATGCGTGAGAGGGCCGAGGTGAGGGGATGGGTGAGGAGGGAGACGAGGTGAGGGGATGGGTGAGGAGGGAGACGAGGTGAGGGGATGGGTGAGGAGGGAGACGAGGTGAGGTGATGGGTGAGGAGGGGGACGAGGTGAGGTGATGGGTGAGAGAGACGAGGTGGAGGCGATGGGTGAGGAGGGGGACGAGGTGAGGTGATGGGTGAGGAGAGAGACGAGGTGAGGTGATGGGTGAGGAGGTTGACGAGGTGATGGGTGAGGAGGTTGACGAGGTGATGGGTGAGGAGGTTGACGAGGTGATGGGTGAGGAGGTTGACGAGGTGGTGAGGAGCAACGAGACGCACAGATTCCCCCCTCACCGATGTCGATCCGCGTGGCCCCCGCGGTGCTCGAGGCGCCATCGGACGAGGCCGCGAGGCCACCTCAGAGACAGCCGCCATCGCTGGTGGCGAGGGGCGAGGGGGTTGAGATGGAGGGGTTTCCCGCGCTTTTATAGACGCGCGACGTCACCCCATTTGCCCCCCCTCACCCCTCCCCTCAATTTGTCGCTAAGCGACTAATTGAGGGGAGGGGTGAAGGGGTTGAGGTGAGGCGGGTTGAGGGGAGGGGGTGGTGGTGAGGGGGGGGGGGCGAGGGGGGTTGAGGGGAGGGGTGAGGGGGTTGAGGGGAGGGGGTTGAGGGGAGGGGCGATGGGGTTGAGGCGAGGGGGGTTGAGGGGAGGGGGTGGGTGATGTGAGGGGGAGGGTCGAGGGGGTTGAGGGGAGGGGCGAGGAGGTGAGTGGGTGGGTGAGTGAATGAGTGGATGGGTGAGTGAATGAGTGGGTGGGTGGGTGAGTGAATGAGTGTGTGGGTGAGTGAGTGAGTGGGTGGGTTAGTGATTGAGTGGGTGGGTGAGGGAATAAGTGGGTGGGTGAGTGAATGAGTGGGTGGGTGAGTGAATGAGTGGATGGGTGAGTGAATGAGTGGGTGGGTGGGTGAGTGAATGAATGGGTGGGTGAGTGGGTGGGTGGGTGGGTTAGTGAATGAACGGTTGGGTGAGTGAGTGGGTGGGTGGGTTAGTGAATGAGTGGGTGGGTGAGGGAATAAGTGGGTGGGTGAGTGAATGAGTGGGTAAGTTAATGAGTGGATGAGTGAGTGAATGAGCGGATGGGTGAATGAATGAGAGGGTAGGTGAGTGAATGAGTGGGTGGGTGAGTGAATGAGTGGGTGGGTGAGTGAATGAGTGGGTGAGTGAATGAGTGGGTGGGTGAGTGAATGAACGGGTGGGTAAGTGAATGAGTGGGTGGGTGAGTGAATGAATGAGTGGGTGAGTGAATGAGTGGGTGGGTGAGTGAATGAGTGGGTGAGTGAATGAGTGGGTGAGTGAATGAACGGGTGGGTGAGTGTATGAGTGGGTGGGTGAGTGAATGAATGAGTGGGTGAGTGAATGAGTGGGTGGGTGAGTGAATGAACAGGTGAGTAAATGAGTGGGTGGACAGATGAGTGAATGAGGGAGTGGGTGAGTGAACGAGTGGGTGGGTGAGTAAATGAGTGGGTGGACAGATGATTGAGTGTGGGCGAGTTAGTGGGTGGGTGAGTAAATAAGTGGGTGGGTAGGTAAATTAGTGGGTGGGTGAGTGAGGTGCCGGCTCCCAGCCGCCATCTTGCGTAAGGAGGGCACCCAACCGCCAGCTTAGGTCGGAATGGTGAAAATCTTCCATCTTAAATTTTGATTTAAAGCGTTCGTGACTGCAGGGATTCATATTCTTGGTTCTTTCGGTAAAGTCACCACGTAGAAGGGAAACAATAAAATAATAAAAATGTAAAACAATAAAATTATCACGACGTTTACGACCGCAACACAAGCAATCATCATCAGGTGTGAAAACCACAGCAAGAAAATTTGTAAAAAGTGGCGGTTTTTTTCAGATGGATTATGGCTTAGCAATCATTGGAAGGATTTGATACACCATTTCGGGTCTTAATCGATTGTTCACGCTTACGGTGGCTTTCAGACAGCATACATTAATTTTTCGTCTCCCCCCTCCTCTTTTCCGAACATAGATGGACTCGTCCATCTAAACTGTCAAATCGCTGTCCGTGGTGCTAATGTTTAAAAATAAATAAATACAAACCCCCACGTCTTTCAAATGTTTCTTGACGTTGGTTTTCACACCCGATGATGACTGCTTGTGTTGCAGTCGAAACGTCGTGAGAATTTAATTG
Source organism: Petromyzon marinus (assembly GCF_048934315.1). Taxonomy (NCBI): domain Eukaryota; kingdom Metazoa; phylum Chordata; class Hyperoartia; order Petromyzontiformes; family Petromyzontidae; genus Petromyzon; species Petromyzon marinus. Next base: position 2,274,767 of record NW_027423069.1, on the reverse strand, counting down.
TTTTATATATATTTAATTATTTTATTGTTTCTCTTCAGCATAATCTTGTTTGAAGGCAACCAACCGCCATATTCGGCAGGAAAGACGCCCAACCGCCATTTTAGGCAGTGAAGACTCCTGGTCGCCATTTTAGGTAGGGACGTTGCCCACCCGCCATCTTAGGTAGGGAAGCGCGCCGACAGAAGTCGCCCACTTCTAGGGGGAGCTCTCTGGGAAATCGGCACTCCCAAACATTCTGCACAAGTGCCACAACGGCCGCCTGTGGCTGATGGGGGTGCTCAAAAAGGGGCCGTCCATAAATGACGTCACGCACCTAGAAGGGGGGTGGGGAGGGGTCAGAGATTTGTGACGATGTGTGACGAGGGAGGGGGCGGGGTTTGAGAAATGTGACGTCACATCAGAACTTTCAACAAATACAGACGACACTTTCTACTTAATTAAATAGACTTTTTAATAAACGTTTTCTCCTACAACATCGGAGTGCAGCGCCACGTTAAATACGCACTACAGTGACAATAATTTTAAGCGATTTGAAGCATGTTTTTTTTTCAAAATGGAAATGTTTTTTTTTGGGGAGGGTGGGGGTGTGGGGGGGGCGAGGGGGTTGAGGGGAGGGGCGAGGAGGTGAGTGGGTGGATGAGTGAATGAGTGGGTGGGTGAGTGAATGAGTGGGTGGGTGAGTGAGTGGGTGGGTGGGTTAGTGAATGAGTGGGTGGGTGAGTGAGTGGGTGGGTGGGTGAGTGAATGAGTGGATGGGTGAGTGAATGAGCAGGTAGGTGAGTGAATGAGTGGGTGGGTAAGTGAATGAGTGGGTGAGTGAATGAGTGGGTGGGTGAGTGAATGAACGGGTAGGTAAGTGAATGAGTGGGTGGGTGAGTGAATGAATGAGTGGGTGAGTGAATGAGTGGGTGGGTGAGTGAATGAGTGGGTGAGTGAATGAGTGGGTGGGTGAGTGAATGAACGGGTGGGTGAGTGAATGAATGAGTGGGTGAGTGAATGAGTGGGTGGGTGAGTGAATGAACGGGTGAGTGAATGAGTGGGTGGACAGATGAGTGAATGAGCGGATGGGTGAGTGAACGAGTGGGTGGGTGAGTGAATGAGTGGGTGGACAGATGATTGAGTGTGGGCGAGTTAGTGGGTGGGTGAGTAAATAAGTGGGTGGGTAGGTAAATTAGTGGGTGGGTGAGTGAGGTGCCGGCTCCCAGCCGCCATCTTGCGTAAAGAAGGCACCCAACCGCCAGCTTAGGTCGGAATGGTGAAAATCTTCCATCTTAAATTTTTATTCAAAGCGTTCGTGACTGCAGGGATTCATATTCTTGGTTCTTTCGGTAAAGTCACCACGTAGAAGGGAAACAATAAAAATGTAAAGCAATAAAATTATCACGACGTTTACGACCGCAACACAAGCAATCATCATCAGGTGTGAAAAGCACAGCAAGAAAATTTGAAAAAAGTAGCGGTTTTTTAAGATGGATCATGGCTTAGCAATCATTGGAAGGATTTGATACACCATTTCAGGTCTTAATCGATTGTTCACGCTTACGGTGGCTTTCAGACAGCATACATTAATTTTTCGTCTCCCCCCTCCTCTTTTCCGAACATAGATGGACTCGTCCATCTAAACAAACAGCCAAATCGCTGTCCGTGGTGCTAACGCAAAAAACAAACAAATAAATAAATAAATACGCACCGCCACTTCTTTCAAATGTTTCCTGCCGTTGGTTTTCACACCTGATGATGACTGCTTGTGTTACAGTCGAAACGTCGTGAGAATTTTATTGTTTTATATATTTTATTATTTTATTGTTTCCCTTCAGCAAAATCTTGTTTGAAGGCAACCAACCGCCATATTCGGTACGAAAGACGCCCAGCCGCCATTTTAGGCAGTGAAGACTCCTGTGCCGCCATTTTAGGTAGGGACGTTGCCCACCCGCCATCTTAGGTAGGGAAGCGCACCGACAGAAGTCGCCCACTTCTAAGGGGAGCTCTCCGGGCAATCGGCACTCCCAAACATTCTGCACAAGTGCCACAACGGCCGCCTGTGGCTGATGGGGGTGCTCAAAAAGGGGCCGTCCATAAATGACGTCACGCACCTAGAAGGGGGGGGTGGGGAGGGGTCAGAGATTTGTGACGAAGTGTGACGAGGGAGGGGGCGGGGTTTGAGAAATGTGACGTCACATCAAAACTTTCAACAAATACAGACGACACTTTCTACTTAATTAAATAGACTTTTTAATAAACGTTTTCTCCTACAACATCCGAGTGCAGCACCACGTTAAACACGCACTACAGTGACAATAATTTTAAGCGATTTGAAGCATGTTTTATTTTCAAAATGGAAATATGTTTTTTTTTGGGGAGGGTGGAAGTGTGTGGGGGGGGGGGCAGAGCTTTGTGACGTCATATTTGAGGGGGGGGTGTTAAAAATCGTTAAAAATCGCGTGACGTCATTTATGGACGGCCCTAAAGAGATAAAAAAAGTATTACACACGGAACTTTTATTTCCGATGTCAAGAAGAAGTCGACGTGACGGGGAGTAAGGGAATAATCGAGGCGACTTTGTTTGGTTCCGTTGCGGTTTGGGGAAGGCGAGGGGGTGGACAGGCGCCTGCAAACCAGGCGAGGGTTGGTGGATCACCGCAGGCACAGGCAGATGCCGGGAAATGGCGACAGAGGCCCGGGGCCCCACCTGTTCCCGCCTCCACGGGGCGAGGCGATTCCCCCGTCGCATCGCCGAACGTTGCACCGCGGACTCGGCTCGCGTGCAGGGCGCGAAAGGAGATTCGACGGAGCATGGGGGACCGGCAGACTTACACAGGCACTCGCCCACAGACTCGCAACGGACACCCGCAGACTCACAATGGACACCCGCAGACTCACAACGGACACCCACAGACTCACAATGGACACCCACAGACTTACACAGCCACTCGCCCACAGACTCACAACGGACACCCACAGACTCGCAATGGACACCCACAGACTCACAACAGACACCCACAGACTCACAACGAACACCCGCAGACTCACAACGGACACCCGCAGACTCACAACGGATACCCACAGACTCACAATGGACACCCACAGACTCACAACGGACACCCACAGACTCGCAACAGACACTCACAGACTCACAACAGACACCCGCAGACTCAGAACGGACACCCACAGACTCACAACGGACACCCACAGACTCACAACGGACACCCACAGACTCGCAAGGGACACCCACAGACTCACAAGGGACACCCACAGACTCGCAAGGGACACCCACAGACTCGCAACGGACACCCACAGACTCACAACGGACACCCACAGACTCACAACAGACACCCACAGACTCACAACGGACACCCACAGACTCACAACGGACACCCACAGACTCACAACGGACACCCACAGACTGGCAACAGACACCGACAGACTCACAACGGACACCCACAGACTCGCAACGGACACCCACAGACTCACAACGGAGACCCACAGACTGGCAACAGACACCCGCAGACTCACAACGGACACCCACAGACTCACAACGGACACCCACAGACTGGCAACAGACACCCGCAGACTCACAACGGACACCCACAGACTCACAACGGACACCCACAGACTCACAACGGACACCCACAGACTCACAACAGACACCCACAGACTCACAACAGACACCCGCAGACTCGCAACGGACACCCACAGACTCACAACGGACACCCACAGACTCACAACGGACACCCACAGACTCACAATGGACACCCACAGACTCGCAACAGACACCCACAGACTCACAACGGACACCCACAGACTCACAATGAACACCCACAGACTCACAACAGACACCCGCAGACTCACAACGGACACGCAGACTCACAACGGATACCCACAGACTCACAACAGACACCCGCAGACTCAGAACGGACACCCACAGACTCACAACGGATACCCACAGACTCACAACGGACACGCACAGACTCACAACGGATACCCACAGACTCACAACGGACACCCGCAGACTCGCAACAGACACCCGCAGACTCAGAACGGACACCCACAGACTCACAACGGACACCCGCAGACTCGCAACGGACACCCACAGACTCGCAACAGACACCCACAGACTCACAACAGACACCCACAGACTCACAACGGACACCCACAGACTCACAATGGACACCCACAGACTCACAACGGACACGCGCAGACTCACAATGGACACCCACAGACTCACAACGGACACCCACAGACTCACAACGGACACCCAAAGACTCACAATGGACACCCACAGACTCACAACGGACACCCGCAGACTCGCAACGGACACCCACAGACTCGCAACAGACACCCACAGACTCACAACAGACACCCACAGACTCACAACGGACACAAGCAGACTCACAACGGACGCCGGAAGACTCACAACGGACACCCACAGACTCACAACGGACACCCACAGACTCACAACGGACGCCGGAAGACTCACAACATACGCCCACAGACTCACAAAGAGACCCATTAACGTGGAAAGGGACCAATCTATTTGGAAAGGGACCAAGGGAAGGCGCCGAACCGCCATCTTACGTGGGGAAGGCATCCAATCGCCATCCCACCCTACCTGCCCATTATAAATCCACCCCACCTGTCCATTATGAACCCACTCTACCTGCCCATTATAAACCCACTCTACCTGCCCATTATAAACCCACCCTACCTGTCCATTATAAACCCACTCTACCTGCCCATTATTAACCCACTCTACCTGCCCATTATAAACCCACCCTACCTGCACATTATAAACCCACCCTACCTGCCCATTATAAACCCACCCTACCCGTCCATTATAACCTACCCTACCTGTCCATTATAAACCCACCCTACCTGCCCATTATAAATCCACCCCACCTGTCCATTATGAACCCACTCTACCTGCCCATTATAAACCCACTCTACCTGCCCATTATAAACCCACCCTACCTGTCCATTATAAACCCACTCTACCTGCCCATTATTAACCCACTCTACCTGCCCATTATAAACCCACCCTACCTGCACATTATAAACCCACCCTACCTGCCCATTATAAACCCACCCTACCCGTCCATTATAACCTACCCTACCTGTCCATTATAAACCCACCCTACCTGCCCATTATAAACCCCAGTGACACGGCCAAGATGAACCCACGCTACCTGCCCATTATAAACCCCAGTGGCACGGCCAAGATGAACCCACCCTACCTGCCCATTATAAACCCACCCTACCTGTCCATTATAAACCTACCCTACCTGCCCATTATAAACCCACCCTACCTGTCCATTATAAACCCCAGTGACACGGCCAAGATGAACCCACCCTACCTGTCCATTATAAACCCCAGTGAAACGGCCAAGATGAACCCAGACCCCACAGGTCACTGACAATCGACGGCACCAGACCCCACAAAATCAACGTCCGCAAGGTCATCTCACGTCCCGATGACTTTATGCACAATAACAACGCTCTTAGAAGAACAAAACATTCTTACAATAATTATAATATTTACAATAAAACATTCAAAACTACGATATTATGTACAGAGCTATATGATGACTTTATGCACAATAACAACGCTCTTAGAAGAACAAAACATTCTTACAATAATTATAATATTTACAATAAAACATTCAAAACTACGATATTATGTACAGAGCTATATGATGACTTTATGCACAATAACAACGCTCTTAGGAAGAACAAAACATTCTTACAATAATTATAATATTTACAATAAAACATTCAAAACTACGATATTATGTACAGAGCTATATATGATTAAATTATAACTTTTTTTCTTAACAAACTTCACGTGGCAGGGCCTAGGCACGCTTCTCGTCCAGTGCCTGCACCAGGCCTCCCTTCCCCCTCCCCATGTCCTGGAAACCGTGTGGCGAGGTCACTCCCTCATCCTCCTCCTTTGAGGACTGCCACCGGATGAAAACCAGCATGGGTTGGAGTCCCGGGTAAGGGAGCCCTGGGTAGGCTACTGGGCTGAGTGTGTGGTGAGCGTGTGGTGGGCTGAGTGTGTGGTGAGTGCAGTCAGAGTGGCTGTGTCCAGTCCATGTCTGGGTTTCCACTCTTTCGTCTTCTGCCACAGCTATTTGCCACGGGAGTGTGTGGGGTGAGTGTGTGTGTGGTGCGTGTGTGTGGTGAATGTGTGTGTGGTGAGTATGTGTGTGGGGTGAGTGTGTGTGGGGTGAGTGTGTGTGTGTGTGGGGTGAGTGGGTGTGTGTGGGCTGGGTGTGTGTGGTGAGTGTGTGGTGGGCTGAGTCAGAGTGGCTGTGTCAAGTCCATGTCTGGGTTTCCACTCTTTCGTCTTTTGCCACAGCTGTTTCCCACGGGAGTGTGTGGGGTGAGTGTGTGTGTGGTGACTGTGTGTGTGGTGAATATGTGTGTGGTGAGTGTGTGTGTGTGTGGGGTGAGTGTGTGTGTGGGTGAGTGTGTGTGGTGAGTGTGTGTGTGTGTGGGGTGAGTGTGTGTGTGGTCAGGGTGTGTGTGTGGGGTGAGTGTGTGTGTGGTGAGGGTGTGTGTGTGTGGGGTGAGTGTGTGTGTGGGGTGAGTGTGTGTGGTGAGGGTGTGTGTGTGGGGTGAGTGTGTGTGTGGGGTGAGTGTGTGTGGTGAGGGTGTGTGTGTGGGGTGAGTTTGTGTGTGGGGTGAGTGTGTGTGGTGAGGGTGTGTGTGGGGTGAGTGTGTGTGTGGGGTGAGTGTGTGTGGGGTGAGTGTGTGTGTGTGTGGAGTGAGTGGGTGTCTGTGGGCTTGGTTTGTGTGGCTGGGTGTGTGTGGTGAGTGTGGTGTTATGGGGTGGGTGGGTGGTGCTTGCGGTGGTGGTGCTGCTCGTGGTGGTGGATGGCACCGACTCCACCACCACCACCACGCCGCTACTCTGCCGTGGGCCGTCCACCACACAGCAGCAGGCGGCCGAAGAGCGACCGGAGCGCCCTGCCCAGTTGGGCCAAGCCCCCTCGCTTCTTCTTCTTATCCTCCTCTTCCTCCTCCTCCTCCTTCTTCTGCTGTTGCCGCATCTCCACCTCCTCCATCTTCTCCATCTTCTCCTTGTTCTCTTCTGTCTCCTCCTCCAACTCCTTCGTCTCGACCTCTTGCACCACGGCCACCACCACCACCTCCTTCTCCTCCTTCTCCTCCTCCTTCTCCTCCTTCTCCCCCATCTTCTCCTCCATCTTGTCCTCCTCCTTCTCCTCCATCTTCTCTTCATCCTTCTCCTCCTTCTCCTCCTCCGTCTTCTCCTCATCCTTCTCCATCTTGTCCTCGTCCACTTCCATCTTCACCACCGCCACCACCACCTTCGTCTCGACCTCTTGCACCACCACGGCCACCACCTTCTCCACCTCCTCCTCTGTCTCCTCGTCACCCCCCTCCTCCTCACATTTGTCATCCTGCTCCTCCTCCATCTCCTCCGATGAGGAGGATGATGATGATGATGATGGTGGGAGCCTCTTCTCCGGCTGAGCTCTGTGGAGAGAGAGGCAGCAGCACCACAGCACCACCACGTCAGCATCCCGCGACTACGGCCAGAGGTCACAGTCAGTCCCCACCCCCAGGAGTGGACTTGCCCATCACGAGTTTCTACAGACTCATAGACACCCACAGAGATTCACAGAGACCCGTACTCATAGAGACCCATACTCATAGAGACCCATACTCATAGACACCCACAGAGACTCACAGAGACCCATACTCATAGAGACCCATACTAACAGAGACCCATACTCATAGAGACCCGCAGAGACCCATACTCATAGAGACCCGCAGAGACCCATACTCATAGAGACCCATACTCATAGAGACCCACAGAGACCCACAGAGACCCGTACTCATAGAGACCCACAGAGACTCACAGAGACCCATACTCATAGAGACCCACATACACCCATACTCATAGAGACCCATACTCATAGAGACCCATACACACAGAGAGAGCCTCACCGTGGCTTCACAGCTCTGGGGAGGGCCCGGCTGGTGGTGGGGAGGGCCCGGCTGGTGCTGGGGAGGGCCCGGCTGGTGGTGGGGAGGGCCCGGCTGGTGGTGGGGAGGGCCCGGCTAGTGGTGGGGAGGTCGTCGCTGGGGCTGGCGGTGTCGTCGCTCTGGAGCCAGCCGTGAGCCAGCGCCTGCTCCGGTGTCATGCGGCGTTCTGGATCCCAGCTAGGGTGAGGGGGGGCACGGAGGGGGATAAAGGGGGGGGGCACAGAGGGGGTGAGTGGTGGTGGTCTTGGGTTGCTGAGGAGATGGAGTCTGCCTCAATGGCTTGCGATCACAAATCTCTATTTAACTACATCAAAACAAGTAACCTGCAGCGCCACACCTATTACCATCGTTAGGGGAAACAACGGTGATCCAATCTCCGACCCCCAGGAACGGGTTTGCAGATTTGCTGAGCATTTCTGTGAGGTCCTGGGGAAGGGGGAATCCCTCAGCCTGGCAAAACGTGGGACAAAGTGGGGTTGACCCTGCTGAGGCTGTGGTGCCTCAAATATTGGAGGAGGTTGTCACCCCCTGTGAGTGGCTGGCTGAGGTGTCATCTGTTGAGGAAGTACTGAAGGCGATCCAGAGTCTGAGACCAGGAAAGGCACCGGGCAGAGGTGATCTCCCAAGCAAAATGCTGAGGGAGGGTGGCGTTTGTGCACAGACTGCCCTACATGACATCATAACAACAGTCTGGGCCACTGGACGGGGAGGCTTGCGGAGCCCCAATGTGATTTCAGGAAAGGGCGGTCTTGCACAGATGCCATATTTTCTGTCCGTTTGTTACAGTAGAGGTGTAGGGAATTCCAACAAGACCTACATCTCTGCTTTATTGACCTGGTCAAGAGCTATGAAACCATCAGTAGGCCTGGGCTCTGGGTTGTTCTTTGTGCTTTCGGAGTCCCTGACTCTCTGCTCACGATGATTAAGGACCTTCATATTGGTGAGCGGGCCCAGGTAAAACTACGTGGACTGGAGTCAGAGCCATTCCCTGTTCACCTTGGGGTGCGACAGGGATGTCCTCTGCCTCCCACATTATTTCACATTTATTTCGACCACGTAGTTTGTGAAGCCTTCGATGGCTACAGATATAATGGGAGGCTGATCGATGCCCAGGTACGGTCAACGGATGGCTCCCTATTGGTCAACCATGTTACGTATGCCAATGATTTGGTAATAGATGCTCAGAGGAAGAGTTGGACGCACTGCTGCTGAAACAGGAGCATGCCACTAAAAGTTGGGGCCTTACCATCAGCACCACCAAAACTAAGCATCTGCCTGGGTACTTGTGGAGGAGGCTTGTGGAGGACGCTGATACTGGGCGATTGGAGGCAGTCGCGCTCCAACAACAATGGAAGGCATTAGAGCGACGCTCACAACAATGAGCGGAACACCGGGTGGCCAAAGCACAGCAGGTTGGCACAGTAGGGGGCACAGGTGGTGCATCAGCCAGCAGTCATCTCAGTCAGTCGACCCGTGGCACCTGCTGGATCTGCCCCGTGACCTCCTGCCAGCGAGCGTTCGACACTTCACTTTGGCCTCAACGTGCACATGGCCTGGCACAAGCGCCGTGGTGATGTCACCGCCACTTAGTGGCGAATGGCGGTTGTTATTGTTGCGGACGTGTGTGAGTGTGTGTGTATATATTAACCTGCTCATCCCACTAATCTCTCTTGCATAATCTCTCCCATCAACATAGTGATACTCTCCCATTAACGCGGCTGTTGCGCGCATATGCAGGGGCGATACTCTTATGCGGCGACGGAAGCCCAGTTCATGCTAATCTCTCTCCCTAATCTCTCTCTCTCTCCCTGATCTCCCCCATTAACACAACTGACGCGCTTGCATGCAGGGATGGAATTCCTTTCCAGCTCAGACCCTGCCTGCTCGCCCTTCGACAACGCATATATATAAAGTCTTGTTGTTGTAACAGCTCTCTCGCTGTGTTTCTTCCTGGTTCAGCTGTTCCCCTGCTGGATTAATTTTTTTCCACCTGAGGACGACCGCTTGGTGTTGCGATGGAAACGTCGTGATATTTTATATTTATTTTATTCTACTTTTTTTTACCTGCGTGACTTTACCGAAAAAAACCACGGCCAACAGCAGGGACTGCGTTTATCTGAGCAACCGGTCCTGGCCCTCCCCTCGGTCGACTCAGCCTCAAATGAGTACCTGGTGCGGTGTGTAAATATCGCCACCCGGGAGACAAAGGCGGCCGGGCGTGGTGGTGCTGGCCACCCACGCCCTCTGTGTGTGCCACAGCGCCGGCCTTCATAGATGCTGCTACTCGCTACTCGCTAACAGCACTTGCCCCTACAGCCTGCTAGAGGCTACACGGGGGATCTTTATCTGCGTGTAGGTGCTGCTACTCGCTACTCGCTAACAGCACTTGCCCCTACAACCTGCTAGAGGCTACACGGGGGATCTTTATCTGTGTGTAGGTGCTGCTACTCGCTACTAGTAACAGCACTTGCCCCTACAGCCTGCTAGAGGCTACACGGGGGATCTTTGTCTGTGTGTAGGTGCTGCTACTCGCTACAACTAACAGCACTTTCCCCTACAGCCTGCTAGAGGCTACACGGGGGATCTTTGTCTGTGTTCTTACTGTAGGCAGTTTCTGATAAAGTGCACGAGCTGAACTCCACATCCCCGCAGCACGAAGTGCAGGGGAATACTTCCCGGGTGACGCTTCTTGCCCAGGCAGAGAGGATGGCCGAAATGGTCTGCAGGAGGGAGAGAGAGAGAGAGAGAAAAGCAGAGAGAGACAGAGAGAGACAGAGAGACAAAGTAGGAGAGACAGAGAGAGACAGAGAGAGAGAGAGAAAGAGATGGATCGAGAGACAGGGAGAGAGAGAGAGAGTGATAGAGACAAAGAGACAGAGAAAGACATAGAGACAGAGAACGAGAGACAGAGAGAGACACAGATAGAGAGAGAGATAGAGAGATAGGCAGAGAGAGACACAGAGACAGAAAGAGACAGAGAGACAGAAAGATGGAGAGACAGAGACGCACACAGAGAGACACAGAGAGAGACACAGAGAGAGAGAGAGATAGAGAGATAGGCAGAGAGAGACACAGAGACAGAGAGACAGACAGAGAGACAGAAAGACAGAGAGACAGAGACAGAGAGAGAGACAGAGACACACAGAGAGAGACAGAGATGGATAGAGAGACAGGGAGAGAGAGAGAGTGATATAGACAAAGAGACAGAGAAAGACAGAGAGACAGAGAACGAGAGACAGAGGGAGACAGGCAGAGACAGAGAGAGACACACAAAGAGATAAAGAGAGAGACACACAGAGAGAGAGAACGAGAGAGAGAGACACACGCACAGTGTCACCAACCACCACGTCATCCACATATCAACTCACCCACCCACACCTACACTCCCACCCACCTACCCACCCACCCACCTACCCCCGCTTTGGTTACTTATCGCCCCTAACCCAGGTCGTTACTGAGTCGGCCCAAGCCCCAACCACCACCTCCTCCCTCCCCATCCCCCCAGGCCCCCCCCCACCACGACACCACCACCATCGCCACCACCACAGCACCATCACCGCACCACCACCACACCACCCTTCTACTCACCAAAGAAGTACTCTTTGTTGCGAGATCTCTCCAACATGTCTTTCGGAGGCATGCCCATGATCTGCACAACCATTTCAAGACAGAGAGAGAGACACGCTTGTTACACGCTTGTTACACGCATGTTACATGCGTGTTACACGCATGTTACATGCGTGTTACACGGAGAGACCCATAGAGATTCAGAGACATATAGAAGCATAGGGACTCCTAGAGACCCATACATAGATCCATAGAGACCCACAGAGATTCAGAGACTCACATAGAACCATAGGGACTCACAGAAACCCATACAGAGACCCATAGACTTACATAGAACAATAGGGCCTCACAGAAACCCATACAGAGACCCATAGAGATTCAGAGACTCACATAGAACCATAGGGACTCACAGAGACACATACAGAGACCCATAGAGACCCATAGACTTACATAGAACAATAGGGCCTCACAGAAACCCATACAGAGACCCATAGAGATTCAGAGACTCACATAGAACCATAGGGACTCACAGAGACACATACAGAGACCCATAGAGACCCATAGACTTACATAGAACAATAGGGCCTCACAGAGACCCATACAGACACCCATAGAGACCCATAGACTTACATAGAACAATAGGGCCTCACAAAAACCCATACAGAGACCCATAGAGACCCACAGACTTCCATAGAACAATAGGGCCTCACAGAGACCCATACAGAGCCCCTTGGAGATCTAGAGACTCATGTAGAAGGACAGGGACCTACAAAGGGACCCACGCTACAGCTAAACTATTTTTCTTTAACCAGGTAAGGCGCCCACAGAGCTGCGTAGCTATTTCTCATCGGCCGTACGGCAGAAGAAGATCTCATTGTGACATTGTCACATCGAGCATTATGGGTGCGTAGGTGGGTAGATGGGTGGGTAGGTTGGTAGGTGGGTGGGTGAGTGGGTAGGTGGGTCAGTAGGTTGGTAGGTGGGCGAGTGGGTCGGTGGGTAGATAGGTGGGTTGGTAGGTGGGTGGGTGTGTCGGTAGGTAGGTGGGTGGGTAGGTGGGGGCGTAGGTTGGTAGGTGGGTGGGTGAGTGGGCGAGTGGGTCGGTCAGTGGGTGGGCGAGTCGGTGGGTAACTGGCCAGGTGACTGGCTGGGTGACTGGCTGGGTGACTGGCTAGGTGACTGGCTGTGTGACTGGCTGGGTGACTGGCTGGGTGACTGGCCAGGTGACTGGCTGGGTACCTGGCCAGGTGGCTAGCTGGGTGACTGGCTGGGTGACTGGCTAGGTGACTGGCTGTGTAACTGGCCAGGTGACTAGCTGGGTGACTGGCTGCGTGTCTGGCTGGGTGACTGGCTGGGTAACTGGCCAGGTGACTGGCTGGGTGACTGGCTGGGTGACTGGCTGGGTGTCTGACTGGGTGACTGGCTGGGTGACTGGCTGCGTGACTGGCTGGGTGACTGGCTGGGTGACTGGCCAGGTGGCTGGCTGCGTGACTGGCTGGGTGACTGGCTGGGTGACTGGCTGGGTGACTATCTGGGTGACTGGCTGCGTGTCTGGCTGGGTGACTGGCTGGATAACTGGCTAGGTGACTGGCTGGGTGACTGGCTGGGTGACTGGCTGGGTGTCTGACTGGGTGACTGGCTGCGTGACTGGCTGGGTGACTGGCCATGTGGCTGGCTGCGGGACTGGCTGCATGACTGGCTGGGTGACTGGCTGGGTGTCTGACTGGGTGGCTGGCTGGGTGACTGGCTGGGTGACTGGCCAGGTGACTGGCTGGGTGTCTGACTGGGTGACTGGCTGGGTGACTGGCTGGGTGACTGGCTGGGTGACTGGCTGGGTGGCCGGCTGGGTGGATGTCTGCGGGGCCGGTCTGGGCCAAGTCTCCCGCTTGAGGTGTCCCCCCCCGCCTTCCCCCAAGGAGGCTCCCCGGTCACCTCGATGCAGCATGCCAGGTGGTCGTCGTGGCCGAAGGAGCGGAAGAGGTCCCTGCCGGTGGCCATCTTGGCGACGGTGCAGCCCAGGGACCACGTGTCCGCGGCGCAGGTGACCGGGTAGCCCAGCAGCACCTCGGGCGCCATGTAGACGAGGGTGCCTCCCACGCACGGGGCTGTGTGGATGACGGCAAGCGACAGCGGCGGTGATGGTGAATGTGGACTGGGTACGTGCGTGTGTGGGGGGTGGTGGTGGGTGGGTGGGTGGAGAAACCCACACACACAGACACCCACACACACACACAGACACCCACACACACAGACACCCACACACACCCACACACCCACACACACCCACACACACAGACACCCACACACACACACACCCACACACACAGACACCCACACGCACAGACACCCACACACCCACACACCCACACACACCCACACACACCCACACACACCCACACACGTGCAGGTGTAGGGGGGTCACCACTCACGTGGACGGTCCACAAAGAAGCTGAGGCCGAAGTCGGTGACTCTGGCAACGCGGCTCGCGATGTTTTTCACCAGAATGTTGCGCTGGATGGGGAGCGAGCGGCAGGGAGAGAGAGGATTCACACTCAGCGGGGTCAAGGCGGCGAGCACTCTCTAGGACTGTACGTCTATGTACGGTGACTACCTCTACTTATGAACGTTCAGCTTGCGAACTTTCAGAGATACGAACCAAACCCAGTCCGTACGCTCAAGTTGCTGCTGTTCAGAACCGAGAGTTCATAAGTTCGATAGATGGCGATGGTGGCATCTACATCTGCAGAACGTGAACATCCAGTGGCAATCTACATCTGCTGAATGTGAAGGACCAGTGACATGTACGTCTACAGAATGTGAAGAACCAGTGGCATCTACATCTACAGAACATGAAGAACCAGTGGCATCTACATCTACAGAACGTGTAGAACCAGTGGCATCTACATCTGCAGAACGAGAAGAACCAGTGGCATCTAATCTACAGAACGTGAAGGACCAGTGGCATCTACATCACAGAACGTGAAGAACCAGTGGCGTCTACATCTACAGAACGTGACGAACCAGTGGCATCTACGTCTACAGAACGTGAAGAACCAGTGGCATCTACATCTACAGAACGTGAAGAACCAGTGGCGTCTACATCTACAGAACGTGAAGAACCAGTGGCAATCTACATCTGCTGAATGTGAAGAACCAGTGGCATCTACATCTGCAGAACGTGAAGAACCAGTGGCATCTACAACTGCAGAACGTGAAGAACGAATGACATCTACATCTGCAGAACGTGAAGAACCAGTGCCATCGATATCTGCAGAACGGGAAGAACCAGTGGCATCTACATCTGCAGAACATGAAGAACCAGTGGCATCTGTGTCTACAGAATGTGAAGAACCAGTGGCATCTACATCTACAGAACGTGAAGAACCAGTTGCATCTGCTTCTACAGAACGTGAAGGACCAGTGGCATCTACATCTACAGAACGTGAAGAACCAGTGGCATCTACATCTACATAACGTGAAAAACCAGTGGCATCTACATCTACAGAACATGAAGAACCAGTGGCATCTACATCTACAGAATGTGAAGAACTAGTGACATCTAAATCTATAGAACGTGAAGAACCAGTGGCGTCTACATCTACAGAACGTGAAGAATCAGTGGCATCTACATCTGCAAAAGGTGAAGAACCAGTGGCGTCTGCGTCTACAGAATGTGAAGAACCAGTGGCATCTACATCTACAGAACGTGAAGAACCAGTGGCATCTACATCTACGGAACATGAAGAACCAGTGGCATCTACATCTACAGAACGTGAAGGACCAGTGGCATCTACATCTACAGAACGTGAAGAACCAGTGGCATCTACAGAACGTGAAGAACCAGTGGCATCTACATTTACAGAATGTGAAGAACCAGTGGCATCTGCATCTACAGAACGTGAAGGACCAGTGGCATCTACATCTACAGAACGTGAAGAACCAGTGGCATCTACAGAACGTGAAGAACCAGTGGCATCTGCGTCTACAGAACGTGAAGAACCAGTGGCATCTGCGTCTACAGAACGTGAAGAACCAGTGACATCTACATCTGTCAGAGTGCCGAGCGTCAAAGCGAGCGTCCGCGCCCCCAGCCTGCCCTCCGCTCACCGGCTTGATGTCCCCGTGGACGATGCCCCGGGACTTGGCGTAGGCGAGGAAGCGGAGGATGCCCCTGGTGTAGGCCCTCGCGATGTCCTCGTCGATGTGCCCCTGCCCCATGTCTCTGAGTAGCCGATGGAGGTTCGTGCTGTGACGGGGAGACAGAGGCGTCAGCGATGCCCCTCTCTGTGGGTCTCTGTGGGTGGTGGTGTGGTGGTGGTGAGTGGGTGGTGATGGTGGTAGTGGTGATGGTGAGTGGTGGTGATGGTGAGTGAGTGAGTGGTGGTGGTAGTGGTGATGGTGAGTGAGTGAGTGGTGGTGATGGCGGTAGTGGTGATGGTGAGTGAGTGGTGGTGGTGATGGTGGTGATGGTGGTAGTGTGTTGGTGGGTTAGTGGTGCTGATGGTGGTAGTGGTGATGGTGAGTGAGTGAGTGGTGGTGGTGGTGTTGATGGTGGTGATGGTGGTAGTGCTGATGGTGAGTGAGTGGTGGTGATGGTGGTAGTGGTGATGGTGAGTGAGTGAGTGAGTGGTGGTGATGGTGGTAGTGGTGATGGTGAGTGAGTGAGTGGCTGGTGTTGCTGGTGGTGTGGTGGTGGTGGTAGTGGTGATGGTGAGTGTGTGAGTGGTGGTGGTGCTGGTGGTGTGGTGGTAGTGGTGATGGTGAGTGAGGGTGGTGGTAGTGGTGATGGTGAGTGTGTGAGTGGTGGTGGTGCTGGTGGTGTGGTGGTAGTGGTGATGGTGAGTGAGTGAGTGAGTGAATGGTGGTTGTGGTGGTGGTAGTGGTGATGGTGAGTGAGTGGTGGTGATGGCGGTAGGGGTGATGGTGAGTGAGTGGTGGTGGTGGTGATGGTGGTGGTGGTGATGGTGGTAGTGGTGATGGTGAGTGAGTGAGTGAGTGGTGGTTGTGCTGGTGGTAGTGGTGATGGTGAGTGAGTAGTGGTGGTGATGGTGAGTGAGTGGTGGTGATGGTGGTAGTGGTGATGGTGAGTGAGTGAGTTGTGGTGGTGCTGGTGGTGTGGTGGTAGTGGTGTTGGTGAGTGAGTGAGTGAGTGGTGGTCATGGTGGTAGTGGTGATGGTGAGTGAGTGAGTGAGTGGTGGTGATGGTGGTAGTGGTGATGGTGGGTGAGTGGTGGTGGTGCTGGTGGTGTGATGGTAGTGGTGATGGTGAGTGAGTGAGTGGTGGTGGTGATGGTGGTAGTGGTGATGGTGAGTGAGTGGTGGTGGTGCTGGTGCTGGGGTGGTAGTTGTGATGGTGATTAAGTGAGTGGTGGTGATGGTGGTAGTGGTGATGGTGAGTGAGTGGTGGTGGTGATGGTGAGTGAGTGGTGATGGTGGTAGTGGTGATGGTGAGTGATTGGTTGTGGTGATGGTGGTGATGGTGGTAGTGGTGATGGTGAGTGAGTGGTGGTGGTGGTGGTGGTGGTGATGGTGAGTGGTTGTGGTGGTGGTGATGGTGGTGTGGTGGTAGTGGTGATAGTGAGTGAGTGAGTGGTGGTGATGGTGGTATTGGTGATGGTGAGTGAGTGGTGGTGGTGATGGTGGTAGTGGTAATGGTGAGTGAGTGGTGGTGGTGGTGATGGTGGTGATGCTGAGTGAGTGAGTGAGTGTTGGTGATGGTGGTAATGGTGATGGTGAGTGAGTGGTGGTCGTGGTAGTGGTCCTGGTGATGGTAAGTGAGTGAGTGGTGGTGGTGGTGATGGTGAGTGAGTGGTGGTGATGGTGGTACTGGTGATGGTGAGTGAGTGGTGGTGGTGATGTTGAGTGAGTGGTGGTGATGGCGGTAGTGGTGATGGTGAGTGAGTGAGTGGTGCTGGTGCTGGTGCTGTTCGTACCTCAACAGCTCCATGACGAGGCATTTGTGGCCTCGGAAGGAGAAAGTCTCCAGGACTTTTGCAACGTTGAAGTCCACGTCGCTACGTTGGCTCTGCAGCTCCATAGACATCTGGATCTCTCTCAGCTGGTTGTCCTCTTGCCTGGAGCTGCGAGCGAGTGAGCGAGTGCACAGAGAGAGACACAGAGACACAGAGACAGAGAGTTTAGACGTAACGTAGAGGAGGGATGGTGGTGATGGTGGGGAAGGGTGGTGGTAGGGAGGGGGTGGTGGTGGTAGTGTGGGGATGGTGGTGCTGGTGGTGGTGATGGTGGTGGTGGTGGGGGTAGGGAGAGAGGGGTGGTGGTAGTGGTGGTGATGGTGGTGGTAGTGTGATGGTGATGGTGGTGGTAGTGTGATGGTGGTGATGGTGGTGGTGGAAGTGAGAGAGGGGTGGTGGCAGTGGTGGTGATGGTGGTGGTGGTGTTAGTGTGATGGTGATGGTGGTGGTGTGATGGTGGTGGTAGTGGTCGTGATGGTAGTAGTGTGGGGGTGGTAGTGTGATGGTGGTGTTGGTGGTAGTGTGATGGTGGTGGTGGTAGTGTGATGGTGGTGGTGGTCGTGATGGTGGTGGTAGTGTGATGGTGGTGGTAGTGGTCGTGATG
Organism: Petromyzon marinus; assembly: GCF_048934315.1. Taxonomy (NCBI): domain Eukaryota; kingdom Metazoa; phylum Chordata; class Hyperoartia; order Petromyzontiformes; family Petromyzontidae; genus Petromyzon; species Petromyzon marinus. The sequence continues at coordinate 2,256,611 of NW_027423069.1, read as the reverse complement.
GTAGTGGTGGCAGTGTGATGGTGGTGGTAGTGTGATGGTGCTGATGGTGGTGGTGGTGGTAGGGAGAGAGGGGCGGTGGTAGTGGTCGTGATGGTGGTGGCAGTGGTCGTGATGGTGGTGGTGGTGGTAGGGAGAGAGGGGTGGTGGTAGTGTGATGGTGGTAGTGTGGTGGTGGTAGAGAGAGAGGGGTGGTGGCAGTGGTCGTGATGGTGGTGGTAGTGTGATGGTGGTGGTGGTAGTGTGATGGTGGTGATGGTGGTGGCATTGGTCGTGATGGTGGTGGTGGTGGTAGGGAGAGAGGGGTGGTGGTAGTGTGATGGTGATGGTGGTGGCAGTGGTCGTGATGGTGGTGGTGGTGGTGGTAGGGAGAGAGGGGTGGTGGTAGTGTGATGGTGGTGATGGTGGTGACAGTGGTGGTGGTGATGGTGGTGGTAGTGGTCGTGATGGTGGTGGGTGCTCGAGCGAGGGAGAGTCAAGTAAAGGTTGTTTCAGCCATAGTTTGTTATTGTTGTCACTGTGAGCTAACACTCAACAGCAGTCCCATAGTTGGCCCATTGTTGTTGTTGACATCGTTGTTGTTGTTGTTGTTGGTGCTGCTGTTGCTGTTGACTGCACCGCTGCACCAGGGCCCACTCACTTGGAGGGCGAGGCGAGGATCTTGAGCGCCACCATCGTCCGAGTCTTGTGGTCCAGACACTGCACCACCACGCCCTGTCCACCATGCCCAATCTTCTTGTTCAGCTCGAAGCGGTAGTGGAAGTGCTCGTTCTGGACCTTGCAGGGGTCACGGGGGAGGTCACGCGGAGTGGTCAGGGTGAAGGTCAAAGTGGGGTCACGGGGAGGTCACGGGAAGCATCAGGGTGAAGGTCAAATTGGGGGTCTGTGTGTGTCTGTGTGTGTCTGTGTGTGTGGGGAGCGGTGGTGCAGCGGTTAGCGTTACGCTGCGCTATGAACCCGGCGACCCGGGTTCGATTCCCACTCACGGCCAACACCAACAGTGACGATTATCTGAACCGGTCCCTGGCCTCCCCTAGGTCGACTCAGCCTCAAATGAGTAGCTGGTGCGGTGTGTAAACATCGCCACTGGGGAGACAAAGGCGGTCGGTCGTGGTGCTGGCCACCCACCCCCTCGTGTAACGTTCTGGCCTTCATAGGTGCTCGCTAACAGCACTTGCCCCTACAGTCTGTGAAGGCTATATAGGGGATCTTTGTCTTGTGTGTGAGTCTCACAGGGATGTAGTTGTGTGTGTGTCTGTGTGTGTGTGTCTGTGTGTGTGTCTGTGTGTGTCTGTGTGTCTGTGTTTGTATGTATGTGTCTGTGTCTGTGTGTGTCTGTGTCTGTGTGTGTGTCTGTGTGTGTGTGTCTGTGTGTGTCTGTGTATCTGTGTGTGTCTGTGTGTCTGTGTCTGTGTGTCTGTGTCTGTGTGTGTGTGTCTGTGTGTGTGTCTGTGTGTGTGTGTGTCTGTGTGTGTGTGTGTGTGTCTGTGTGTGTGTCTGTGTGTGTGTGTGTCTGTGTGTCTGTGTGTGTGAGTCTCACAAGGATGTAGTTGTTATCGTCGTCGTCATATCCTCCATTGGCGACGCCCCCTCGGCTTTCCTCCTCCCCCTCGTCCAAAGTAAAAAACCAAACCGCGTCCATGGCGGCGAGCTCCAGCTTCTGGCGCTTAGTCAGGGAAGTCTTGAAGATACGCTGGATCGCTGCACAAGTGACAACAACAACAACATCAGCCACAACAACTGAAGCTATCAACTTGTTTTGTATACACACACACCGCGTTATGCCCCCCCCCCCCCAAAGTGGCTGGTGTCATCATCATCGTCGTAATCATCACCGTCGTCATCATCCTCATCATCGTCGTCGTCATCATCGTCATCACCACGTGGCAGAAAAATGCTCTAAACGCATTTTTCTACAGACTCAAAGAGACCCACAGAGACTCAAAGAGACCCACCGAGACTAATAGAGACCCACAGAGAGCCACAGAGACCCACTGACACCCACAGAGACTCACAGAGACTCACCAGAGACCTTTACTAATGCAGAGGAGTCAAATGGAAACGTGACGTCATGCGCGCCAGGCGGCTCCATGACGTCACGTCTCCCCTTGGTATAAAAAGGGGAACCCCGTGACGTAGGCGGGGTCGTTGCTGGAGCCGGGGCTCAGAGTAGGGTGGAACGGGGGGAGCCAGGGGCAAGAGGGTAGGAGTAGGGGATAGCACAGCGTACAGGGCTGGAGGTGACCGCGCTCCTCGGTCGGCCGGGTTGGCTGAACCCACGGTCGGACGCAGAGGAGGCAGCACGGGGCAGCCGGCTGTGACGGGGGGGCTAGTGGGACGTAGCCCGGGACCCCTGGGGAAGTTGTTACACCCTCGTGTACTGAAATAAGCTTCGAGTAAACTTACGGCGAAAGCCCCTAAACCTCCGAGTCGTTGGGAACCCTTCAACGCTAATGTAGACCCACGTGGCGGTACAGGTTGCATCTACGAAAGTTAAACTTCTTTTTGCACCGTACGTTGCCAACCGTGTTAATGTATGGGTCTCTATGGCTGTCTCTGTGGGTCCACGGGGTCTCTGTGGTTGCCTCTGTGGGTCTATGGGTGTCTCTGTGGGTTTGTAGGGTCTCTATCGGTGCATCTGTGGGTCTCTATGGGTCTGGGTGTCTATGTGGGTCTTTGTGTGTCTACGGGTGCCTCTGTTTGTCTCTGTGTGTCTATGAGTGTCTATGGGTGTCTATGGGTGTCTATGAGTGTCTATGGGTGTCTATGAGTGTCTCTGTGGGTCTATGGGTGTCTCTGTGGGTTTGTCGGGTCTCTATCAACATCACCCTGCTTGAATCCAAGTGTTATTTGGCTGCTGCTAAGCATTTCCACGCGACAGCGACAATGATGATGCCGACGATGATGATGATGATGACGACGATGATGATGACGATGATATCAGCCCACTTGGTTGAGCTGCTTTGATTTGAGCTGCCATCATTCTTAGACTTTGATGATTCTCCTGCTCCTCTCTCGTTCTTACCTTTGGGTGATTTGCTGCGGATTAACATGGAGCTGGCGGTCAGCGCACTCCACCTGGTGATAGGCGGAGGCTGCCTCCCACTCGGTCCAGCTTGCCTCGTCTACACGCACACAAATCCATACATACACACACATACACACACATACATATATACACACATATACACATACACGCATACACACACACATACACACACATACACACACACACATACACATTCATACACACATACACATTCATAGATACATATATATACACACATACACACATACATACACATTCATACACACACACACATACACATTCATACATACATATATACACATACATACATATGTATACATATATGGGTGGTGTTTGTAAGTGTGAGTGGTGTTCACAGATGTGGGTGGTGTTTGTAAGTGTGGGTGGTGTTTGTAAGTGTGGGTGGTGTTTGTAAGTGTGGGTGGTGTTTGTAATAGTGGATGGTGTTTGTAAGTGTGAGTGGTGTTTGTAAGTGTTGGTGGTGTTTGTAAGTGTGGGTGGTGTTTGTAAGTGAGGGTGGTGTTTGTAAGTGAGGGTGGTGTTCGTAAGTGAGGGTGGTGTTTGTAAGTGAGGGTGGTGTTTGTAAGTGAGGGTGGCGTTTGTAAGTGAGGGTGGTGTTTGTAAGTGAGGGTGGTGTTTGTAAGTGAGAGTGGTGTTCGTAAGTGAGGGTGGTGTTTGTAAGTGAGGGTGGTGTTTGTAAGTGTGGGTGGTGTTTGTAAGTGTGAGTGGTGTTTGTAAGTGTGGATGGTGTTTGCAAGTGTGGGTGGTGTTTGTAAGTGTGAGTGGTGTTTGTAAGTGTGAGTGGTGTTTGTGGTGTTTGTAAGTGTGGGTGGTGTTTGTAAGTGTGGGTGGTGTTTGTAAGTGTGGGTGGTGTTTGTAAGTGAGGGTGGTGTTTGTAAGTGTGAGTGGTGTTTGTAAGTGTGGATGGTGTTTGTAAGTGTGGGTGGTGTTTGTAAGTGTGGGTGGTGTTTGTAAGTTAGGGTGGTGTTTGTAAGTGTGAGTGGTGTTTGTAAGTGTGGGTGGTGTTCGTAAGTGTGGGTGGTGTTTGTAAGTGTGGGTGGTGTTTGTAAGTTAGGGTGGTGTTTGTAAGTGTGGGTGGTGTTTGTAAGTGTGGGTGGTGTTCGTAAGTGTGGGTGGTGTTTGTAAGTGTGGGTGGTGTTTGTTAGTTAGGGTGGTGTTCATATGTTGAGTGGAGGGGGCCACGCCTACCTGCATGGCGTTGCTGTGCTCCGTAAATCTCTCGGTGTCTCTGCGTGGAGAGTGGAGGGTGGGGAGAGTCAGGCAGAGTTCAGTGGAGGGCGATTGCACCGCTACCACGTGGACTCACATTGTTAGCATGGACTCACGCACCACAAACCCACATCCTCACCACGAACCCTCACAACTCACCATGAATCCTCACCACGGACACCCACACTCACCAATAAGCCACAATAAGGACCCACACAACTCACCACGAACCAACACTCTCACCAAGAACCCACACAACTCACCACGGATCCACAACACGGACCCACACAACTCACCACGGACCCAGACAACTCACCACAGACCCACAACACTGACCCACACAACTCACCACGTCAATGGCTTCAGCAGAAGGTGCTCGGCGATTAGGATGATGAAGAATCTGAAGATGTCGACGCTGAAGACGAAAAAGCAGCCACATTGTTAGCATGGACTCACGCACCACAAACCCACATCCTAACCACGAACCCACCAACCCTCACCAAGAACCCACATCCTCACCACGAACCCTCATAACTCACCACAAACCCACATCCTCACCACGAACCCTCACAACTCACCACAAACCCACATCCTCACCACGAACCCTCACAACTCACCACAAACCCACATCCTCACCACGGACCCACACAACTCACCACAAACCCACATCCTCACCACGAACCCTCACAACTCACCACAAACCCACATCCTCACCACGGACCCACACAACTCACCACAAACCCACATCCTCACCACGAACCCACACAACAAACCAAGAACCCGCATCCTCACCACGAACCCACACAACTCACCACAAACCCACATCCTCACCACGGACCCACACAACTCACCACAAACCCACATCCTCACCACGAACCCACACAACAAACCAAGAACCCACATCCTCACCACGAACCCACACAACTCACCACAAACCCACATCCTCACCACGGACCCACACAACTCACCACAAACCCACATCCTCACCACGAACCCACACAACAAACCAAGAACCCACATCCTCACCACGAACCCACACAACTCACCACAAACCCACATCCTCACCACGAACCCACACAACTCGCCACAAACCCACATCCTCACCACGAACCCACACAACTCACCACAAACCCACATCACCACGAACCCACACAACTCACCACGAACCCACATCCTCACCACGGACTCTCACAACTCACCATGAATCCTCACCACGGACACCCACACTCACCAATAAGCCACAATAAGGACCCACACAACTCACCACGAACCAACACTCTCACCAAGAACCCACACATCTCACCACGGATCCACAACACAGACCCACACAACTCACCACGGACCCAGACAACTCACCACAGACCCACAACACTGACCCACACAACTCACCACGTCAATGGCTTCAGCAGAAGGTGCTCGGCGATTAGGATGATGAAGAATCTGAAGATGTCGACGCTGAAGACGAAAAAGCAGCCGCCTCCTTCACGTCCGTCGCCAACTGACGAGCCACGTGGTCGCGTGACGTCACCGATGACGTTCAGTGCGACGGAAGTGACCACGCCCACTCCTAGCCACGCCCACGCAGAGCCACGCCCCTGCCGAGTGACGTGAGATAACGCGGCCACGCCCCCGGCAGCCGGGCGCCACTCAATCTACAGATTCTACTTCCGCTTCCGGGTCGGGACGAGTGGAGGCGGTGGCGGGAAAATCTGAACCCTGTCTGGGCCTCCTCAAGGTCGACTCAGCCTGAAGGTGCCCACACGCTGCTCTGTGTGGTGAGTCTGTGGGTCTCTGTGTGGTGAGTCTGTGGGTCTCTGTGTGGTGAGTCTGTGGGTCTCTGTGTGGTGAGTCTGTGGGTCTCTGTGTGGTGAGTCTTTGGGCCTCTGTGTGGTGAGTCTGTGGGTCTCTGTGTGGTGAGTCTGTGGGTCTCTGTGTGGTGAGTCTGTGGGCCTCTGTGTGGTGTGTCTGTGGGTCTCCTTGTGGTGAGTCTGGGTCTCTGTGTGTTGAGTCTGTGGGTCTCTGTGTGGTGAGTCTGTGGGTCTCTGTGTGGTGAGTCTGTGGGTCTCTGTGTGGTGAGTCTGTGGGTCTCCATGTGGTGAGTCTGTGGGTCTCCGTGTGGTGAGTCTGTGGGTCTCTGTGTGGTGAGTGTGTGGGTCTCTGTGTGGTGAGTCTGTGGGTCTCTGTGTGGTGAGTCTGTGGGTGTCTGTGTGGTGAGTCTGTGGGTCTCTGTGTGGTGAGTCTGTCGGTCTCTGTGTGGTGAGTCTGTGGGTCTCTGTGTGGTGAGTCTGTCGGTCTCTGTGTGGTGAGTCTGTGGGTGTCTGTGTGGTGAGTCTGTGGGTGTCTGTGTGGTGAGTCTGTGGGTCTCTGTGTGGTGAGTCTGGGTCTCTGTATGGTGAGTCTGTGGGTCTCTTTGTTGTGAGTCTGTGGGTGTCTGTGTGGTGAGTCTGTGGGTCTCTGTGTGGTGAGTCTGTGGGTCTCCGTGTGGTGAGTCTGTGGGTGTCTGTGTGGTGAGTCTGTGGCTGTCTGTGTGGTGAGTCTGTGGGTCTCTGTGTGGTGAGTCTATGGGTCTCTGTGTGATGAGTCTGTGGGTCTCTGTGTGGTGAGTCTCTGTGGGGAGCGGTGGTGCAGTGGTTAGCGCACTGTTTGTGGAGCGGTGGTGCATTGGTTAGCGCACTGTGTGTGTGTGGGGAGCGGTGGTGCAGTGATTAGTGCACTGTGTGTGTGTGGGGAGCGGTGGTGCAGTGGTTAGCGCACTGTGTCTGTGGAGCGGTGGTGCAGTGGTTAGCGCACTGTGTGTGTATGGGGAGCGGTGGTTGCAGTGGTTAGCGCACTGTGTGTGTGTGTAGGGAGTGGTGGTGCAGTGGTTAGCGCACTGTGCGTGTGTAGGGAGCGGTGGTGCAGTGGTTAGCGCACAGACTCACACAGAGACCTACAGACTCACACAGAGACACACAGGCTCACACAGAGACCCACAGGCTCACACAGAGACCCATAGACTCACACAGAGACCTACAGTCTCACACAGAGACCCACAGGCTCGCACAAAGACCCATAGTCTCACACAGAGACCCACAGACTCACACAGAGACCCACAAGCTCACACAGAGACCCACAGACTCACACAGAGACCCACGGGCTCACACAGAGACCCATAGACTCACACAGAGCCACAGGCTCACAGAGACCCACAGACTCACACAGAGACTCACAGACTCACACAGAGACCCATAGAGCCCTACAGAGATGCACAGAGACACCCATAGACCCACAGAGACACCCATAGACACACACAGACACCCATAGACACACCGAGACACACAGAGGCACCCATGGAGACCCCATAGATCCACAGAGACACCCATATAGACCCATACATTAGCACGGTTGTCAACGTACGGTGCGAAAGAAGTTTGACATTCGTCACCTGCTCATGATTATTAATGAAGGGGGATGGTGCGTCCATGTGGAGTGCCGCGGGGGGCCAGTGGGTCTCTGTTGTTCTCTATGAGCATGGGTCTCTATGAGTCTCTGTGAGTCTCTGTGGGTCTCTGTGAGTCTCTATGAGTCTCTGTGAGTCTCTGTGGGTCTCTGCGAGTCTATGTGGGTCTCTTCTAGTGAGTTGAAAAATGCGTTTAGAGCATTTTGCTTCCAAGGGGTGATGACAATGATGATGATGATGACCATGAGGATGATGATGATGAGGATGATGACACCAGCCACTTCGGGTTGGGGGGGGGGCATAACACGGTGTGGGTGTATAAAGAATTAGTTGATAGCTTCAGTTGTTGTGGCTGATGTTGTTGTTGTTGTCACGTGTGCAGTGATCCAACGTATCTTCAAGACTTCCCTGACGAAGCGCCAGAAGCTGGAGCTCGCCGCCATGGACGCGGTTTGGTTTTTTACTTTGGACGAGGGGGAGGAGGAAAGCCGAGGGGGCGTCGCCAATGGGGGATATGACGACGACGATAACAACTACATCCTTGTGAGACTCACACACACACACACACAGACACACCCACACAGAAACACACACAGACACACCCACAGACACACCCACAGACACACACAGACACAGACACACACACACAGACATACACACACAGACACACACAGACACACACACAGACACACACACCCACAGACACACACAGACACACCCACAGACACACACAGAAACACACACAGACGACAACAACAACCGCCATTCGCCACTAAGTGGCGGTGACGTCACCACGACTCTTGTGCCAGGCTATGTGCACCTTGAGGCCACGTGAAGTGTCGAACGCCCGATGGCAGGAGGTCACGGGGCAGACCCAGGTGCCACGGGTTGACTGACTGAGATGACTGGCTGATGCACCACCTTTGCCCCCTACTGTGCCAATTTGCTGTGATTTAGCCACCCGGCGCTCCGCTCGTTGTTGTGAATGTCGCTCCTCCGCCTTCCGTTGTTGTTGGAGGGCGACTGCCTCCAACTGCCCAGTAGCGTCCTTCACGAGCCTCCTCCACTGAGGCCGATCTTGACACCGCTGGTACCAGTCATCGGCAAGTCCACTCAGCTCCACGTCCTCTTGTACCACATCACTCCATCTATTTTCTAGCCTGTGCCGTGCTCGTTTAGCCCCCTCGATCCGGCTGAACAAAAGCTGTTTGGGCATGCGGTGATTGGGCATGCGGGCTACATGGCCCAGCCAACGCAGTCTTGCCTGACGGAGGTGCTCACCGATGGGACTTTGTCCAGATCTTTTGAGGATTTGTGAGCTCCTCACACAATCCAGCCTGGTTAAATCCAGGATTGATCGTAGGCAGGCCAGCCTAAATGTTTCTAGCCGGCGAAAATGTTCCATTAGGGGGGTCCACGTTTCGCAAGTGTAGAGAAGGGAGGGAATGACCGTGGCCGAGAAGACCCGAAGCTTCATGCGGAGCGACAGACCAGGTAGCTTCCACACAGCGTTATGCAACCGAAGAAAAGATAATGCCGCTCGACTGATTCTGATTGAGACCTCATGAGTACACTGCCCAGATATGGGAAACTCTCCACTCTCTCCACAACTGCTCCATCACCAATTGGGAGTTGTGGGGGTGGAGTGTCCGATGGTACAAAATACCCAGGCAGGTGCTTCGTTTTGGTTGGGCTGATGGTAAGGCCCCACCTCGTATTGGCATGCTCCAGTTTCAGCAGCAGTGCCTTCAACTCCTCCTCTGAGTGAGCCGCAATTACCAGGTCATCGAAATACATAACGTGGTTGACCAATAAGGAGCCATCCCTTGACCGCACCCCGGCATTGATCAGCCTCCCATTGTATCTGTACCAGATGGAAATTCCTCCGGTACAGCTACTGAAGGCTTCACGAACTACATGGTCGAAATGGATGTCAAATAATGTTGGAGCCAGAGGACATCCCTGTCGCACCCCAAGGTGAACAGGGAATGGCTCCGACTCCCTGCCACATAGTTTTACCCGGGCCCGCTCACCATCATGATGGTCCTTAATGATCATGAGCAAAGGGTCAGGGACTTCGAAAGCACGAAGAACTACCCAGAGCCCAGGCCTACTGATGGTATCATAGGCCTTGGCCAGGTCAATAAAGCAGAGATGTAGGTCTTGTTGGAATTCCCTACACCTCTGCTGTAGCAGACGGACAGAAAATATGGCATCTGTGCAGGACCCCCCTTTCCTGAAACCGCATTGGGGCTCCGCAAGCCTCTCCTCAGCGTGCCTAGAAGGTGATGTTAAATAATCCTTGCCAGGACCTTTCCCGGCACACTGAGGAGTCAGATGCCCTTGTAGTTGTTAAAGTCTGTGCGGTCCCCCTTCCTAAAGAGGGGGACCACCAAGGCATCCTTCCAATCCTGCGGAACCTGTCCAGTGGCCCAGAATGTTGTTATGATGTCATGTAGGGCAGTCTGGCACAAACGCCACCCTCCCTCAGCATTTCGCTTTGGGGATCATCTCTGCCCGGTGCTTTTCCTGGTCTAAGACTCTGGATCAACTTCAGTACTTCCTCAATGGATGGCACCTCAGCCAGCCACTCACAGGGGTGACTTTCTCCAATATTTGAGGCACCGCAGCCTCAGCAGGGTCATCCCCACTTTGTCCCATGATGTTTTCCAGGCTGAGGGATTCCCCCTCCCCCAGGACCTCACAGAAATGCTCAGCAAATCTGCAAACATGTTCCTGGTGGTCGGAGATTGGATCACCGTTCTTTCCCCTAATGATTGTAATAGGTGTGGCACTGCAGGTTACTTTTTTGATGGAGTTAAATAGGGATTTGTGATCGCGGGCCATTGAGGCAGATTCCATCTCCTCAGCAACCCACGACCACCACCCATCCTTGCAGCGCCTCACGGCTCTCCAAACCTCCGAGCGAAGGCTGCGGTAAGCCTCCTCATTCTCTGACGTGGGATGCTGTAGCTGATGAGAGTAGGCCTGTCGCTTTTTCTCAGCCAGCTTGAACACCTCTGTCAGCCAATGTCTTTGGGGAGGTTTGGACCGCGTACCCAAAGCAGCCATTGCAGCTGTCTGAGTCGCAGTCCTAAACCTCACCCATTTGCCCTCGACATCTGGAGGAGTGGGAGACGATGCCAACCGTAGCTGCAAGCGATGATGAAATTCTCGCTTGCAACTTTCATCAGCTAGCTGAGACCAGGCTACCTTAGGTTTGAATGGGTCCTGGGTGTACACCCACCACCCGAGTGAAGAATGGCAGGCGCATCTTACAGATAACTAGTCGATGGTCAGAGGGTAGATCAGCTCCACGGTAGGTCCTGGTGTCAAGGACATGGGCCCGCATCTGCTGTTCCATCACTACGTAGTCCAGCAGATGTTTTTAATTGGACCCGGCATGCATCCATGATGTATGGATGCGCTGATGCCGGAACAGCGTGTTGGTAATTACAAGCCCATGGGCTGCATAAAAATCTAGCAGCCTCCTACCTTTGTTATTGAGCTGATCTGTCCCATGCCTTCCAATCACTTTAGACCAGATGCCACCATCATGACCAACTCGGACATTAAAGTCACCCAACAAGATGACTCTGTCCCGAGGGGCCACCTTAGCTAGCACCTAGCATCATAGAAGGCATCTGACTCCTCAGCCTTGCCTGCATCCCTCCACGGCTGTTCGTCTTCAGTGGGGGCATAAGTAACCACGACCACTACTCCTCGCCTCCGGTTGATGGGAAGTCGAGCCCAAAGTAGCCTGGGGCTTACAGCTTCCCACACCTCACCACCACTCTCCCACACCCCTTCATTCTTTTGTTCAGAAGAAGAGCCACTCCCTGTTGTTTGGCAGTCTCCTGCCCCGGGTATAGGACTGTCCACCCCTCATGGTGGCAGGAGCCAGAACCGGTCCCCCGGACCTCCTTAATACCACAGAGATCCAGGCGGTACCGGTCCAACTCCCCACAGAGGAGTGGCAGCCTCTCCTCCGCAGTGAGTGTTCCACGTAGCCATCCGTAGTGGCTTTTTGTTTCTGGAGGAGCCCTGAGGGTAAATATTCAGTCTTCTGGCTCCGACAAATGAGGTTTGGCCAGGAGACGTCATAGACGCCTGTCTCCCCCGGGGCCTCCATCACAAGCTTGTTAATTACATTTTTCGGTCGTGGTTTAGTGGTAGTTAATTGAAGGTGGAGGGGTTACCAGCCCCTTGCACCTGTCCAGAGCCCCAATTTAGCTGCTGTGGTGGTCACAGACGCCATGAGGAGAAAGGACAATCGGAATTGGCCCTCCCCCCCACAGCACTGTCCACGACAGCGTTGCCCGTCCGGCACCACGAGGAGGTAGGGGATTGTTTTACCGGATACAGACGCACACAGACACACACACACACACAGACATAAACAGACTCACACAGACACACACAGACACCCACAACAACAACCGCCATTCACCACTAAGTGGCAGTGGCATCACCACGACGCTTGTGCCAGGCCATGTGGACCTTGAAGCCACGTGAAGTGTCGAACGCCCGCTGGTAGGAGGTCACGGGGCAGACCCAAGTGCCACGGGTTGACTGACTGAGATGACTGAGATGACTGGCTGATGCACCACCTGTGCCCCATTACTGTGCCAACTTGCTGTGCTTTAGCCACCCGGCACTCTGCATGTTGTTGTTGGAGGACGACTGCCTCCAACTGCCCAGCAGCGTCCTTCACGAGCCTCCTCCACAGAGGCTGATCTTTACAACGCTATTACCAGTCATCGGCAAGTCCACTCAGCTCCACGTCCTCCTGTACCACGTCACTCCATCTCTTCTCTAGCCCGTGCCGCGCCCGTTTAGCCCCCTCGATCCGGCCGAACAAAAGCTGTTTAGGCATTCGGTGGCTGGGCATGCGGGCTACATGGCCCAGCCAACGCAGCCTAGCCTGTCAAAGGAGCTCACCGATGGGACTTTGTCCAGATCTTTCAATGATTTGTGAGCTCCTCACACAATCCAGCCTGGTTAAACCCAGGATGGATCATATGCAGGCCAACCTAAATGTTTCTAACCGGCAAAGATGTTCCATTAGGGGGGTCCACGTTTCGCAAGCGTAGAGAAGGCACCCTCGTTTACGTGGCCCCCGAGGTGCTGCTGGGCTACCCGGTTACCTGCGCCGCGGACACGTGCTCCCTGGGCTGCACCGTCGCCAAGATGGCCACCGGCAGGGACCTCTTCCGCTCCTTCGGCCGCGACGACCACCTGGCATGCTGCATCGAGGTGACCGGGGAGCCTCCTTGGGGGAAGGTGGGGGGGGGGACACCTCAAGCGGGAGACTTGGCCCAGACCGGCCCCGTAGACAGCCACCCAGCCAGACACCCAACCAGTGACCCAGCCAGTCACCCAACCAGTCAGCAACCCGGCCAGTCACCCAGCCAGACACGCAGAAGTCACCCAGCCAGCCACGCAGTCACCCGACCAGCCACCTGGCCAGTCACCCAGCCAGTTACCCAGCCAGACACGCAGCCACCCGGCCAGTCACCCAGCCAGTCACCCAGCCAGACACACAGCCGCCCAACCAGTCACCCAGCCAGTCACCCAGCCAGTTACACAGACAGACACGCAGCCACCCGGCCAGTCACCCGGCCAGTCACCCAGCCAGTCACCCAGCCAGTTACCCAGACAGACACGCAGCTACCCAGCCAGTCACCCAGCCAGTCACCCAACCAGTCACCCAGCCAGTTACCAAGCCAGTCACCCAGTCAGTTAACAAGCCAGTCACCCAGCCAATCACCCAGCCAGTCACCCAGCCAGACACGCAGCCACCTGGCAGTCGCTTATCCGATGCACCGACGCTCGAATATCCAGATTTTTCCTTGCCGTTTATATTAAGACACCGACGCCAGCGACATGGGTATCGGCGCCGTTTTATCTCAATCGTGTGCATGGGGATAAATTGTTGCACCTCGGCGTTCAAAAAACTTTGCTGACGCTGCAATGGAATTACTTTTCGCCCCGGCATCACGTTCCTGCCCTGACGGCACTTGGCGGAAACCGCCGCACCAAAGATGTCTTCCGCCGTTGCGATCCATTTCGGTCACGCGCATCAACGAGCTGGTGGCCCTTGATGTCCTGGGCCCATTCCCGATCACTCCCAGGGGTAACAAATACCTTTTGGTGGGTGTGGAATATTTTGCTCGGTGGCCGATGGCATGGCCCTTGCCCGATCAATTGGCGTACTCTATCGTGACTGAATCGTACTCTGACTGTCATGCTTTGCCACACTGTCAATGAAAAACAGGCCGATTGGGATTTACACGCGCCGAGCGTGCTCGCCGTGTATAGAATGGCCCCGCACGCTTCCACGGGATTCTCACCGTTTTCCCTCGTGTACGGAAGGGAGAACGTGCCACCCCATTGATACCCAATTGGGCACGACTGATGGAGACGCTGAACGGGGACCCTACCTGACCACGTCCGAGACTCCCTGCGCCGGATTTCTGAGGCGCGGGAGGCGGCTCGGGTCAACGCCGCTAAAACGCGGGCTCGCAACGAGCGTTGTGCACGCGGGTCCGGCCGCGACATGCCATGGTCTGTCGGTGATGGGCACCTCTCCCAAGTTACACAGGCCATGGCACGGTCCTGTTGAAGTGGTAGAGGTTAGGCATCCACAGTGCGTGCACATTCGAGGCGGGGGTCTCTCCGTCGTTGGTTCGTCCACCCATTTCGGTTGACGCAATTCTTTCCTACGGGCGTTGCTTCTTCATCCCCAACAATTGGCCTGCCAGGGTCTGATGTGTCCGACGTGCCAGAGCGGTTTGCAGATTGATCCCCCGTGGGATTCTGTTTTACCGCCCGCGGCAGCGAAGCCCTTGGCTGCTGCTGCGGACGCTGACCCCGCACGATCCAGCCCCGCAGCGACGGACTTCATCACCCTTCCGCTGACCGACCGCCCTTCCTCCTGCCGAGCCAACCCATGCAGGGCTGGATACGGATGCAGGGGATGGTACGGCGTCACAGACCCGTTCAAAGACGCCCCGATTCCGTTAACGTTCGTGTGTGCCTTTGCCTGTGTTGGGTATTCACCTTGCTTCCTTGTTCTTGCGTTCGTTATCGTTCGTGCGCTATTCTTCATTATGTATGCTCTCTTGTGCTTGTTGCCACCAGGGTTATGTCGCTCTTTCCATTACTTGTTCGGGTCCATTCCTAGCTGGGACGGCTCGTCTTTTCATCACGAGGGGGGGGGGGAGGGGGGAGGTGATGGAATGAGAGAGCGCCATCTAGGGGTTGACGAGGGGTATCTGCATAAGCCACCACTTGGTAACTAATACCCAATGGGAAGTGTGGGATCCATCTGGGCCAAAGGTGACCGGAGGAGCTAGAGAGTACGCGCGAGAACGGTCGAGAAAGTTCTACGAAAGGGGTGTGTCCGGAGGCGGAGCTAGAGAGTACGTGCGAGAACGGTCGAGAAGGTTCTACGAGGGGGCGTGTCCGGAGGCGGAGCTAGAGAGTACGCGCGAGAACGGTGGAGAAGGTTCTACGAGGGGGCGTGTCCGGAGGCGGAGCTAGAGAGTACGCGCGAGAACGGTCGAGAAGGTTCTACGAGGGGGCGTGTCCGGAGGCGGAGCTAGAGGGTACGTACGAGAACGGTCGAGAAGGTTCTACGAGGGGGCGTGTCCGGAGGCGGAGCTTGCTCCACCGAGGGGAATATAAGGGGAGGCAGTGAGAGGACGCTGGGTCGGTGTGGGAAGCCTGGAGCCCGGACTGCGTCATCGCCACGCTCTACTCGCCACCGGCCACCTGGCGGTCCTTCCAGCGTAGCCGTCTCTCCTCCCGGCACGCCGTCAGCCAGCGGTGGACAGGGAGCGAGGGGGAGAGACGCGCGACGACAGTTGAGCAGGGAGGCGCGCGTCAACGCAGAGAGAGTGAGAGAGTGTGGAGCCATCCGGAGAGAGAAAGAGAGAGCAGAGCTGTGCAGTCATATAATACTGGTAGGAAACGTAGTGGACTGGAAGCCCAACCCGGGATTAATTCACAGGAGGCAGGGGATTAATTGTGTATGTCTGTGGATGTCTGTCCACGTCGCAGGGGTGGGGCTGGGTGGAGAGGGGAGGGTAGGGAGGGGCTGGGTGGAGAGGGTGGGGAGGGCCTGGGTGGGGAGGGTGGGGAGGGGCTGGGTGGGGTTGGGTGGGGGGTGGGAGGGGTTGGGTGGGGGGTGGGAGGGGTGGGGGTGGGTCTGGGTGGGGAGGGGCTGGTCACCCCGTGGTGCCCTTATATGGACTGGAAGCCCAACCGGGATTAATTCTTCACAGGAGGCAGGGGATTATAACACTGCACTTTCTGGTGAGACCTCTTTTACACTGCAACTTTCTGGCGTCGTTTTATAATTCTGCTCACTTTTCATTTTGCTTTCTTCTGCGCACGACTCCTAACAAGTTTGGCTTAAATATCCGTGCACAATTACTTCAAAATTTCCTACCAGCCCCCTCCGCAGGAATGTGTTCAAAGAGAGATGCCAGTCAACAGTTGTCGTGGAAGTGCTTTTATTACAATTGTATGCAGTCTACTTTCCAGTAGTTTAACAATGGGCAGCGTTAAGGTAGATATTCGATTAAATGAAATAATCATAGGAAGTGCATAGCATATGCACAGTGATCGCATTCGGGTAGCGATAGACAACCGACAACAATATCCACACGGAGTCTCGCCCAGCTCCCCGTCGGTAGCTGCAGTCTTGCCGATGTCCTCAATCTGCTATAGATCTCCGGAGAGTCCAGAACACGCTGTGCTTACATTACCAGCTTGCAAAATGAAGGGCTGGAACCTTCTTTCGTTTTGTTTTGCTTTTGTCTGGTGCAGGTGTTGCAGCCCACTTGTCTGGTAATGAACCATAAGCTCCAAGCACCCACTGGAGCAGGTGAGCCGTGGCGGGAAAGCAGCTTGTTGGCCGGAGGCTGCCCAGCTTGAGGCGGGTGGCGGTAGCTATCCACTAGGGTGCAATGACCCCTCCCACTGACGATGGAAACCCATGGCGCCCATTTTTTTACGCCAATCTAAAATGAGCTTATAACCCGTGAGCTGCTGCCGCCCGTGTTTCTTGGCCACGGTTAGGTGGCCGAGAAGGAGTGTCCTCTCCCCATTCTTGCACCTCGTGTTGGCGCAAAGCCCGGGCAGGTTACTCTGGAAATCCTGGTGTTGCCCATGCGTCAGGATCCCCCCCCTCGGCCTTGCTGGCGATGTTCATACGAGTGCGTAGCACGACGTTTGGTACCAGTTTGGCTGCAGGGGCTGCCGGGAATGTGCCGCTTTGCGTCACAAAACCGCCTAAGGGGCCCCACTCCTGATTTTCTGTAGGGGTTTGCTCCCTTAGCCATTGACTCTCCCGAGACGATCACAAGGCAGTGAGAAGACCGCGTAACCCTTACCAGGTACTGACGGCCGGGCCAACTGTGCCTGGGACTCG
This sequence comes from Petromyzon marinus, assembly GCF_048934315.1. Classification (NCBI taxonomy): domain Eukaryota; kingdom Metazoa; phylum Chordata; class Hyperoartia; order Petromyzontiformes; family Petromyzontidae; genus Petromyzon; species Petromyzon marinus. Next base: position 2,239,457 of record NW_027423069.1, on the reverse strand, counting down.
CGTAAGGCAGGGTCATCACGCCCTGAAGTAGTTTATCGCAAACTACCCACTACCGATACAATAACAACAGTCCCAGACCACACCGAGACAACAACAACAGTCTCAGACAACGCCAAGACAACAACAACAACAGAGTAAGTAGCAGATCCCTATAATAAAATATACGCATTAAAAATGTA